>NC_091823.1:103975535-104603035 GCF_038994185.2 Dermacentor albipictus
CAGTTGATGTGGCCGATTCACTGAATAAGGTGAAATCTGTTTCAAGGGCGCGTGATGACGTACAGGAGATATCACGTGACCTAAGGAAGGCCAGAAGGGAACCAAAGCATGTCCAGCCTTGTATAAAACTTTATTAATGATTACCAAAGTAAATTAAGGTGTACTAAGGAGGATTAGGGTGTATTAAGGAAGATTAAGGTGTATGAAGGAGGATTCATGCGAATTACATTAGGTTTTAGCCTTCGCGTCTCTTAGGCGGTAGCTAAGAACACCGGGGAGTTTTACACTGGTAGCCTGCGAAGTATAGTGCAACTTACGAACGAGAACTTAAATCACAAGCGCGGCTAAAATGGGGTAGCGGCGAACTAACTCTCACCGGGGGTGGTTTCGAAGTGAAGCCGTCGCTGGAGAAGAGCTTCAGCCGTGAAAACGACAGCACACGGCCGTTCCACGAGGAACCGGGATGCGGTGAATCCGGGTGGGAATACTGAGCCTTGCTACAATCCGCAAATTGCAACTATATGCCGTTATGTTATTAATTAACACGCTAACTTCTGATTTTTCAATTTAGCTGGATATGTCTTTCGCTTTCTGCACCCAGGGTGTCTACCGAGTTGACATTTCCAAATTCCCTGAGTTTTCCAGGTTTTCCCTGAGTGCCTTTGGGAAATTCCCTGAGTGATGCAGAACTATGTTTTAAGTCAAAACTGGCGGGAACCATATCACCCGTTGCTGTCATTCTTTAATAAGCATATGAAAATTTTTTTAAAAGAACCGACTTAATCGAATTTGAATACTAAGTAGTGTTTATGTTATTCAAAAAAGGAATAGAAGGTAGGGGTTAGTAAAATGGACAGCAAATAAAATGACTTCGAAAGAAATTGCAAATCAAGTCAGACATTCTCAAATACAAATAAAAAGGAGATGCATAGACAAGCTAAGTGGTATGAGGCCCGAATTTTGTCACAATTCAGAGTCTCTCTCAACAGCTCGTAAGTCAACCTCAACTGTCCTAACATACTCTCAGCCCGCGCTTGATGCCTCAGTGTTGTGTTTCACTGCTTTAAAGAGTCTATTTTGGTTTGTATGAGGGACATCTGCATCTCGGCGTCAGCCAAGAGTGTTTTTTTTTTCAGATCAGGCTCCTTCAATGAAGCACTCGCATACTTCATTACCCGTTAATTCCTCAATGCGTCGGTCCTTTCTGTTCTCGTTCTCCTTTTGTCGCGCGTTCGCACTACGGACCATTTGAAGCATACTCATAGTCAGTTTATTGTCAACGTCCAATTTTTCGGACCCCCTATAGGGGCCGCGAAAACTTCCAAAAATCAGGCAGTCCGACAAAATAAATGCATGTCTTTTACTGCTCTTAAGGGCTCAAACCGACACAGACACGTCTGGAAAAGCTCTGAATGCCTGTCAGTACACTTATTAGGCATAGCGGTGCAATACATTAGGCAATACATACTGTGTCCCGTGACAATTGCCCCTTCCTACGCTCGTTAAGCTTCACTGCAATACTTTTTTTATAGCTTCACCGCGTCACACAACTGTACTGACGCGAAACTAACTTTCAGAAACCAGCATTATGGAACGCGTCGTGCTTTCCGAGCTTCGAAGCCAAAATTATTGCTGACAGCGGAGAAATGAAGAAACACGGCATCGAATGGCAAGAAGCTTAATAGCGAACGTCGAAGCAGCTAGGCGTAGCGTTGCCGCAGTGTTGGCTACGGCTGCCAGCGGATCTGCGTGCGATAGCGCCGGTTCGAGGCGGCGAGGTGATCAAAATGGCAGCGGTGGTGGCTTTGATTAATGCCGTTTCAGACCTGGAGTCCTGCAGAACGTCCGGAAAATCGGACGGCAAAGAGTTCTTGCGTCCGAAATTTCAGACGTTCTGATACATTGACTCTATGGGGTACGTGGTGGTGCCGCCAAGCCGTCCAAATTATCGGGAATCCGGAAAGTCGTTCGTTGACTCTACACTGGCAACTCCTGCAGCCGACGACAGGGTGTCAAAGACAATTCGTTACGAATCCTGTCTGTTACTCGAGCCAGCATTACCGCGACTTTCGACCCTTTCAATAAAATTACAGCTAATTTTCCCTCATAGAGGCACAAATTCCCTGAGTTTTCCCTGAGTTTTTCCAGGCTACTAAAAATCCCTGAAAATTCCCGGTTTTCCCGGTTTTCCCAGTTGGTAGACACCCTGGCAGCGACTATATCTGCCTCTGAATACTACAGCTCAAGGACTACAATGATGTCAACTGCGACAGGCCTTTAAAAAAATCCGGAAAACCTAAATATGATCATCCCGTATATTTGGTATAGTGTTCCTTGTTGAGTAGCTTTAGTGAACGTGTCTCGTTTTGAAAGTATACCATCTGTTGCCAACACTACTTCTGGGAGCGTAAGCATCAAAAAAGGGTATACGTCCGATGTGCAAAACTCATTTTTCGGAAGGATACAGAGATAGTTTGTATTCCTTTATGGATACGAATTTTGTCCCTTTTCAATATGTTTTAAGCCAATGGATGACTTTTCATGCTCGGCCGGGAAAAAAAAAAGAGAATGCTGTTTCTGAAGTTCTCCGAACTGGAAGCAGTGATTCGCGAGCCTCTGTATTAGAAAGGCTGCTACAAGTCGCGCGCGGAACTCCTAGGCGTATGCGAATTCCTCTCACTCAAACTCTTTGGAGCCGCTCTCCCAAGTTCGGGAAAGTCCGCGCTTTCATCATGGTGACTTCGAATCGAGACAGAAGAAATTTCAGACCAGCGCGACTCTCGACTGTGCAAGTGATGGTTAAGCATCAATTGTACTACATCGCGGCATCAACTCTTTTAACAACTGAACTCCGTTTTAATGTGTCTTGAAGTGACATGAGCCGGTAATGTGCAGGGATTCCTTTTACTCAATTCTGTGACTTTCTTGTCATCTACACCACCGAAGACTGGCCGATCGCAGTGATAATGCAGGCGGATCGAAATAAGCAATATAATTGTAATACAATCATTCCTATGATTGGAATTATCATATAATCGGAATAGAATCAAATTGCTAAAAGAAAATACGATAACGGCAGAGATGTCGCGACTTAGCGCACGCACTGTCAAGATGTCCGGAACGCTCCCTGTCCTGGTGTCGGTGTACGACATCTTTTTTGTCTGACAATGGATGACGAGCACATGGATGCACAACCAACGTGTGCAAGTGAGCCCTCGCCGGCAGTCTGTGGCGGATACTGACCACCTGCTGTGGCTGCGTTCAAGGCCTTGAAGACTACGAGAGAAAAAGTTCTTAGAGGTGTGCGGATATAGGGACAGACACACCCACAGAATGTAAGACCGGTTCATTGGGGCAGTGGAACTCCGGTTTTTATCCAGAACTCCTTCCGGGAAAATTTATGGCAAATAAATTCAATTGAAGTGATTTATTCATCATGTGTCCCACAGGCCACTTACGCTGCTTCTTCTCGATGAACGACGGCACGCATTTTTTCAACCGTAATATATAGTATTACAAACGGTGCGATTAAATACAAAAAGCTTGGTCACGTGCCAGTCACGTTCCTTCACCCATGCACGCTTGCCTCATCAAGCGCTTTCTTCAGAACACGGCCAGTAAAAAAAAAAAAGGGGGGGGGGGGAGGGCTGGACGCGACGCGCCTGCTAGAGTAATTTTACTTTCATCCACGACATAGGCACACATTTATTCCCCTGCAATGTGGTGGAGATTTACTGGTTCCGAGTGTCCTTGTCTTCAGGAAATAAGAATTTCCTCATCTCGTTCTTCGCCATTAGCTTCCACACAGACTGGCACGTTAACACTTGCTCGGCATCGCACGTTCATTCCTATACACCATGCGATACCGTATCTGGATAACGCGGTATAATAGGGACGACGGGAAGCCGTTTTGAAAAGAAACACACGGCGAAAAAAAATATATCGCCCCCCTGCCATGGCGTCCCTGAGCTGCCGGCCAGCAAAGGATGATGTCCCAATTTTTCGCCCCCTTGTTCAAAAGTAACATCTAAATGAATTTCTGGGCTTTCCTGAGGCGCATCGTGTTGAGGAGAGGGGGCGAATCCGGATAATTTTGACCATTTCTGGTTCTTCTGCGTCTACCCAATTCGCGGTACCTGGGAGTTCTCCCATTTCGCCCGCATCACAATGCGGCCGCCCCAGCCACGATTCGACCCCTCGACCTCGTGCTGCAAAGCTACCACGACGGGTAAAAAGTAATCTACTGCGGTAAATGTAGTTTTCTCACTCTCTCTATCATGTTAGTTCAAATGCTTTGTGCACCACTGATCGACAGAAGCAGGCTCGACGAATGCACATGATTTGCTACAATTCAATAAGTGTTTAGCAGCTACGAAAAAAAGCCGTTAGTGTGCATAAAACGCGCCCCTGTCGGCATGGAAATTTCCCAGATGTGACTGTCCTGGCCCAATCGAAGCGGCGAAACACGTGAAAAAGACGAACACAGGACACACGCTGGTCTTATACGTTTCTTTCGAAAAACGTCCGCAGGCACTGCTCTGCACAGAGGCTCTGCCAACGTCGCAGCCAACATTAACGCCCAAGATGTTGCAGATATCCATAACTTTCCAGAATATCGAAATATTTGGCTGCCGAGATTAGCGAAGAGAGATAGAGAACGCTCTTGAATTAAATTGGAGAGGTTATTACCTGACGGAAGGCCCACAGCATGCCACATACTCCCCGTGATAGCGATGATAACTGAAATGACACGCAAGACTCAAGGAAAATGCACGACAATTTGTACACGTGTGACGCACGCATAAAAGTAAAAACGACTTTCGTAGCGCACAACGCTCGGGGCCTGTGCGGCTCTCACTCGTTGCCGTTTTGAAAAATGCCTTTCATGCTTGCAACTCCAGGCAAGAAAGTCCCAGCTATCAAATTTGCGGGTGTACGGGCTTCTTCTTTTTCCGCACCTTGTCAGGAATGTGAATGTTTGTTTCATTGCTTGCATTTGCGAAAATGTTCAAGGATTTCAACTTCCTTTGACATGCAGCAGGCTTCGGTGTGGGTCGTTTGGGACGCCTTATCTACAATGTGATTGTGTAATCAGTCCGTCTTCGGCTCGCACTGGCACTTGCGGGCCTAGGCCCACTTGTCACGCGGCCATTCGTCATAGGTCAGCTTTCCATAGGGAAACTTCTCAGGAAGGTGAACTTGTCGTAGGGGATGACATACGATAACTTCTCGTCCCACCGGAATTTTCCTCACACGGACAACTGGAGTTCGGAGCTGATTTGCGGTGTGACAAGCAATTTGTTTTGTTTGCGGCACATCTCGTTTATAGCGAGAAAAGTGATGTTGAAGGCCTCGTTGAATGGCCTCTCACCAGGTCTGGCCATTTTGAGCTGACAAGCTCAGGGCATACAATGCGCGCTAATGACCGTGTCTGATCACATCGCGCCACGTAAAGAGCTTAAATTTAAAGCGAAACGCCGTCTGCGCTTCTTCTCGCGGGTGCCATTCGCCTACATACATGGCAGTGCTGTGACGTCGCTCACAGTCACACGTGTCTTCGAGATTTAATTAAGCCTATTTATCGCCCTATTCTATCACCAGTAACTGTTGTAAAATACTAGAACACGTAATCTACACTAACTTGGTTAACTTTCTGGAATCAAACTCATTTTTTAGCGCGGCTCAACGCGGCTTTCGCAAAACATTTTCACGTGAAACGCAACTTATGTGCTTTACTCACGCGTTGCACCAAATCTTAGATCGATCATCTCATGCCGTTTGCTTATTCTTAGATTTTTCAAAAGCGTTTGACAAGGTCTCACATAGATTACTGCTTCATAAACTAAATCAACAAATTTAGACACTGATTTGTTAAAATGTAATGATTTTTTTCTTACACATCGTTCACAGTTTGTTGTCGCGAATCAGTGCTGCTCTGCTTTTAGTCACGTTTCTTCAGGCGTCCCGCAGGGATCGGTTCTTGGACCGCTTTTGTTTCTTATCTATATCAATGACTTCGCGCCTCTCTTAAAATCTAACGTCTTTTTATTTGCTGACGACTGTGTTATCCTTCGCGAAATAAGAACTGTTAATGACACTACTCACTTACAGTCCGATCTAGATGCGGTTGCTACTTGGTCCAGAACGTGGCTCATGAAACTTAACACTAGCAAATGTAAAACAATGCACATTTCCCGCACTAAGACCTCCATATCTCCTTTTTACCTTAACAATGTTCAATTAGAATCAGTCATCTCGTACAAATACCTTGGCATTCACATTACCACTAACTTAACCTGGAACATTCATATTGAACATATAGTTAGCAACGCAAACCACATGTTAGGTTACCTACGTCGCAACTTTCTTAGAGCGCCATCGTCACTTAAACTATTGCTGTATAAAACACTAATACGTTCCAAGCTGGAATACGCATGCTCGATATGGGATCCAAGTCAGGACAAGCTTGTTACGGCACTAGAACTTGTTCAAAATAACTCCGTTAGGTTTATTTTGTGCAACTACAATAGAACTACTAGTATTACTGCCATGAAGTCTAATCTTGCTCTCCCATCCCAGTCTGCGCGCCGCCAAATTTCCAGACTAACTCTTTTTCATAAGTTGTACTATCGTCCTGTTTTGCGCGACCAATTTATCTCTAGGCCTCATTACCGATCCCATCGCATCGATCACAGCCACAAAGTTGGTATTGACATTTGCAACACTAAGCATTTCTTTCACTCCTTTTTACCCAGGACTAGTCGCGATTGGAATCACCTTCCTTCTGATGCTATATCTATCAGTGATAACCATCACTTCCGAAATCTTCTAGCCAACAATGTATAAACAAGGTATTTGTAATGTTGTTTTTTCATGTTATTGTGCTAATATTTTACGTAATTTTTCCAATGATATAGCTAACATTGTATAATGAGCGAATATTGTATTTTTCTTGTACGTTTTGCTTGTATATTAACACCACTCCCCTCTGTAATGCCTTTGGCCCTGAGGGTATCATAAATAAATAAAATAAATAAAGCCAACATCAGGTATTTGTTTAATCTGTTGCTTCAATAGACGAATTAAAGTGCACATAAATAATAAAACACGCAAACCGAACGTGTGCGTGTTTTTGTTTTACTTTGTTCCGCAGCAAGAGAGATGTACTTCTGTTTTGTTAGCTTGTTTCCTTCTCATTTTCTACCGTGTTCCAGCGCCATCCTCTTTCATCCTCTCACGTCTGCCTCGGTGCTCGTGACGATGGCACTGACTTATACCGCATAAAATAAGCCTGGGAGCTGCTACTCTACTACTGTACCCGCCTATATGTATGACTGATTAAACCCGACTTATACCGCTAACCAGGTCTTCTCTTACAGAGCGCGCAAAAATAGTCCGCTGAGCGAAACAAGACAAACGAAATGGCTCGCGCGCGTGACCTTCAATGGAAGTGCGCCACTCAACAAAAACGCGAGATATGGGGAAAAAAAAAGAAGTGGGGACCCGTGACGTATTCATCACACGATTATCTGGCTGTGGTATGGTAGATCGCAAGGAAAGAACTCCGCTTGCGGACGGTAGAGGGCTGAAGTGGACAGTGTCTTTGTTGCCTGTGATGCTCGCGTGTTGAGATTATGGGTTCGCGACATTTCAAATAATTCTGTGTACGCTATGACTGAACTACCGTGAAAAATTATTGTAGTAAAACACCCCTTAGAGGGCACGTAACAATTTCCAGTATATAACCAAATTGATTTGTGGGCTGCTGAAAGGCGCTTCTATGCGCCGTCAAATTTGCGAAAAATAATTATTTTTAACTAGCGGCTCATTTTCTTCAGATGGAAAGAGACATTGCAGGGTGGTATGAAATAATTGCAATCAGGGGACTCATGAAATTGCATGCTTTTTAAAGCGAAGCTTTCTTTACCCCTTCCTTTGATTTTCCCACTGCTGTGGCTGTGGTATATAGATGATATATAGATATATATCATCTATATAGATGATATATATCTATATATCATCTATATATAGTATATAGATGATAGGCGCGAGTAATAAGAGAGGAAAAGCGACGGGAGAAACTTGTTTTCGTTCCACCACGTCGAATGTGCACAATGCCCTCTAGAGCTCCCTGGCCATCACCACTTTAGCCACTTGACAGCTGCAATTATCCGTGACCCCTCTCAGAAGCATTCTAGAAACTGCAGCGCTTCCCTTTGTACTAGCGTGCGAGGCGAGAGGGGACGCTGATAGAACTGCAGTCAGTTCCCATATGAAAGGAGGGGGAGTTGACCTGACAAACCAAGGAACAGGATAAGCTTAAGGGGCCCCTGAAACGGTTCGGACAAATTTTGTAGACGCGTAGCGTACAGCTTAAGTAGAACATTCGCACCACAATTTAAAAGAAGCGTTACGTATTAATGGAGCTAGAAGCGATTACAAGTTAACCTCCTCCTTCGCCACGATTGCCGCCGTTTTGATTACCTCGCCACCGTGGCAATCGCTAGGCTTAGCTGCTTCAACGTTCGTTACAAAGCTTCTTGCCGTCTGGCGCCGTGTTTTTGATTGAAAGAATTCGCCGCTGTAAGCAGTGGCACTGACTCCGTCTTTGTGGCCCTCGCGATTGGCTTCGAAGCTCGGAAAGTACGACGCGATGCAAGGTACTAAACGTACTACATTTAGTAATAGGAATGTGAATAACGTCAAACCATTCACCATAAAGATGCGTAAGCCGGCAAAAGATAAATGAAATAAGGTGTATCTTGCACGTACGCCTGTGAGATACACCTCTCCTTCACTTGGCGAGCAAGGCACCACGTCAAATGAGCTCACGCAGAAAGGAAGCGTAAGTGAACGATTACTATTGTACAGAATACACATGAAAAAACAGCCGTTGGAAACCAAGGCACACGGACCGCGCGAGGTTTTGTTACTCTGCCAGCCACGCAGAGAAGCAAATAAAATCGTCGTCGAGTGGCCTTTTCAAAATGGCGTCAAACTTGATACCTCCGGAGAGTCTGCTTTCTTTTAAGAGCCTTTTCATCGGCGGAAGCAATAAGGCATGCAAAAGACATGGACAAAATGTATGAAGTCTGAGCATTTCACTCTTCAAAAGTCTCCGGCACTGTTCATTTGACTGCTGAACCCGTTTTAATCATGAAACGTCACTTCCAATTGAAGTGAAACTTGACAGTATTAAGTTGCAGCGAAGCAAGCGTTTTATTTCAGTTCAATGAAGAATTAGGCTTTCGCCATTACACTATAATAGACGAGGGAAAACATATAAAATTACGCGCTAATAATTATTTTTGTAGTTACCGCCTTATTTGGGTACCAGGAAACCTTTTGAAGTATAAATTATTTGCAGCCTCGTGGAGGAACCGTGGCTGGCGGTTATGAAGGCGTGGGCGGGACTTCCGTGCAGACTTAAGTTGCATCCGACTATAGTCGTGTTTTCCAATCAGCTCTGGAAGAATTATACCGAAACATTTACTTGCGGAACAATCACAATTCTTTTGGATCCCTTGTTTACTGATCTACCAACTTAAGCACCCAAACCGACTCGTATTGTTATTTGGGAAGTTGTATAACGATGCGTGGCCGCCAGTCCCGTACAGCACAGGACGCGGCAGTTTTAAACGCACTTCACCCACCGCGGAAGGTAAGAAAGAACACCCACATAAGCACAGCACAGAAGTGGCTATGTCAGGCGGCTCGACTTATGTCTGTAGTAGTGTGATTCAATGCAGACTGAATTATTCTCACTTCCGGCGCTGTTTTCTTTACTTCTTTTTTAAATAAATAGATGTTGATCAATAAATATGTTAATAAACAATTGTTAAATTTCTTACTTTTCGTTTTTCCTTCCTGCAGCTGTTGCCTTGTCTCTCTGCCTTAGTATATCACTTAATTTCTCAACACTTTGCGACTCCTGTTTCCAGTTGCCAATTTTCCACAAAGAGTGCTGTACAATTAGGGAAAACCAGACTAGGTATACGGCTCACAGTCATATTGCTTATAGGTCTAAGGGTTATTGCATGGTTTTATGATGGACGCTGCCTCGCATTATATTATTTCCCACTTAATCTAACCCATATCGCGGGTATACGGTTCCGAGGGTCTGCCAGCGTCGCGGCGAGCAGTCGCTCGAGGAAATAATGAAGCGAAAGGAAAAGTTAAGCGCAGCTGGTGTTTTCTCCCGCTGCAATTTGTTTCACGAGCATACAGACCAACTGACCACGAACCGAATCCCTTTCCTGGTCCCTGGATGAGTTAAAACAAAGAAGGTTGAACTAACGATGCAACAGCGATGCGCGTGGCTGTTCAATAGATGGTGACAACTGAACGCTTCATGAGTTAATCGCGCGGGCACCGATTCGATGACAAAGCTGGTCTTCGCACCCCAGGAGATGCGGATAACTATCGCCATCCAAAACGAGTGAAAAAGGCAGCAAAATGTTGACCGCCTATTAGCTGTCAAGTCTCACGTTTGATCTCGCGGAGCTTTAGTAATGTGAGTCAGGAGTGGTGGCACTGGCGGGGCGCTGATAGCGGGGAGGGGGGGGGGGGGGGACACGGGTACGTGCCTGCATTCTGTGCATAATGGACTTTATCTGAGGCATGCAAGGGTACTAGGGTGTTGTTATTTATCTGCGGAGAGTGCTTCCACTATGTTTTCTTTCTTTTCAGGGCGACAACAGACCTGCAGCATCGCCATGCGTGCAGCAGGTCTATTTTTCTATTCCTCAGTAGCCACACCACCATTGCATTGTTTGTCCTGGTTGCACTGTAAAATATCATTAAACAAGGAAAAAAAAAGAAAAGGGGCCTGTTTGTACTCACAAAAAAATATTTCTTTATTGCTGTTATTACAAAAACAGCCTTGAGAACTTCACTTAGCGTGCCTGTCTTGTACCCCTGTTGATTGGACGCCTGAGAATAAAAGAAAAAAAAAATTAGGATGACAATAATATTCTGAGCGCGGTTTCAACAGGTGTAGAAATAAAACAGAAAGAGAGAGAAAAGGACAGTGAAATATAGAGGTTTGCAAAAGAAACAGCCAGCATGCAAAGCACAATACCCACCTAGTAATGCTACTGGTGACGGCAATGAAGCGGTCACCAACAGATTGCCGGAAGACCGATGCGCTGATGATGTGTCCGTAATCGTCCACAATCCCGACATTCACTTGGATCCGGTAAGTGTGGTAACACCTCAGAGTGATCTGCAAGACAAAGGAGGGCAGTTTCTGGTGTTGAGCTTTTAGATTGGAGTGCGGAAGGGAACGCCTTGGTCTAGGGAACAGACTGCATGCTTATTTTTCTTTAATCATATGAAACATATTTACATACAAATTGACTCGCCGTCCCAGCTTTGCAAAAGTGTATGTCCAGTGAAGATGTTGAAAACCACCACTGCAACTACTGAGGGGGTTATGCGACACTTTATTGCTTTAGAATAATGGTAAGTGTGTCAGCACGCTGCCCCTTATAGCGGTGCTGCAACAACATTGAAATCATTTGTTGGTCTGGTTCTTTTAAATGCAAAAGGCAGGAACGTCGCTCCCCACGTCGCATGCGGCCATCTCTGTGGCAGCTTGCACAGCAAAATTCTTTATCGGGAAATGTATGCAGGTAGCGCTGCGTGCTTTGCATTGTTGTACAATACAATGTAAGCCCAGTTTACCGGTAAAAATAAATAAATAGACCTGAGCAGGACACCGTCGTACCCCATGACTTGATCTTAAGCTGGTGCAGAAACTTCAGTTGAAATTTAAAGGAACACCGCACTCTACAGCAACGGGACTGCTCCACTAGGCCGATCTAACACTCTAGACAAAAATCTAAGCGGCTCGACATTTTAGAATTTCACAATGCGCTAAATATTTCTGTCAGACCGCCTTTTAAATGATATAGTCAACAGGCGTTCAAGTCCTACAAGTATCAGTCGTTAATGTATATATCGACGCTGCAAAATACAAGAAGAATGTGTATGGGGCAAGCCGAAGTATGCTGCGGAGCTGTCGGCGAGCCCCGGCAACTACGCGCTCTGTTCCGCTAAGCTGACCGTTGACAACGAAAACAAGGAATCGATGGCTGTCAACTACTGATGACATATCAGTTTGTCATAATTATGAGAGCGCTATTAGCGTTCCAATTCAGTGACGAAGGTTGCCCGTCCAGGAAGACTAAAAGGAATGCGGGTTTCTTTCCCGGCTTGCACTATCTGAATGCTGCTTGAATGTCCCGCGGATGTCTACGGTGGCCTCCGTAGTGACTTCACGGAAATACGTGAATTCGTAATCAACAGTGATCTGGCTTCCCAAGTCTTTACAGCTCCTTATCCCTCTGTGATACGAATTTTATCACTGATGTGAAAAATTCATACTTGGTGCATTTCTATTAGGAAAGAGAGGGAAAGAAGTATGACTATAGTCAACTGCTTTCGGCAGCATATCAAAGGTTTAGCATGAATTGCACGCAAATTAAAGCGCGGGAGGGACAGTGTATTCCTTGGAACTTTTGAATTCAGAGGCATAAACGATGAGAATTATGCCCACAGAATATTCGATGGCCACTAAACTTGTGCAACTCCAGGCAACTGCTATGCATTACACAGCATGCTCCATATAGGCGCTACACATAGGCGACACATGGACATTTGCGAAATATTAGGGGGCACCACGCTTATCTACGGTCCTCAGTTGAGGAGATTTGTAAGTTACCTGACACTAAGAGTTCTAGGATTAGCGAATATTTGTTGTAAAGCGTTACGATATCTGCACGAATCATCGTGCCAGAGGTTTAATGTCGGCCGCCAGACTTTAAAAGCAAATAAGTTTAAAGCGGTAACATATTCTCTCAAAACTTTACTTTCACCGTATTAGATTCGTTTATATAAGAAAAAATATGTTTGATGTTTCGCTTTTTGAACGTCGCGCCGGAGCCCCTGCAATCGGTGACGTCACGAATTTCAAAATATTTTTCCACGTTTCGGCCGCTGCGGTTAACTAAATGATGTTGAAACTCCTGAAGTTCATTTTTTGGCTTTTCCACAATATAATGCTCAAGCTTTAGCGATAAAATCTAGGCCAAGCAGATGAAATCAAAATTCATTTTTAAATTCAAATCTGGTCAGGAAAGTTCAATGCGTTGTTGACACCGGTTTTGCTCTTTGGCGTCTTTTCGGGTGCCTTCGCATGACACGGTTTTTCTTTTAAATTATGGAAACGCAATTTTCTAATGCAGCCCAGATTTTTTTATTGTTGGTGTGCCTTTAAAATCTCTCCGAAGTAATTTTTGTGCAACCGCAATCAGCCGGTAGGGCAGGTCATCATTGCGATCGCCAAGAGGCAAATTCAAGTGCGCGGCGTAACGCGCCTAATAATAGGTTTTATTCATCTCCATCGCAGAATATCGCAGTGGCGTCACTCCGCCCCTTTACATCCGTCTCTGCCCACTCTACGTGGAAGGAGTGAGCGATGTCACTCATTCGAGAGATCGAGATCTGACTGGCTTTCCACACGGGGTCATAGAGAGCGCTTGGAGCAATGCCGACTGCATTAGGCTATTTTCAATTGCACACGTGTACACACTAATTTGTGCGCCTTCTGAAAGAAATGCACAAATGCAACATATGTAGAGGTTTCTTTAAAACAGTAGCGCGCTTCTACCTGAAAAGGACGAGGATCGACAGTCAGCTACAGCTTGCCAAGAAAGCAGTTGCGACACTGAACTCTAGCGGGAAAGCGTTCTGTACCACAGGCGGGACTCTATTCGGTTCCACGAAAATCGTATCGGAGACCCTTCTTTCTACAGTGGTAAGCTTTTTACGAATCTCAAGATGAATGATACGTTGAAAGGGGTTCAAAACTGCCCAGAATGTGTTGTGAGATGTTGGCAATGAAATTACGATGATTTCTAGAGATGGAAGCCAGCACACCGTTCGCGATTTCAGAAGGAATTACAATTTTAAATTGGGAAAAAAATGTCTAAAACCAGTGAGTGGCATATATACTGGGGACGCTTCGGCGGCGGTCACTCCATGCACGAACGTCTGTATGTACAGATAGACCGTTTCGCGTCAACGCGCTGTGGAAAATGGCGCCCGCCGTAGCAGACGACGCTGTGGTCGCGTCGGGCGAAGAGGACGTCGAGATACCAGTGGTCGCGCCCGTCCTGTTCGCGAATGATGACCATAAGCGCACCGCGTAAACAATGAAGTCGACGAGGAATTTCAAGGAAGTCTTTCCGATTAGTATTCACTGAAAGGCATCGTCGCCCGCATGCTATTGCCTTGGTCAAATTTCCAGGCGAGGTGTCTAGAGACCCCTTCAAGCCTTCCGAAAAAAAAAAGTTCATCAAAGTGCGCTCCTCCATCCTACGGATAAACAATACACCTTGGTAGGTGCAGCCTATTGCAGAACCTCGTCAAATGTCATTGCGGCCAGAGATTGAAGTAGGCCTTCCTTCCAAGCAAGGAATTTCTATCCTCAAAGCCTACACATGCGTATTTCTCTTTCCGGCAGGTCGCGCGGGCCTTTTTAGGAAAGGCATGCGTGGGTCCCACAAAACGGTATGCGGATAATGCGACGTCACTACCGTTTCCGACTACTTTTGAAAAAAAAGCGAGGTTGGAGAACAGAATATGCGAAAGAGCCACAGTTTACTGAAATCGACAAAAGTAAGTATTTGGTCCTTGAAAGAAGATAATTATATATATGTCACGCCATCGTCCTTGCTAGTTCTCTTTCAAGGATCCATGCGTTAGGTGCAAGGAGGCTTTGCAAGTAACAAGGTAACTATCAGACAAGCTTCGACAAATAAACCTAGGTTCCGTGCACGATTCAACTTCGCTAGGTAAAACCCAGGGCCTTCTGACCAGGGTGTTAGTGCAAAGCGTACGCTTCTTCAAACTCGCTAAGTATTGTGCACCTTACGAACGGCGACCTAACTAGCAATCGCGACTAAAATGGGGAAGCGGCGAACGAACTCTTACCGGAGGCGGGTTCGGGATCTTTTTCTTGATGGAGAAGAGCTTGAGCTTGGAAAACGAAAGCACGCGGCCGTTCAACCAGGAACCGGGCCGCGGTGAATCCGGGTGGCAGTACTGACCAACTGCGCGAGTACAAGGATACACATTAGGGCTTATATTCACTTCGCCACAAATAGACAAACACAAAAACGTAAGGAAAAGCGCCTCTGTCGGGAGGCGGCAATAAGGCTGACGACGGTAGCGTCTGCATGGCTCACACTCACCGCATTGGCGCCCAGTGGAATCCGTGAAGGTTAGCCACGCCTTGTACTGCCACTCATCCACCAAGTTTGTAATCCGGAATTCAGGCGCTGGCCTCATGAACCTGCATGCGAGGTACGAGGCACGGTCATTCTTCACGAACCGTTGCCACGCGATGCGTATGCAAGCACGTGTCGAAACGAGCAGCGCAAACATGATGATTGCACGATGCCACAGTGAGAAACACATGAACAGACAGCAATATACGTGGTTCGCCGCATAGGTGCTTGTTCCTAGTATCTGAATTACGCGCTGCCTGTAGGCACGAACATGCGCGACTCAAACAGGTTGCTCTCGGCACTGCTGAATCGGTTTAAACCTTCGCAAAATGAGTGATTATTGTTCCCGTCATTACAGTCCACTGTTTCTTTTTTCAGAGCAGCATGTACACCACGATGTGGCATGTGAGGCTTCTCGGCAGGATCGCTCATGCGTGGTCGGAACGCTCATGCCAACAACGGAAGCCAGCACGCTGCCCTGTGGAGTGTGATATTGCAACGCTTCTGAAAGCGAACCGTTTTGAGATCGCCCCCGTGCACTATACTGCGCGAAAACACGTCGGCTGTAAAAAACACTCACCTGCCCATTGTGTGTATCCGCAGTTCCGTCCTACGCAGCAGGAAGTCGTGCTGATTGACGAGGGTCACATGGGGAAGCATGGCCGGCAGTCTGCTTAGGATCGCCCGCTGTGGATCCGCCTTCTTCTTGGGAGGGAACTGGGGCCAAGCGCTCCAGTCGTGAACTTGGTCCGGGTGGTCACTAGGAAAGTCCGCCGGACGGACGAGGTTCGGCTGAATCCAGATCTGTCGCTCGCTCCTAACGAAGACGGCTGGGCCTCCAGAGGTGGACGGCACGCTTTGAATGTCCGTCGATTGGGACGCTCCGGCCGGTGGCTCGCTCCTAACGAAGACGGCTGGGGCTCCAGAGGTGGACGGCACGCTTTCGATGTCCTTCGACTGGGACGCTCCGGCTGGTCGCTTGCTATTAACAAAGTAGGCTAGGGCTCCAGAGGTGGACGGCACGCTTTGAATGTCCGTCGATTGGGACGCTCCGGCCGGTGGCTCGCTCCTAACGAAGACGGCTGGGGCTCCAGAGGTGGACGGCACGCTTTCGATGTCCTTCGACTGGGACGCTCCGGCCGGTGGCTCCCGCCCAATGAAGTCGGCTAGGGCTCCAGAGATGGAGGGCATGCTTTCGATGTCCTTCGACTGGGACGCTCCGGCTGGTCGCTTGCTATTAACAAAGTAGGCTAGGGCTCCAGAGATGTACGGCACGCTTTCGATGTCCTTCGACTGGGACGCTCCGGCCGGTGGCTCGCTCCTAACGAAGACGGCTGGGGCTCCAGAGGTGGACGGCACGCTTTCGATGTCCTTGGACTGGGACGCTCCGGCCGGTGGCTCCCGCCCAATGAAGTCGGCTAGGGCTCCAGAGATGGACGGCACGCTTTCGATGTCCTTCGACTCGGACGCTCCGGCTGTTCGCTTGCTCATAACAAAGTAGGCTAAGGCTCCAGAGATGTACGGCACGCTTTCGATGTCCTTCGACTGGGACGCTCCGGCCGGTGGCTTGCTCCTAACGAAGTCGGCTAGGGCTCCAGAGATGGACGGCACGCTTTCGATGTCCTTGGACTGGGAGGCGCCGGTCGGCTCGACGTTGCTGTCGCTGCTAGAAGAGCTGCTGCTACAACTGCTGCTGCTACTGCTGCTGCTGCTATTGCCGCTGCAGCTGTCATCACTGCTGCTACTGCTACTATCGTCGTTGATGCTGGTGATCGTCGACAGCTTGGAACGGTCTCCAATAAGCATCACGTTGCCGTAGAGCCTAGGGTCAAATCCATCAGCAGCGGAGGTAGAAGCAAGGCCCGACGACGCCATCCTCGAGGCACAAGCGGAGTCGGTGGAGTGTGTCCCAGGGAGCGCGACTTGATCTGTGGCGGTCGAGTAGCTGCCGTTTGCTGTGCAGCGAGCGACTTGCTTTATGGCGTGCTCGAGAAGTGTGCTACTCCAAGGCCGGCGCGTATCCTTTTTGACTATGATGACCAGCTTGAATGTATTGAGCACATGCCCACTCACGGTAATTGATTTGGATTGGTGCATAGCTCAACCGACTAGGGGTGGTCGGCCACGCCTGTTTGCTCTGCAAACTTGGCCACGTATTCGTTCTGCGAATTTCTCCTCTCCGTCGAACCGCAGGAGAGCGCAAAACTTGTGTCAAAGTTTTTCTTTGTTCTGATAAACTAAAGGAACATGACCCCCCCCCCTTCCCCCCTCTTCTCAGTTTGGAGAAGGCATGACCGGCGCGAAAGGGTGATGGGCTTCTTTTTTCTATACTGAGCCGGGGGGATTCAGGGAGTGTATATACCCGGAAATAGCATGGATGGCAGAGAATAATGGAGACCCAAGAAACGCTTCTGAACTTTGCACCGTGTCCAATTTGCAAAATACCATCTCGAGCTCCCCGGGCGAGATGGTATGCCACATGAGCGTTTGACGGCTGTAATTCCCCGTGAACCTCCGCAAAAGGAGCGCCTAACTTGTTGCAAATGTGGAAGCCAAGTGGCAAGCTAGATAGACTGGAAGTGCCTGGAATAAATCGTAAAGAAAATAATAAAATAAACAAAAATGGCATGAACAATAAAAATATACCCCCAGTCATGGATAACAAGACGACGTCACATGAACGAGTCTCCGTACTGGTGCTAGCCGCCCGCATCTTAAACACCTTCATCGTTGTGTTTATTTCAACAAAAACTGTTTTTAACAAAAGGACCATAAGAAAGTGGTTACTTCAACCACTATCTTTGAGATGCTGCCTAGAGCATTTCACCGGGGTGTTAAAAAAATGCGGATCCTCCCAACTGTGGGAATCGATTTAGGCGAAGTTTTCTGTGCTGTTTGATTTGATTGACAATAATTAGCGGTGATGTTGATTGCGCATGTTCAATTTCTTCAACGTTTAGTTTTAAAAAATGTGGCGAGCTCATGTTGAGCGTTACCTTACGTGCGCCACTACTAATTGTTTGCGTATCACACAGAAAACACAGAGGGAGGGGTTTCCTTCAAGGTTGTTGAACGCCATACTTTAAAACATCAGAGAGAGTCGAGCATATTCATTGCGCCACATTGCTCATCGCATCGTGGCATAAATATTAAGTTATAATTTAAATATGGGCCTGTACGTGCAAAAACTACAATCGGTGTCGGAGGCACGCCGTAGTGACGGAGTTCGGATTACTTTTGACACCTTAGTGTTCTTAAACGTGTTCCTTAACCTAAGTGCACGAGCGTTAATTTTTTTTCATTTATTTTGCACACGTTGAAAGGCGACATTCAAGGTGGGGCCCGCGACCTCAACCAATGCCATAGCCACCAAGCTGAATGAATTTTCGGGTTTACGAGACAAAAGCACGATTTGATTATGAGGCACGCTTTACTGGAGTACGCCGGATTAATTTTGACTACCTGCAGGGGATCGTTGACGTGGCCCCCATTTGACATGTGCATTTTTGCGTTTCGCCGCCATCGAAACGCGGCCGCCGCGGTCCGAAAAGCTACCGAGGCTGGCACATGAGTGTTTATTGGACGCGTCACCGCTTTCGTAGCTTAGCCTATATAGTCCCGACGGTGCGCTTTTTACTGGCGCTACGCTTCTTCACATCTTACCTGTGTTGTCCGCTCCACATATTTGCCTGGTGCTTATTTTTAACAAATAGCGGTAACATAGCCTACCGTAGTTTGAACTGAAAATTATCCAGTTTGCCCACAACCGATGTCGAGTAGCAGCGTTCCCTTTCCTTATCACGTCAGCTTTTGCCGTTCACCTCTCCACCCCTATCGTATGGGAACAGCGAGCGAAGTGCGGGCAAGGCTTTGATTGACTCGTTTAGCGACAGGCTCGTTTCGAACCATTCTCCGTCCTCCTCTCCAGCATTCTGTCTCGTGTCGCTCTCGAATTTCACGATAGGAGAAAGCTTAGCGCCGCCATTCATATCAATGCTTTTGCGGGAGCATCGCGGACAATTACAGCTGCCAAGCGCCTATTGTGGCGACGCTGAGGGCACATCTGCACATTCGACGAAGTGCAAAGGCACACAAGAATTTCTCGCCTCGCCTTACCTCCCTGCCGAGTTCCTGTCATGTATACACACGCCCTGAACCCTCCTCCCCCGTGCTCTCACGCGGTGGGTCAGACAGAAGCAGCAGCAGTGGAGGGAAAGTGGAAGGACGGGGCAAAGAAAGCTTGTCTTTAAAGAAATACTGGAGGCGCCTCCATCATTTGGAGATGTGTGGCGAGGTGAATGCGATTAGCAATCTAGGTTAAGATGGGCGTGTGATTGGTGATATAGTATGTTATATGTGACGGCGATTATCACGAAGAGCTGTACATAATCAATGGCAGGTACCCAGAGATCCGAGTTGGCGTGTAGGGAAAACTTGAAACTTGAAAAATAATTTCGTCCCTGTGCGTGGTTCTCGGGTAAGAGGAAGGCATTGACTTCGAAGGGTCAAGGTGTTTTGCTTGACATCAGAGGTCCTCACTAACACTGACTTACTATCGTTGCCGCTGACTCAAATAATAACCGATTATTTTGATATTGTCTCCTCAATATCTCCACGCATGCTTAGAGGTCTTTGGATATGCGTCGTTTTTTTTTTCGATCTTTTTTTATCGACATGATATAAGGAGATATTAGCGCACAAATGCAGTGACGGCTACTGCTTAGGCTTTGGATATGATATATACAGTATACAGTAGCAACACACAGCATATGACAATATACAACATAGTTACAACAATGTTGTATTGTCACATATAAATCAAAATAACAAGAAGAGGTTACAAAGACGCATTTAAAGCAATGATGCGAACAGGGGTGTAGCACAATAAATAAACACTCAACCAACGATTCTAATACGATAGTATCAAATGTACACCTTGACAATAAAAATAAATAATTGTCTCAAAACATTTCTTCCGTGCCTTAATAACGGCCGCTGTCTTCGAGAAATGTGTTTAATGCTATTAAAGCGCACATCTGCATAGCTCATCTTGGTCATGGTCGTAATATATTTTCTTCAAATTGAGAGGGCGACGCTATGAAGCGAATAATGACCATTTAGGTCAGCGTCTTTGTTTGTCGCGGTGCGGTCGCTTTAGAAGAACGTAATACGTGTATTCTTCAACAAAGCCACAATCACAGTGAGGAATTTCAGATCAGACAAGTCTGTCCAAAGAGTGTTATGTGTATGCGGTACACAGCCGTTATCCCATTAATAAGGCTTCCTATGTTTCTATCTAACGGTAATGGAATGTTGAATTCAATGAGCGGATCAATATAAAACAGGCGGAACTCTTGCTATATTGGTCGAACCACGTTGTTTCGAATATTTTAATAACGTTGCTTTTAAGATCTGCGCTTGGTTTACCTTTCTGTGCTTCTCGAGTTCCTCATAAGTTATATTAGCGCTATATCTTTTCATTTTCACGCTTCAAAGAGACGTGAGCGCCGCCTTAAGGGAGGCGAGGAAAAGTTACCTCTTTCGCGCCTCTGTTAAGGAAGTTATAAATATTCTCGCGCATACGATAGCGAATAGTTTAGCCGGTAATTGTTGACGATGTTGCACGAGAGGATTGTTCGTTATTGAAGTATGGTTTAACTCTTGCTGAAGTAGACGATTGTGTTCAACTAGAGCCATCTGTATACAGTCATGGTATGTCTCCTGGTTGCCGCATTATGGGGTCATCATACGTAAGCTTTCCGGAATGTTTTAACATAATGCCTGTTGCAGATAACGTAATTCTTGTCCTTGATCTGGATTATTCGAAGAGGCGCACATTACTTGAAGGAGACATCAAAGCACATATTCAAATAATTAACGCATATTCACTAATAAACTTCATAAATATGTATGGCACGTAGTGCGATTTAGGAATTGTAGCCGGTGAATTTGCAAGGCAAATCCGCTTGAAATGAATCTGCAGGATGTCACCAGTCACGATATATAATTTCCCAAAGTGTGGGACGAAATACATGAGCATTCGAGTTACTGTATTGTTCAACGCGTAAAAGTGCGTTCCGTTAAAAAGTCAGACAACAGTGAATTCTCACTGCGAGCTTGATGGCGCATATCTCAAAACTGGTGTCATTACGGAAATTTATTCCAAATAGATACGCCTTGCTAAAATCCACAAATTGCAATTATATGCCATTATGTTATTAACTAAGACCCTAACTTGTGATTTTTTTAATTAGCTGGATATGTATTTCGCTTTCTGAACCGACTATGTCGGCATCTCTGAATAATCCAGCTCAAGGACTACACTGATGTGAATTGCGACAGGCCATTCAAAAAAATCCGGAAAACCTAAATATGATCATCCCGTATATTTGGTATCGCGTTACTTGTTGAGTAGCTTTAGTGAACGTGTCTCGTTTCGAAAGTGTACCATCTATTGCCAACACTACTTATGGGAGCGTAAGCATCAATAAAGGGTATTGTACGTCCGATTTGCAAAACTCGTTTTTCGGAAGGATACAGAGATAGTTTTGTATTTCTTTATGGATACGAATTTTTTTTTATTATGTTTAAACCCAATGGGTAAGTTTTCATGCTCGGATTCCGGAAAAAAAAATAGAGAGAGGTGTTTCTGAAGTTCTCCGAACTGGAAGCGATGGTTCGCGAGCCTCTGTAATAGAAAGGCAGCTACAAGACGCGCGCGGAACTCCTAGGCGTATGCGAAGACCTCTCACTCAAATTCTTTGGAGCCGCTCTCCCAAGTTCGGGAAAGTCCGCGCTTTCATCGTGGTGACTTCGAATCGAGACAGAAGAAATTTCAGACCAGCGCGACTCTCGACTGTGCTAGGGTGGTTGCTTGGGCTAGTTGGTAATTCATGATCAAAAATAATGTACAGCGCAAAGGACAAGGACAGTGATAGACGACATACACAGCGCTGGGTTGGGTGCAAGTGATGGTTGAGCATCATTTGTACTACATCGCGGCATCGACTCTTTCAACAACTGAACTCCGTTTTAATGTGTCTTGAAGTGACATGAGCCGGTAATGTGCAGGGATTCCTTTTACTCAATTCTGTGACTTTCTTGTCATCTACACCACCGAAGAAGACTGGCCGATCGCGGTGATAAGGCAGGCGGATCGAAATAAGCAATATAATTGGAATACAATCATTCCTATGATTAGAATTATCATATAATTCGAATATAATCAAATTGCTAAAGAAACTGCGATAACGGCTGAGATATGGCGACTTAGCGCATGCGCTGTCAAGATGTCTGGAACGCTCCCTGCCCTCGTGTCGGTTGACGACATCTTTTTTGTCTGACAATGGATGACGCGAACATGGATGCACAACCAACGTGTGCACGTGAGCTTTCGGCGGCCGTCTGTGGCGGATGCTGACCACCTGCTGTGGCTGCGTTCAGAGGCTTAAAGACGACGAGAGAAAAAGTGCTTAGAGGTGTCCGGATATACGGACAGACCAACCCACTTAATGTAAGACTGGCTCATAGGGGCAGTGGTCCGATTTCGGGCGGTTGACTCCGGTGTTTACCCATAACTCCTTCCGGGAAAACTTGTGGTAAATAAATTGAATTGAAATGATTTATTGACCATGAGCCCCACAGGCCACTTACACTGCTTCTTCTCTATGAACGACGGCGCACATTTTTGCAGCCGTAATATATAGTCTGACAAACCGTGCGATTACAAACGAAAAGGTCAGGCACCAGTCACGTTCCTTTTCCCATGCAGTGCTTGCCTCATCAAGCGCTTTCTTCAGAACACTGTGAGTAAAAAAAAAAAGAAAAAATAAGGGGGTGAGGGTGGGGGGGGGGAGGGCGAGCTAGTTGCGATGCACCTGTTAGACTAATTTTACTTTCGTCAACGATATAGGCACACATTTATGCCCGAGCAATGTGGTGGAGATTTACTGGTTCCGAGTGTCCTCGTCTTCAGGAAATAAAAATTTCCTCATCTCGTTCTTCGCCATTAACTTGGCGAAGAATTAACAGCGATATTGTAACCAATCAGTCTTCGGCCCACACTGGCACTTGCAGGCCTAGGCCCACTTGTCACGCTGCCATTCGTAATAGGTCGGCTCCCCATAGGAAAACTTCTCAGGAAGGTGAACTTGTCCTAGGGGATGACAGACGATAACTTCTCGTGCCACCGGACTTTTCGTCATACGCACAACTCGAGTTCGGAGCTGGTTTGCGGTGTGACAAGCAATTTCTTTTGTTTGCCGCACATCACGTTTATAGCAAGAAAAGTGACACAGAAGGCCTCGTTGAAGTGCCCCTCACCAGGTCTGGCCATTTTGAGCTGACAAGCTCAGTGCATACAATGCGCACTAATTACCGTGTCTGATCCCTTCGCGCCGCTTAAAGATCTAGCTTAAATTTCAAGCGGAACGCCGTTTGCGCTTCTTCTCGCGGGCGCCCTGCGCCTACATACATTGCCGTGCTGTGACGTCACTCACAGTCACACGTGTCTTAGAGATTTAATTAAGCCAACATCAGTTATTTGTTTAATCTGTTGCTTCAATAGACGAATTAAAGTGCACATAAGTAGTAAAACATGCAAACCGAAGGTGTGCGTGTTTTTGTTTTACTTTGTTCCACAGCAAGAGAGATGTACTTCCGTTTCGTCAGCTTGTTTCCTTGTCATTTTCCACCTTGTTCTAGCGCCGTCCTCTTTCATCCTCTCGCATTTGCCTCAGTGCTCGTGACTGTGGCGCCGACTTATACCGCATAAAATAAATCTGGAGAGAGAGAGAGAGAAAGGCAAACGAAAGACAGGGAGGTTAACCAGAGATTATCTCCGGTTGGCTACCCTGTACTGGGGGAGGGGAAAGGGGAAGCGATAGGTGAGAGGGAGAAGGATTAAAAAAAAAGAAACTACACACACACGCACGTACACACAAACTGTTTCTGTGGGCACTGTCACGCAGCCCGCAAAGGCGTTCCTACTGTGATGCAGTGCACCGTACAATCCAGATTCACACAGTGAAGTCACAATCTGTCAGAAAGTCCAGTGTTTTTTAAATGGCGTAAACTGCTGACACGCACGTGGTAGGAGCGAAATGCCGTACTAAAACGCTGCTGCCACGCACGGAAGTGACGTCACAGTTATGATGACGTTCTTTAAACAAGTATGGCGTGTTCCGGTTTATAGTTTTGGGCGCTCTGCTGGAGTTGCTTCAGCTTTTCAGCTTAGCTAAAACACAATGTTACGGTTTCTTACTGTGTTGTGTGATAGAATGTTGTTCTAGTTAGTTGGGCTGGAAGAACCGGATGGTGTTCGAGCTTGCGATCTCGAGCCACACTTGGGCGCAACGCTGGAGCAGCTCGTTTCTTTATGCCTTGGAGCGCGTTTATGGTTGGTAGTGTAGTCTTGTGCAGCTCCTGTTACGTTTTTTAGTGCTGTTGCTCTTGTTTGTAGAATTTACTGATGTGAATGGAGCATATGTAAGCTCTCAGTTTGGCAGAACTTTTTGACACTCGTCACGGACACTTGCTGACATTGCCTTCAGGCGGGAACAGGCCTTTCTGTTAGATTCACGTTTCACGTCCAGGCTTTCGTTACTAGGCTTCTGCGTGCGTAAGGCGACACGAAATGTTTGAATGCACTTTGCTCATCGACAAAAGGCGCCCTAACTTTGCACAGCGATTTGGAAATGTGTATGCACCCTACATCGACGTCAATGCCGACGCGCACCACTTCTGCGTTTTCGAGCTCGAGAGCAGTGTGTCGACGTGGTGTCGAAGGCCAAACAGGCATCCGACTTTGCCAGAAGGCGTACACACAACTTAAAGAATCGCTACATACGACACACCCTGCAATATGCATTATCCGTGTCGGCACCATATGCAGTCGGCGCTGTGCTACCACGACTCTTCGAAACCGACAGTCCAAATGAGGCGACATGTCGTGCTGTTTCGTGGATGCAGCACAGTTCGTTCGAAGCTTCTGTAGCTTCGTAACGGCAACGTTATTCGTACTCGCCGATATTACACAGTGACCCAATATGCAGTCGGCGCTGTGCTACCACGACTCTTCGAAACCGACAGTCCGAATAATGCGACATGTCGTGCTGTTTCGGATGCAGCACAGTTCGTTCGAAGCTTCTGTAGCTTCGTAACGGCAACGTTATTCGTACTCGCCGATATTACACAGTGACCCAATATGCAGTCGGCGCTGTGCTACCACGACTCTTCGAAACCGACAGTCCGAATGATGCGACATGTCGTGCTCTTTCGTGGATGCAGCACAGTTAGTTCGAAGCTTCTGTAGCTTCGTAACGGCAACGTTATTCGTACTCGCCGATATTACACAGTGACCCAATATGCAGTCGGCGCTGTGCTACCACGACTCTTCGAAACCGACAGTCCGAATGATGCGACATGTCGTGCTGTTTCGTGGATGCAGCATAGTTAGTTCGAAGCTTCTGTAGCTTCGTAACGGCAACGTTATTCGTACTCGCCGATATTACACAGTGACCCAATATGCAGTCGCCGCTGTGCTACCACGACTCTTCGAAACCGACAGTCCGAATGATGCGACATGTCGTGCTGTTTCGGATGCAGCACAGTTCGTTCGAAGCTTCTGTAGCTTCGTAACGGCAACGTTATTCGTACTCGCCGATATTACACAGTGACCCAATATGCAGTCGGCGCTGTGCTACCACGACTCTTCGAAACCGACAGTCCGAATGATGCGACATGTCGTGCTCTTTCGTGGATGCAGCACAGTTAGTTCGAAGCTTCTGTAGCTTCGTAACGGCAACGTTATTCGTACTCGCCGATATTACACAGTGACCCAATATGCAGTCGGCGCTGTGCTACCACGACTCTTCGAAACCGACAGTCCGAATGATGCGACATGTCGTGCTGTTTCGTGGATGCAGCACAGTTAGTTCGAAGCTTCTGTAGCTTCGTAACGGCAACGTTATTCGTACTCGCCGATATTACACAGTGATTCAATACTACAATACACACCACACAGCCACAAGGAATCGCAACGGTCCTCCCACTGCGTGCACGCGTGTGTAGGCGCCGACAGTCATTTTCGATTTTAAAACGTAGCACAAAATAAATGCTTTATTTATTTAGGCGTAGTGTATTTAACAACAAAACGATAACGTTGGCATTTCATGTATATTTTACAAAGTTTTCTTTTTGTGACGTCATCATGCGTAGCAGCAGCGGACTCCACTTGGGGTCGTCTGCTGCCACGCGCGTGCACCCAGCGCCGGCCTTTTTAAATACCGCAGCAGCGCCTTCATAGCCGATCGCGCTGATGTTCGCGTAGGCCAGTGTCCAAGGATCTTGTTTTCTGACAGTGGGCGCTTGTCCAGTTTGTCTAGGGTGGCTGAGAGGACTGCTCTTTGCGGGTTGAAACGAGAGCACTCACAAAGAAGGTGCGCGATTGTTTCATTGCACCCGCAGAAGTCACAAAGTGGGTTGTCGGACATTCCGATAAGAAAGGAGTACGCATTTGAAAATGCTACTCCAAGCCATAGACGAACTAGAAGGGTACAGTCGCGTCGTGGAAGCTCGGGCGGAATACGGAGTTGTAAAGTAGGGTCCAGGGTATGAAGTCGTGCACTTGTGAAATCGGATGAATTCCACTGAGCTAATGTCAGGTCGTTTGCGAGTACGGCAAGTTTTTTCGCTGCGTCGGCTCTCGAATGAGGAATGGCAACGCACCTGACGCCGTCATGGGCAGATCGGGCAGCTGCGTCTGCTCGATCATTGCCGTGTATGCCACAGTGACTAGGCAACCACTGATCTGGAAGCTGCTGCTCTACTACTGTACCCGCGTGTTTGTATGAGCGATTAAATCCGACTTACTTATACCGCTAATACGGTGTCGCAGAGCGCGCAAAAGTTTTTCGCTGAGTGAAACGAGACAAAGAAAATTGCTCGCGCGCGAGACCGTCACTGATGCAAAAAAAAGGAAGGCGGGGCCCATGACGTATTCGTCACGCGCTCCTCAGGCTGCGGTGCGGTAGATTTCAGGGAAGGAATTTCGCTTGCGACGTCAGAGAGGTCACGTGGATAGTGTCTACGTTGGCTGTGACGCTCGAATGAGGAGATTATGGGTTCGTGGCACCTAAAATAATTCTGTTTCTGCAATGAATGAACCAACGTGGAAAATTATTGCAGTAGAACACTCCTTAGAGGGCATGTAACAGCTTCTAGTATATAACAAAAATTTCTTCGTGGACTGCTGAACGACGTTTCAAAGAACTTGTAGCTTTTTAAACCGATGCTTTCTTTGCCTTCGTTCGTAGCAAGTGACTGTGTAAACGGCTTTCTCGTTTCGAACGAGTCGAAGCCTAACGAAAAAAGCGTTCGAGATGTCAGCGCCACCTATCGCTACAGGCGCGAAATAGCCGCGATGACGGCATATGGCCTCTGAGATCCGGAGACATCACCGGCCAACTACAATTGTAGAAAACGTGCACTGCTTAGACCGTACGCATCGAGCGGCCCACGCAGCTAAAACGTCTTCGGTCATCGCTGTAAGTTTGTACGGAACGGTAATACCGTACCGTATACCGCACTTACCGTACCGTAATACGTCACTGCTAAAACTATAGCGCACATTAAGCAGCGCACGTTTTCCGCAATTTTAGCTGGCCGGCGATATCTTCGGATCTGAGAGGCCATATGCCGTCGTTGCGGCTATTTCGCGCTTGTAGCGATAGCTGGCGCTGACATCTTGAACGTTTCTTTCGTTAGGCTTCGACTCGTTCGAAACGAGAAGCGATCTCGAAAACACCACGAGGTTATCCAAAATACTCTGTAGACGAAGCGGCCTGAGTCTAAGCGAAAGCCGTTTACAAGTCATTTGCTACGAACGAAGTGCATTTTACAAATTTGGCATTGCATTTTACAAAAGCAACGCCAAATTCAATTCGAAGCGGGCAGCGGGGACCGCCGCCATGTTTCTTGCAAACTCCGAAAACCACGCAAAAACGCTAACGCTAACTCGTTTGCGTTGCGTACGCGCGCTACCCGCTATTTCGTTTAGCGTTCAGCGCATGCGCAGTAACGACCCGCTATTTTTTAGCGTACGCAAGGTAAAGCGTACGCTAGTCAGCGCCACCTATCGCTACAGGTGGGAAATAGCCGTAACGACGGTATCTGGCCTCTGAGATCCGAAGATATCGCTGCCAACTAAAGTTGTAGAAAACATGCGCTGCGTAGCGTACGCTACAATTAGCGTATAGCGTACGCTATAAGTTGCGTACGCTAAACTAAAATTGTCTACTGTCTGATGACATTCTAATAGACTTTAAGCGAAAAAAATGGCACTGGGCAGGTCATATAATGCGAAGATTAGATAAGCATTGGACCATTAGGGTGACAGAATGGGTACCAAGAGAAGGGAAGCACACTAGAGGACGGCAGAAGACTAGGTGGTGCGACAAAATTGGGAAATTTGCGCATGCTTCTTGGAATCGGTTGGCGCACGACAGGGGTAATTGGAGATTGCAGGGTGAGGCCTTCGTCCTGCAGTAGATATAAATAGCATGATGATGATGATGATGCCGCCTCAAACCGGCGCTCTCGCAGGCGGATCTGCTGGCAGCCGTGGCCACAACCATGGCAACGCTGGGCCTAGCTGCTTCGACGTTCGCTATTAGGCTTCTTGCCGTTCTTGTGCCATGTTTTTCATTTAAAGAATTCGCCATTGTTAGCGACGGCACCCACTCCTCCTTCGTGGACCTCGCGATTTGTTTCGAAGCTCGGAAAACACAAAGCATTGCACAATGACCGTTTTTGAAAGTCAGCTTTGCCTCGACACATATTTGTTACGTAGTGGAGCATACGCAAAAGTATTGCGGTGAAGTATGACAAGTGTCGTGAGGGGCAATAGCCATGGGACACAGTATGCATTGCTTAATTATACATGCGTTCACCCGCCATCTGCGTACACATTACGGGCACCGATATACCTAATTAGCGTACTGGCAGGCCTTCTGAGCTTTTTCAATTATGCCTGCAGCGATTTGAGCCCTTAAAGGGCCCCTCACCAGTTCTCGCCATTTTGAGCCAACAAGCGCCGTGCATACTATGCACGCTAACGATCGTGTCTGCTAAGTATTATATCGCTTAACGCCGCGGAAAGAGCTCAAATTTCAAACCAAATGCCGTCTGCCCTTCTCCTCGGGGGCGCCATGCTTCCAGTCGGAGAGCGGACGTAATTGTACAAGTACGCCTACGTACATCGCACTGCTGTGACGTCACTCGTAGTGACACGTGACTTCAAGAATTATTTAAGACAACATCCGTTATTTGTGTAATCTGTTGGTTGAATAGACGAAATAAAGTAGCGAGAAATAATAAAACACACTTACAGAAAGTCAGTGCGTCCTTGTTTTACTTTAGGCCACTGTAAGAGAGGCTGTACATCCGTTTCCTCTGCATGTTCCCACGTCGTGCAGTCGCACGCGGACAACGAAAGTATGTCATTTTCTACAACGTTCGAGCTTGCGATCATGATCCGCTTGTGTCTTCCTCAGTATTCGTGTACCACTGGCTTATACTGCTAGTCAGGTGTTCTCGTGCTCAGCACGCGATTTTGCGTGCTGCGCGAAACAGACGCGACGGCGCATGCGCGACGCCGTCAGTAGACGTGCACCGCGCAGCACGAAAGAGAGGAGAAAAAAATGTAAAGGCGGGCCAGTGACATTTGCATCACGTGATCCTTGAACCCCGGTATGGGAGAATGCAGGGAAAGAATTTCGCTTGCAGAGGCTAGGCGGGGCAAGTGGAAAGAGTGTCTCTCTTAGCATTGGCCCTCGCCTCCTGAAATCATCGCTTCGCGGATTTGAAGTATTTCTATCTCCGCTATTCATGAACCAGTTTGAAAATTTTTTTGCAGCAGTGCGCTCCCTAGAGAGCACATAACCGAGATGCAGGTGTCCCTCATCCAAACGAAAATAAATTATTTAAAGCTGTGAAACACAACACTCAGATGTTTTGCTTGGGCTGAGGCTATGTCAGGACAGATGAGGTTTACTTACCAACTGTTGAGAGAGAATCTCACTGATGACAGAGTTCAGGCCGCATACCAATGAGCTTGCTAGGAGTTTATAAAAATTGTTCATATTCGAAAATAGAGTATTCTTTGTGCATCTCCTTGTTATTCGTATTTAAGGATGTACGAGTCGATTTGCAACGGTTTTTACTATTTTTTTAAAGCTTCTTTATGCGCTGGGCACTTTACTAACGCCACCCTTCCGTTTTATTCTTTAATAAAATAAACACTACTCTTTACTATTGAAAGTGTATAACGTCGGGTTTTTTTTTCACACGCTTACTAGAGAGTGGCAGTATCAGGCGACATGGTGTCAACCCGTCTTGACATAAAACGAAGTTTTGTGTCACTTAGGGAATTTTTGCAAGGGTACTCAGGGAAAGTGCGAAAAACAGCGAATTTGGAAATGCCAACTTGGTAGACACCGTGGGTCTAGTATACAAAGGTCCAGAAAAAACTATTTTAGCAGTAATTTTTTTCCCAATAGAATCAAGTGCTTCTTCTCCTCTTAAACTAATAAAATTTTGACGTTCTGTCATAATGAATACAAACGAGGTTCTCATTTAATGGTGGACCTGTGTTTCGTCGCAATTTTATTTATTGCACAGAAAGTTTTGCTTTCCAGTATTTCTCCAGAATACGGAAGGGTAGTACCAACATTACAACAGGTTGGTTATGATCAGGAGAATCTAGGTCAATGATAAAACAGCCACGCATCACGTGACTCGCCCCGCGCATAGCCCGCAGAGCCAGCGCTGACGGTCAAGAACATGCGCCGTCCACACTCTTTCAATGGCAGGTTTAGGGTTATTCGACACCTGCCAAAGGTTTTGAATTTCGAGGGTCACTGGATGCTCACCCTCTCTTCTGTTCATAAATGCATGCAACCGGCTTTTGACGCCAGTTCTTGCAGCGTAAATCCAAAGCTAGTCTTGTGACGAGTTGCTCAAGGCTACGAAAAGAGACAGCGCGTCACAAACGGCATCAGAAACGAGAGGCCACCGTATATGTATGCATGGTGTGTCGCAAGCAAAGTGGTGTCCGTGAACAGCTTTTTTGCCATACCATGCACTCGCCTTTCTTTGTGAGGCAGCTTGTGGGCAGGGTTTCCAGATCGCTCCAGCCACAGGCAGCCAAAGTGGCCTCCGCCGTAGCCCAACAGTAGCCAAAAAGCTTTGTATTTTTTGTGTAATCTTTTCTTAAGCATGTTGAATTAATTTTCGACAATAATACCTACATATTAGATTTCCCACGCATGACCACACATGACATCCGCGCGCATTGTCACGGAGGCCATGCAGCACGGAAAGGAGATGTTGCACAAACGCAAGAAGTGCAGAAACGCAGGCACGCAGGCAAATTCATGATAAGGCAAATGCAGTCTTCATTGCAAATGCACTGTTTTATTTTTTCCAGAGCACAAAAAGTCACGAAAAGAACAACACACAAATAGCACCGCGCAACAAACGCGCTTAGCAATGGCATGCATTCAGGCTTTCAGTATTATTACTTACAGCTCATGATAATTTCGCTTAACACCACACAATGCACTAAAGTGAATACTGCGAAGAATTGCAAGATAAAGTCTAACACAATAGATGGCGGTTGGTACAAAATCTAGTACGATATATATACATAAAGAACGCATGCTGATGTCACGTGGTAGTGACGTATAAAGAACACAGTAGGAATACTGTGGAAGACGAAATTATCTTTTATTGGGCAAACCTGTTCCCATAAAAACAGGCTACACTTAAAAAACAGCGACAGTTGGCGACCGTCAAAATCTGATCAGCGGGGCAAGCGCGTCGGCTTTTATACATCAGTCGAATGTTCCACACTAATAGCTAGGATCCACGTGCCTTGCATAAAATTCTATACTATAGGCGTCGCGCGTGCATGCAATCAAATTACGCAAGGTTCGGTGACAGACAGCGGAAGGAACCATCGATAACATTCCAGAAACTTCCGATACATGCAGGCGCGTCCTGCGCTGTGCGATAAAAGTTGTTAGGCGCTGAAACGTGGTCACTCGATGAACATAAACAAGTACCAGTGTCAATACGATTAAGCATCACGAGCTTATGGCGAAGTGGAACTGCTTGTTCCGTACAAAATGTCAGAGCTGAAACCGGACAAAAATTCTTGGCCCGGTTCAAAATCTTTGCAGCAGCCTCCGTTCCTGGCCAGGCCAAACTTCACGTGGAGGAGTGCTACCAATGTCTCGTTCGACAATACATTTCGAAGGTCGGTTTTAATGAGCGAGACCTGGCTGAACACGCGTTCGACGGCGGCATTTGGTACGGGTAGTAGTGATAGCAAAGACAGGAGGAGGGTTTGGAGTTGTGTAGGGAACGCATGGCTGTGGTGGCTGTGGGGCAATGGAAGACGATATGTTCTACGTTGGCGTTGGAGCAGGGGCAATTTGGGCAGGAAGAGCCCGAGCGAATTGCCACGTATACGCGCCACGCGGCAAGCAGAAGATTCGACAAATTTTGGTTAGGTTCAGCTTGGTGTTCGCTCTCCGTTCTGGTGCCGGGAGCTATAGAAGCATCTCATGCTTAAAACGTAGCACGCCGAAAGCTCACATGTGGAGACAGCAACAGTATATGTGCGCTGGTGCGCGCGCGGGTAGCGTTAGTTCACGGATGGAGACATGCTTCCTTAGGCCCGCTTTCATAATTAAAATTATAATAATAATAATATTTGGGGTTTTACGTGCCAAAACCACTTTGATTATGAGGCACGCCGTAGTGGAGGACTCCGGAAATTTTGACCACCTGGGGTTCTTTAACGTGCACCTAAATCTAAGCACACGGGTGTTTTCGCATTTCGCCCCCATCGAAATGCGGCCGCCGTGGCCGGGATTCGATCCCGCGACCTCGTGCTCAGCAATAATTAAAATTATCAAAAGGCCGCTATCCTTGACCTTTTGACAAGCATATGTGTTCTTTACATAGAACATGCAAATTACTTTTTTTTTACACAGGAAATAGATGTAGCCCAAAAAATAGCCACATAGCCAAACGGAAAATTCTGACGCGAACTCGGACAAAAAGTAGCCCAATTTGGCTATTAATATCCCAATCTGGCAACCCTGTTTGTCGGCTTTCTGAATGTGGAGCAGCTGCTGGAAATGCATCTGTGTCAATTCAACACCGAACAGTAACTTTAGTCGCCGATGCCCGATGAAGCAGCGCCGAGTAGGCCTAATAGTCTAGGCAGTGTGGCCGTGACAAAACTTCCCTTTGGGCCGCTTTGGCAACAGGCTGTAAACCGTTTCAGAATGAGTGCCGCTAATATGTTAGTTCAGTTGGGACCGATGTGCCGAGTTTGCGTGTGCAGGTTAGATTGACGACCTTTAAAGCTGCATAATGTCTGTCCTCGTGGCCCTAACACAGCCTGCGTTCCTATCATCATCTATAGTTTGGTCCTATTTACGCACACGCTTTCGGAATTGACGAAATGTGGACTTTTCTCACTGTTGCCTTTACTGGCATCTCGTTACCATTGCGATCGGTCATGTAGGCCGTTAAGAGAATTCTATTAATTTGATTTTTCAGTTAGTTTAATCCCGACCGAAGGTTCCAGCCAGCATCAGTGCTTTTTCGTTGGCCTAGACAAGTTATTTCGATCTCAAAATTGGCCTTCGCTGAATAATTCCAACTTGAGTGGTAAACTGGTAAACATGCACGCGCCTGACCTCGAAGGTAGCGCCAATAGCAACCACCTTTAGCGGCAGCTTACGAAACGGTGAACGGCTTGAACACACATCATCATCCACCAGAAATGCCTATTGTCAGCCTTCCCTAGTAGGACTTTAAAGCAAAAACGATAGAGCGCATCAAATGATTACGGTGTTTCCTCAATTCGGATCTCTCTCTCTCTCTCTCTCTCTCTCTCTCTCTCTCTCTCTCTCTGTGTGTGCGTTTGAAGATTGGTCTGAATATTGCCTGCACGTGATGCAATCGGATACAATGCAAAACGGCAGGCGATGGCAGCGGTTATCATTCTCACGTATCACGACGACATTGATGACGTACTACTTTGTCTTTGATTGCAAAATCTCATTCGAAAGATCTTTGTGTTTGTTGCGAAGTCGTTTCACAAGCGTAGAATATCAAACACAATGGACTGTATGAAACACGTGTTGTTGTTTGTAGCAATTAAGATTAAGTAACACCTAATGATGGACGTTAAGTATAAATTTCTATTCTCTGAAGATAGAGTTAGCAGATTTCGTCTTTTCATATTGCCAAAACAGGAGGCATGCTACGCTTTTCTCGCTAACAAAAAGATGGGTGCACATTAGATTTCTATTTTTAACACGGTAAGTGGATGCAAGTTAGAATATTCCAATCACTGATAAATAAATCAGCAGTTCTTGGGCTTTAGTTTTTTCTGCATCCTGTTAAATTAAGCTTGCTGCATCACTTCATTTGTTAGGTTCCGTAAAGGTCGAATGGACAGAAGTTATCTGCATGTGTAAAGATGTTGCACGATTTTACTGGTAAACTTCTTTCGATGAGAAGGAGGAGGAGAAACATTTCTTTTTTTTAAAGAAAGGAAAGGACAAGCAGGTGTCTCTCTGCTTGTGCGGGAGGCGCCCTTATTGCACGGCTCCGGCGGCTCCTGCTGTCTCCCGGGCCCGCCACACCTGTTGCCGCTGGTTACGAGGGTCCGAACTAAGCACGGCCTCCTACTGCTCGGGTGTGGGGTTGGGTATTTGTGGGGCTGCCTTCACGTTGGGGCACGCCCATGTGGTGTGATATAGGGAGGCGTAATGGTCACAAAGGGGACATTTCTATGACTATAGAGTGGGGTGTGTTGCATGTACTCTGCTTAAATAGGGGTATGTATTGGTTTGTAATTGTCGACACGTTACGGCGTCTTCACGTGAGAGGTCTTGCGTGGAGGTGGGTATATCGTTGTCTGTTCAATCTGTGGTGTTGTAGTATGGCGTTGTATTGCAATATGTACGGGCTCCATAGATGCGGTCGGATCCCTCTCTTGTAAACTTATCTAGCCGAAAGTACACGGCACATAGAACCTACTCAGCATCATGTGTAGGTGCACCGCTTTTATTTCCTCTTAACTGAATGAAAATTATTGCATGTTGTGATTTCGCGAGCGCATTTCTCATGTGCACCTGTCGCGTGTTTTGCAATAGCGCAGGAGTAAGGACCGGTCACAAGAGCGATCGTCACGCCAAGGGAAGTCTATAGGCCTGGACGGTTCTGAGCGGGAATACAGCGACAGGAGCCGCCAAACGGACCGCTACCGAGACAAGGAGAGGGAGCACGGCAGTCGCCACTAAATGTCCCTCTTCACCACCACGCGGTAAGCGTTTGCCGTGTTTTTTATGCCTACTTGAAATTCAATTCAGTAGGCGACTATTTACTTGGGTCTAACTTGCTAAAGCTTGACGTGGGCATTAGAATAAAAACCAGAACGGCCCATAGGGTGTGACCTAATCCCTCCCACTTATCTTGAAACCTTGTTTCCGAATTCGGAGGCTGTGTGTCGTGATACTACGGGTGCTTCTGCACGCGCCACATGCCTGACATGAGAAAATGAGGCTTGGGGCAATGGGAATTGCATGCAAGAAATTTTATTTTTTCATGTGAAAACAAATCACTATTTCTTTCTTAAGTGTACCATGATAACTTGGTCAGGTAAGTCTACAAGACATTGCAATGTCCGGTTATGGTCATAACAAATTCGTGCAAGTGAAATTTGCATAAGTGCATCTATTGTAAAAACCACTTTTCTAAAGCAAACCATAGTTTTCAGCAGAAAGAAGCATCGTCTGTTTGGTAAAATACCACGCACTGAGCTCACAGCATCAGAGGGAGGCTTTGCTTAATGTGACTCAGTCTTGAACCTTTTCTTGACTCGAGGCTTGAGACTAGAAGCAAAAAAAATGAAAATGAAAATAAAGTACGGAACGTGGTTTCATCAGCTGTAGGAGAAAAAGAGAGAGAGAAAGAAGAGGACAGTGAAATGCACAGATTTGGAAAGGAAACAGCACGACACTGGAAATGCAAAGCACGACACCCACCTAGAATTTCAGGTTGCGACGGCAATGAAGCGGTCACCAACAGATTGCCGCACGACCGATGCGCTGATGATGTGTCCGTAATCGTCCACAATACCAACATTCACTTGGATACGGTAAGTGCGGCAACTCCTCAGACTGATCTGCAAGACAAAGGAGGGCAGTTTCTGATGTTGAGATTTTAGTTCGGAGTGGGGAAGGGAAGGCCTTGATTTAGGGAACAGACTGCATGCTCATTTTTCGTTATTCATATGAAACATATTTACATACAAATTGACTTGCCGTCCCAGCCTTGCAAAAGTGCATGTCCAGCAAAGGTGTTGAAAACCAACACTGCAACTGCTAAGGGGGTTATGCGATGCTTTATTGCTTGAGAGTAATGGTAATTGTGACAGCACGCTGCCCCCTATAGCGGTGCTGCAACAACATTGAAGTCATTTGTCAGGCTGGTTCTTTTACATACGAAATGCTAGGAACGTCGCTCCTCACGTTGCATGTTGCCATCACTGTGGCAGCTTGCGCAGCAATAATCGTTACCGGGAAATGTATGCAGGGAGCACCACGTGCATCGCAGTGTTGTCAGGACCGCCTCATCAATTATGTGGTTTCGATGATTGCTTTGCGCTTGTTCTTTATTGAAATATATACTGTTCTGTATACGTTGCATATGAGCGATTACAGAGAATGTACGCACTGTTCACTTCGTTTTGCTAACTGATTGAAGCCTGTACCACACTGGGGTAGGGGCCACTGCTCTTGTCTTAGTACTGTCGCCAGGATGGGTCCACAATTTTGACGATAGATGCGAACATGAAAAATGGTGACCAAATAGAGGCTAACAGCTTCGCTGTAAAATCAAAATCCAGCCTGCTTGAAGCACCAATACTTTCGTGTGCGACTGGGCAGCCTACTCAACCCGAGTGGAGTGCCCACTTACCTGTAAGTAAAGCAGTTTAAACTGCATTCAGCGAACCGATAGCGTTCGCCATGCACAATAGTATGAACGGCACCAAACACTTCATGAATTAGTTCGGCACAAAACTGGCCTGGCACCTCCTGCACTCTCAACAGGCTCCGAAAGCATGGGGATTCATTTTTTTTATACCACTCGCTATTTGTTACCAGAGTCTAGTCAAACCCACAACCTCGTGCTATCAAGCCACACTGCACAAACCCTGTACAAAATGAATCAAACGCGAACATAGGGGCATGTCAGTGTTCCACTGGTGAAGGAAATGACAATGCAGGCCATCCTGAAACAAGCTAAGGGTGCACACACATTGAACCTGCCGGTGCCATGCTGTCGGTAGTACTCATCGCTTTCTCTCTCTACTTAAGGACAGGGGTTCATTGAGCAGAATGCAATTGTGTATTTTTTCATTGAGTCATAATTGAGTAAAGCATGTTGTTTCGGATTTCATTGTTTCAGATTACATGGGAATCCGTTCCCACAGATTCCCATGTAAATTTAAGTACGGAAGTGCCACCGTTCATGAAATTTTCTGCCTGCATTCGCGCTGTTTCGGTAAATACTCTGCGACGGTGCCTGACGCTGCGTCGGGATCATTGCAAACTAGGTAACGTATTCCGCAACTGTTCTTAGTCATTCTGCGTGGGAATGAAGCAGGCCGTCAACGCACAAAGAATTCGCTTCTTTTTTTCTCTTTTGAGGGGGGAGGGAGGGGGGCGTGGCGAAAGGTGTGCACCGATCGAAAGTCGTGCGCACGCGTTTCTGATTTTTTATTTGTTCAGCATCTCTCCTATATGACAATATTGCACGAAACAAGGGCCCGGACTGCGTATACTTAAAGCGGTTGTTGATGACTGCGCGTGCGAGTTTCCCGACAGCACGCGAAAGCGCTGGAAACGGGGCGCGCTGGCACACTCACCGTCCCGCTCACACATTGTAAATCGACACTACTGAAATGTTTCCGTGTCATGTGGCCTTTTTGACAAGCATTCCGCAACTAAGCTGGTGCATGGAGCCATGTATCTCGTCTTGAATGCACACATAGCGGCTAGGGGGGTACTGCGCTTTCTTTACATCCGAACGTTACCGATTAAGTGATTGGTTGCAATTCTCCTACATCGCGTATTAATTACAAAACGCAAGGAGAAATAGTAATCTTTGCGGCGCCGGTTACATCGCAGACTAACTTTTATAGTATGCGGCGGGCCTCTTACGGCGCGCTTGTCTGTACGCAGAGTCGCTTGGCCTGGACAGCCGCGCTTGTCGTTTCTCGTATTCCACGCCATATTATATGGCCAGCGTTAAACGTAGCCTCTCCTTCGACATCGCATCGCTGCGTGTCCTTGGAAAGGTCAAGGACCGCGCTTAGAGATACCAGAGGCCCGTAGGCCACCTGCATCTGCAGGTGCGCACGCTTTCGTCTCGCCTCATCACCTCTATCCCCGCCATATTGAAACGTTCTCCGCGCCACCTATAGGCGCTGGAAAGTGCAAATCACTCGGATACATTACATTTCATTAAAATCGGTCCATAAGTGATCTCAGAAAAACGATTGTTTTTTTTTTGCGTTGTACAGGTCGCGTCGGAGTTGGGGCCGAGGTAAATATGAGGCTGGGTGCTTCAATGCGCGCCTCCTGCCCCGCTCCGTGCAGGGTGGCCGCATTGTTTGAACGGATCGTTTCTGCGCCGCCCGGCTTTTTCCATCTCACTTTCAACGGGCACTGCGTTGTGAATTTTGCAAGGTTACCAGATGCTGTGCGCTGCGGTTCTCTAATACTTCGACAAATGGCTGGCGATTTTTTTCATGTTCCAGACATCGAAAAAGAAGGCTTCTATGGACGGTGAAGATTAAACAGTACAATTACGTTGACGCCAACGACGGCCTCGTGTCCGTGGGCAGTTCGAGTAAGCCTTACAAAAATGCCTATTAACAGTATTTAGAAACTTCTACCAACTTTCTATTTACTTTATTGACAGTCTATTTACATTTATATTCTGGTAACATTTGTTCATACACTGTCAAAATACTTCTTTCTTACTTTTGTATAAAGAACATCTTAAATAAACTGTTAAGACTTTTTTCATACTTCATGAAAATATTTTCCCTGAAGGACATGTATCCTCACTATGTCCACAGCTCGTACTGTATGCAGAAAAATATTAAGAATTGGAAGTAACTTGAGAGTTTCATAATTTTTTCTAACACACATTAATGCCGATGTATGACATACTCAGGAATCAAGCTCTTTGTTTTAAATCGTAGCCCCAATCCAATTCGGTAGCGAATTGTCGACGGAGTGCTACTAAAATGTTTAAAGAAATATGTTCGTAAACTGTTAGAACTAATCTTTTTAAAGGTTCTACTGGACTACGTGAGCGTGCGGTGACGTCAGCACACTCCGAGAAATGTGTTTGCGCTACACCACCTGACAGGTGTGATAGCGGAGTACTGTGCAGGCCGCGCACCAGTTGCACAGCTTCAACCCGACCTTGGGGCTGGTTAACTAAAAGCCGATTTACGCTTGAGCCGTGACGCGTGCGGTCGTGCAGAAAACTGCACATTTCGCCCACCGGTTTACAAATTTCGCTATACGCTGGGCTCGCACATGCAGTGTAAACCGAAATGTGCGTACCAGTCTGCGAAATGCGCAAATTCTCACCCCGCCACATGCGTGGTACGGGCAGGCGGGTGGTGCGGCGTGGAGCTCGAGCGCAAATCGGCCCTTAACCCGCACTGCTATTGCAAGGCCGCCAGTTAGCTTTGCAACGAGGTAATCAGTTCAGTGCACTCCGCGATATAAATAGCACGCTCTAAGTTGGGACGTGTATGCACAGTATCGTCACGCTATTTGTTAAAAAGAAGAAAAAAGAGCCGGAACTCATGGTAACACGGTGCTGGAACATTGTCGCTCAAATATCCAGAAGGCTGCAATATACAGCTGCTGCTGAGCGAGCGCGAGTGTCGACCTGAGTAAGCGCACAGGTAGAACAGAAAGAAAAACCTGGACTCTGGGCAGGTAACACGTTTCTGTGAAAAAAAATGAAATTACCCTTACCGTATAAAAAAGAAATGTAGCTTTGTGCGCGTCCCTATTCGCACGCTTTCGTCCCTGCCTCCTACCGACGGCTTCTGCACGTTAAAGGTAACTAATAGGACGTTGCACCTAAGTGAAGGCAAAGTAACTATGCTAACTGATCTGCTTTACGGCGATGATAGCTTGCTGTGTGTGAAAACAGATTGAAAATAAATAATTACGCACTCCTAATATTCAGTGATTTCGCTTCACAACACGGCGACAAAATTTTGAGCTCCAACAAGCGGTCACCATGACATCCGTAATTATGGCATTCCAGATACCAAGAGCCAGGATATCAAAGGCCATGATTCTGCCGTGCTTCGGGCGCCTGAAAACTGCTAACGTCATAGCCGCCACGCTTCGGACATGTATTTGACTATAAAAATATTGCTACAATAGGCTTCAGCATTATTTTGCGCTGGGCGCCTTGGAGAAAAATTTTGTCTTTGAAAGCGACAAGCGCTAAAGGATGTTCTTGCGCAAAATAGGATAACCACATAATTTATTTAATACGACATTATTTTTCTATGTTTATTACATTTGGAGAAAAAAAAGCCGGTTTTCAGAACAATATTTGCCTCTAAATATAAAAATATACAGTCCCTAAATGCACAACAAAATTGAGCCGGCTGTCTTGTCAGGTGTTATTTTTTCAACCTCTGCCACGAGGTATGTACATTCCTCGAAGTGCAGTTCCCAGAAAGGAGTGCGCACAAAAAAGCCGGCTGCATTTTTCACCGAGAGGCGACGAATGTCTAAGTGTGAGTCATACCATCCCAAGGCGGGAGGGAGGGGGGAATATTTCGGCGTAAAAAGGGGCTTCAGTTCTGCGGCGGTCAAGGCGAAGAGGATGGATGGAAAGAATGACACCTGCCTATCTCGCGCATGCGCACAAATTTGACATGGTCCGAGTCGAGGCAAAGCAAGAGCCCGTCGCAATCGACTGTACCACGCCAGCTTCGCATAGGAACTGATGGCAATTCTTCGTGATTTGGGAGAAAGAACGTACGCTTAATTCTGTGCTGCAGAATTAAGCGTACTTTCCCAAATCACGAAGAATCGCTATCGGTTCCTTTGCGACGCTGGCATGATACGGTCGGAAAGATGTAGGCGTTTCGTCGCGCATTGTAGCAGCAATCTAGCTATTTTTGCTGCTGTTTATGCTTATGCTGTGTTGTGGATAATTCATCGTTGCAAGCCGACCAGCAACGTGTTTGCGAAGCCCACAGTGCTTTCTTCGTTCCGTGATGTGAACGTTTCTGCAGCTTCTCTGCCAGCTGCGATGCAGTGTCGTGTGAGGTGATTTATTATTGGCACCCTCCGTGTTTTAAACTGCACACGGCACAAATAGCGAACAGCGGTTCCTCAAGACAGCACTGCGTTGAAGTTTCATCTGTCTCCAAATTATATTAGAATATACGTTCTTTTCTATCATTCTTCATAAACATATTATTTTGATGTTCTTTTACTTCAGTTTCTTACGCGGCATTTTGGCAGGTTATTATTGCGCGAGCAGTAACGACGTGAAATGTTTTAAGAACGATTTTCTTGCATACTTTAGCTATGCCGCGTCATGCGGTTCGCTTGAAGTTCCTATAAACACGAAGCATAAAAATACTTCGTTTTCACAGCGTTCGCAATGACTTAATGTCTGGTAAATATTGTCTGATCATGAACTCATTGTTTGCTCTTTCCTACTCTGGCTGTACAGGATGAAGACGATGTACAGGACGGTTCACAATGACATACGGTTGAGCGAACCGGTTCACAATGACATAGGTTGCACTGGTTAGACAAGTGCGAATGTGAAAGAAAATCGTTCGCACTTGTCTAACCACTGCAACTTATGTCATTGTGAACCGGTAGTTTTTGACACTGATATTTTGTTTTCGAGTAAAAATAAACGAACTCGTCAAAATACAGAAGCGTTCCATGCAATAAGGCGTGCTTAAAGATGCATAAGTCAGCGATCGGTTGCTATCACCGACAAAGAATTCGTATTCTTGAATACTGCTTCTATAACAGCGAAAATGACCGTAATCAGAGTTTCTTCTCCTTGGGGCATTTGGTCATGTGTGCCGCATTTTTTTTTTAAACAAGACGTAGTGACCAGCCAGAAATCAGGAAGCGAGAACGGGAGTATTCTGTAAGGGTCCAACAAATGGACATGTCGATTTCGTCCACTGCTAAAGTTCTGCTTAGCTGGGCTGGAGTGCGCGTCAGAAGGAAACAGGCGGCTGCAGCCAATTCAGCAGCAGACGAAATGGAAATGTCGACTAGGTGGCCACTTGTAGAATAGCCTCCTCCCCCAGGTAGCGACGAGTATAATTGTAAGACCCCGTTCCTCCCTGGGCTAACAAAAAATCGTACAGGACAGTACGACTTGTAGCACCCACGCCGTCATGTCTTGCTCACGGATTCCCCAAATGTCACCGGGCCAGCTTTGAGCGATAGCACACTCCACTAGACTGAATATTTACGGCACTAGAGCTTGGTAAAACCCAGAGCCTTCTGACCAGGGTGTTAGTGCAAAGCGTACGCTTCTTCAAACTCGCCAAGTATTGTGCACCTTACGAACGGCGACCCAACTAGCAATCGCGACTAAAATGTGGAAGCGGTGAACGAACTCTTACCGGAGGCGGGTTCGGGATGTTTTTCTCGTTGGAGAAGAGCTTGAGCTTGGAAAACGACAGCACTCGGCCGTACAACCAGAAACCGGGCCGCGGTGAATCCGGGTGGCAGTACTGACCAACTGCGCAAGTCCAAGGATACACTTTAGGGCTTAAATTCACTTCGCCACAAACAGACAAACACAAAAATGTAAAGAAAAACGCCTCTCTCGGGAGGCGGCGATAAGGCCGACGACGATAGCGTCTCGCTCACACTTACCGCATTGGCGCCCAGTGTAATCCGTGAAGGTGAGCCAGACCGTGTACTGCCACTTATCCACCAAGTTTGTAATCCGAAACTCAGGCGCTGGCTTCATGAACCTGCATGCGAGGGAGATAGTCGAGGCACGGTTATTTTTGACGAACACCATTATCACGCGATGAATACGCAAGCACGTCTCGAAACGAGGAGCTATAACACGATGATTGCACGATGCCATGCTGAGAAAGACATGAACAGACAGCAATATGCCTGGGTCGTGCATAGGCGATTGTTCCTAGAATCTGAATTACGCGTTGCCTGTTGCCATGAACATGGGTGACCCAATAAGCTTGTCCTCAACACTGCTGAATCGGTGTAAACTGCAGGGATACCTTCTCAAATTGAGACGGTGATTATCGTTCGTGTCATTACTGTCCACTGTCTTTTTTTCAGACCAACATGTACACCACGATGTGGAAGGTGAGGCTTCTCGGCAGGAACGCTAATGTATGTTCGGAAAGCTCATGCCAACAACAGAAGCCAGCATGCTAACCTGTGGAGTAGGATATTTCAACGCTTCTGAAAGCGAACCGTTTTGGGATCGGCCCCTTGCACAATGGCGCGTAACCGCGTCGGCTGTAAAAAACACTCGCCTGCCCTGTGTGTGTATCAGCAGTTCTATCCTATGCAGCAGGAACTCGTGGTGGTTGACGAGGGTGACACGGGGAAGCAAGGCGGGCAGTCTCTCCACGATCGCCCGCTGTGGATCCACCTTCTTCTTGGGAGGGAACTGGGGCCAATCGCTCCAGTCGTGAACTTGGTCCGGGTGGTCACTAGGAAAGTCCGCCGGACGGACGAGGTTTGGCTGAATCCAGACCTGTGGCTCGCTCCTAGCGACGACGGCTGCGGTGCCGGAGGTAGACGGCACGCTTTCGATGTCCCTTGACTGGGACGCTCCGCCCGGTCGCTCGCTCCTAACGAAGACGGCTGTGGTGCCCGAGGTGGACGGCACGCTTTCGATGTCCTTCGACTGGGACGGGCCGGCCAGTGGCTCGCTCCCAACGACGACGGCTGCGGCGCTGGAAGTGGACGGCACGCTTTTGACGTCCTTTGACTGGGACGGGCCGGCCGACGCGACGTCGCTGTTTCCGCTGTCACTGCCGGAAGAGCTGCTAGTGCTGCTTTCGTCGCTGCTGCTATCGTCGCTGCTGCTGGTGCTTGTCGACAGCTTGCCACCGACTCCCATAAGCATGGCGTAGCCGTACAGACTAGGGTCGAGCCCAGCAGCAGCGGAGGTAGAAGCACGGCCCGAAGACGCCATCCTCGAGGCACAGGTGGAGTTGGCGGAGTGTATCGTAGGGAGCGCGACTTCAGTAGGTCTCCGATGGTCGAGTAGCTGCCGTTTGCTGTGCAGCGACTTGTTTTATGGCGTGCTCGGGAAGTGTGCTACTGCAGAAGGCATGGGCATTGCTTTTTTTGCTATGTTGACGACTTTGAAAGTATTTGGCACGTGCCCACTCACGGGTTCGATTTCAATTGGTGCCCATTGGTGCATAGCTTAGTTGGCTTTTCAACATAGGCGTGTCCTCGTTCTACGATTTTCTCCTCTCCCTCGAACCGCAGGTGGCCGAAAAACTTGTCTCGAATTTTGCCTTTGTTCTGACATACTGGACGAACATGTACCTCCCCCCTTTCTTTTTTGGAGGACGTATGACCGGCGGGAAAGGACACTTCAAGGTCGATTGCCTGCTGTATTGCAAACTGAGTCATGGTGATTCAGCGGGTGTACATTCTCGGAAAGAGCATGGATAGCAGAGAATAAAGGAGACGAGTTGGTATGGCACCTTAGCGTTTGACAGCTGCAAATCACCGTGATCTCTCGCAAAAGCAGCGCCTGCCTTTTTACGAATGTGTAAGGCCAGAGGGAAGCTAGATACTCGACTAGATTAGCTAGACTGGAAGAGAGGAGGGTGAGGGGAGGGAGAAAGTGGTTAGAATCGACGCAGTGAATTAACGAGGCCTCACCCAACACCCTCTAGAGAACTTAAGGCCTTCTGGCTGACCCTCTCCCCTTGAGCGACGTCACGCACAAGAGGCCAACATAGAAGTTCCGTGCAGCGTGCTACGAAGCTACGAGCGGCGCACCAGTTTTGAAAATGAAGCGCGGAAGATATACAATGGTTAACCCCGGCTATTCGTAGAAGACCGAGGGGACGAAAGCGGCGACAACAATTCAATTAGTTCCAGGAGCCCTGCCGTTCCTTGAATAGCTTCGGGTTCGGCATGCTCGGCAATGCTCTTGCATGCTTCCGAACGCACATTTTTTTCTAGACGTGACCAGTGCATGTAGTCTCAACACTTGTGCTGTGCTTGCGATTGTGTGTACCGCGAGTCTTCATTGCCCCGGAATGTGGAGTGCCATGCCAAGATATGCCTATTAAGTGCTGCGTGCCCAATTGCCGGAGCAATTACATGTACAAATAAAGGCAGAAAAATAATGTCTTCAAGTTTCCGCAAGATGAAGAAGCCCAGAGTGCCTGGATTAGGGCGCTACCACGTGCAGACTTCATTGTATTAGCGCACTCCCGGGTAAGATGTTCAGAACTTCTTTAAATAATTACTTTTGAAAAATACGGAAAGTTAATTGCTCAATTACAGCAAGTGCATTTACAGAAAGTGATGATTCCTCAGAGTTCGACGCCTGCGAGGATAGACATAAATCTGAATTTGTGTTAAGGCACCTTTTGTGGTGTAGCAGGAATATTTTATTGAAGAACTACGGCTGCAAGATGAATGACAAAATATGGGATGCCAATGCTAAGGCAAGGAAGAGAAAAGCTGAAACTCTGCGCAATAAGGCAGCTGTTTTCGTGTAAATAGCTGCACAAATGTTTTATATCCCATTTCTAAACTCATTTGAGTTGTTGTAAATTAGTGGACTGTGGTAATTAGTGCGTCGAAAGCGAAATTATTCGTTTGACCATAATCTAGATTGTAATAAATACATGTGTCCCCAATAAGATTGTTCATACGCAATTGTGAAGCTAATCGAGTGCATTACATTCGTCATTGCCGTGCCGTAAAAACCACAAGTACAAAATACGGAAGGAGTGGTTTTTATGGATTCAATTTACTTGAAGTAATAGGTATGAAATATGGGGTATAATAAATAATAATTCGCAAAAAACGTACATTACAAAGAAGACAAAGCGCGATGCTACAAAACCTTCTGGCATCAATACATGCACAAGCTTTACAAAGCTGTTTTGTATCTGTGCCTCTAAATAAATGCTTTGCAAGGTGCCTGCTGCTCATTCCGCAGTTTCGACTGAAGAAAACGTGTGGAGTGGTCAATAAAAGCATACGGCTGCTAGGTGAACCAAGCCGCGATCCCTTCACTGAACCCGTATGCCCGAGCGTACCGATGGCCTCTTGCCCGTGACGTCACTCGCCGAGCACTCCGGCCTTCTAGTCTAGGAGGTGTTGCCTCAACACCCTTCGCTTGCTTCTCCCATACAATATAGGGGGCGGGAAGAAATTAAATAAATCGTAAAGAAAAGATAAAATAAAGAAAAAAGGGGTGAGCAATAAAAGTGTACCCGAAGTCGTGGATAACAAGAAGAGGCCAGTAGAACGGTGCTTGACATTTCCTTGGTTTTCAAACAAAATCATGTTTGCTGGCAGTACTCCCCAAGATCTTCGAAGCCGTTGCTAAACTTTCAATCCAAGCATTCCTAAGTAGTAAAAAACGGAATTGACATGTCGTGCCTTAAGTCTTTTCTCGACCAGATCCTGCATGCACAAAATGAGGGCAATGTTTTAATGAAGCAGGTTATCCTAGTGTAGCAGTGGCCACTGCGGCTGAGCGCCTAAAGAAGTCGGTTTCGAGGGGGACGTACGCGATTAAAGAAAGCAGTAATTAATAGCAAAAAAAAAGAGTAGTGGCTATTCCGTATATTCATTCAGTGTCGCACAGGCTTAAAAATGTTGCAAGTAGATATCATGTTAATGTTACTTTCACTGCTCCCAATAAGCTAGATAAAATATGCGCTGCCGTACTGAGGAAAAAGAAGCAGGTAAAAGGCAAAAAACGAACAGATATTTGTCCAGAAGCAAAATAAGAACAACAGTTTTACTGACTGTCATATGGGTGTGGTTTATAAAATTCCCCTTAGCTGTGGCCAGTTCTACGTAGGGCAAATGGGACGGTGTATCAATCAGACGCTAATGGAACATAAAAGGTCGTTAACCAGTGGATCGCCTTCTAATCTTTCGCTACATTGCCGAGATTGTAACTGCACGCCAGAGATAGATAAATGCGCGATATTGCACAGGCATAAGAATGAAAATACGCGTCTTATGGTAGAGGCCTGGCATATCTATAATGGCAGAAGTGCGTGCGTGAGTAAGCCTTCGATTACTTTACACAAGGAAGAGATTAAGTGCCTTAACAGTTATCTCTCACGTAGACCGGCACGTGTACCCGACTGACACGTGGTGTTACCATTCCTGATCGAGCTTGCGCAGATTAGTTTTGTGTCTTCTTTCTTTTTCGCCTCTGTGCTCCATTCAGTTGATAGTCGGCGTTCGTGTTGTCCACTTCTCTTCTCTTGTGTCCTGTCTGCACGCCTCACCTCTATTTTGCATAATGAATCCTTGCCAACTAGCACAGCTTTCTGTCACTCTAAGCCTGGAAGGAGATGTGAACTATCCTCTTTCGCGCCTCTCTTAAGGAAGTCATAAATATTATTGCGCATAAGATAGCGAATAGTTAAGCTGTTATATAATTGTTGACGAAGTTGCACGAGAGGATTGTTCGTTATTGAAGTATGGTATAACTCTTGCTGAAGTAGATGATTGTGTTAAACTAGAGGCATCTGTATAGGCATGGTATGTATCCTAGATGCCGCATATACGGGGTCATCATGTCTAAGCTTTCCGGAATGTTTTAAATTATGCCTGTTGCAGATAACGTAATTCCTGTCCTTCAGCTGGATTAGTCGAAGAGGCGGACATTACTGGAAGGAGACATCAAAACACACATGTTAGAATAATTAACACAAATTCACTAATAAACTTCATAAATATTTACGGCATGTAGTGCGATTTAGGAATCGTAGCCGGTGAATTTACAAGGCATATCCACTTGTATCTCCAGGATGACACCGGTTTCGATATATAATTTCCCAATGTGAGGGACAAAATACATGCGCGTTCTAGTTACTCTATTTTTCAACGCGTAGACGTGCGTTTCGTTAAAAAGTCAGACAACAGTGAATTCTCACTGCGAGCTTGATGGCGCATATCTCAAAACTGGTGTCATTATGGAAATTTATTCCAAATGGATACACCTTGATGCCATCTGTGAAATGCAATTATATGCCATTATGTTATTAATTAAGAAGCTAACTTATGATTTTTTTTTAATTAGCAGATTATGTGTTTCGCTTTCAGCAGCGACTATGCCCGCCTCTCTGATTAATCCAGCTCAAGGACTGCAACTATGTCAACTGCAACAGGCGATTAAAAGAAATCAAAAATCCGGAAAACCTAAATATTATCATCCCGAAATATTTGGTATAGTGCTAGTTGTTGCGTAGCTTTAATGAAACCTGTCTCGTTTTGTAGTTATACCATCTATTGCCAACTCTATTTTTGGGAAGGTAAGCCCCGATTTGCGAAGCTCATTTTCCTGAAAGATGTAGCGATAGTCTTGGATTTCTTTATGGATACAACTCTCGCCCCTTTTCATGATGTTTAAATCCAATGGGTGATTTTTCATGTTCGGATTAAGGAAAAAAAAGAGAGACATTTTTCTGAAGTTATCCGAACTGGAAGCGGCGTTTCGCGAGCCTCTGTAATAGAAAGGCAGCTACAAGTCGCGCGCGGAACTCCTAGGCGTATGCGAAGACATCTCACTCGAGTCTTTGGAGCCGCTCTTACCAAGTTCGGGAGAGGCCGCAATTTCATCATGGTGACCTCGAATCGAGACAGAAGAAATTTCAGACCAGCTCGACCATCGACTGTGCAAGTGATTAGTCAACATCATTTGTACTACATCGCGGCATCAACTCTGTCAATAATTGAACTCCTTTTTTTTTCTTGAAGTGACATGAGCCGGTAATGTGCAGGGATTCCTTTTACTCAATTCTGCGACTTTCGTATCATCTACACAACCGAAGACTGGCCGATCGCGGCGATCATTAATGCGGGCGGATGGAAATAAGGAATATTATTGGAATAGAAACATCCCATTATCGCGGCCCTGGACGCACTTCCTAATAGAAACTGCGATAACGGTAGAGATATCGCGACTTAGCGCACGCAATGTCAAGATGTCGAGAACGCTGCCTGTCCTCGTGTCGGTGTACGACATCTTTTTTGTCCGACAATGGATGACGAGCACATGGATGCACAACCAACGTGTGCACGTGAGCCCTCGCCGGCCGTCTGTGGCGGATGCTGACCACCTGCTGTGGCTGCGTTCAAGGCCTTAAAGACTACGAGAGAAAAAGTGCTTAGAGGTGTGCGGATATACGGACAGACCAACCCACAGACTCTACGAACGGTTGATTCGGGCAATGGTCTCGTCAAGCGGTTGATTCCGTATTTTACCCATTATTCATTCCGCGAAGTTTTCCATCAAATAAATTGAATTGAAATTATTTATCCGTCATGAGTCCCACAGGGAACCTACGCTGCTTCTTGTCGATGAACGACGGCATGCTTTTATTGACCGTTACATTTCGTATGGCAAACAGTGCGATTAAAAACGACAAGGTGAGGCGCCAGTAACGTTCCGTTTCCAATGCAACGCTTGCCATAGGCACAAATTTATTCCCGAGCAATGTGGTGGAGATTTACTGGTTCCGAGTGACCTTGTTTTCAGCAAATAAAGATCTCCTCATCTCGTTCTTCGCCATTAACTTCCACACAGACTGGCACGTTAACACTTTCTCGGCATCGCACGTTCATCCATACACACCATTCGATAGCATATCAGTATAACGCGGTATAATACGTACAACGGGAAGCCATTTTGAAAGGAAACACACAGCGAAAGAAACTATATCGCCCCCCAGCCATGGTGTCCATGAACATGCCGGCCGGCAAAGGATTATGTACGAATTTTTCGCCCACTCCTTCAAAAGTTACATCTAAATAAAATTCTGGGCTTTTCTCAGGCGCATCTTATTGGGGAGAGAATAAAGGGGGCGACTACGGATTAATTTTCACCATCTCTGGTTCCTCTACGTCAACCCAATGCACGGTACCTGGGAGTTCTTCCATATCGCCCTCATCAAAATGCAGCCGCAGCAGCCATGATTCGATCCCTCGACCTCGTGCTGCAAAGCCACGACGGGTAAAATGTAATCTATTGCGGTGAATGTGTAACTGCGCAGGTTTCTCTTTCTCTCTATCGTGTTAGTTCAGAAGCTTTGCTCAGCACTGATCGACAGAGGCAGGCTCGATGAATGCACATGATTTGCTATAATTCAATAAGTGTTTAGCAACCACGAAAAAAAAAAAAAACGTTGGTGTGCGTAAAACGAACCTCTGTGTACACGGAATCCTTGCATTTACGAAAATGTTCAATGATTTCAACGTCTTTTGAAGTGCAGCAGGCATTGGTGTTGGACATTCGGGACGCCGCATCTACGATGTGATTGTGTGATCAGTCAGTCTTGGCTTCCACGGGCACTTGCGGGTCTAGGCCCACTTGTCACGCGGCCGTTCGTCATAGGCCGGCTCCCCGTAGGAAAACTTCTCATGAAGGTGAACTTGTCGTAGGGGATATCATACGATAACTTCTCGTGGCGCCGGACTTTTCGTCTCGTGGAAAAGCCGAGTTCGGAGCTGGTTTGCGATGCGACCAGCAATTTGTTTTGCTTGCCCTACGTCCCCTTAGCAAGAAAAGTGATTTTGAAGGCCTCGTTGAAGCGCTCCTCACGAGGTCTGGCCATTTTGAGCTGACAAGCTCACTGCATACAATGCGCGCTAACGACCGTGTCTGATCGCTTCGCGCCGCGCACAGAGCTTAAATTTCAAGCGAAACGCTGTTTGCCCCTAGCCTCGCGGGGGCCGCGCGGCTACATGCACGTCATTGCTGTGACGTCACTCACGTTCACACGTGACTTCGACATTTAATTGAGGCAACATCAGTTATTTGTTTAAACTGTTGCTTCAATAGACAGATTCATTTTTAGAGAAATATTAAAACATCAAACCGAAGGTCTGCGTGTTTCGGTTTTACTTCGTGCTGTAGCGAGAGAGATGTATACTTCTATTTCGGGAGCTTGCTTTCTTGTCATTTTCTACCGTGTTCCAGCGCCGCCCTCTTTCATCCTCTCGCGTCTGCCTCAGTGCTCGTGGCTGGGGCACTGACTTATACCGCATAAAATAAACCTGGAAGCTGCTGCTCTACTGCTGTACCCGCGTGTTTGTATGAGCGATTAAACCCGACTTACTTGTGCCGCTAATATAAGGTGTTGCCGTGCGCGCAAAAATCGTCCGCTGAGCGAAACGAAATAAACGAAACAGCTCGCGCGCGAGACCGTCGCTGGAAGTGGGCCACTCAACAAAAAACCCGAGAGAAAGGGAAACAAAAAAGGAAGGCGGGGCCCGTGACTTATTCGTCACGCGATTCTCATGGTGCGGTGTGGTAGATTGGAGGGAAGGAATTTCGCTTGCGGAGGCTAGAGGGGGATCAAGTGGACAGAGTGTCTATGTTGGCTGAAACGCTCGCATCCTGAGATTATGGGTTGGCGGCACTTAATATAATTCTGTCTCTGCTATGAATGAACTAACGTGAAAAATTATTGTAGTAGAACACTCCTTAGAGGGCACGTGACAATTGCCAGTATATAACCGAAATTTATTAGTGGGCTACTGAAGGGCGCCTAAAAGAGCCGTCAAACTTGCGAAAAATGTTTTTTTTTTAACTAGCGGCCCATTTTCTTCAGATGGGGTGAGACATTGCCAGGTGGCATGAAATAATTGCAAACAGGGCAATCATTAACTTGTATGCTTCTGGATGGAGTTGATGAAGTTGAGAGTATGATGGAAGCCCGTCTGGTCGGGATGATGCATACTTAAAAGGCAGTGTCCAGACCTTTTCCTTTTAAGTATGCATCATCCCGACCAGACGGCCTTCCGTCATACTCTCAACTTCATCCATTTGCGACAGGCGTACGGCCAGCAAGTGATCACTGAGGGAACAAGGCTCCCGTAGGGGAGCCGAAACGTAAATAACTCTTTTAAACCATTTTTGGTCGGTGTCCAGACCTCTTCCTTGTACGCTTCTTAAAGCAACGGTTTCTTTACCTCTTCCTTCCATGTTCCCGCTGCTGCTGCTGTGGGCTGGTGGCGCGCACCGAGCCGTGGGATGATTAAAAGCGTGTATATAGGCGACAGCCGCGAGAAGAGAGGAAAGGCGACGGGAGAAACTCGTTTTCACCCCACCGCATCGAATGTGCAAAATGCCCTCTGGAGCTCCCTGGTCGTGGCCACCTTAGCAACTTGACAGCTGTAATTATCCGTGACTCCCCTGAGAAGCATTCAAGAAACTGCAGCGCTTCCCTTTCTACTAACGTGCGAGGCCATAGGGTACGCATAACTAACACTACTAAAACTAAATCCATATTATTCGAAGCCAAGAACAAAAGCGCTACGCTGCCTGCTGACATCACACTTAATTCGGAGAAAATTGAACTAGTGAGCTCAGTTAAGAGCCTAGAGATCATTCTCGACTAGGATATGTCATGGAATAGCCACATATTATCACTTGTCACTAAACTTTCATAGGTACCTCACTTAGGTACTTTCCACGCCATGTAAAAATGCTTATATATAACTCCCTTTTCATCAGTCATCTGAATTATTGCTGCCTTGCCTGGGGTACCACGACTGTCACAAATATAGGTAGATTATTCAGCATTCAGAAAAAAAATTATCCGTGTGATATGTGATGTACCATGGGACTCCCCAAGTGAAGCTCTTTTCCAAGAACTGAAAATACACAAAGCGCATAATTTATACACTTACAGGTTAGGCCGTGCATAAGTTACGGAGTGTAGTACCCCTGTCAAGCGGGCAAGTTAAGTGCACTTACGGCGAGTGTACTCGGTTTTTAAGTGCACTTTCCCAAATCTTAACGTCGCAGCGGAGTGTACTCTCAGATGAGTGCACTCAGGTCGGAGTACGTTCACGGTACGCCACGGAGGAAGGAAACTAAGGAGAGGCCCTACCCCCTCCGCGCGCTAGGAGAAAAGTGTGGCGGAAATGACGTATAGGTTCTAATTTTTTTGCTGCTTTTTTATTTTGTTTGCTGCATGGCCACGCCTTTTGGGCCACAATGGCGGCGTTGTTCTGATTTTTTGAGCGCTCACACGTGTTGCTCTGGTAGGTTTCGTGACGTGGCAAAGGCGCTGTGTGGGCGGGTTTGCGTTAGTCACCGTGTCTTGTTGCGCTGTGTTACCTGCACCGTGCTCTGCCGCATGTTGCGCGGGCGCGCGCGCTCCGCGCGAAACCACGCGCAGCGCGGCGTGGTTTCGCGAAAGATGTAAACAAGAGAGGAGGGTGGCACAAAAGGCGGAGCATCGCCATGAGCAACGCCAACTTCCGGCTTCACTTTTGCTTCACAAAGAGTGACGTCAGGGCCTCTCCTTAGTTTCCTTCCTCCGTGCGGTACGCACTTTGCTGGCCGAGTACGTAGCCTCGCCGCCAACGGTTTGAAGGAGTGCCTAGCCTCGCCGCCAACGCTTTCAACGACGCAAAATGTAATGCATAGAAAAAGAATACAGAAGTTCATTTCACTTAGTGAACAGCTCTTAACAATATAATTTGTGTTTAGCTAGAAGCAAAACAGCACAATAAAGAAACGAACTTATCATGTACGGAACTAACGGCGCCAGAATGATGCGGCACTGCGGCGCTGCCATGTTCATTCAGTCCGTGTTTATTTTGGTGTGAAAGCGTGCTGACCATGCCGGTCGTGCTTTGAGCCGTGTGCGTGGCATTTTGCAGTGTAGCTAAATATCGAACTCGCCGTCTTTGCTCATACATACTCGCTCATATTCTGTTCTAGCAGGATAAACTGCCGCCCCGCCGCACGCCGCCATGTCGTTTTGGATTTGCTAGGCATTCGTCTTGGCCAGCATTGACTTGCAAAAGATTTATAATAAAAATGTCTTCGTTTTTTGTTGAGACAAATAGATGAAGTTTGTTTTTATATATAATTCTACATAAACAATCGCTTTCTAGCAGCTTTCTCTTGTTAATTTACATCTTTAAAAACGTGCTCTTAGTCTGTCGCCATTTTTTTTTTTTTTTTTTACTGGGAGTGCACTCTGTTTTCCCGTTAAGAAGCGCGTTGCCTAAAGTGTGACTCAAGGTCCCGAAGTGCACTCCCAGTAAGTGCGCTTAACTTGCCCACTTGACAGGGGTATTAATCGAGTAATTGTTATATCTGTTCCATAGCTAACCTTAAACAGAACATACGCCAGTATCGAACACGATCTCCAGAATATTGGTAAGTAATGCACCCGCGCACTAATTATGAAAAGGAAATGATTGCTTATACGCTGCCTGTCCAGCTTAACACACTGATCGCGCAGATGATATCGATGTTTCACAGTCTTCGTTAACTACTCTGTATAATTACTATTGCTGCTAGGGCTGGTTTTATGCTTGATAATTTGTACTTGTAGATCACAATATTACTTTTGCAACATCATCTGTTGATAGTATGCATGTCTGATCTGAGTGTCGTTTTTTTTTTCTCTCCATACTGCTGATTTCTTAATATGTAAGCTAAGTAACTTGCTTTGGGTTATCCATTCTTGTTTGTTTCTTTGCGTTATTTTATTCGTCTTTTTCTGCTTTATTGTTATCATTCCCACATGCATTCTTGTTCCCCCTGCTGCTGCCATAAAATGGGTTTTAGGACTTAGTCAAGCTGCTGACGCAGCTTTTTTCCTCAAGACCTGTCCATATTCAAATGTATGTTGTATATGGGAAATAAAGCACTTACTTACAAACTGTAAAGAGGAGAAGGTGGAAGTTCACATATAAGAGAGGGGGAGGAGACGTGAGAACGCAAGCAGCAACTATAGACCTCTTCATCGGGTGAGGAGGATAGGGCGCGCGGCGAGCCTTTCCTCCTCTCTGGCTTGTGCGATCCGGCGCGGAGCTGCCTGAAAGTATTGCTCTCGCGGGCTACGGAACGATTTCGGTATGTTTTACACCATACCTTGTGAAATTTACGCCATGTCCGCTCAAATAAGGTCGTCAGGGAAGCCTTTCAGTACATCGGTAACGACAGTAGACAGAAATATGTCTTGGGAGTGAAAAAATGTGACGCGCATAATCAGCCGCCGTGTGGGTATATGTTGTGAAATATCTTACTTATATCGGTTTTGGTTCAACAAAGAATACCGGTGTCTCTGTGTTATCCGCATTAAATGGTAAATATGCTCACTGTCCGATCGCTTGGCGTAGGGAGTAAAACATAAAACATAAGAGCGCGTGCTCGCCTCACGGCCAACCTCAGGCAACCACGAAACATCTAAGCTGCTGGCGCTATCAAATATTTGTGATACACCGGCACCGTTCTCACGCATTTCAAGTCTGATAGGCTTCAAATTACTATATCTCTACGCTATCCTTTCTGCATGAGGCCGATGGCACTGCTCAACACAGCGATCACGGCGGTTGGTGAACCAGCATGATACATATATAAGTTGTGCGCTTCGGCATTGCCTTTTTGGCCTATATGGAGCCATAATATATGAGCGGGATCGCATAAAAAGAATGCGATGGCTATTTTTGAGGACAACATTCCCGTAATACGTGTGAGTACGCCGTAGAGAACGGAACGAACACAACTGGAAAAAAAAGTTCGGTTATTATCCTCTTTCTCGAAAAAGCTAGAGAAAACGAGCTAACACCGCAATACGACTTCGCATAGTCGCGCCACACAACGTTTCTTACTATAACCGCTGATATATATAACGATATATGACCGCTGACGCCGTATGTATGGACCATGCGCTATTAGAACAAAGATATCTGCAATCCAGCACCTACCACGGCTGAGGACCCTCGCGCAGTTCGTAAACGGTCGCTTTGCTGGACAAGCTTAATTCAGACTGCAAGGTACGTATGTATACACAGTGCACATACCTGCATTCGGTATACCTTATCACCAACTGTTAAGTCACCTTCTTACCTAATCAGCGAATCACTCCTGCAACCAAGTGTGCTGGTCTGGGTTTTACTTGCATTTTCACCTATGCAGTTGGTAAAAGTATTTGGCTGTTTATTGTAACTTCATATTTCAAACATTTGGTTGCATAAGAGGCTTTGGAAACACTGGCAACCCAGTTTCATGAAGGCTGGGCAGGCTTCACGAAAGGCCACTAGTACCTCCTCGTTGCAGACTGTGCTCAACATTCTTCTTGGTTCGACTGACTAAGAACCCATACATCTTTCCTCCGAAGTGGCTGGTACTGGCGATGCTTTGATGCAGAAAGAGGTTACTGTCGCACATGTCAACCTTAGGCCAGAAACCAATCTGGCACAGGTGGAAACAGTCTTGTCTTTCCCAGATGGTGGTTCAGCCCCGCGAGCAACATTATGTTGCGAAGACCATTTTCCTTCTTTCCACGAATGTTGTGGGCTCCTCGATACGGGGGAAGCCTTTGTGCAGAAATAACAGCGACGGCGCTTCGGGCATCAAAATTCTATTGGTTAAGGACGAATTGATCTTGTATGCGGAGTGTTCACGCGACCATTCTTGGCCTCTTTGAAGCAGTAAAGGCAAGGCGCAGAAGAACTGGACTCGGGAAGAAGAACGCTAACGACAGGACCGGCGCCATTCACAACTAAGTTTATTTTCGCAACAAGCCTGCCTTATGTTGGTTATTCACCCCGAGTCGCGCACAAAACTTTATAAGTAAAAAACAGCAATCTATCGACCACTCAGAAATCATACCTGGCACATAATATCGAATGAGCAAACAAGAACCACACGTGGATCAGCGCGGGAGTCTTTTTCCGAGCCAAAGGGGACAAAACCAGACATAAAAGGTACCGTCTACGCTTCACTACCAAACTATTCACAACATAACACACTTCAAACGCCTAAGGCCCAGTCAGTGATAAAACCCGCACGACTATGGGAATAATGACCAAAGAATAACACGGAAAAGACATGAAAAAGGCGTCTAAGTACAGCGTCTGCGTCAAAACTAAAATCTCTAGTAGTCACTCACCTAAAAAATTGATAAAACATGTGACCGCGCAAAAAATGAACCACGTGACAAACAATTAAAGGGACCGAAGTGTTGAACGATAAAGGTCTAAAGAACAGCGTCTGCGTCAAAAACAAAGTGCTACACAAGCTTAAGAGCCACTAGAAAATCGTCAACAAAATAAAAAATAGGTAAATAAAAGGAAGACAGACGGTAAAACCAAATGAAATCACTCTAACATGAAGCCTAAATGAAACCTTCTAAAAAAGTCGTCTCCTTGTCACTAAGAATAATGGACGGCCTGCTGATGCATGCGTTTCCCTCTTTTTTGATGAAATAGGCTTCCACAATTTCCCGCTCGAACCTGTCTTTTCCAAACTTCCAAGCGCACATATTTGTGCCTACAATCAGCCTCGGAGATCAATTGTGTATTTCTGAATGTTCCATCCACCTATGTGACCTTATTGCAGCATTATCCTCTATTTCTAAGCTGCGGTTTAGGAGAGATCAAACACACGCGACAATCGTAACCGCGTGGGTACCATTCTGCTACGATAGGAGCTGTGCTGTTATACTTGGACAAGCGTTCAAACTGTTCGCTGCAGTTTACATTGCGTGACTACTTGGTTCGATGGATGAAGGTTCCACCCATGAATAAAATAGTTTTGGCTATTATTAGCAGCATATAAATGGCAGAAAATTAATGAATATATTTGTTAGGAGGGCTGAAACTTGGGCCTGTAAGGGGAATGGGAAAATATAGAATGCACTTTACATCTTCCAAAGAATAATACCAAATACAATGGTATGTGAGTGAGGGTTTGAAAGAAAAGCGCAAGCTTATACATATCGGAGGGGGGTGTGGCATCAAGTAAACACCTGCGAGAGATCGTTAAAGAAAAAAAATACATAGGGAGAATTTTGGCAAGAACAAAACTTAGTTCGTGTTTTCCCGTGACCTTAAAATGCAAATAAATTAATAAAATACCATAATAAAAAGGATTGAAAGTGTCGTCATATTATTCGCCAAACAAAATGAAGCACATGGAGTTAAATCATGCGAAATTTCATGTCACTTTTGGTGAGTATAATCATTCGTTTGGTGCAAGGTGTTTGTTTACCTGCCAGCTTGCGCAATATCTTTGTTCTAATATGGTGCACTGCCCGCAGTGGCGTAGCCAGGAGGTAGCTACGGCACCGCAGCAATTACCGAAGTAGTTAACGAAGAGAATTGCGCTAGTTGTTTTTCTTTTACTTTTCTTTCGATTCTATTTTAATTGGGTACTATGGCGCGGGAAAGGCGAGCGCACAAAAAGACGGGAAACAGATACCAGGAGCCGCCACTTTGGCGTCTCCAGCTCACATGTTCGAACCCCCTTGGACTTGTGGCTTGGCGCATCACGTGCATTTTCGCTCGCGTTTGTGGCGCGAAAATAGAAGTACGAGGCCACGCACCGCTGCAAGAGAGCCAGTTCGCGAACCACGACGAAGACGCAGCCAGAAAACCAGCCACGATAATCTCGCAAATTTTCTCTGGTGCATTATCACTTCCTACTAAAAAAAAAAAGGACCAAGCAGAACGCATTTGTAGCGTGGTTTCCCGCCGCTCATGCTTTCTTCGATTTGATAAGCGGTGGGGGGAGCATGTTCTTCCAGGATATCGGGCCAACAAAAAAAAATATTTGACGCAAGTTTCTCGGCCTCCTGCAGCTCGAGGGGGAGAAGAAAATAGTAGAAGACGAGAACGAGAACGCGTCCACGTCGGAGCGAAAACGCCACACGCCGGCGTTCTGAAGTAGCACGCTTCCCCAGCACGCCCTAAACCGAGTCACTGCACAGCAAACGGCAGCAGTCGCAGATCAACTGCAGTCGCGCTCGCCACGACGCACTTCGCAAACGCCGCTTGTGCCTCGAGGATGGCGGCGTCGGGCCGTGCTACTGGCTCCGCTGGCGCTGGCCTCAACGCCGGTCTCTCCAGGGACGACGACGACCGGATGAGCGCTTGCAACGGCTACACCACGCTGCGGAGGGACGATTGTGAGCTGACGGCGAGCAGCAGCAGCAACAACAGCCGCAGCAGCGGCGGGGATGACGACTGCACCAGCAGCGGCGACAGCAGCAGTAGCAGCGGTTCTAGCAGCGACAGCGGAAACAGCGACGCGGCGCAGGCCGGCGCGTCCCAGTCGGAGGACGTCGACATCGAAGATGCGCCGACTGCCTCCAGCGTCGCAGCCGTCGCCGCCTTCATGGCGAGCGAGCCACAGTTGGGAATCTGGATCCAGGCGATGGTCGAACGACCGGCGGACTTTCCCAGTGACCGCCCGGACGAAGTTCACGACTGGAGCGGTTGGCCCAAGTTTGCTCCCAAGAAGAACGCGGACCAACAGCGTGCTGCGATCGTGCCGAGCCTGCCGGCCAAGGTTCCCCACGTTGCCCTCGTCAACCAGCACGAGTTCCTGCTGCCCAAGATGGAAGTGCTGATCCACACACAGGGCAGGCGAGTGTTTTTTCATCTTTTTTATTTTTTTATTTTTCCGGAGCCTGCTGCTCGATCGGGACAGTTGTTGGCGCGGGCTTGCCTGGATTGTACGCGCGCGCCATTTACGTTCGATAGCACTGACATACAAGAGAGCAGCGCTTGAATGGAAATCACGCTGTGCGCGTTCTTAATTTTTGGTGCCCGCGCGGACGCTATACTTTCCTTTGCTGAGATTGCGTAGTTGAAGCATCGTCGCGCTTCCCGAGATCTTTATTTTTGCGATTCCGACTGCACGGGCACTCGACGCATGTTCACGCCGTGGTGCGGCGCCGATCTCGTAACGGTTCTCTTTCAGAAACCGTTGCAATATCACACTCCAGGACAGCGCTTTGTCTTCCGGTGTTGACGTGAGCGTTCCGAGAACGCATTAGTGTACCTGCCGACAAGTTGCATGTATTCAAATGCCGCAGAGTGGTGCATATGCTGGGCTAAATGAAGGGAACAGTATACTCGTCTAGCCAGCTATTTATGATGCAGACGATAATCACTTTCGTTTTGCGAATTTATCTCTGCTTTGAGCCGTTTCAGCAGTCTTTATAGCTTTTTGAGTGCTCATTGTTCTGTACATGGACCACATATATCCACCGTGACCACCACGTGTTTTAGCTGCTCGTTTTGAAACGTGCGTGCCTAATTATCTCCAACGCGTGACCACTGTGTTTATCAAAAATGATCGTGCCGCGTCGTTCTATTTCGCATGCAGGCTCATGCAGCCAGCGCCTTCGTTCCGCTGTACCAACTTGGTGGACGACCTGCAGTACACGGCTTGGCTCACCTTCACTAATTCCGTTGGGGGCGAATGCGGTCAGTGTGCACGAGGCCCTACCGGTGTCGGCCTTATCACCGCCTCTGGAAAGAGGCGTCTTTCTTTACTTTTGTCTTTCTGTGTGCTGAAATGAATTAGAGCCCTAAAGTGTATCCTTGGACTGGTGCAGTTGGTCAGTACTCCCACCCGGACTCACCGCATCCCGGTTCTTCGTGGAACGGCCGGGTGCTGTCCTTTTCTCGGTTAAAGCTCTTCTCCTACGACGGCTTCACCGCAAAACTTCCTCCGGTAAGAGTTCGTTCGCCGGTTCCCCAGTTTAGACACGCCAGGTTGCCGTTCTTAAGTTGCACTAAACTTCGCATGTTGCAACGTGCGCACACTTTGCACTAATACCCAGGACAGGACTGTCGTCAATTGCAGTGTGCGCCCATCCAAATTTTGATCTAGCGATATTTGCGGAAGCCATCAACAAAACACGACCGCGTGGGTGGTTCAAATTGTTACCGTGCTGTCGTATCTCGTGTCTTGGTGCGTGCCTGCGATGGCTTCCCAGGCCGTTTTCTCGTCAGCCCAGCGAGCAACGTGGTCTCAAAGATATACTCGCAGCCACCTGCTTTCTTCCTTGTCATTGTGGCTTCTTGTCAAAACAAAAGTAGCATAAATGACCGTATACCGCGAGGAGACCGAAACACAAATTAGGTCATTTTGGCTGTCGTGACGCATGAATCAACGGTCGCCGAGATTAAGGTAACATTGTGACACCAGATGCCTTACGTTAAAGTTTGCCTTCATAGGATAGCTAGTGCAGGCGGTGCCATGCCACTTCTGTATTCAACTGATTCGCAAAGTGCTTTGCGCCATTCATGCTGCTGTGCACTACGATTGTTATCAATTCCCTTCAATGCAGTTTAGCCTTGTGATAATGGAGTTGAATACATTCCTTATGAACCGACAGTTCATTCAGGGGAAATGGGCTGCAGTCGCACTCTACAGCATGGTGCTTCACGCGGGCTCGATTTCGATTTTTGTAAACATGTACAGTATCGTATCAATAAAAAAATGATTAAGCATGCATTCTATTGACTAGCCGATGATTTAAGACATTCCCCTCTCCAAAGCTCAGCACCGGAAACTTTTCCATTATATGTGTTTCAGATCACTCTGAAGTGTAACAACAGTTACCGCATCCAAGTGAACGTTGGAATCGTGGACAATAGCGGACACATCTTGAGCAGGTCGGTCGTCCGCCGCTTTGTCGGTGCCCACTTCATTGCCGTCACCCAGTTCAGCAAAAAAGTTAGGTAGGTGTTGTACGTATTTTGCGTTCCGGCTATTTACTTACCTTTCCAAATCGGTACACTTAACATTTCACTGTCATCTTCTTTCTCTCTCTCTCTTTTCCTTCTACAGCTGAAGAAACCACGACCAGAGCTTCATCTTCATGTTTTTTTTTGTTTGTTTCTTTGCCCAGTCTCGCCCATCCAAGGAACAAGGGATTCAAGACTAAGGCATGCTAATTTAATATTATATACACTGCACTGTTTTCACGACTTTCATTGTTTCTGTTATAAAGGTAATAAAGACACATTTGCCGGTGCGAAGAGGTCATTTTTTTCTTTGCTTAATGACATTTTACAGTACAAACAATGCACTGGTGGTGTTTCTACGGAGGAATACGAAAACAGACTTGCCGCACACATGATGATGCCAGGCCAGCTGCCGCACTGAAAAGAAAAGATAAACTTGAAGCACCCTTCGCAGATAAATAAGAGCACCCTATTTCCCTTACATACTTCATAGAAAGCCCATTATGCATAAAATGTAACCTGAAGGTGCTGTTCCCACGAGAACTAAATTCGAATTCCCAACATGCACATCATGATGGCCATCCAACCGTCGTATACAGTGACCGCTTCCTCTGGAAATGCAAAGTGAGCATGCGATGGAATGGACCACAGTTTTATACATTTACTAGAGGGAATTGTGGCGCTAGTGTCTAAGGGATCTGCAAGCGCGGCAGTTCAGCCAGCATTGTGGGGAAGTGCATGAATTTGCCTAAACTTCGTCTTTGTGACTTTGCAAAGTGATCATTTTGAGAAGGCACTGCATCGTATATATGACTACATAGACATTAAAATTGTTGGACGGCAAGATGCAAACGCAGGACCTCTAACACATAAACCCAATGATAGCAGTACTCCATGGACGCATGGACGAGCGGAACCACTGCAGTTAGTAGCGATGATATGCGTTTGCGGAGTTTTATTACCTTCTGCATTAAAAAGTATAAATTGCTTTGAAATTTAGGAGAACTTAGGCCCAGGTAAAACGAAAGAAACGAAGCCATAAGAATGTCTGAAGCCGCAAGCACAAAGATCGGGCAAATGCATGTACTACCCATCATACCCATGGTGGAAGTGAAGGATCGCAGTATACCATAGTTCCCTCTATTGGCGGCGAGGAGTTACGGAGTCGCCATCTATCGGAAGCGCCTCTCTGGCGTAGTATGAGGGATCACGCGGCGAGCTCCTCATAGGTTTTGCTGTCAGCGCTCACTGAAAACGCTACGCGCGAGCTCTCACGGACATTTCTTTAAGTACTTTAGAAACGAAATAAGTTTTTTACTGTCTAAATTATAATCTTGGGCAAACTGAAAGCACACAATATTTTTCAGACGCTATCTTTTTACCGAATACGCACAGTGAACGCCACTGCGCGCGGTCACCGCGATGGAGCCTCCCGAACCGGCTTCTTGCGTGAAAGGTAGGTAAACGCTGAGAGCAAACTATGTGAAATATGTTCTTATAGTGTTTGTATAACTAAATGGAGCGTAATAGAACGAAACCTCAATGCAGCGATCGCGCAGATTCGCAGCGACCGACTGCACGTCTGCATGCTTGTCCACGCACTGTATCGCTTTCTCCGCGCGCGCGTTTTCGCACCGTACCATGAGCTTTAGGCCGCAGAATATGAGCATTTGACAGTATACAAGCAACCATTGTTGCGTGGGCGCTATCAGAGCTGTTCAAATATAATTTCATTGTAGAGACTTCGACGCCTACGGGGACTGTGATGTGCCGTCGCGATGATTCAATCTTTTTTTTTCTTCTAAATTCTTTGATATTTTTTGAATGCACTGGATTACTAAAAAGAAGCAGAGGAAAATCGCGCGCTGAGAAGACCGATAAACATACAGTGAGACGCAACTTGAGAAATAATATTCAAATGTCCAAGAATTAAGAAGACAAGAAAAGATTAAATCGTTGCCACGGCCCATCATAGTCGCCGTAGGCGTCGAAGTTTCTATAGGGAAATTATTTTTGAACAGTTCGGATAGCGTCCACGCAACAATGGTTGCTAGTGTGCTGTCAAGTGCTCATATGCTGCGGCCTAAAGCTTACGGCACGGTGCGAAAACGTGCTCACAGCGAAAGCGAAACATTGTGCACAGACATGCATGCAGACGCGCAGTCGGTCGCTGCAAACCCGTGTGATCGATGCATTGAGGCTTCATTCTGTTATGCGCCCCATTTGGTTATACAGACAGCCCACTATAAGAACACATTTCACATAGTTTACTCTCAGCGTTTGCCTACCTTTCATGCAAGAAGCCGGTTCGGGAGACTCCATCGCGACGACCGCGCGCAGTGGCACGTTCACCGTACGTATTCGGTAAAGAGATAGCGTGCGTAAACGATTCTGTGCTTTCAGTTTGCCCAAGATCGTTATATCGACAGTCAAAAACTTCTCTCGTCTTGAGGGTACCTACATAAATGTGGAGAAGGGCTGCCGCGTGGGGTTCTTATTGAGTGCGGTAAGCGAAACCTATGAGGAGCGTGCCGCGTGATCCCTCATACTACGCAAGGGAGCTAGGCGCTTCCAACAGGTGGCGACTCCGTAACTCTTCGCCCCCAATAGCGCCGCGGAAAGAGCTTAAATTTCAAGCCAAATGTCGTTTGCCCTGCTTCTTGCGGGCACCGCGCGCCTACATACATGGCAGTGCTGTGACGTCACTCAGTGACACGTGACTTCCTTTAAGGAGACATCAGTTGTTTAATACGTTGCTTCAATAGATGGATTAAAGTTTAGAGAAATATTAAAAGAAGCAAACGTAGTGTCTGCGTGTTTTTTGTTTTATTTTGTACCGCATAAAGAGAGCTGTGCTTCCTCTCATCTGCTTGTTCTCAAGTCGTGCAGTAACCCGCTCAGAGGACAAAGCCTTGTCATTTTCTGCCGTGTTCCAGTGCCGCCCTCTTTCATCCTCTCTCGTCTGCCTCGGTGCTCGTGACTGTGGCACTGACTTATACCGCATAGAATAAGCCTGGAAGTCGCTGCTCTGCCACTGTACCAGCATGTTTGTATGCGAGATTAAACCCGATATTACTTCCTTCTGGCGCCCTCTCCATCCTCACCATGTGCATCTGTCACGGCTTGTCGACCGGTTTGCCGTCGGCGCGAAGTCGTCGACGGGGTATACACGCCGGTTGGTCGTTCCGTACTCAAGCGAACACAGTGAAAGAGTCGGAGTCGGCAGATAGAGAAAAAAATATATTTCTAGACTGACAACGACACACAATTTAAACGAAACACACACAAAAAAAACACAAGAACACTAACATACATTCACTTAATCTAGATCAGTAATGAAGACGAAAGAAATACAATGAACAGTTAACAGTGGATATAAAAATTAACACTACGCAAAACACACTAAACGGTGGTCAACTAAACAGAGTTCGAAAGAAAGCAAATGATGGCACACGCATGGCCGCGCAGCAGCAGCAATTGTCCATCAATCGTACAGTAGACGGCAGAGCTTTCCTGAAGAACGCTAGTAAGCCGATCTCGTTGAAGTGGATGCGATAGGCACGACAAATGCATTGAGGGGCCGAAGTATATACAGCTTGGCTGTAAAGGAAGCTCGTTGAACCGAACAGCATACAAATGAGCAGCGGGGCAGACACGAAAGCATTTTTCACGCGCAAGAAATAACTGGGACAAGGTGCAAAAATATTGCTATCGAATCGCAAAACGTTGGAAACCTTAAAAGCTCGTGGTATAGAGAACACAGCTTTCTACACGTTAACCCTGTTGCTCCACATCTATACCACATCTGACACATAATTAAGGGAATCTGAATTTAGTTTGTCCTATCAGAACGGTGTGAAAGAAAACAGCGAAAGTTCTTTTTTAAAACATTAAAAGACACGGCGTAAATTAGGAGTATTGGAACCAATTTTTATGGTAGTTTAAAAAACAGATGCAATTATTTTACGTGCTTGTATGGAACGGGTCTCAATACGGCTTCTTTGGACAGGGCTGAAATATTCAGGAGCTTAGCCTTCGGTGATGCCAGCATCATAAATACATTTGCGGGTTATCTTAAGACCAACAAGAAAGCAGCAATGCTTCTCATCCTAGCCTTAAGAGCATTTTCTGGCGCATCAAATGACAGACTGCCGTATATAGCGCTATGATGAGAGCGAAGTACAGAAATTGGGCCGTCAGCTATCGCAGCTGCTTCTGCAAACCTCACTGTCACACTCCCTTTGCCCATGATGTGCAACGTGGCGCTGTAAGGCTTGTACATTGTTGATCCAATCGGTAGTCTGCAAAAGCGATGCGAATGACACTGCGATTGTAGGAAATTTTCGTCGGACAGTTCGGATTTTCTTTCGACACTGAAAGAAAAAAATTTCACCGACGATTAGGATATACTCCCCAACGCGAAATTTGAGCGCAGCTGTATAGGTGTTTTCATTTCGCGATATATTGACTGGCGCTGACACTGTCTCGTGCGGCACGTTGCAAGCGCACCGAAGTGTGGCGCGACTGCATCGCTAATCGGGAGATCGCGAGAGGCAGCGCGTAGGTAACGCGTGGACGCGATTCACAGCAGCCGCCGCAGACAGACCTCCCGCTCATGCAGCGCTTGGTTTCCATATATACGGTATCGGTAGACGCGCACGCCGCGTGCCATCGGCGAAGAGATAAGGGCGGTAAAAGGGGCGCTACCCTGGGGCCATTTCGTAGCGGTCGTCGCCGCAGAGCGCGTCTTGCACGCGGCACTACGCTTTTCTTCTCACGCTTTCGCCGTGCCCTCCTCCCCCACTTTCCGCCTCATGCTCTCTTCGCTATCGCAGTCTTTTATCCGCGCACCGGCTTCGGTCTTTCATTCCTCGCTGTGCTCGCTCGCTCGGGTATACTAGGACGCCGAGGCACGATGTCGACGCTCGCCGCAGGAACGGGCGCGAGCTTAGCCCTGAAGAATAAGCGCAAACCTTACTTTTTAGGCCCTCTTTTTTTAAATTTGTCATCCACTTTCAAGGAAAAGCAAGAAATTGGTGAACACACCTCCAGCACTATAGACGCGAGAGTATATACACTACACATGAAGCCACGGCCGTCTCGGCTCGCACCTTTGCATGCGCCACAGATATCTTCATGCAGAGCGGGTTGGGGCCTTGCACACCGACAGCCATGGGCAGACGAAAAGAGAAGCGCGGTCATCTGCCCCCATTCAGACAGACGCAAACGCGTGAGCGCTTCAGCATATTTACCTCGCGCTGGCCTCCCTGATCTTTTGCTCGCGCGGGAAGACGATGCATGAGACCTCTATGCCTCTCGTCGCACCCTCGCACGCTTCCCCTCGCATCCACGGCATACAGCGTGCAATAGGATCTTATGGCACTTTAACTTTGTACGGAACATGACGGTGAGAGGGTCTTGCTGCTCCGCTTCGGCGGCCACTGTCTATCTCGCGGTTAGAGGTGCGTTAACGGCAACACGTCATTCCATCTGGGCCCAAAGTGGCTGTTACGTTTCGTTATGTTGAGCTTTAACTGTACTTCTATCCTCTTCCCTGTCCGAGTGGACACCCTCAAAATCCTTCACATAATGGCAGGCTGGTGCAAAAATTACGCCTGCGCTTGAAAGGCTGGGTGCCATCTGAGCCATAGAGTTTACTAGAAGTACTGCAGGGAACTTTGGCGCTGGGATCGTTCAGCCACCACGGGAATAATGGGTAGTACGTGGATTGGTCTGACCGTCGTGCTTGTGTATTCGGACGTTCTTGTAGCGTCGTTTATTACGATTTACCTGGGCCTAAATTATCCTATATTTCAAAGCAATTTGTACTTTTCTTTAACGCAGAGGGTATAATGAGACGCCGCAAGTACGCATAATCGCAACCTGAGCCGTGCTCCCGCACGGGTTGCAGAGAATAGCGCTAGCCTTTTCTCCTTCCCCTCAAGAACCACTTCTCAGCCTATTGCAGTGGTTCCGCTTGTCCGTGCGTCCGTGGCGTAATCATATCAACGTTGGGCTTCTGTGCTACAGGTCCTGTGCTTGAATCCTGCCGTCAAACAATTTTTGTGTTTATTTATAATGCAGTGCCTTCGTGAAACGATCACTTTGCAAAGTCACAAAGACGAAGTTTAAGCAAATGCGTCATCCATCATGCCCATGCTGGCTGGACTGCCCTGCTTGCCGGTCCCTTAGACAGGGCCACAGTTCTCTCTAGTAATTGTCTACGGTTCAAGCCATCACATCTTCACTAAAGTATTCCAGAGGGCGCTATCGCTCTGTACCTGTTGAATGGCCTCAATAACGTGCATGTTGGGAATTCTAACTTTGTTCTAGTGGGAACTGCATCTCCAGGTTGCATTCTGTGCGCAATGCATTTTCTGTGAGGTATGCAGGAGAACAAAGGGTGTTCATATTTATGTGCTGGGAGCGCTTCCATTTTTCTTTCGTTCTCTTAAGGGCGGGAACTGGCCTGCGGCATGACCATGTATGCAGCAGGTCTATTTTTCTATTCCTCAGTAGCCACCACAATTACATTGGTTGTCTTTGTTGTACTGTAGAATGTCATTGAACAAGTAAAAAGGGGAAAAGACCTTTATGTACCGACAAATATGTCCTTAATAATGTTATCACAGAAACAATGGAAGTCGTGAAAATGGTGCGAAGTATTGACATTATATTATCGTGGCTTAGTCTTCAACCCCTTGTTGCTTGGACGCGAGAGACTAGAAGAAAAAAAAATGAAAATAAAGCTCTGATTGTGGTTTCATCAGCTGTAGAAGGAAAAGAGAATGAAAGAAGAGGAGAGTGAAATGTTAAGTGCACCGGTTTGGAAAGGGGAGATAACAGCCCGCGTGGAAAGCGCAATACCCACCTAGATTTTTTGCTGTACTGGGTGACGGCGACAAAGTAGGCACCGACAAACTGTCGGACGACCGACGCACTCAGGATGTGTCCGCTGTCTTCCACGATTCCAACGTTCACTTGGATACGGTAGCTATTGTTACACGTTAGAGTGATCTGCAAGACATACAAAAGAGGGCAGTTTCTGTATTGAGCGTTTAGTTTGGAGTGGGGCAGGTGTTAAATAACGGGTTAGTCAGTAGAACGCACGCCTTCTTTTTTATTCGTAAGATATTGTGCATATGTGCAAAAATCAAAATCCAGCCCGCGTGACGCACCAACTCCGTAGTGTGCGACTGGGAGCCCACTTACCCTGAATGAACTGTCCACTGATAATGAAGGTATTCAACTCCATTATCACAAGGCTAAACTGCATTGATGGAAGTTATAACAATTGCAGTGTACAGCAGCATGACTGGCACAAAGCACTTCGTTATTTAGTTCAATACAAAACCGGCCTGGCACCTCCTGCACTAGCTATCCTATAGAGGCAAATCTTAAAATAAGGTGTTGGGTGTCACGATGTTGGCTGAGAGTGGTTGAAGTTTGGTCACCCATACACAGTTCAACCTAATTGACACTTCTCGGCGGCCGTTGATCGACGAGTTATAACAGCAGGGTGTCTACCAAGTTGGCATTTCCAAATTCCCCGAGTTTTCCAGGTTTTCCCTGAGTGCCTTTGCAAAATTCCCTGAGTGACGCAAACTATGTTTTATGTCAAGACGGGCTGAAACCACGTCGCCCGACGCTGTCACCCTCTAGTAAGTATATGAAAAAAAATTTAAAAAAAAACCGACTTAATCCAGTTTGAATACTAAGGAGTAGTGTTTATGTTATTCAAGAAGAGAATAGAAAGGAAGGGTTAGTCACACGCACAGCAAATAAAATGTCTTCAAAAACATTGCAAATCGAGTTCGACATCCTCAAATACGAATAAAAAAGATGCATACAGAAGCAAATATTTTCGGAGAGAGCCTTGTCCAGCTCCGACCTCGAGGATCAGCAACGGCTGATTGCGAGGGCTCAGGATGCGGCCCGAGCTCAACGCATTCTGGAATGAGGACGCCTCTCCAAAGCTGCATTCACCCAATAAAAATGTTTATTCTCTCTCTCTCTCGCTCTCTCGAATATCAGCTATTTCTATCAACTGATAACAAGCTGAGTGGTATAATGCCCGAACTTTGTCACAATTAAGATTCTCAAGAGCTCGTAAGTCAACCTCGGCTGTCCTGACATACTCTCAGCCCGCACACGACACCTCAGTGTTTTAAAGAGTTTACTTTGGTATAGTTGGACACCTGCATCCCAGCATCAGCCAACACATTCTTTTTTGAGCTCAAGCTCCTTCAAAACTGCGGCAGCACGCTTCCTTTCCCGTTCATTCCTCAATACATAGGTTCTTTCTGTCCTTGTCCTCCTTCCGCCACTCGTTCGCCCCACGGACCATCTGAAGCATCTTCTTGGTCAGTTGCAAAGTCCACGTCCGATTTTTCGTACTCCCTAGAGGCCGCGAAAACGTCCGAAAAATCGGCCGGTTGGAAAAAATAAATGAATGTCATTTACTGACCTTCGCCACAAGTACATTCGAAAACCCTCTGAAGGAATGTCGGTACACATATTAGGCATACCGGTGCTCATACTGAGACAGGAGACCCCGGATGCACGCGCGTATACTTAAGGTATACATATTGTGACCCGTGACAATTGCCCCTTCCGACGCTTGTAATGCTTCACCGCAGTACGTTTGCGTATGCTTCACCATTTAACATTTGTGTACTGAGGCGAAGCTAACTTGCAAAAACCGGTGTTATCCAACGCATCACGCTTTCCAAGCTTCGAAGCCAATTGCGAGGACCACAAAGGCGCAGTCGGTGCCATTGCTGACAGCAGCGAATTCTTTCAATGAAAAACAAGGCACCCAACGGCAAGAAGCTTAAGAGCTAACGTCGAAGCAGCTAGGTTTAGCGTTGCCGCAGTGGTGGCTACGGCTGCCAGAAGAACTGCGTGCGAGAGCGCCGGTTAGAGGAGGCGAGGTGATCAAAAACGGCAGCGGTGGTGGCTTCGATGAATGCCGTTTCGGACCTGCGGTCACGGCAAAAAGTCCGGAAAATCGGACGGGGAAGGGTTCTTGCGTCCAAAATTGCAGAGGTTCCGATACTATATGGGGTACGTGGTGGTGCCGCGAAGCCATCCAAATTATCGGGCATCCGGAAAGTCGGTCGTTGACTGTACACTGGAAACTCCTCCAGCCGACGACAGGGCGTCAACGACGATTCATTACGATTCCTGTCTATTACTCGAGCCAGCATTACCGCGACTCTCGACCCTTTCAACAAAATTACCGCTAATTTTCCCTGATAGAGGCACAAATTCCCTGAGTTATCCCTGAGTTTTCCCAGACTACTGAAAATCCCTGAGAATTGCTGGTTTTCCCGGTGGGTAGACACCCTGAACAGCGAAAATGACCAAAATAAGTGTTTCAGTCTCCTTGGGGTACATGGTCATCTGTGCTACTTTTGTTTTAACGAGAAACCACAATGACCAGAAATAAAATAGGTGCAAGGGTGGGTATCGGGGTTGGACTGCGCGTCGCCAGCTGGGCTCGGAAGAATGCGACTTGTGAAAGCCATCACAGGCACGCACCAAGACACGAGACAGGACATGTTCAGCACGGTAAGAACTTCTGTCACCCGCGCTGTCATAAATTCCTGATATGCTTCCCCTAATGACGCTGAGCCAGCTTTGAACGAACGCACACTGAGCACTTGACAGTACTGTCCCGCGTCTTAGTGCAACGTACGCGCTTGTTCAAAGCTGTGAAGTACAAAGGCAAGCTCCATCTAAATAAGTCGCGAAGCTGCAAAAGGTCGCGAAGCATGCCAAAACTTATCGGCAGAGATATCAGTTAGTGGTGCACGATTGATGCGTGACTAGGCGAGGGGGATGGGATGGGGGCGACAAACACTGAAACTAGAAAACCTATGTGAAAAAAAATGTTCGAAAAAAGTTTGAACAGATTACTGTCATACGAGTCATTTTCTATTTCGCAATTCAGTTTTTCGGTCTCGATGACGCCTACCAATCAGTGATTCTGGCGCAAGCATTGGGAAGACTGTGCAAAGCAACTATTACGTCGTTCGGAATGACGTGCTCGTGTACTTGAATGCGGCGGCTTTGTCCGAGCTTTTTTTTTTATAATTTCCTTGTGCGTTTGTTTAAAGCGTGGCGTGCACTTCACATAAAATTTCGCGTGACCTAGCGCGCGGCATTCATTGGCGTAGGGTGTGAGTGCAAGTTTTTTTGTTATCGTGTAAGTTCACGCTGCGTCTCGTCGTGACGATAAATGCGGAACGCTCGGCGAAGAAACGTAGCGCTATGTTCGTTCGCCCAACACAGGCTCCGATTGTCTGACGGGCAGCCAAATTAGTAAGTAGAATGTTTTCTAAATGATAATACGGGGCAATCTTGTCTGATAATTGTTGTATATGAATACATGGTGTCGCGCGGAATTGCGAAAGATTCTGGGAAAAGGTTTCGCATATGTTGCCATACATTACGACTGTCTGCTCGCCATAGTATCTTCCTAAGGAACCTACTGGAGCAACTGCTGTCAATAACAGGATAATTATCTTCACATTAACACATACGCCACTCGTATAGTTTAAGGACACGCTGGCGCTTCAGCCGAGGCGAGTCGCAAGCTCGCCGCAGCCTCAAAAGAAAAATACGCGTAGCTACTGGCGTAGCGGTCGAAATGCCGGACGGTAAAGAAATTCAAGCATCCGCGCCAAGCAGCATAAGATCTTGACGTGACTGCCATTTCCAGTTGTGACGTCGCTTTTTATTTTTTTTTTTTTTTGCTTGCTGTTAGTTGTGTCCTGCCCCCCCCCCCCCCCACCCCACCCCGATATGTAGATGGCGACGGCTGGAACGAGCCGCCATTTTCTTCACATGTGGGCTTCTATGGAAGCTTCGCTACCAGTTTACATATACCTTGATAAAGGCGCAGCTTTTTCGCACAGCGGGATGGATCGGATTTCATGCGGACCCGCCCAGCCGCTCAATTCGTACCGATCGTATGTGGTATCAGCAGGCACCGTCGTTTCGTACTATCGTCTGCTCGCGTCAGCTCTCGCTCGTGCTTATTTTAATTGTAATTGTTTGCGATAGTTTTTTTTTCTTTTTACAATGATGAGTCTAAACCGAGACGTCCCGACGGAAAGGTTTTCGGAGACAGTGCGCCATATTCGATTCTGTGCGAGAAGACGGACCCTGATTACAAGGGCGCGGAGGCAACACCCAGTAGCTCATTCTCCTGGTCTTATGAACGCGGCGGCGCCGCAACAGAAGGGACCACATCATCACGATTATGATTGGTGGCAACGACATCGTCATCATCATCATAAGGCATAACTCAGGTGAAGAACGTAAAAACAGCGCCGATCTGTCAGCAGACGAAGAAAAGCACGCAACATCGCGCACCTACACGCAGAGTAAAAGAGAGGAGGCGAGAGTTCATGATGTCACGTGAGTGCCGCAGCGGCTCGTCGCCAGTTGATGTGGCCGATTCACTGAATAAGGTGATACCCGTCTCAAGGGCGCGTGATGACGTACAGGGAATATCACGTGACCTAAGGAAGGCCAGAAGGGAACCAAATCATGTCCAGCCGTGTATAAAACATTATTAATGATTACCAAAGTAAATTAAGGTGTACTAAGGAGGATTAGGCTGCATTAAGGAAGATTAAGGTGGATGAAGGAGGATTCATGGGAATTACAGTATATAGGCTTTAGCCTTCGCGTCTCTTAGGCGGTAGCTAAGGACACTGGGGAATTTTACACTGGTAGCCTGCGAAGTATGTAGTGCAACTTACGAACGACAACTTAAATCACAAGCGCGGGTAAAATGGGGTAGCGGCGAAATAACTCTCACCGGGGGTGGTTTCGAAGTGAAGCCGTCGCTGGAGAAGAGCTTCAGCCGAGAAAACGACAGCACACGGCCGTTCCACGAGGAACCGGGATGCGGTGAATCCGGGTGAGAATACTGACCAACTGCACAAGTCCAAGGACGTGCCTCGTACTTCACCACAAACAAACGCAGAAACGCAAAGAAAGACGCCTCTCTCTGGAGGCGGTGAAAAGGCCGAGGACGGTAGCGTCTCGCTCGCACTGACCGCATTCGCTCCCAGTGGAATCCGTGAAGGTGAGCCAGGCCGTGTACTGCAAGTCGTCCACCAAGTTTGTAATCCGAAACGAAGGCGCTGGCTGCATGAACCTGCATGCGAGGGAGATGGTCGAGGCACGGTCATTTTTGACCAACACCGTTATCACGCGATGGGTAGGCAAGCACGTGTCGAAACGAGCAGCTAAAACACCATGATTGCACGATGCCATGCTTAGAAAGTCATGAACCGACAGCAATATACGTGGCTCGTACATAGGTGCTTGTTCCTCGTATCTCAATGACGCGCTGCCTGTAGCCACGAACATGGGCGACTCAATCACCTTGCTTCAACACTGCTCAATCGGTTTCAACTGCATGGATACTTTAGCAAAATGACACGATGATTATCATCCGCGTGATAAATGCCTAGCGTCCCGTGATTACTGTCCACTGCTTTTTTTTTTTCGGACCAGCATGTAAACCACGGTGTGATAAGTGAAGGTTCTCGGCAGGATCGCTCATGCGTGGTCGGAACGCTCATGCCAACAACTGAAGGCAGGACGCTGCCCTGTGGAGTGCGATGTTGCAAAGCTTCTTAAAGAGAACCGTTTAGAGTTCGTGCCCTTGCATGACGAGGTGAATCCATATCGTATTTCCGCATAACTGGTATCGCAATAATGAATATTTTAAATGCGCCACGACGCTACAACTACGGCAAACTCCGTAGAAGAAAGCTGCGTCCGCCCGAGCACTACAAGAACGCACACAGCGTGCGTTCCTCTCATCCGCTGCTCTGTGGTAGTACGAGTCAGTACGCGCATACGACCCAGAACAGGCCGCGCCAACACCCATGCCGATCGAGCAGCCGACGGGGAGCTCCGAATAAAAAAAAAAGAGGACACTCGCCTGCCCTGTGTGTGTATCAGCATTTCCATCCTAGGCAGCAGGAACTCGTGCTGGTTGACGAGCGCGACATGGGGAACCTTGGCCGGCAGACTCGGAGCGATCGTGGGCTGATTATCCGCGTCCTTCTTGGCAGGAAACTTTGGCCAACCGCTCCAGTCGTGAACTTCGTCCGGGTGGTCGCTGGGAAGGTCCGCCGGGCGGACGACGTTCGGCTGAATCCAGATGCCCATCTGTGGCTCGCCCGCAGCGAAGGCGGCCCCGGCTGCTACGATGGAGACGGTCGGCGCCTCTTCGATGTCGATGTCCTCCGACTGGGACGCACCGGCCTGTGCGACGTCGCTGCTTCCGCTGTCGCTGCTGGAACCGCTGCTGCTGCTGTCGTCGCTGCTGGTGCCGTCGTCATCCCCGCTGCTGCTGTCGTCGCTGCTGCTGCTCGCCGACGGCTCGCAGTCGCCGCCCCTCAGCGTGGCGTAGCCGTTGCAAGCGCTCATCCGGCCGTCGTCGTCCCTGGGGAGACCGGCGTTGAGGCCAGCGGCAGCGGAGCCAGCAGCACGGCCCGACGACGCCATCCTCGAGGCACAAGCGGCGTTTGCGAAGTGCGTCGCAGCGAACGCGATTGCAGCTGGTCTGCGACTGTTCAGTAGCTGCCGTGCGCTGTGCAGTGACTCGTTGTATAGCGTGCTCGGAAAGTGTACCACTCCAGAAGGCCGACGCATGACGCTTTTGATGATGATGATAATGATGATGATCACCCTTAAGTATTTAGCACATTCCCGCTCACGGGGATCAGTTTTCTCTGCCGTACGAGCGTGCCCTGGTTCTTGCCTACAATTTTCTCCTCTCCCTCGAACCGCAGGAAGCCTAAAAACTTGTGTCGGAGCTTTCTTTTGTCGTCGCGATATTCTGGAGGAACATGCTCCCCTCCCCCCTCCCTTAATCAAATTAGAGAATCACTGGCACGAATCGAGGCTACAATAGCAATGGGCTTGGTCAACTTTTTTTTTTTGGGGGGGGGGGGGGGGGGGCGAGGGTAAGTGATAATGCACCAGAGGGTATATTGCGATGTTTGAATGACTGGTTTTCTGGATATATCTGTCTTCGTCTTCGCTCGCAAACTGCCTCTTTTGGGGCGGCGCGTGGCCTCGCGCTTTTCTTTTCGCGGGCACAAATGCACGCGATGCGACGAGCCACGGGTTCACGGGAGTTGGACCAAGCGTGTTCGACCAAGCCACAGCGGCCGTGGTTCGACATACCAAATCGGCGGCCACATTCTTAAAAAAAAAGCTTGCACCCTTCGCGGCTCATCTTGGACCACAATAATCGTCATCTGTCTTGCGCACCTTTGCTTTTATGACGGTATGTATAGTTTGCGGCATGCGCAGGCTCCGCCGCGATTTGAAGATTTGCGCTGGTTCCTGGAAAGAACCTGCAGGATGACGTCAACAATGGCATAGCATAGTGCAATGCGAGGAGGGGGAGCAAACAAGTCTTCTCTCGTGCCGTCAGTGGTGTATCCAGAAAACATTCGTGGGGCCGCAACATTCGTATGGGGACGGATTGCCAGCGAAGCTGTTTAGGCTGCATACATTATGAAATCATACTTTCCTTTAACGGCACCACACTACGCCGACACAAGCGCCGCAACGGTCACCGTACAGCCCATGCGTGTGCCGCAACCGCTGCTGCAGCCGCGCCGGCACCTCCGGCGCACGTGACGTTATAACCACAGAAGGTCACGTGCCCAGGCGTCGTCGCCACGCACTGTCTCCCCTCTCCCCCAAAGGCTCGGCTGCGCGCGCGCATTCCTGTCCACGATACGGATGCAAGGAAATAATGTGAGGCGAACGAATGATTATACACACTAAGTGACACGACATTTCACATGATTTAATCTATGTGCTGCATTTTATTGGGCGAATAAAAGGACGACACCTTCTATGTTTTTATTAGGTTATTTTACATATTCATTTACTTTTTAATATCACGGGAAAACACGCAATAGGTTTTGTTCTTGTCAAAATTCCTCCTATTTCTTTACCGATCTATCGCGTGTGTTTATTTGATGCCACACCCCCAGTCCTATGTGTATACGCTTCCTGTTATTTTTCTTTCAGTTATCTGTAATCCTCACTCGCACACCACTTTCTCCGTTATATTCTTCAGGAGATGTAAAGTACGGCCTATATTACCCTTTCTCATAACAGGCCAAAGTGCCAGCCATTCTAATAAATTGATTCATTTTTTGGCGTTTGTCCTGGATGTCGACATGATAGTACGGGATAGTTCGTGACGGCGCGTCTTGCTCTTTTTCCAATCGCGCTTTTTGTTTTGTCTCCGGTAATGCATAAACTGGTCTACCTAGCTGATAGCTAGGGTAATCTGCAAGATTCGTGCGCTATTTCCCGCTACCCGCATGCTCGTCACTGGACGCGCAGAAAGGCTGACTCATTCCGTTGTCAGCATGCCGCGATACGCCACGTCATCGGTGGGTCGCGTCGCGTTCGGTCGCTCTCTGAATCGGGAATTCTTTTGTCTATTTCAGGCGTATCATACAGGCCTGATAGTTCTTGGTAGGCGAACTGGTCGGCCTTACAAGAACAGATTCGAATCGTTCCAATTTCTTTTCGAGCTGTAGCGATAGCCTGCCAGCGACTTCCGATTCGAAGATATATGTATGTTCACCAGATCGGCCATTCAATGGCGCCCGATATGAGGGATATCAGCATGTGATATCAGTATGAGGCACTCTTCATTACTGGACGCGCATCAATTGCCGTACATGTCGTGACGGATGTGCTCCCGAGACACGCATATATACGATGCTAAAACTATACCTGCAGCCCCTTATGTATACCTGGCCTTTATTATTCCTTTTTTTTTTTCAAAATTAACTCAGAATCGATTACGAGAAACAGTCATTCACGGTATGAGCTCAGATGCATGTGAAACTGTGCAAAAGTAGCCTATAAGTTCATTCTTGCAGTCAGCCTGTGTCAAAACTGACACCAATTTGATTCACGATTATTGTTTTGTAACAGACTGTGTAAAGTACCTATGTAGCGCGTTTTGAATAGTGCCAGTTTTGATCAAAATCCACACACTCGGCGACCCGACTTGGTGAGAGGCTCATAGAAGAGCGGCAGACACCAACTGGCACATACTCAGGGACACAAGTTGGCATCAAAAAGGTTCATTGAAGGTCAGCGCAGACCGAGTAGCACATACGCAGTGCTCCAAATGGGCGTCAAATAGGTTCACTGAATAGCGGTGCATACCAAATCCCGCATCTATGCAGTGACCTATGTCGACGTCCACCCTGTTTGGACGTCCAGCCAGGTCGCTGCCCTCTGCCAAGAGCCACTTGCTCCAGGCGGCCCTGAGGTGAGGGAAACGCCGCAGCGCACCAGGAGCAGATGGTGTAACGCCACAAATGCTCTGCAACCTGGTCGCCAGCGAGCAACAGCGCCTGCTAGAGTACTTCAATGAGATCTGGCAGTCATGGCAGGTGCCAGAGGCATGGCAGACAGCCATTGTGGCACCCATCCTCAAGGCCAGAAAACCGGCTAGGGAACTGTCGTCCTATCGACCGGTCTCCACCTCCGCTGCCTGCAAGGTGATGAAGGTCATGGCCCTGGCACGACTGGACTGGGTGGCCCATGCTTGCGGCTTCCTGGCCGACCAACAGACGGGCTTCCAGCGGCGGCGGTGCACTGCGGACTCCATCGCTGACATGGTGTCCACCCTGGAGGACGCCAACGCCGGTGGGGACCTCGTGATGCTCTTGCTGATCGACGTACAGGGTGCCTTCGACAGCATCCCTCACGCAGTTTTCCAGAAGGGCCTGGACGTCCTCGGCATCTGTGGCAACCTGCGGGAGTTCCTTTTATCGTTCCTGCACAATCGCACCCTCAGGGTGCGTGTGGGTCAATTGAAGAGCACCCCCCGTCCAGTCGCTGCAAGTGTGCCACAGGGGTCAGTGGTGAGCACCTTCCTTTTCAACCTGGCCTTGGCACGGTTGCCTGCTGCCCTGCCGATCGACCCTCACTTCCCCGTGCAGTCCTCAATCTATATACGCGGATGACATCGTCCTATGGGTACGGGGACCACCCAAACCCATCCGCAAGACACGTGCAGCCCTACGGAGAGCCCTGGACACTGCGGCTGCCTACTTGTGCAGCATCGGCCTTACCATCTCGGCCAGGAAGACCGAGGCCTTGCTGCTGCATCCCAGAGCAGCAGCCCATCGCTCAGCTGCCCGGCTGCGCTTGGAGGGCGTCCAGATCTCATGGAGCAAGGCAGTCTCGTACCTGGGCTTGCGCATTGACCATCGGCTGACCTGGCTGCCGGCTACCAATGCCCTGTGCGCCCAGACGCTCCGGGTCCGCAAGGCGATCTCACAGCTCCTTGCCCGTGCACAGGGCTGTACCACCAGGTGGGCCCTGCAGCTATTTGAAGCTGCAGCCACTTCACGGCTACTGTATGCCCTCCCTCTTGTGGCGCTTCCCCCACCCAACCTGCGGAAACTGGAGCTGCAGCACCGGTCAACAATAGGGGTCTGTCTTGGCGTTCCCCGAACCTCACAAGTGGCCGCCACTCTTGCTGGGCCAGGTAACTGGGCCCTGTCACTACTCTTCCTGCAACAGGGGCTATGACACATTGATCACCTACACCGTGCCGCAGATGATCAAGCACTCCTGACCCGCCTACGCTCCCGGCCAGCATCACACATGGGACGGCTGTATGGCCTCTATAAGGAAGTCATAGGGGACACGCCTGCAAACGCCGTACAGCCTCGCCCACCACACTGACCACCAATCCCTACCTCGACGGAGCTACCAGGTGTCTTAAAGAACCGTTCCGCAACATGTGCCCTACAGCAGAAGGCAGCCTCTCTCCTCCAAGAGAAACTTGGGGACCACCTTCACATCTTCGTCGATGGATCCATGACACCGGAGACGGGCTCATCCACAGCAGCCTGCGTTGCACTGGCCATACCTTTTTCGACGAATGGCAGGGCGTATCCGACCGCCCAAATTTGAGATTGGTTTGAAACCACACAGCAAAACTTGCACGATTTGTTCGTTTCAAAACAAGCATGAACATGCGATCACGTTGGCAGATCCGCGTGGGCAGCGTGAGTAGCGCGGCCCATCAGTGTCGATTTGGACGGAAGGTGCCGGAAGAGGCGCTGACGATCACTGCTCGGACGCGCCGCCTGGACAGTGTGAGGAGCGTATAACCAAGATTTATTTGTGGACTGCTGAAGGGCGCTTCAAATGCCGTCAAACTTGCGAAAACTGTTTCTTTTTTTTTTAATCTCGCCGCTGATTTTCTTCAGATGAGAAGACACATTGCAAGGTGGTATGAAATAATTGTAATCAGGGCACTCATGAACTTTTGAACGACGCTTTCTTTGCCTCTTCCTTGGACTTTGCCACTGCTGCGGTCGCGCGCAACGCTTCGGTGGGCGATTCAGAGCGTGTGTATACTTGACAGGAGCGAATCAGGAGGAAAGGCGACGGAAGAAACTCACTTTCACGCCACCACATCTAATGGGCACAATGCCCTCTGGAGCTCCCTGGCCATCGCCACCTTAGCCGCTTGACAGCTGTAATTATCCGTGACTCCCCTCAAAAGCATTCCAGAAACTGCAGTGCTTCCTTTTCTACTAGTGTACTAGGCCAGAGGGGACGTTCGTAGAACTGTAGAGAGCAGTAGGAGAGAGAGAAGAGGAAGTTCACATATGAGATAGGGGGAAGAGTCGTGAGAAGGCAAGCAGCGACATTTTCATGGGGCGAGGAGGAAAGGGCCTGCGGCGAGCCTTTCTTCCTCTCTGTCTTGTGTGATCCGGCGCGGCGCTGCTTGAAAGTATTGCTGTCGCGTGCTGCAGAACGATTTCGAAATGTTTTAGATCGTACTTTGGGAAATTTAGGCAATGTACACCCGTGAGCAAAAGTACCACAAAGTCGGCGAAAAAACAGAATTTCATCGCAATTAACACGCATAAACGGAAACTGCCAAGTTTAGACTGCAATCTTTAATTTCAAGTTGCATTCGCAGACAGAGGAGAAGTTGAGTTTTTTCTCGCAATCTCTGGTCCGTATACTTTTGCTCACAGGTATACGTGTATATAAGGTCGTCAGGAAATCCTTTCGGTGCATCGGTAACTAAAGTACGCGGAAATATCTCTCGGGAGTGCGAACATGTGACGCGCATTATTAGCCGCGGTGTGTGTATGTGTTATGAACTTCTTTGCGTATATCGGTTTCAATTTAACGAAGAGAGCCGGCGCCTATGTAATGCCAGCATAAAATGGTAAAGCTGCTCAATATCTGATCGCTTGGCGTAGGGACTAAACATAAGAGCGCATGCTTGTGTACGGCCAACCTCAGGCAATCACGAAAAATCTAAGCGGCAGGCGCTATCAAATATTTTTGATGAACCGGCATCGTTCTCGCGCATTTCAAGTCTAGTATGCTTGAAATCAGTATCTGTCTACGCTAGCCTCCTGCATGAAGCACATGGCGCTGCTCAACACATCGATCACTGCGGTTGGTAAACGAGCATGATACATATATAAGCTATGTGCTTCGACACTGCCTTTTTGCCCTGTAAAGCCATAATATCCGAGAGCAATTGTATAAAAAGAATGGGATGGCTATTTTTGTGGACAAAATTTTCGTAATACGTACGATTGCATCGTAGAGAACGGAACGAACACAACCGAAAAAAAAATTTGTTATCATCCTCTTTCTCGAAAAAGAAAACGGGCTAACGCCGCAGTACGACTTATCCTAGCCACGCCGCACAACGTTTACAGATCTATATAAACGTAAGCGTTATATGGAACAAGGATATCTTTAATCCAGCACCTACCACTGCTTAGGATGCTGGCGATGTTCGTAAACGGTCGCTTTGCTGGACAAATATAGTTCACACTGTAAGGTATGCTGTTATTTCTAACCAAAACTATTTTAAGAATGGGTGGAAACCTCATCCATCGAACCAAGTTATCCCACAATCTAATCTGCAGTTAACAGTTTGAACGCTTCTCAAACTATAACAGCACAGCTCCTATCGCATAGCAGAACGGTACCCACGCTGTTACGATCGTCGCGTACGTTTCATTGCTCCTAAACCAAAGCTTAGAACTAGAGGATAATACTGCAATAAGGTCACATTAGTAAATGGAACTTCCAGAAATACACAATTGATCTCCAAGGCTCACTGTAGGCTCAGACATGCGCGCACACATCGCGCTGCATTCTTCGTCGCCTCAATGCCAGCAGAAAGCCCTGCCATACCGACTTAGACCACTTCAGTACGTCTCACAAAACAGTTTTCCACGTAGGAGTCGCCACGTGACACTACATACACCACGCTCACATGCATCGGCGTTAAACATACTACGCGGCAGCCCTCCTGAACAATTTTGCAAGTAATCTCGATATGGCAGTATTTTGCCTTTAAAATAATCATATTGGACAAACAGAAAGCACAGAATGGTTTACAAACGCTATCTATTTGCCTACTACGTACAGTAAGCTGAGACACTGCGAGCGGTCGCCGCGATCGATTCCACCGAACCGGTTTGCGTGAAACGTAAGCAATCGCTGAGAAAACTATGTGAAATATGTTCTTATAGTGGGATGGCTGTCTTTGTAACTAAATGTAGCATAACAGAATGAAGTTGCAATGCAGCGATCGCACGGGTTCGCGGTGACCGACTTCGCTTCTGCATGCATGTCCTCGCGCAATGTTTCGCTTTCGCTCCGATCACGTTTTCGCATTGTGCGGTGAGCTTTATGCCGCAGCATATATGAGCATCTGACAGTACGCAAGCAATCATTGTTGCATGGACACTATCGGAGCTGTTCAAAAATAATTCCGTTATAGCTATGGTCTACGTCGCCTACTTGTGATGTTCCATCGCGATGATTCAGTCTTATTTTTTTTCTTTTCTTCTAAAGTCTTGGAAGCTTCAATATCATTATTTCTCAAATTTCATCGAACTGCATGTTTATCAATCTTCTAAGCGAGCAATTACCCGCTGCTTCTTTTTCTTAATTCAGTAGAATATTCATTGTCTGGTGCTACACAAGCAGGAACATGCGCCATGCCTTTTTTAATGTGTTTTTACCATTCTCCTTCCATTAGAGTGAACTTTCTTTCTTTATTATAATCATCATAGGTGTTACAGTGCATACGCAAAAGATTGTACATTCGTGGACAAGTACCCATTGCGGTCGTTCGATCCGTATGTGTGCAATCAATGTATTCCGTTGCTGCACGGAAGTTGCTGACATCGTGAAATTCACGTGGTGTTGTGGACAGTACACTGGAATAAAATACCGCGGTCCATGAAGTGCTCGGCATCCCCATAGGCGCCAGCACCGAGAAGCTCATGCAGCTGGGGGTCCACAACACCTTCGATGAGGTTGGGTCACAGAAGTTAGCCCAGGTTGTCAGGCTCGCTTCCTCGAGCTCCTGCGGGGAGGCGGATCCTGGAGGCGCTGGACTTTAATCCATCAGGGAAAGGCGGTGCGTGCTCGATGCGTGGTCGCGGGAGGCCGTCACGGTCTCGCCGTTCCCGCGCAACGTGCACCCGCAACGCAATGTAGGCACACGCCGGGCCCGGGCGGCCGCGCATCTCGGATCCGTCGCCGACGATCCATGATCGGTCGCGTTCGTCGACGTCGCCCAGTACGGTTCGACCGACCGGTTCGCGGCGGCCGTGGTGGATCACAGGGGCAACCTAACGTCGCGTCCGTGCGGGGCAGGTGTCCGGATTGCGGAGATCTATTCTGCACTTAGAACACATGCTCTGACGGTGTCCCTCATTACGGGACCACGGTCATCTCACCACGGAAGAAGAGTGGGAGGAGGCGGTCAGGCACGGCCTGCCCGTCCCAACGTCGGAACGGCTCGCGGCGGCCCCCTCCCTCATAAGGGGGTTTCGGAGTCGCTCCTCAGGACCTTAATAAAGTTCACTGCCTGCCGTGAAGTGCTCGAAGTTGTTTGCATAGAATGTTTGAAAGAACTGCAGGGCAGAGGTTAAAGCGCCGGGCCCCGTCACATTAGTGTATATGTTAAAGTACCGGGGCCCGTCACTGTAGTACAGATGTTAAAGTGCCGGGCCCCGTCACTGTAGTCACTACCTACTTTTTTGCCTGTACGCCAAACATTCTGTTCTTTTTTTTTTATTTCTTGTCGCGCGCACTACCGCGCACCACGAGCCAGCTTGCAAGCAATGCCAATGGGCGCGCTACGCCGCGCATTGGCATTGCTTGCGAGCTGGTGCGTGGTTAAAAAATTATGGGGTTTTACGTGCCAAAACCACTTTCTGATTATGAGGCAAGATTATGTGCGTGGTGCACCGTGGGCTATGCGATGACACGCACACAGTCTTGCGCATACTTATACCGGCACATGCCGGGACATAAAAGAATTTCTCTTCCAACACAACAGATCTTTAGTCTCGCTTTATTGGCTTCGTTTCCGAAAACAAATATTTTTCTTATAACGTGGTGGGATACACGCTAAAAAAATGAACAAATGTGAAAGGTGCATGAGTACTAAACACAAAAGTTCACAGACAGTGAAATAACAAAAAGAATGCTAGAAAACGTGAAGGCCGTTTGATGTACACACACATACCAAAAAAAAAAAAATTCTTATATAGCGCGCTGAAGACCAAAATGTAGACGATCTTCTGATATATGCACTAAGATATTGCACAAAACTGGACGACGTCTGTGACATAGTCATGACAACTAAAGGAAGGGAAAACTCACTGGTAATGGCAAAAACAATGACACGCCAAATACCTAAAAATAGAATAAAATGAAGATTGATTGACAGCCATACCAAAAAAACAAGAGCATATAAACCTGCACGAAAGTATATGAAATGCGTGACATGTTCATTACTACTCAACAAAATGAAAAAGACATGGCAGAACGAAAATAACATTGTACTAAAAACTGAAATACACATTATCGCATTATTGTGCACTTGTCCACAACTTGAGTAACGGTGGCAAGGGGAGCAGAAGGTAGTCGGTTTTTTCAGTCGGTTTTTCATTTTTCATTTCAAAACATTCGCAGAAAGGCCCATTCCTCAATCAAAGACCAGGTAAAATAAGCCAACAACACTTTTTTTCACCCCTAATGCAATGTCTAGCAGTAAATTTACGTCACTTAAGGCACTAAGTCGTACCTACTGGGCACTCCTTCGTATAATAAACACGAACTGAAAAAAATCTGCAATTAGGACACTTGCAATGCTTATGCTTTCCAGAAGAAAAAAAAAAGCGTACCATGCCTACACATGAAGGTTGTTCCCGCGGTTTTCCCATCGGCAATTACTGAGATAATACCTAAGCACGAACAGTAATGTTTGAGCTGTTAGTGCGTTTGTAGAACGCCACACACAGAAAATGCCCTGAGGGCGAAATGGAAAACTATAGGTTACTGAAGTTGCAGAATGAGAGTTGGCACAGAAAAACACAAGTCATAGACCTGGTGACAATGAGGAGGAACATCTATTTGTCAGCTTTCTCTACCGGTAAGGGGGAAGTGTAGCTCAATCAAGGCGCAACGACGCCCGGAGGCTCATGGAGCGCATACATGGACAGAGCTGCGTTCGTGTAGGCGCCTTCTGGTGTCCTTGGCTCTGCGCGCTCACATGTTGTCTTTAGGAGCCCGGAACAACCTTGGAGCGCTTGTTTTTGAGGTAGTCCGACTACCTTCTGTTCCCCTTGCCACTGTTACTCAAGTTTTGGCCAAGTACAAAATAATGTGATAATATGTATTTCAGTCTTTAGTACAATGTTATTTTTGTTCTGCCATGTCTTTTTCAATTTAAGTAGTAATGAACACGTCAGGCATTTCGTATACTTTCGGGCAGATTTATAAGCAACCTCTTTTTTTTTTGGTATGGCTGTCAATCAAACAATGTTAGCATGTTAGTCTATTTTTAGGTATTTTGCGTGTCATTGTTTTTGCATTTACCAATGAGTTTTCCCTTTCTATAGTTGTCATGACTATGTCATACATGTCCAGTTTTGCGCAATATCTTAGTGCATATATTAGACGATCGTCTACATTTCGGTCTCGAGGACGCTATATAAAAATCTTGTTTTTTTATGTGTGTGTGTACATGAAACGGCCTTCGCGATTTCTCTTGCTTTTTTTGTTACTTCACCGTCTGGGAACCTTTGTGCTTAGTACTCTTGTATATGTCATGCATCTTTCACTGTTGCTCATTTTTTTGAGCGTGTATCACACCACGTTAAAAGAAAACTCTTTTCGGAAACGAAGTCAATAAAGCGAGACAAAAGATCGGTTGTGTTGAAAATGGAATTTTTTCATGTCCCGGTACATACTGGTAAATATAAGTGTGGGCAAGACTGCGTCCGTGCCAGCGCATAGCCCACGACGCACCACACGCCAGCTTGCAAGCAATCTCTATGCGCGGCGCCGTTTGCGATAGGAGGCGCCGCGCGGCTGCTGTTCCTGTTGCCATGACAACGTAAACAATCCTGTGCGTTGCCATTTTGCTTCTGCGTCGCCCTGCGGTTAGGGCCGTAACTGAAGGGGACCTTGGCGCCAGCGTCAAAAGAGCGTCTGCTCGAAAACAGCCAATGGCAGCCATGCGGAGATTCACCCCCCTGCTCGATCTGGCAGAATCTTCAGGCCGACCAGCAACCGGCAACTCCGGGTGAATGCCTATCCGTCTTCTGTCACGCATTCCACGGCCGCCTTCGCACCTTGCCGAACGCTTGACGCGTAGTAGTCTTCAGACGACGACCTGCTCCAGCTATTCGGGCGGCGAAAAGACGCCTCATCGAACGTTGTCCAGAAACTATCGGCTGAACAAACGTTCACAGCGGCGCAAGAAGACCACAGAAAGAGACACGCAGCGCACACAGGAGCTACCAACCTATCGGACACGCGAGAATCGGCACCCAAACGGCGCCAGACCCATAGGAGCGAGGTGCGCAGGGGGCGTGCGTGTTTGGAAAATCAGCGGCACGGGCGCATCCTTCTAAAAAGACGCGTCAGCGTCGGTTCCTCCTCCCATACGCCCTTCTGAACCGGCGCAAAATACGCACAAAGAAAGCAGCTTCCAAAGAAGCTCAAAATGGCGCCCGCCGGCCACCGCGTTCGCAAATGACGACGGCGCGAAATTCAAACACTCTTGGCAATTTTTTGCTCCTTCCGCGGCCACCCTGGCCCGTATAAGGGCGTTTTTTTATTATTATTATTTTCCGAATGAATTTAGGTTCTAGGTTTCGCGGAGGGATTCTCGAATGTGTAAACGTTGCGAAAATACAGTTTTCGGAAAATCAACTTTTTTTGCATTTTTTTGTCGTATCGAGACCCGTGTCTCCCCTTAAGCGTGTACATATCAAAGTGGTTTGACTGTGTACAGTATGGTCTACTCTTGTTATGGAGAACTCCTAATTACTACACAGTCACTGAGTACAGCTCAGTGCTAATACACAAAGGTCCAGAACATTTCTTTAGCGGTAGGATTTCTGTTGAATGCAATCAAGTGCTTCTTTTCTTCTGAAACTAACATATTATTGACCTTCTGTCTCAATGAATACAAACGAGATTCTCAGTAGAATAGTGGACCAGTGTTTTGTGGCAATTTAATTCATTGCACAGAAAGTTTTGCTTTCCAGTATAATACGGAAGGGTCCCAATCTACGTCAATGATCAAACAGCCATGCATCACGTGACTCTCCCCGCGCATAGCCCGCACAGCCAGCGTTGACGGTCAAGAACATGCGCTGTCTACACTCTTTCATAGGCAGGTTTAGGGTTATTCGCCACCTTCCAAAGGTTTTGAACCTGGAGAGTCGCAGGTTGCTCCCCTTCTCTTCTGTTCGTAAATGCATGCAACTGGCCCTTGACACTCGTTCTTGCAGCGTAAATCCAAAGCTGTAGTCTTGTGACGAGTTGCTCATGGTTACGAAAAGAGACCGTGTGTCAGAAACGGCATCAGGAACGAGAGGCCACCGTATGGTGTGTCGCAAGCAAAGGGGTGTCCGTGAAGAACTTTGTTGCCATGCAATGCACTCACTCGCCTTTCTTTCTGAGGAAGTTTGTTGTCTTTCTGAATGTCGTGCAGCTGCTGCAAAGAGATCTGCGTCCATTCAACACCGAATAGTAACTTTTCTAGAGGGCACTGTCACTGTGTGTGTACTAAGGTCCCCTAGTGTGACTAATGCCCCTAAATAAAATACAGGTAGCGCCATCTCTTCTCTGCTCCTCCTGCGCCAACGTTGGCTCTACCTAGCCTAACTATAGGAGATGCTCTCCAAATCACACGCTTTCACTACGTGTCGTTTGTGCTTTTGAGGTGGTATTTTGATGGGAACTATTTTGCGGTATATCGTGAATGGCTGCTGAAACATCAAGAAATGCCGTCTTAACATCGCTGCTCTTGGTTTCCTTTACTTATTCGTCCTGCCTCTCTCGTTTCATTGCAAACGAAGCAGCGCGAACACCGCGTTTCAGCTGCGTCTCAGCAACGAAGCACTCGGCCGCTTTCATAGATCGCTTTTCAAGACACGCGCCCGTGCGTCTAAGCAAAAAGCTAATGTGAAGAGAAAGCTCGAACCGCTATCAGCGGTCGGCATTTGGGCATCGCTGATCGCTTTCAACTTACGGTCGCTGCGCTGTCACTACATCGTCAAGTACGGCGATTAACTGAAATGGTGCTGTTCGCATACACTGAGGCCAAACAACGCGATGACTGAATCGACGAAAAGCATGTGTGTTTCAAAGCGACCTGATTTAAGTCGGGCGCAGAAGTTGCAAACAAACGCAGTTCAAACATGCGACACTTAAGAGAGCGAAAAACTAACGAATTCGCATACAAGTAGCAGCATATGAGATTAGTGATGAGCGGAGAATCGCTCACACAGCCGGGATCATTGCGTTGGGTTGAAATCAACTCGTCTGATTCTTTAAAGGCCTTCCTATGTGCCGCGTGTTGTGCCGAATCTCGATTCGCAGGTGAATGAATGAATGAATGAATGAATGAATGAATGAATGAATGAATGAATGAATGAATGAATGAATGAATGAATGAATGAATGAATGAATGAATGAATGAAGCCTTTACTTTAAGGAGGGGGACGGCTCTAGGCCGCTCATGGGGATTAGGAGGGAAGGGAATGTGGGTTCCCAGACTGTTGACTGAAGCACATCTTCATCTCAGTCTTGGATCTTTCGCTTTATGCAGACTGAGGTTACTGTTCAGTTCCGCGCTCTCATATGAGCTGATAGACCCCTCCTATACACTACTCGAAACCGGCCACTTTGTCAGCCATATGTCGCAATGGCTTTCTGTGCTTCAGGGTTAGTTTGTATTGCAATTCCTAGTATTCTAATGTCTCCGTGTAGTAAATGCTGAATTTTAGATCTCCCTTGTGAAAAAAGCTGCACAGCTCCGAATGAGGTGCTGCAAGTCTGCTCTGCATGACTCCTGGCAATGTGTGCATCGGGTATAAGTCTTCGCAATCGTAGCTTGTCTGGGTTTGCGCCATTTCTCAAGTATGTGTGGTGCGTATGCAGCGTTGGCCATAACCTTATTCAAAAGAACCTATTCCGTGCGAGTAAGCCCGCCCTTGTCGTCAAACACATGTACTGGTCTATAGCTTCTAATGATCTCCGTTTACTGTCTGCTTTTATTTTAGTACGAATGTAATGCATCAGTGCTCTGTTAGGAGAGCCTTCGGCGAATATCTTTATGCATGGATTTTGGTCCGCGGGGTTTGGCGAGGGAATGGAGTGTGGGGAGCTGTACGCGCAATCAAGCCCACCCGCTTGCGCGGCAGCTGCGTGAGCGGCTGCGTTTCCCCCGTCCGTGCCGGTGTGCCCCGGTGTCCATAGGATTTCAACATATGAGATCCGGAAGAGTCGCTTGCCGTCAATTCCACGTGTGGTGCACCCGACAGCAGAGCAAGGCGGGATCGCGAAGACAGAACTACGCTATTAAAGCACAGAGGAGACGCGAAACGAGGCGTCGGCATAAAGGCCCTCATTGCGTCTGCGTACGCCGCTCGCAATGTTTGTCACCGCTATGCCGATATAGACGCAAAAACAAGCAATAAAAAAACGCGTGACTGCATTCGGCATAGAATTTCTCACTACATTACCAAGAGGGAAATCTGGCGCAGCTGCATGTGCTATGGTATGCATGGGAATGCTGGTATCTTGTGACTTCGAACGGGCATCGTTCTCGGAGAGACAGGACACCTTGAAGACGCGCTTGGCAAGTACCGTTCCGTCTGTCACAATGATTCGTTTTCTACTAAAACAGCACGTGAAAAGCTGTTTTAGCTTAATTATTACGCGAATACATGTTTTGTTTAACTCTGAGAAGTTCTTATTGCGCGTACGACTATATGTTACGTGAAGAGTTGGGCCGCTAAAGTTGGAGGACGGATGACAAGGTTCGCGCTCGCTTTGAAACAGTTGGTTATCTGTTCTTGCCTTTCTTCGCTTGGTCGTGCATTGTAGGTGAGTAAAGATGTAATATGCGTGAATGGGAAGATTTCATGAAGATTTTGCTTTGAGAACGCGTTATTTATGTAGCCATAGCCACGTTTTAGACGAAGCCTCTTACAACACCAGCCAACACCAGCCTCGCAGACCCATATACCGACATTCCCATGACGGAACGGTGCCCCCTTAAGAAACTCCCATAGACGGTGGCGCCAGATTTCCCTCTAGGTGTTATAGCGAGAAACTCAATGGCGTTCGGCCTATGGGATGACCGAGCGTCGACGGGAAGCACAGGGAAAGAGGACGGCGCCAATCCTCAAAGGATAGCTCTGCCTTTACGTTATTTAGGGGCCTTAGTGTGTACCTCTTCAATGGAATCTGTGACTTGCATGTTGGGAATATTTAACTTCGTTCTTGTGGCAACTGCATCTTCTTGTCACATTCTGTCAGACAAGAACTCAGGATATATTTCGGGGAGGGGGGGGCAGGTTGTACCTTTAGTAATAAAAGTGTGAATAATTAAGGCCCACCATTCGCCATAAAGACGCGTAAGCCCGCAAAAGATAAATGAAATCAGGTTTTGTCTTGCGGGCACGCCTGTGAGATACACTCCTCCTTTACTTGGCGAACAAGGCACCACGTCAAATGAACTAACGCAGAAAAGAAGCGTGAAATAACGATTACTGTAGTAGAATACACCTTAAAAGAACAGCAGTTGGCAACCAAGGCAAATGAACCACGTGGGGTTGTGTTACACCACCAGCCAATCACAGAATCAAACGAAATCGTCGTCGTGCGGGCTTTTCAAAATGGCGTAGTACTTGATACCTCCGGAGCGCCATCTGTTCTTGAAGAGCCTTTTCATCGGCGGAAGCAATGAAGTGTGCAACAAACATGGACAAAATGTATGGAGTCTGAGCATTTCACTCTTCAAAAGTCATCGGTACTGTTCATTTCACTGCTGAACCGGTTTTACTCATGAAACTTCGCTTCCGATTGAAGTGAAACTTGACAACAAATAGTTCCGGCGAAGCAAGCATTTTATTTCAGTTCAATGAAGACTTAGCTTTTGCCATTGCACTATAATAGACGAGGGAAAACATATAAAATTACGCGCTAATAATTATTTTTGTAGTTACCGCCTTATTTGGGTAGCAGTAAAAGTTTGAAGTAGCAATTATTTCCCGCCTCGCGGAGGAACCGTGGCTGGCGGTTATGAAGGCGTGGGCGGGACTTCATTGCAGGCTTAAGTTGCATCCGACTATAGTCGCGTTTTTTTAATCGGCTCTGGAAGACTTATGAAGAAATATTTATTTGCGGAACAATCACAATTCTTTGGGATCCCTTGTTTACTGATCTACCAAGTTAAGCACCCAAACCGACTCGTATTGTTATTTGGGAAGTTGCATAACGATGCGTGGCCGCCAGTCCCGTATACAGCACAGGACGCGGCAGTCTTAAACGCTCTTCACCCACCGCGGAAGGTTAGAAAAACGCCCACAAACGCACAGAAGAGAAGTGGCTATGTAAGGCGGCCCGACTGATGCCTGTAGAAGCGAGATTCATTATACACTGAATTATTCTGACTTCCGGCGCTGTTTTGTCTAGTTCCTTTTTAAATAAGTAGATGTTGATCCATAAATATTTTAATAAACAATTATTAAATTTCTTACTTTTCGCTTTTCCTTCCTGCAGCTGTTGCCGTGTCTATCTGCCTTAGTATATCACTTAATTTCTCAACTCTTTGTGACTCCTGTTTCCAGTTTCCTTTGCACGAAAGATGCTGTACAATTAAAGAAAACCAGACTAGCCATACAATTAGAGAAAACCAGACTAGGTAACGGCTGACAGTCATATTGCTTACAGGTTTAAGGATTATTGCATGGTTTTATTATGGACGCTGCCTCGCATTACATAATTTTCCACTTTATGTCACCCATATCGCGGGTATACGGTTCTGAGGGTCTGCAAGCGTCGCGGCGAGCAGTCGCTCGAGGAAATATAGAAGCGAAAGGAAAAGTTAAGCGCAGCTGGTGTTTTCTCCCGCTGCAATTTGTTTCACAAGCGCACAGACCAACTGACCACGAACCGAATCCCTTTCCTGGTCCCTGGATGAGTTAAAACAAAGAAGGTTGAACTAACGAAGCAACAGCGATACGCGTGGCCGTTCAATAGATGGTGACAACTGAACGCTTCAGGAGTTAATCGCGCGGGCACCGATTCGATGACAAAGCTGGTCTTCGCACCCCAGGAGATGCGGATAACTATCGCCATCCAAAAGGATTGAAAAAGGCAGCAAAATGTTGACCGCCTATTAGCTGTCAAGTCTCACGTTTGATTTCGCGGTGCTTTAGCAATGTGAGTCAGGAGTGGTGGCACTGGCGGTGCGCTGATAGCGGGGAGGGGTGGGGGGCACGGGTACGTGCCTGCATTTTGTGCATAATGGACTCTATCTGAGGCATGCAAGGGAACTAGGGTGTTGTTATTTATCTGCGGAGAGCGCATCCACTATGTTTTCTTTCTTTTCAGGGTGACAACAGACCTGCAGCATCGCCATGCGTGTAGCAGGTCTATTTTTATATCCCTCAGTAGCCACACCACCATTGCATTGTTTGTCCTGGTTGCACTGTAAAATATCATAAAACAAGGAAAAAAAAGAAAAGGGGCCTGTTTGTACTCACAAAAAAATATTTCTTTATTGCTGTTATTACAAAAACAGCCTTGAGAACTTCACTTAGCGTGCCTGTCTTGTACCCCTGTTGATTGGACGCCTGAGAATAAAAGAAAAAAAATTAGGATGACAATAATATTCTGAGCGCGGTTTCAACAGGTGTAGAAATAAAACAGAAAGAGAGAGAAAAGGACAGTGAAATATAGAGGTTTGCAAAAGAAACAGCGAGCATGCAAAGCACAATACCCACCTAGTAATGCTACTGGTGACGGCAATGAAGCGGTCACCAACAGATTGCCGGACGACCGATGCGCTGATGATGTGTCCGTAATCGTCCACAATCCCAACATTCACTTGGATCCGGTAAGTGTGGTAACACCTCAGAGTGATCTGCAAGACAAAGGAGGGCAGTTTCTGGTGTTGAGCTTTTAGATTGGAGTGGGGAAGGGAACGCCTTGGTCTAGGGAACAGACTGCATGCTTATTTTTCTTTAATCATATGAAACGTATTTACATACAAATTGACTCGCCGTCCCAGCTTTGCAAAAGTGTATGACCAGTGAAGCTGTTGAAAACCACCACTGCAACTACTGAGGGGGTTATGCGACACTTTATTGCTTTAGAATAATGGTAAGTGTGTCAGCACGCTGCCCCTTATAGCGGTGCTGCAACAACATTGAAATCATTTGTTGGTCTGGTTCTTTTAAATGGAAAAGGCAGGAACGTCGCTCCCCACGTCGCATGCACCCATCTCTGTGGCAGCTTGCACAGCAAAATTCTTTATCGGGAAATGTATGCAGGTAGCGCTGCGTGCTTTGCATTGTTGTACAATACAATGTAAGCCCAGTTTACCGGTAAAAATAAATAAATAGACCTGAGCAGGACACCGTCGTACCCCATGACTTGATTTTAAGCTGGTGCAGAAACTTCAGTTGAAATTTAAAGGAGCACCGCACTCTACAGCAACGGGACTGCTCCTCTAGGCCGATCTAACACTCTAGACAAAAATCTAAGCGGCTCGACATTCTAGAATTTCACAATGCGCTAAATATTTCTGTCAGACCGCCTTTTAAATGATATAGTCAACAGGCGTTCAAGTCCTACAAGTATCAGTCGTTAATGTATATATCGACGCTGCAAAATACAAGAAGAATGTGTATGTGGCAAGCCGAAGTATGTTGCGGAACCGTCGGCCAGCCCCGGCAACTACGCGCTCTGTTCCGCTAAGCTGACCGTTGACAACGAAAACAAGGAATCGATGGCCGTCAACTACTGATGACATATCAGTTTGTCATAATTATGAGAGCGCTATTAGCGTTCCAATTCAGTGACGAAGGTTGCCCGTCCAGGAAGACTAAAAGGAATGCGGGTTTCTTTCCCGGCTTGCACTATCTGAATGCTGCTTGAATGTCCCGCGGATGTCTACGGTGGCCTCCGTAGTGACTTCACGGAAATACGTGAATTCGTAATCAACAGCGATCTGGCTTCCCAAGTCTTTACAGCTCCTTATCCCTCTGTGATACGAATTTTATCACTGATGTGAAAAATTCATACTTGGTGCATTTCTATTAGAAAAGACAGTGAAAGAAGTATGACTATAGTCAACTGCTTTCGGCAACATATCAAAGGTTTATCACGAATTGCACGCAAATTAAAGCGCGGGAGGGACAGTGTATTCCTTGGAACTTTTGAATTCAGAGGCGTAAACGATGAGAATTATCCCCACAGAATATTCGATGGCCACTAAACTTGTGCAACTCCAGACAACTCCTATGCATTACACAGCATGCTCCATATAGGCGCTACACAGAGGCGACACATGGACATTTGCGAAATATTAGGGGCACCACGCTTATCTACGGTCCTCAGTTGAGGAGATATGTAAGTTGTCAGACACTAAGAGTTCTAAGATGAGCGAATATTTCTTGTAAAGCGTTACGATATCTGCACGAATCATCCTGCCAGAGGTTTAAAGTCGGCCGCCCGTCTTTAAAAGCAAATAAGTTTAAAGCGGTAATATATTCTCTCAAAACTTTACTTTCACCGTATTAGATTGGTTTATATAGGAGAAAATATGTTTGATGTTTCCCTTTTTGAACGTCGCGCCGGAGCCCCTGCACTCGGTGACGTCACGAATTTCAAAATATTTTTCCACGTTTCGGCCGCTGCGGTTAACTAAATGATGTTGAAACTCCTGAAGTTCATTTTTTGGCTGTTCTACAATATAATGCTCAAGCTTAATCGATAAAATCTAGGCCAAGCAGATGAAGTCAAAATTCATTTTTAAATTCAAATCTGGTCAGGAAAGTTCAATGCGTTGTTGACACCGGTTTTGCTCTTTCGTGTATTTTCTGGTCCCCTCGCATGACACGTTTTTTTTTTAATTACGGAAACTCAATTTTCTAATGCAGCTCAGATTTGTTTATCGTTGGTGTGCCTTTAAAATCTCTCCGAAGTAATTTTTGTGCAACCGCAATCAGCCGGTAGGGCAGGTCATCATTTCGATCGCCAAGAGGCAAATTCAAGTGCGCGGCGTAACGCGCCTAATATTAGGTTTTAATCATCTGCATCGCACAATATCGCAGTGGCGTCGCTCCGCCCCTTTACATCCATCTCTGCGCCCTCTAAGTGGAAGGAGTGAGCGATGTCACTCATTCGAGAGATCGAGATCTGACTGGCTTTCCACACGCGGTCATCGAGAGCGCTTGGAGCAATGCCGACTGCATTAGGGTATTTTCAATTGCACACGTATACACACTAATTTGTGCGCCTTCTGAAATAAATGCACAAATGCAACATATGTAGAGGTTTCTTTAAAACAGTAGCGCGCTTCTTATACCTGAAAAGGACGAGGATCGACAGTCAGCTACAGCTTGCGAAGAAAGCAGTTGCGACACTGAACTCTAGCGGGAAAGCGTTCTGTACCACAGGCGGGACTCTATTCGGTTCCACGAAAATCGTATCGGAGACCCTTCTTTCTACAGTGGTAAGCTTTTTACGAATCTCAAGATGAATGATACGTTGAAAGGGGTTCAAAACTGCCCGGATTGTGTTGTGAGATGTTGGAAATGAAATTACGATGATTTCTAGAGATGGAAGCCAGCACACCGTTCGCGATTTCAGAAGGAATTACAATTTTAAATTGGGAAAAAAATGTCTAAAACCATTGAGTGGCATAAATACTGGGGACGCTTCAGCGGCGGTTACTCCGTGCACGGACGTCTGTATATACAGATAGACCGTTTCACGTCAACGCGCTGTGGAAAATGGCGCCAGAATATGCGAAAGAGACACAGAATAAACAGAATATGCACAGAATAAACAGAATAAACAGACACAGAATAAACAGAATATGCGAAAGAGACACAGTTTACTGAAATCGACAAAAGTAAGTATTTGGTCCTTGAAACAAGATAATTATATATATGTCACGCCATGGTCCTTGCTCGTTATCTTTCAGGGATCCATGCGTTAGGTGCAAGGAGGCGTTGCAAGTAACAAGGTAACTATCACACAAGCTTCGAGAAATAGACGTAGGTTCTGTGCACGATTCAACTTAGCTAGGTAAAACCCAGGGCCTTCTGACTAGGGTGTTAGTGCAAAGCGTACGCTTCTTCAAACTCGCTAAGTATTGTGCACCTTACGAACGGCGACCTAACTAGCAATCGCGACTAAAATGGGGAAGCGGCGAACGAACTCTTACCGGAGGCGGGTTCCGGATCTTTTTCTTGATGGAGAAGAGCTTGAGCTTGGAAAACGACAGCACGCCGCCGTTCAACCAGGAACCGGGCCGCGGTGAATCCGGGTGGCAGTACTGACCAACTGCGAAAGTACAAGGATACACATTAGGGCTTATATTCACTTCGCCACAAATAAACGAACACAAAAACGTAAGGAAAAGCGCCTCTTTCGGGAGGCGGCAATAAGGCTGACGACGGTAGCGTCTGCGTGGCTCACACTCACCGCATTGGCGCCCAGTGGAATCCGTGAAGGTTAGCCACGCCTTGTACTGCCACTCATCCACCAAGTTTGTAATCCGGAATTCAGGCGCTGGCCTCATGAATCTGCATGCGAGGTACGAGGCACGGTCATTCTTCACGAACCGTTGCCACGCGATGCGTATACGCAAGCACGTGTCGAAACGAGCAGCGCAAACATGATGATTGCACGACGCCACAGTGAGAAAGACATGAACAGACAGCAATATACGTGGTTCGCCGCATAGGTGCTTGTTCCTAGTATCTGAATTACGCGCTGCCTGTAGGCACGAACATGCGCGACTCAAACAGCTTGCTCTCAGCACTGCTGAATCGGTTTAAACTGTAGGGATGCCTTCGCAAAATGAGTGATTATTGTTCCCGTCATTACTGTCCACTGTTTCTTTTTTCAGACCAGCATGCACACAACGATGTGGCATGTGAGGCTTCTCGGCAGGAACGTTCATGCGTGGTCGTAACGCTCATGCCAAGAACGGAAGCCAGCACGCTGCCCTGTGGAGTGTGATATTGCAACGCTTCTGAAAGCGAACCGTTTTGAGATCGCCCCCGTGCACTATACTGCGCGAAAACACGTCGGCTGTAAAAAACACTCGCCTGCCCAGTGTGTGTATCCGCAGTTCCGTCCTACGCAGCAGGAAGTCGTGTTGGTTGACGAGGGTGACACGGGGAAGCATGGCCGGCAGTCTGTCCAGGATCGCCCGCTGTGGATCCGCCTTCTTCTTGGGAGGGAACTGGGGCCAAGCGCTCCAGTCGTGAACTTGGTCCGGGTGGTCACTAGGAAAGTCCGCCGGACGGACGAGGTTCGGCTGAATCCAGATCTGTGGCTCGCTCCTAACGAAGACGGCTGGGGCTCCAGAGGTGGACGGCACGCTTTCAATGTCCGTCGACTGGGACGCTCCGGCCGGTGGCTCGCTCCTAACGAAGACGGCTGGGGCTCCAGAGGTGGACGGCACGCTTTCGATGTCTTTCGACTGGGATGCTCCGGCTGGTGGCTCGCGCCTAATGAAGTCAGCTAGGGCTCCAGAGATGGACGGCACGCTTTCGATGTCCTTCGACTGGGACGCTCCGGCTTGTCGCTTGCTATTAACAAAGTAGGCTAGGGCTCCAGAGATGTACGGCACGCTTTCAATGTCCTTCGACTGGGACGCTCCAGCCGGTGGCTTGCTCCTAACGAAGTCTGCTCGGGCTCCAGAGGTGGACGGCACGCTTTCGATGTCTTTCGACTGGGATGCTCCGGCTGGTGGCTCGCGCCTAATGAAGTCAGCTAGGGCTCCAGAGATGGACGGCACGCTTTCGATGTCCTTCGACTGGGACGCTCCGGCTTGTCGCTTGCTATTAACAAAGTAGGCTAGGGCTCCAGAGATGTACGGCACGCTTTCAATGTCCTTCGACTGGGACGCTCCAGCCGGTGGCTTGCTCCTAACGAAGTCTGCTCGGGCTCCAGAGATGGACGGCACGCTTTCGATGTCTTTCGACTGGGATGCTCCGGCTGGTGGCTCGCGCCTAATGAAGTCAGCTAGGGCTCCAGAGATGTACGGCACGCTTTCAATGTCCTTCGACTGGGACGCTCCAGCCGGTGGCTTGCTCCTAACGAAGTCGGCTAGGGCTCCAGAGATGGACGGCACGCTTTCGATGTCTTTCGACTGGGAGGCGCCGGTCGGCTCGACGTCGCTGCTAGAAGAGCTGCTGCTACAACTGCTGCTGCTACTGCTGCTGCTGCTATTGCCGCTGCAGCTGTCATCACTGCTGCTACTGCCGCTATCGTCGTTGATGCTGGTGCTCGTCGACAGCTTGGAACGGTCTCCAATAAGCATCACGTTGCCGTAGAGCCTAGGGTCAAATCCATCAGCAGCGGAGGTAGAAGCAAGGCTCGACGACGCCATCCTCGAGGCACAAGCGGAGTCGGTGGAGTGTATCCCAGGGAGCGCGACTTGATCTGTGGCGGTCGAGTAGCTGCCGTTTGCTGTGCAGCGAGCGACTTGCTTTATGGCGTGCTCGAGAAGTGTGCTACTCCAAGGCCGGCGCGTATCCTTTTTGACTATGATGACCACCTTGAAAGTATTGAGCACATGCCCACTCACGGCAATTGATTTGGATTGGTGCATAGCTCAACCGACTTGGGGTGGTCGGCCACGCCTGTTTGCTCTGCAAACTTGGCCACGTATTCGTTCTGCGAATTTCTCCTCTCCGTCGAACCGCAGGAGAGCGCAAAACTTGTGTCAAAGTTTTCCTTTGTTCTGATAAACTGGAGGAACATGACCCCCCCCCCTTCCCCCCTCTTCTCAGTTTGGAGAAGGCATGACCGGCGCGAAAGGGTGATGGGCTGCTTTTTTCTATACTGAGCCGTGGGGATTCAGGGAGTGTATATACCCGGAAATAGCATGGATGGCAGAGAATAAAGGAGACACAAGAAACGCTTCTTAACTTTGCACCGTGTCCAATGTGCAAAATACCATCTCGAGCTCCCCGGGCGAGATGGTATGCCACATGAGCGTTTGACGGCTGTAATTCCCCGTGAACCTCCGCAAAAGGAGCGCCTAACTTTTTGCAAATGTGGAAGCCAAGTGGCAAGCTAGATAGACTGATCATGGTTATATTGCGCTCAGTTTTACACAAACGATATTAAGGAAGGACAGGACGTGGACGGACGTAAACGGACGATAGACTGGAAAAGAGGCAGGGGAGGAGTATGAGGCCTGGCCACCCTTCGCTTGCTTCTCTCATACAATAGAGTAGGGGGGGGGGATGAAAAAATAAATCGTAAAGAAAATATTAAAATAAACAAAAAAGGCATGAACAATAAAAGCATACCCCCAGTCGTGGATAACAAGACGAGGTCACCTGAACGAGTCTTCTGTACTGGTGCTAGCCGCCCGCGAGTGTCCTCGTCTTCAGGAAATAAAAAATTTCCTCATCTCGTTCTTCGCCATTAACCTGGCGAAGAATTAACAGCGATATTGTAACCAATCAGTCTTCGGCCCACACTGGCACTTGCAGGCCTAGGCCCACTTGTCACGCTGCCATTCGTAATAAATCGGCTCCCCATAGGAAAACTTCTCACGAAGCTGAACCCTTCGTAGGGGATGACAGATGATAACTTCTCGTGCCACCGGACTTTTCGTCATACGCACAACTCGAGTTCGGAGCTGGTTTGCGGTGTGACAAGCAATTTCTTTTGTTTGCCGCACATCACGTTTATAGCAAGAAAAGTGACACAGAAGGCCTCGTTGAAGTGCCCCTCACCAGGTCTGGCCATTTTGAGCTGACAAGCTCAGTGCATACAATGCGCACTAATTACCGTGTCTGATCCCTTCGCGCCGCTTAAAGATCTAGCTTAAACTTCAAGCAAAACGCCGTTTGCCCTTCTTCTCGCGGCCGCCCTGCGCCTACATACATGTCAGTGCTGTGACGTCACTCACAGTCACACGTGTCTTCGAGATTTAATTAAGCCAACATCAGTTATTTGTTTAATCTGTTGATTCAATAGACGAATCAAAGTGCACATAAGTAATAAAACATGCAAACCGAAGGTGTGCGTGTTTTTGTTTTACTTTGTTCCACAGCAAGAGAGATGTACTTCCGTTTCGTCAGCTTGTTTCCTTGTCATTTTCCACCTTGTTCTAGCGCCGTCCTCTTTCATCCTCTCGCATTTGCCTCAGTGCTCGTGACTGTGGCGCCGACTTATACCGCATAAAATAAATCTGGAGAGAGAGAGAGAGAGAGAGAGAGAAAGGCAAAGGAAAGACATGGAGGTTAACCAGAGATTATCTCCGGTTGGCTACCCTGTACTGGGGGAGGGGAAAGGGGAAGCGATAGGTGAGAGGGAGAAGGATTAAAAAAAAAGAAACTACACACACACGCACGTACACACAAACTGTTTCTGTGGGCACTGTCACGCAGCCCGCAAAGGCGTTCCTACTGTGATGCAGTGCACCGTACAATCCAGATTCACACAGTGAAGTCACAATCTGTCAGAAAGTCCAGTGTTTTTTAAATACCGCAGCAGCGCCTTCATAGCCGATCGCGCTGATGTTCGCGTAGGCCAGTGTCCAAGGATCTTGTTTTCTGACAGTGGGCGCTTGTCCAGTTTGTCTAGGGTGGCTGAGAGGACTGCTCTTTGCGGGTTGAAACGAGAGCACTCACAAAGAAGGTGCGCGATTGTTTCATTGCACCCGCAGAAGTCACAAAGTGGGTTGTCGGACATTCCGATAAGAAAGGAGTACGCATTTGAAAATGCTACTCCAAGCCATAGACGAACTAGAAGGGTACAGTCGCGTCGTGGAAGCTCGGGCGGAATACGGAGTTGTAAAGTAGGGTCCAGGGTATGAAGTCGTGCACTTGTGAAATCGGATGAATTCCACTAAGCTAATGTCAGGTCGTTTGCGAGTACGGCAAGTTTTTTTGCTGCGTCGGCTCTCGAAAGAGGAATGGCAACGCACCTGACGCCGTCATGGGCAGATCGGGCAGCTGCGTCTGCTCGATCATTGCCGTGTATGCCACAGTGACTAGGCAACCACTGATCTGGAAGCTGCTGCTCTACTACTGTACCCGCGTGTTTGTATGAGCGATTAAATCCGACTTACTTATACCGCTAATACGGTGTCGCAGAGCGCGCAAAAGTCTTTCGCTGAGTGAAACGAGACAAAGAAAATAGCTCGCGCGCGAGACCGTCACTGATGCAAAAAAAAAGGAAGGCGGGGCCCATGACGTATTCGTCACGCGCTCCTCAGGCTGCGGTGCGGTAGATTTCAGGGAAGGAATTTCGCTTGCGACGTCAGAGGGGTCACGTGGATAGTGTCTACGTTGGCTGTGACGCTCGAATGCGGAGATTATGGGTTCGTGGCACCTAAAATAATTCTGTTTCTGCAATGAATGAACCAACGTGGAAAATTATTGCAGTAGAACACTCCTTAGAGGGCATGTAATAGCTTCTAGTATATAACAAAAATTTCTTCATGGACTGCTGAACGACGTTTCAAAGAACTTGTAGCTTTTTAAACCGATGCTTTCTTTGCCTTCGTTCGTAGCAAGTGACTGTGTAAACGGCTTTCTCGTTTCGAACGAGTCGAAGCCTAACGAAAAAAGCGTTCGAGATGTCACCGCCACCTATCGCTACAGGCGCGAAATAGCCGCGATGACGGCATATGGCCTCTGAGATCCGGAGACATCACCGGCCAACTAAAATTGTAGAAAACGTGCACTGCTTAGACCGTACGCATCGAGCGGCCCACGCAGCTAAAACGTTTTCGGTCATCGCTGTGAGTTTGTACGGAACGGTAATACCGTACCGTATACCGCACTTACCGTACCGTAATACATCACTGCTAAAACTATAGCGCACATTAAGCAGCGCACGTTTTCCACAATTTTAGCTGGCCGGCGATATCTTCAGATCTGAGAGGCCATTTGCCGTCGTTGCGGCTATTTCGCGCTTGTAGCGATAGCTGGCGCTGACATCTTGAACGTTTTAGGGTGCCTCGATGTCCTCCTCGCCCGCCGCTCCGTTCAGGGTGGAGACAAGTGCGTCGTCTGCTACGGGGTCCGCCATGTTCTTGCCCGCTGCGAGCGGCGCGTTGTTGGCGCGCGTGTGGATGAGCGGTTTGACGGAAGCAATGCGCTTTTTTTATAACTTCGATTACTTCGATGACGAATTTCTTTACTATTAAGAAATATTTTTGCACCGGAAAATTTGTGCGCATTCCCTAAGGCCCCTCTTTTATGCCAGCTCAACTTCGTCTTTCTATTTAGTGTCGTTTTAATGCAATCGTTTGGAAGTACCCTCGTAAAACGTGTTGCAACCAGTGATCAGTGGCCTGGCGTGTTTTGTTTACGAACTGTAAATACAGAAATTAAGTTGCGCGGCAGTCATTTTGTTTCACCGTGAGAAATGATGCGTTTAACACAAGCGTTTATAGAGGAATGCAAAAATTGCTACGCTGCCAGCATTTCTGTTCTTCGCGAAGAGTTACGCCGTGAACCTGTGTTGCTTGTGAGCATGTTGGTATGCAGCGCTGGAAATTCCTATTGCATAAGAAGATGCCGGTGGTAAAGGAAAGAGGTCAATAAGTGACGAGTAGATACGTGATTTTAGTCACGACGTTTGTGTCGCCATGCAGGTTTTTATTGTATCAGCTGTCAGGAGGTGTCAATTGCCACAGGTCTTTCGTAGATCTCAGACGAACGACCAGAAACTAGAAAGAAGCCTTGAGTTAACTTGAACAAAATACATTAGAATGTCAGCTTGCAGCTCAGCTCGATAAGTTGGAAACAAAAGCGGAAAACTTGTAGAGACACAAGGTAAAAAATCAGCACGCACAGAAAAGTAAGAATAAACACATGAATTAAAACTATATTAAAATACTAACACAAATGAAAGGAAAGTTTTTGAATTCTGGCGATATGCATTAAAATATAATTTCAGTGTTCACTGTAGGCTCACTCCTGCACACGTCTTGCTTTGCCGCGGCTTGACGCAGGTGCAAACGCAGCCCCAGTCTCGCGTAGTTTGACACAAAGAGCTTTTCCACTGCTTCTTTGTGTTCCTGACAGGCACCCGTTACACCGCACCGCAACATATTTGTCGAGTATGCGGTTACAGCCTTCAAAGGAGATTTCATGGTGAAAACGCTTTCCGTCCAGGTGGTGATACCATTAAAATGTTCCTCGCAAGGTTTGAGAACTAGCGTGACTGCATCGCTTGGGTAATGAAGGTTGCTGGTTTCAGAGACGTATTCCTTGAGGGACGTCAAGTACGCATGCTCACTGCTGCTCACTGCTAACAATGCAGACTTTCACTGCTCGCAGGGGTCAATAGATTTGAGGATCCCTTTTATAAGAAACCCACCGATATGAAACAAAATCTTGCACTCAGCTTATGTTAGCTGTTCAACAAACGGGATCTCCGCGTCGTCGATAGCTTCAATATCGGCTGCCGCTTCTTCTTGCATACCTGCCGACAGCAGGTCGATCAGGTACTGTGCGTCATCGGCATCGTAGCTAGTCGTTGACGGTTTGTGGATGAATTGGCTGACACAAACACCTTGAGTTATTACTGCACAATGGTACGCAGCAGCCGGGCATTTTGTGCGGACGACACCCAGCGAACTCGTCGCAGCGACGTCCTGCCACCTGCACCGTGCAGTGCACGCGGCGGGCATGAACATGGCGGCGGTGGCTAGAACGAACCGGTTCTGGCGGCACCGGCGCCGTCAAAGAATGTCTCCACCCTGAACGGAGCGGCGGGCGAGGAGGACATCGAGGCACCCTAGAACGTTTCTTTCGTTAGGCTTCGACTCGTTCGAAACGAAAAGCGATCTCGAAAACACCACGAGGTTATCCAAAATACTCTGTAGACGAAGCGGCCTGAGCCGTTTACAAGTCATTTGCTACGAACGAAGAGCATTTTACAAATTTGGCATTGCATTTTACAAAAGCAACGCCAAATTCAATTCGAAGCGAGCAGCGGGGACCGCCGCCATGTTTCTTACAAACTCCGAAAACCACGCAAAAACGCTAACTCGTTTGCGTTGCGTACGCGCGCTACCCGCTATTTCGTTTAGCGTTCAGCGCATGCGCAGTAACGACCCGCTATTTTTTAGCGTACGCAAGGTAAAGCGTACGCTAGTCAGCGCCACCTATCGCTACAGGTGGGAAATAGCCGTAACGGCGGTATCTGGCCTCTGAGATTCGAAGAAATCGCTGCCAACTAAAGTTGTAGAAAACATGCGCTGCGTAGCGTACGCTACACCTAGCGTATAGCGTATGCTATAAGTTGCGTACGCTAAACTAAAACTGTCTACTGTCTGATGACATTCTAATAGACTTTAAGCGAAAAAAATGGCACTGGGCAGGTCATATAATGCGAAGATTAGATAAGCATTGGACCATTAGGGTGACAGAATGGGTACCAAGAGAAGGGAAGCACACTAGAGGACGGCAGAAGACTAGGTGGTGCGACAAAATTGGGAAATTTGCGGATGCTTCTTGGAATCGGTTGGCGCACGACAGGGGTAATTGGAGATTGCAGGGTGAGGCCTTCGTCCTGCAGTAGACATAAATAGCATGATGATGATGATGATGCCGCCTCAAACCGGCGCTCTCGCAGGCGGATCTGCTGGCAGCCGTGGCCACAACCATGGCAACGCTGGGCCTAGCTGCTTCGACGTTCGCTATTAGGCTTCTTGCCGTTCTTGTGCCATGTTTTTCATTTAAAGAATTCGCCATTGTTAGCGACGGCACCCACTCCTCCTTCGTGGACCTCGCGATTTGTTTCGAAGCTCGGAAAGCACAAAGCATTGCACAATGACGGTTTTTGAAAGTCAGCTTTGCCTCGACACATAATTGTTACGTAGTGGAGCATACGCAAAAGTATTGCGGTGAAGTATGACAAGTGTCGTGAGGGGCAATAGCCATGGGACACAGCATGCATTGCTTAATTATACATGCGTTCACCCGCCATCTCCGTACACAGTACGGGCACCGATATACCTAATTAGCGTACTGGCAGGCCTTCTGAGCTTTTTTCAATTATGCCTGCAGCGATTTGAGCCCTTAAAGGGCCCCTCACCAGCTCTCGCCATGTTGAGCCAACAAGCGCCGTGCATACTATGCACGCTAACGATCGTGTCTACTAAGTATTATATCGCTACACGCCGCGCAAAGAATTCAAATTTCAAACCCAGTGCCGTCTGCCCTTCGCCTCGGGGGCGCCATGCTTCCAGTCGGAGAGCGGACGTAATTGTACAAGTACGCCTACGTACATCGCACTGCTGTGACGTCGCTCGTAGTGACACGTGACTTCAAGAATTATTTAAGACAACATCCGTTATTTGTGCAATCTGTTGGTTGAATAGACGAAATAAAGTAAAGAGAAATAATAAAACACACTAACAGAAAGTCAGTGCGTTCTTGTTTTACTTTACACCGCTGTAAGAGAGGCTGTACATCCGTTTCGTCTGCATGTTCCCACGTCGTGTAGTCGCACGCGGACAACGAAAGTATCCGAAGCATTCCACATTCACGTTAGTGGCGAAGCATGTGTGAGCCTTCCGTCCGTTTCTCTCCTTCCGAAGGAGATTGCTTTCCTATTACATTAATTGCAATTCCCCCTGCGCATGCCCAATTTTGTAGATTCTGTGGTTTCAGATAGCGGCGGAGCATATATATGCTGACTGAAGGAATAAAGACACTTTGGTTGTTAGTCAGCGCTGGTGTATGTGTCCCTTCGCTCGTCCCGTCGTTTAGCGCTGTTTTTATTGCTTGTAACGAAAGTATGTCATTTTCTGCAACGTTCGAGCTTGCGATCTTGATCCGCTTGTGTCTTCCTCAGTATTCGCGTACCACTGGCTTATACTGCTAGTCAGGTGTTCTCGTGCGCAGCACGCGATTTTGCGTGCTGCTCGAAACAGACCCGACCGCGCATGCGCGACGCCGTCAGTAGAAGTGCACCGCGCAGCACGAAAGAGAGGAGAAAAAAATGTAAAGGCGGGCCAGTGACATTTGCATCACGTGATCCTTGAACCCCGGTATGGGAGAATGCAGGGAAAGAATTTCGCTTGCAGAGGCTAGACGGGGCAAGTGGAAAGAGTGTCTCTCTTAGCATTGGCCCTCGCCTCCTGAAATCATCACTTCGCGGAACTGAAATATTTCTGTCTCCGCTATTCATGAACCAGTTTGAAAATTTTTTGCAGCAGTGCGCTCCCTAGAGGGCACATAACCAAGATGCAGGTGTCCCTCATCCAAACGAAAATAAATTATTTAAAGCTGTGAAACACAACACTCAGATGTTTTGCTTGGGCTGAGGCTATGTCAGGACAGATGAGGTTTACTTACCAACTGTTGAGAGAGAATCTCACTGATGACAAAGTTCAGGCCGCATACCAATGAGCTTGCTATGAGTTTATAGAAATTGCTCATATTCCAAAATAGCTTATTCTGTGTGCATCTCCTTTTTATGCGTATTTGAGGATGTACGAGTCGATTTGCAGTGGTTTTTACCATTTTTTTAAAGCTACTTTATGCGCTGGGCACTTTACTAACGCCACCCTTCCGTTTTATTCTTTAATAAAATAAACACTACTCTTTACTATTGAAAGTGTATTACGTCGGGTTTTTTTTTTTTACGCGCTTACTAGAGAGTGGCAGTATCAGGCGACATGGTGTCAACCCGTGTTTACATAAAACGAAGTTCTGTGTCACTCAGGGAATTTCCTCAAAGGCACGCAGGGAAAGTGTGAAAAACAGCGAATTTGGAAATGCCAACTTGGTAGACACCGTGGGTCTAGTATACAAAGGTCCAGAAAAAAACTATTTTAGCGGTAATTTTTTTTTCAATAGAATCAACTGCTTCTTCTCCTCTAAAACTAATAAAATTTTGACATTCTGTCATAATGAATACAAACGAGGTTCTCATTTAATGGTGGACCTGTGTTTTGTCGCAATTTTATTTATTGCACAGAAACTTTTGCTTTCCAGCATTTCTCCAGAATACGGAAGGGTTAGCCCCAACATTACAACAGGTTGGTTATGATCAGGAGAGTGTAGGTCAATGATAAAACAGCCACGCATCACGTGACTCGCCCCGCGCATAGCCCTCAGAGCCAGCGCTGACGGTCAAGAACAGGCGCCGTCCACACTCTTTCAATGGCAGGTTTAGCGTTATTCGACACCTGCCAACGGTTTTGAATCTGGAGGATCACTGGTTGCTTACCCTCTCTCCTGTTCATAAATGCATGCAACCGGCTTTTGACGCCAGTTCTTGCTAGTCTTGTGACGAGTTGCTCAAGGCTACGAAAAGAGACAGCGCGTCACAAACGGCGTCAGAAACGAGAGGCCGTCGTACGGTGTGTCGCAAGCAAGGTGGTGTGCGTGAACAGCTTTTTTGCCATACCATGCACTCGCCTTTCTTTGTGAGGCAGCTTGTGGGCAGGGTTGCCAGATCGCTCCAACCACAGGCCGCCAAAGTGGCCTCCGCCTTAGCCCAAATGTAGCCAAAAGCGAATCTTTTGGGTAGCCCAAAAATAGCCAATGAGCTTTGTATTTTTGTGCAGTCATTTCTTAAGCATATTGAATTAATTTTCGGCAATAATACCTACATATTAGATTTCCCACGCATGACCACGCATGACCTTCGCGCGCATCGTCACGGAGGCCATGCGGCACGGAAAGGAGATGTTGCACAAACGCAAGTAGTGCAGAAACGGAGGCACGCAGGCAAATTCGTGATAAGGCAAATGCAGTCTTCATTGGAAATGCACTGTTTTATTTTTTCCAGAGCACCAAAATATCACGAAAAGAACAACACGCAAGTAGCACCGCGCAATAAACGCGCTTAGCAATGGCATGCATTCAGGCTTTCAGTATTATTACTTACAGCTCATGATAATTTCGCTTAACACCACACAATGCACTAAAGTAAAAACTACGAAGAATTGCAAGACAAAGTCTAACGCAATAGATGGCGGTTGGTACAAAATCTAGTACGATATATATACGTAAAGAAAGTATGCTGATGTCACGTGGTAGTGACGTATAAAGAACACAGTAGGAATACTGTGGAAGACGAAATTAACTTTTATTGGGCGAACCTGTTCCCATAAAAACAGGCTACACTTAAAGAACAGCGGCAGTGGCGAAGACTGTCGGCGAACGTCAAAATCTGATCACCGGGGCAAGCGCCAAGGTAAATGTACCTGGTAGCGAAGCTTCCATAGGAGCCCATACTTTCAAAACATGGCGGTCCATCGCCGGTTCATGGGGCTTAGCGCCATCTGTATGTGGTGGAACACTTCCGGCGGAAGAAAAAATAACGTGCCGCCATCATGTCCGTTAAATGAATGAATGAATGAATGAATGAAAACTTTATTGTTCCACCGAGCTGGGGTGCCCGCCTCTTAACCTACACGTAGGTAGGGGAGGAGGACGAAGCAGTCCCCGCGCGTTGAAGACGGTGACTCTTTACGGCCTCAACGGCCAGGCGGATCGCTCGACGCTGGTCGTCTTCAGCCTCGCTCTGGAGCAAGGCCTCCCAGGCTTCTCTACTGACAATGTTTTCCTTGGCCCCTGGGGAGCCAGCACACTCCCATGTTATATGGTCTAGCGTACCTTTTTGCTTACAAATTTTGCAGAGGGCGTCGTTATACACTCTAAGAAGAATCGCGGGGAAAACGGGAGTAACTGGGCAGTTAGTCCTAAAAAGGGCGCTTTCGTCCCTCAAGGGAGTAACTGCATGGATGTGCGTGCCGTGTGCAAATTTTGGAGAGTAAGTGTTTAGTCCCTGGTCGGAAAGAGAGCAACGGGAGGACGAACGGCAACAGTTACTCCCCATGCGCTCCGCTGTTTTCGTCCGTGTCGCGCAGTGATGCGACAAAAACTGTATTGTCTATAAGTCGTGAATAGTTCGAAGTTCGTGCACTGTCCATTGAACCACATGCAAAGCAGCACTTTGCCTCTTCGTGAGAAAATTGCGTGAAATTTAAAGTTGGAATGTGAAGAGCCATGCCCTTCCTGCGTACCCCATAAGTGAGCGATAGAAATTAAACGCGCAAGTCATTGATAGACTGCCAGATATCGCTGGTCAATAGTACCTAAGTTCCTTCCGTTCCAAGGAGATTACGAACTTAACTGAAGCGATGTGTAGCTCAAACGGGACACACTAAGCGACAGAGCAATTGTCCGTCTCTGTCGTCTTAGGTGCCCCGTTCGAGCTCGCTACACGTTTACATCGTGTAGTGCCTCAGTTTAAAGCACCCTAAGAATACTCGGGCACATTTCTTTTCGCACTCACTGATGGTTGCAAGTACACTCAACGTTACACTCTCCCCGCACAACATACACAAAATGCCGAGTCGCTTTTACATTGCCGCACCTGCGTTTCGATGCTTAACCTGTCTCAATTTCCTAGTCCCGTCAAGCAATCTGCCGTGGTGCCGTGGTGCCGTCAGCCCGGGACAACTTCAACGAAATCATCGCATATTTACGAGATGTGTACAAACAGAAGGAAGAAAAGCGAGATTGGTGTGTTTATTTGGACAAACTCCTGACCGTAAAGCGTTTTTTACCCACTTATGCTAGCCAGACACAAGCTAGCATTTTTAATGTGATGTTATGATGGTGTTTTTCACTGTATTGTGCCAAGTTGGCAATAAAGAAAAAAAAAATCTGCCGTGGTGCAGTCGTTAGAGTAGCTAGCATGGGAGCGCGAGGACATGAGTTCGAATCCTGCTTTGGGGCCCGTGTTTTTTCTTTTTTTTTCAGCTCAGTAATCTTTTTTATTAGTGTATAAATGCCTAATTTCATTAATTCCACCTTTGCGGAGCATCGGAAATAATGACCGTTACTCCTTTGAGGAGCATCGGAAAAGAGCAACTGTTAGTCCTCGGCGGAGTAACGGCATGGGGAGTAACAGTTCATCCCCTCGCACTTACCCCCTAAAGGGAGGAATGGTTGTGGCAGATCAGTTGCTCCCCTAAAGGAGTAACCTCAATACCCCATTTCCTCCTTTTCTTCTCAGAGTGTAGTCCCTCGTCTGTGTTAAGTAGATCCAATGTGGTGATGTGTAATTGTTTCCCTGGAGGCGTCGCCAAATGCGAGCGTCCTCCAGAGAGAGAGACCGATGCGGAGGCGGAAAGATTCTTCTTTCGGTTTTGTAGTGATCGACAATTTCCCTGTACGTGATCATGCCATCTTTTATCCCTGGAACTGGCTGCTCTAGAGTTGCCCGGTGGTAGAGTGCTCGGGCGAGCTCATGAGCGGCTTCGTTGCCTGGGACTTCTTCATGGGCTGGTACCCAAATAAAAGTTATGTCCCTCCTGGGAGGGTTTTTGAGTAGAATGTGGAGGGCTTCTTCCGAGATTCTCCCTTTGTTAAAATTTCGGATAGCTAATTTGTTATCGCATAATATTACTCCCGCTTTTGTTCCCGCACAAGCGAGCGCTACTGCAACCTCCTCAGCTGTACAGGCGTCCCTCGTGCACGTGGAGCACGCTATCTTAACGCACCCGTCGCCGTCAACCACCGTCGATACCGCAGCGCCGTCTCTGCCGCAAGCGGCGTCCACGTACGCTACGTTATGCGCCGGTGTGTCTTTAAGTTTATTTACGAGAGCCTTAGCCCTGTGAGCTCTCCTCTCTTTGTTGTAGATAGGATGCATATTTTTAGGTAGGGGCGCGATTCGGAAGCGCTTACGCACGTCCAACGGAATGTCTTTCTTGTCAGTCGGGGCACCCCTGTCACATTGAATTCCTACCCATTCCATGATTTTTCTCCCTGTTTTAGACTGGCCTAATCTTTCCAACTGAGACACTCGTACTGCCTCAGTGAGTTCAACTAGCGTGTTGTGTACCCCCATTTTGAGGATGAGGTCTGTCGAGGTCGAGTCTGGGAGCCATAGGGCTCTCTTAACGCTCTTCCTAATGATCGCATCTATTTTATCCTTTTCTTCTCGTCTAAACACAAGATACGGTGTGGCATATGCTATACGGCTGGTAATGAAGGCTTGCATGAGTCTGAGGAGGCTGTTCTCTTTGAGGCCCCTGCTTTTCAGTGAAATTCTCCTAAAGATCCCCGTTACCTGCGCCGCGTATCCTTCTAGCTTTTTGATTGTCGTGAGGTTGCATCCATTTCTCTGGATATACATGCCCAGAATTATTATTTCCTCCACCTTGGGAACCTCATTTCCGTTTACGAAAATAGTGATGGGTCTGCTGCTTCCAGCGTGTCTCCTTTGATGTTTTGGCTCAATGATTAACAGCTCCGATTTCTGTGGCGAGCACGCCAAGCCTCTGCTGACCGCGTACTCTTCCACCATATTCGCCGCTATCTGTAGCAGCCATCGCTATCTCGATGGCTGCGTCACTCCCACTGTTAACCCAGATGTTGATATCATCCGCGTACATGCTAAATTTAATCGATTTAATCTTATTGAGTTCCGCTGGGAGACCCCTCATCGCTTTGTTGAATAGGAAGGGCGAGAGCACAGACCCTTGCGGGGTTCCCTTGCTCCCAAGTGTGATGGGAGGGGATTTTACATCCAGAAATTTTATATTCGCCTCCCTCTGTGACAGAAAGTCTTTGACGTATGCATATACCCTGTGTCCCACACCTACCTCTTCGAGGCCTACGAAGATAGCCTTATGGCTAACGTTGTCAAATGCCTTGGTGAGGTCGAGACCTAGGATCGCCCTGGTGTCAGTTGAGTCGTATCGGTTTAGGGTATCATGCTTAAGTCTGAGCATGACATCTTGTGTACTGAGCCCTGGCCTGAATCCAACCATTTCATGCGGCCGGAGATCATTCTCCTCCATGTACCTGGTCAGCCTCGTTTGAACAACATGCTCCATCAATTTCCCTACACACGAGGTGAGGGAGATTGGTCGCATGTTGTTCAAGCCGGGTACTTTGCCTGGCTTGGGAATAAAGACTACGTCCGCCTGTTTCCATGTTTTTCGGAGTTCTCCTTTCTCCCACACCTGGTTCATAAATTTGGTTAATGCAATGATAGACTCATCGTCTAGATTCCTAAGAGCTGTGTTTGTTATCCCGTCCGGGCCGGGGGCTGATCTCTTTCTGAGGTTATTAATCTCTGCTCTAACCTCTGTCGTGGTGATGGGAGCATCGAGATCTGGATTGGGAGGTCCCTCGTAGTCCCTAAACACCTCGCTCTCTGCTTTTCCAAGATATGTTTCTTGGAGCTCGCTAATGAGCTCGTCGTCTGTGCCAACAAAGCCATGCCTCGCTCTCACCTGGTTTGTACTAGCTTGCATTTTTGATTTACTAGGGTCGATTAGATGTCTGAGAAGGCTCCATGTTTTGGAGAGACTCATATTGGTTTCCATCTCATCGCACTTGCTGTACCAATTTTGCTCGTTGAGCTTAATCGCATATGTTTCTATGTTTTTGTTGAGTCTGGCTAGTTCGCGCCGGATATTCCTGTTCCATCTTTGTGCCTTGAGTCTTTTCTCCAGATTACTCTTTCTGCTCCACATGTTCAGCAGTTTGCTGTCTAGTGCTGAGGGTGCGTCGTCATCCTCTATGGTTGTAGTCGCTTCCTCTATATGCGTTTTAAGGAGGTGTGTCCACTCGTCGATATTGTAGATATCGTCCGGCAGTGAGGCCTCCTTTCTTATCTCTCTGAATTTATCCCACTCCGTTAATTTCGGTTGTTTGATGAGGCGTGTTTTGACGCCTTTTCCTAGCGTGAGCGAAATAATAAAGTGGTCGCTGCCTAGATTTTGTCCTGTGCTTTTCCATGTTACTGTTCCCGCCATGTGGCTTATCGTGAGGTCATGTCCGTTAAAAGCAGAAGGGACGTCATTTTGTTTTCGGAGGCGCGAAATTTGTTTTGTTGTTGTTCCTTTGGGGCTGTATATTCATATGCCCCGCCATTCGACTTGATGGGCGTTTCGAGCTTTCAGCGTGGAAAGCGATGCAGGAAAAGGCCAGCCGTACGGTTGTCCAAATCGCATCCCTGCACAGAACATACTTTCTTTGGAGGCCAACGAAAGCTTTAGGTGTAGAGTGCTGATCCTATTGTCGGATGCCAAGCCCGTCGGCCAGCGCAGTCGCACGACAACAACTACACAATTATCTGGCGGTCGTAACTCACTACTTTTGACTGAACAGATTAAGAAGCAATGAAGCTACCCGCGTAACCAAATTCAGACAAACGTCGACAAGCAAGAAAGCACAAATTGTGAGGGGGGCGTATTTCAACAGGTGATACGATTGCGCCTTTCTGCGCATTTCAAGACGTGCATTGCACTGCGAGTGATAGTGGTGTCAACGCCCCCTGTAGCGATGGGCGCTGAGAAGAAATGCATTTATTAATAATAATAAAATTAAACGTATTTTCTTAACTCATCACGAATATACAAAATTGACTAGAAATTTTATTTTCGTTGAATGAATCTAACTGCGTCTCGTTTGAATTAAAAAACGCGTTTTTCTTTTCCCATGCTTGTTCCCTCCAAACATAGTCGCACTTCAATCGCTGCTCCCATAACCCGCCATGCTGATGTCGGTGACAATCTGTACTGAACCGCTTTTCGCCCGAAGCTTCGCGACCTATTTGAATCGACCTTGCAAGCGCGTCGGCTTTTATACATCAGTCGTCGAATGTTCCAGACTAATAGCTGGGACCCACGTGTCTTGCATAAAATTCTATACTATAGGCGTCGCGCGTACATGCAATCAGATTACGCAAGGTTCGGTGATAGACAGCAGATGGAACCATCGATAACATTCCAGAAACTTCCGATACATGAAGGCGCGTCCTGCGCTGAGCGATAAAAGTTGTTAGGCGCTGAAACGTGGTAACTCGATGAACATAAACAAGTACCAGTGTCAATAGGATCAAGCATCACGAGCTTATGGCGAAGTGGAACTGCTTGTTCCGTACAAAATGTCAGAGCTGAAACGGGACAAAAATTCTTGGCCCGGTTCAAAATCTTTGCAGCAGCCTCCGTTCCTGGCCAGGCCAAACTTCACGTGGAGGAGCGCTGCCAATGCCTCGTTCGACAATACATTTAGAAGGTCGGTTTTAATGAGCGAGACCTGGCTGAACACTCGTTCGGCGGCGGCATTTGGTACGGGTAGTAGTGATAGAAAAGACAGGAGGAGGGTTTGGAGTTGTGTAGGGAACGCATGGCTGTGGTGGCTGTGGGGCAACGGAAGAGGATATGTTCCACGTTGGCGTTGGAGCAGGGGAAATTTGGGCAGGAAGAGTCCGAGCGAATTGCCACGTATGCGCGCCACGCGGCAAGCAGAAAATTCGGCAAATTTTGGTTAGGTTCAGCTCGGTGTTCGCTCTCCGTTCTGGCGCCGGGAGCTAGAAGCATCTCATGCTTAAAACGTAGCACGCCGAAAGCTCACATGTGGAGACAGCAACAGTTTATGTTCGCTGGTGCGCGCGCGGGTAGCGTTAGTTCACGGATGGAGACACGCTTCCTTAGGCCCGCTTTCATAATTATAATTATCAAAAGGCCGCTATCCTTGACCTTTTGACAAGCATATGTGTTCTTTACATAGAACAACAAATTACTTTTTTTTTACACAGGAAATAGATGTAGCCCAAAAAATAGCCACATAGCCAAAAGGAAAATTCTGACACGTCTCAAGAACAAGATAATCTCTCCGCACACCATCACGTGGTTTCCGGCTCACCTCGACCCCCAGCTTGACTCGTTTCCCAATCTTAATGACATTGCCCACTCCCAAGCGCGCGCACTAACCCACCGCGCGGGAGCAAGATTGAGCTCAGACTCTGGGGTTCTCGAGTTTCGGGACACTCTCACTACTTTCAGTGAAATTACTATGCACTATCACCTGGGTAGGAGGACTTATCCTCCCCCTCACTGCAAACTGGCTAGACCTCTGGCGTCCACTTTACGCATGCTTCAGACGCAGTGCTATCCGAACCTCGCCCTTTTCCACACGATCACTCCAGAGGCTTTCAGCTCTACATGCCCCGACTGTGGGGCTGTTAGCAATCTCGAACACATGCTCTGGCGATGCCCCTCGTTACAGGGACCCAATCGCATCACAGAACAAGAATGGAGCTCTGCCATACGGAGCTCAGAATATGCACATCAAACTTGGGCTGTCCAGAGAGCCCACGATGCGGCGGTTAGGCTCGGCCTACCAGTCCCCACGTGGGAGCGGCCCGCAGCTCTGCCCTAGGGCAAAGCGTCTCAGGGCCTTGCTATTAAAGTTCTTTGTCTGTCTGTCTGTGACGCGAACTCGGACAAAAAGTAGCCCAATTTGGCTATTAATAGCCCAATCTGGCGACCCTGTTTGTCCGCTTTCTGAATGTCGAGCAGCTGTTGCCTATGCATCTGTGTCAATTCAACACCGAACAGTAACTTTAGTCGCCGATGCCCGATGAAGCAGCGCCGAGTAGGCCTAATAGTCTAGGCAGTGTGGCCGTGACATACATTCACTGTTAATTGGCCGCTTTGGGAACAGCCTCCAAACCGCTGCGGAATGCGTGCCGCTAATATGTTAGTTCAGTTGGCACCGATGAGCCGATTTTGCGTGTGCAGGTTAGATTAACGACCTTTAAAGCTGCATAACGTCTGTCGTCGTGGCCCTAACACAGCCTGCGTTCCTATCATCATCTATAGTTTGGTCCTATTTACGCACACGCTTTCGGAATTGACGAAATGTGCACTTTTCTCACTGTTGCCTTTACTGGCATCTCGTTACCATTGCGATCGGTCATGTAGACCGTTAAGAGAATTCTATTAATTTGATTTTTCAGTTAGTTTAATCCCGACCGAAGGTTCCAGCCAGCATCAGTGCTTTTTCGTTGGCCTAGACAAGTTATTTCGATCTCAAAATTGGCCTTCGCTGAATAATTCCAACTTGAGTGGTAAACTGGTAAACATGCACGCGCCTGACCTCGAAGGTAGTGCCAATAGCAACCACCTTTAGCGGCAGCTTACGAAACGGTGAATGGCTTGAACACACATCATCATTCACCAGAAATGCCTATTGTCAGCCTTCCCTAGTAGGACTTTAAAGCAAAAACGATAGAGCGCATCAAATGGTTACGGTGTTTCCTCGATTCGGATCTCTCTCTCTCCCTCTCTGTGCGTTTGAAGATTGGTCTGAATATTGCCTGCACGTGATGCAATCGGATACAATGCAAAACGGCAGGCGATGGCAGCGGTTATCATTCTCACGTATGACGACGACAATGATGACGTGCTACTTTGTCTTTGATTGCAAAATCTCATTCTAAAGATGTTTGTGTTTGTTGCAAAGTCGTTTCACAAGCGTAGAATATCAACACAATGGTCTGTATGAAACACGTGTTGTGGTTTGTAGCAATTAAGATTGAGTAACACCTAATGATGGACGTTAAGTATAAATTTCTATTCTCTGAAGGTAGAGTTTGCAGATTTCGTCTTTTCATATTGCCAAAACAGGAGGCATGCTACGCTTTTCTCGCTAAAAAAAAAATGGGTGCACATTAGATTTCTACTTTGAACATGGAAAGTGGGTGCAAGTTAGAATTGTCCAATCACTGATGAATAAATCAACAGTTCTTGGGCTTTAGTTTTTTCTGCATCCTGTTAAATTAAGCTTGCTGCATCACTTCATTTGTTCAGTTCCGTAAAGGTTGAATGAACAGAAGTTATCTGCGTGTGTAAAGATGTTGCACGATTTTACTGGTAAACTTCTTTCGGTGAGCAGGAGGAGGAGAAACATTTATTTTCTTTAAAAAAAGGAAAGGACAAGCAGTTGTATTTCTGCTTGTGCGGGAGGCGCCCTTATTGCACGGCTCCGGCGGCTCCTGCTGTCTCCCGGGCCCGCCACACCAGTTGCTGCTGGTTACGAGGGTCCGAACTAAGCACGGCCTCCCACTGCTCGTGTGTGGAGTTGGGTATTTGTGGGGCTGCCTTCACGTTGGGGCACGCCCATGTGGTGTGATATAGGGAGGCGTAACTGTCACAAAGGGGACATTTGTATGACTGTAGAGTTGGGAGTGTTGCATGTACTCTGCTTAAATAGAGGTGTGTATTGGTTTGTAATTGTCGACACGTTACGGCATCTCCACGTGAGAGGTCTTGCGTGGAGGTGGGTATATCGTTGTCTGTTCAATCTGTGGTGTTGCAGTATGGCGTTGTATTGCAATATGTACGGGCTCCATAGATGCGGTCGGATCCCTCTCTTGTAAACTTTTCTAGCCGAGAGTACACGGCACATAGAACCTACTCAGCATCATGTGTAGGTGCACCGCTTTTATTTCCTCTTAACTGAATGAAAATTATTGCACGTTGTGATTTCGCGAGCGCATTTCTCATGTGCACCTGTAGCGTGTTTTGCAATTGCGCAGGAGTAAGGACCGTCCGCGCTTGAGAGAGAGAGACCGGTCACAAGAGCGATCGTCACGCCAAGAGAAGTCTATAGGCGTGACCGGTCGTGAGCGGGACTACAGAGACAGGAGCCGCCAAAGGGACCGCTACCGAGACAAGGAGAGGGAGCACGGTAGTCGCCACTAAATGTCCCTCGTCACCACCACGTGGTGAGCGTTTGCCGTGTTTCTTTTCCTACTTGAAATTCAATTCAGTAGGCGACTATTTACTTGGGTCTAACTCGCTGAAGCTTGTCATGGGCATTAGAATGAAAACCAGAACGGCCCATAGGTTGTGACCTAATCCCTCCCACTTACCTTGAAACCTTGTTTCCGAATTCGGAGGCTGTGTGTCGTGATACTACGGGTGCTTCTGCACGCGCCAGATGCTTGACATGAGAAAATGAGGCTTGGAGCAATGGGAATTGCATGCAAGAAATTTTATTTTTTCATGTGAAAACAAATCACTATTTCTTTCTTAAGTGTACCATGATAACCTGGTCAGGTAAGTGTACAAGACATTGCAATTTCCGGTTATGGTCATAACAAATTCGTGCAAGTGAAATTTGCATAAGTACATCTATTGTAAAAACCACTTTTTTAAAGCAAACCATAGTTTTCAGCAGAAAGAAGCATCGTCTGTTTGGTAAAATACCACGCACTGAGCTCACAGCATCAGAGGGAGGCTTTGCTTAATGTGACTCAGTCTTGAACGTTTTCTTGACTCGAGGCTTGAGACTAGAAGCAAAAAAAAAAGGAAAATGAAAATAAAATACGGAACGTGGTTTCATCAGCTGCAGGAGGAAAAAGAGAGAAGAGGACAGTGAAATGCACAGATTTGGAAAGTAAACAGCTATCATGCGAAACACGACACCCACCTAGAATTTCAGGTTGCGACGGCAATGAAGCGGTCACCAACAGATTGCCGCACGACCGATGCGCTGACGATGTGTCCGTAATCGTCCACAATCCCAACATTCACTTGGATACGGTAAGTGCGGGAACTCCTCAGACTGATCTGCAAGACAAAGGAGGGCAGTTTCTGGTGTTGAGCTTTTAGTTTGGAGTGGGGAAGGGAAGGCGTTGGTCTAGGGAACAGACTGCATGCTCATTTTTCGTTATTCTTATGACATACATATTTACAAACAAATTTACTCTCCATCCCAGCCTTGCGAAAGTAGAGGTCCAGCAAAGGTGTTGAAAACCAACACTGCTACTGCTAAGGGGGTTATGCGATGCTTTATTGCTTGAGAGTAATGGTAATTGTGACAGCACGCTGCCCCTGTAATATAATAATATTTGGGGTTTTACGTGCCAAAACCACTTTCTGATTATGAGGCACGCCGTAGTGGAGGACTCCGGAAATTTTGACCACCTGGGGTTCTTTAACGTGCACCTAAATCAAAGCACACGGGTGTTTTCGCATTTCGCCCCCATCGAAATGCGGCCGCCGTGGCCGGGATTCGATCCCGCGACCTCGTGCTCAGCAGCCCAACACCATAGCCACTGAGCAACCACGGCGGGTACGCTGCCCCCTATAGCGGTGCTGCAACAACATTGAAGTCATTTGTTAGGCTGGTTCTTTTACATACGAAATGCTAGGAACGTCGCTCCTCACGTTGCATGTTGCCATCACTGTGGCAGCTTGCGCAGCAATAATCGTTACCGGGAAATGTATGCAGGGAGCACCACGTGCATCGCATTGTTGTCAGGACCGCCTCATCAATTATGTGGTTTCGATGATTGCTTTGCGCTTGTTCTTTATTGAAATATATACTGTTCTCTATACGTTGCATGAGCGATTACAGAGAATGTACGCACTGTTCACTTCGTTTTGCTAACTGATTGAAGCCTGTACCACACTGGGGTAGGGGCCACTGCTCTTGTCTTAGTACTGTCGCCAGGATGGGTCCAAAATTTTGACGATAGATGCGAACATGAAAAATGGTGACCAACTAGAGGCTAACAGCTTCGCTGTAAAATCAAAATCCAGCCTGCTTGAAGCACCAATATTTTAGTGTGCGACTGGGCAGCCTACTCAACCCGAGTGGAGTGCCCACTTACCTGTAAGTAAAGCAGTTTAAGCTGTAAGTAAGCACTTACCTGTAAGTAAAGCTGTAAGTAAGCAGTAAAACTGCATTCAGTGAACCGATAGCGTTCGCCATGCACAATAGTGTGAACGGCACCAAACACTTCATGAATTAGTTCGGCACAAAACTGGCCTGGCACCTCCTGCACTCTCAACAGGCTCCGAAAGCATGGGGATTCAATTTTTTTTTTTTTTGTATACCACTCGCTAGTTGTTACCAGAGTTTAGTCAAACCCACAACTTCGTGCTATCAAGCCACACTGCACAAACCCTGTACAGAATGAATCAAACGCAAACATAGAGGCATTTCAGTGTTCCACTGGTGAAGCAAATGACAATGCAGGCCATCCTGAAACAAGCTAAGGTTGCATACACATTGAACCTGCCGGTGCCATGCTGTCGGTAGTACTCATCGCTTTCTCTCTCTACTTAAGGACAAGGGTTCATTGAGCAGAATGCAATTGTGTATTTTTTCATTGAGTCATAATTGAGTAAAGCATGTTGTTTCGGATTTCATTGTTTCGGATTACATGGGAATCCGTTTCCACAGATTCCCATGTAAATTTAAGTACGGAAGTGCCACCGTTTATGAAATTTTCTACCTGCACTCGCGCTGTTTCGGTAAATACTCTGCGACGGTGCCTGACGCTGCGTCGCGATCATTGCAAACTAGGTAACGTATTCCGCAACTGTTCTTAGTCGTTCTGTGTGGGAATGAAGCAGGCCGTCAATGCACAAAGCATTCGCTTCATTTTTTTTTTTTTTTTGAGGGAAGGGGGGGGGGCGTGGCGAAAGGCGTGCACCGATCTAAGGTCGTGCGCAGGCGTTTCTGATTTTTTATTTGTTCTGTTTGGTCTTAAAGCATCTCTCCTATGACAATATTGCGCGAAACAAGGGCCCGGACTGCGTATACTTAAAGCGGTTGTTGATGACTGCGCGTGCGAGTTTCCCGACAGCACGCGAAAGCGCTCATAGCTCTGGAAACCGGGCGCGCTGGCACACTCACCGTCCCGCTCACATATTGTAAATCGACACTACTGAAATGTTTCCGTGTCATGTGGCCTTTTTGACAAGCATTCCGCAACTAAGCTGGTGCATGGAGCCATGTATCTCGTCTTGAATGCACACATAGCGGCTAGGGGGGTACTGCGCTTTCTTTACATCCGAACATTGCCGATTAAGTGATTGGTGTCAATTCTCGTACATCGCGTATAAATTACAAAACGTAAGGAGAAATAGTAATCTTTGCGGCGCCGGTTACATCGCAGACTAACTTTGATAGTATGCGGCGGGCCTCTTACGGCGCGCTTGTCTGTACGCAGTCACTTGGCCTGGACAGCCGCGCTTGTCGTCTCTCGTATTCCCCGCCATATTATATGGCCAGCGTTAAACGGAGCCTCTCCTTCGACATCGCATCGCTGCGTGTCCTTGGAAAGGTCAAGGACCGCGCTTGGAGATACCAGAGGCTCGGAGGCCACCTGCATCTGCAGGTGCGCACGCTTTCGTCTCGCCTCATCACCTCTATCCCCGCCATATTGAAACGTTCTCTGCGCCACCTATAGGCGCTGGAAAGTGCGAATCACTCGGATGCATTGAATTTCATTAAAATCGGTCCATGAGTGATCTCAGAAAAACGTTTTTTTTTTTTTTTGCGTTGAACAGGCCGCGTCGGAGTTGGGCCCGAGCTAAATATAAGGCTGGGTGCCTCAATGCGCGCCTCCTGCCCCGCTCCGTGCAGGGTGGCCGCATTCTTTGAACGGATCGTTTCTGCGCCGCCCGGCTTTTTCCATCTCACTTTCAACGGCCACCACATGATGCCGACGTACGCTGCCTGAAGCCTACTCTCCCTTTCCCCCCTCTATCCCCTCATCTTTCATCCCCCGCCCCCACCCCCAGTACGCTGCACCGTGCTCCCATATGGGCTGCAGAATTGAGCGTACTTTCCCTCTCCCAAATCACGAAGAAGATTACTAGGTGCTGCGCGCTGCGGTTCTCTAATACTTCGACAAATGGCTGGCGATTATTTTCACGTTCGAGACATCGAAAAAGAAGGCTTCTATGGACGGTGAAGATTAAACAGTACAATTACGCGTCCGTGGGCAGTGCGAGTAAGCCTTACAAAAATGCCTGTTAACATTATTTAGAACATCTACCAACTTTCTATTTACTTTATTGAGTCTATTTACATTTACATTCTGGTAACATTTGTTCATACACTGTCAAAATGCTTCTTTCTTACTTTTGTATAAAGAATACTTTTAATACACAGTCAAAAGACTTCCTTATTACTTTTGTATAAAGAATATTTTAAATAAGCCGTTAAAAGATTTTCTTCATACTTTTTCACACAGAATATTTTAAGTTCCCCGTCAACATGTCTTCTAGCTTTTGTCTATATAAAAACTTTAGCACTGCGTCAAAAGGCTCGTTACTTTTGTGTAAAGAATGCTTTACAATACATCATGAAAATATTTTTTTTTCTGAAGGACATGTATCCTCAGTATGTCCACAGCTCGTACTTTTTGCAGAGAAATATTAAGAATTGGAAGTAACTTGAGAGTTTCAGAATGTTTTGTAACACGCATTAATGCCGATATGTGACATACTCAGGAATCAAGCTCTTTGTTTTAAATCGTAGCCCCAATCCAAGTCGGTAGCGAATTGACAGAGTGCTACTAAAATGTTTAAAGAAATATGTTCGTAAACTGTTAGAACTAACCAATATAAAGGTTCTGCGGGACTACGTGAGCGTGCGGTGACGTCAGCACACTCCGAGAAATTTGTTTGCGCTACACCACCTGACCGGTGTGATAGCGGAGTACTGCGCAGGCCGCGCACCAGTCGCACAGCTTTATCCCGACCTTGGGGCTGGTTAACTAAAAGCCGATTTATGCGGGAGACACATGGTGCGATTTTCCGTGCGATCGGTCGTACGACTATTCGCACCGGCAGCCGCACTCAACAGGTTCTCAACCAAATCCCCCGCACGCGGCGCCGAATCGCACGCCGCGCATGCGACCAAGATCGGTATAACGTAAAACTATTCCGTTTTGTTTCTATTCCAACATGGCCGACACCGCTCGGTCATTGGTCGAATTTTTTGAGGCCGCGCCCATTTTTCCTGCCTGTCAAGCGACGTCAGGAATGCACAAAAACTGCCACGTCAAAGTGACGTTTACGCACACATTATGCTGAATTATGCCGAACAAACCCGGCAAATTCGTGGAATAGCCGGTGAGTGCCCCGGTCCGTTTGGAATAGAAAAAAATGGCGGCCTTCGTGGTTTGTTTGGCGGCGGCGGCGGCGGCGGCTCGTCTGTGCGGGCGCGGGAGGAGAGAGCCCGAGGATGCGTTTGACATGCCAGACGATCAGTTTCGGCGGCACTTTCGCCTGAAGAAAGAAACTGTGCGGTGGCTGTGCGACGAAGTGGCGGAGGAACTCGGAGGCGTGAGAACTTCAGCGCTGTCGGTGGAGCGGCAAGTGTTGTGCGCGTTGCGATTCTTCGCAACGGGCAGCTTTCAGGCCTCGGTAGGGAGCGAGGAGACGATCGGCGTGACCCAGCCTGCGGTCAGCAAGTGTGTGCGACGCGTGGCGGAGGCAATCGTCCACGCCGGGGCCCGCAACAAGTGGGTCCATTTCCCGAGGACGTCGGAGGAGAAGGCGGCCGTGAAGGAAGGGTTCCTTCGACGCGGCTCCATTCCCGGCGTCATCGGATGCGTGGACGGCAGCCTGATAGCCATCATCGCACCGAAGGGCGAGCAGAAGGCGGCATTCATGTGCCGCAAAGGGTACTACGCCCTCAACACAATGTTCGTAAGTATCTTAATTTTTGTCTAATTGGCCCGTGATCGCAACGCGTGGCTTATGCTGTGCGCGCTCTCGTCAGATCTGCGACGCAGGCATGCGGATCCTCGCCATCGACCCTCTGCGACCGGGGTCAGACCACGACGCCCACGTCTGGAGAACTACGTGGTTGCGTCGTCGGTTCCTGGAGGGGCATATTGCCAAGGCCGGCGAACACCTCCTCGGTGAGCAGCGGGAAAATTTTGTACAGTTGCAATTCTGGCAGCAAAGCGTGCTCGCGGCGTAAGAGAATATTGAAGCCCGAACCCCTTATGTTACAGTCAGGTTATTAAGTATAGGCGAGATGTAGAAATTTTCCAATGGTATCCGCACGAAATAAAGTGACAAGAAACCTTACTTTAAACTAATTTTTAATGTGAGTGTACAGTGCACACGTTGTCACATTCTTTTTTTACACCGACAGTCATTTGTGAATGAAGACTACACAAAAAGCTGCCTTGCTGCAAATAGGGATGCTGTGTCCCAGCTATTGTTATCTGTGATCACAGCTGGGTCAGGTGCTCAGCCTGTATGTTTCTTTATTGCAGCCTTTCTGTAGTAGGTGCATTTTACATGACCCATGCTTCGCCTACTAAACTTTGTGCAGATTTCATACCATTTTTTATGATCCTGCAGGTGACAGCGGCTACCCCCTGGAACCATGGCTCCTGACCCCAGTCACAGGCCACCCTCCCGTACACACTGCAGAAGGCAGGTACAACACTGCACATGCTGCCATGCGGTCCGTAGTGGAGCGGTGCATTGGGCTTCTGAAGAGCCGCTTTCGCTGCCTTCAGCGGTACCGCGCCCTCCACTACCAACCAGAGCGCGCTGCCAACATCGTTGCAGCATGTGCAGTGTTGCACAACTTGTGTCTTGATGAAGGTGACGTGTTGTCGGATGATGTTAGTGATGACAGCAGCAACAGCAGCAGTGACGATGAAAGTGGCAACCCCTCCCCACAGAGAGTTCCCCGAGTGAGGGCAGCACGCATGATGTACATGAGAGGCTGTGCTGCCCGGGATAATGTTATTAGCTCATTTGGCACGACACGGCAGCAGCACCAGCGATACCTGCAAAGGGTGCGAAGGCGGCTGCGACGACAGCAGCACCGACAGCAGCAATAAACATGTGCCTGACACTGCAGGCAGATGTTTATTACCGCTGTCTACACATCTAATAGAGAGCAGGAACCAATGTGAAGAAATGTGTGCAATTAGTGGATAGCGTGCTGCTTTTTTTATAGAATGTGCTCAATCATAACCAGCGTTTTCACGTGTCCTCTGCCAGTGAGCTGTCACTACCGGAGATGATTGCATCATTCCACTGTGACACTACATGAGAGCCTTTCATTTAGTACCTGTGGATAGAACACTTTGTGTTCATCAGCAGAATGTTGTAGCTACTTCTCTGGGCAGCTGGGGTTTGCCAAATGATTTGCTGCTGCTGCTGTTGCTTCTGTCATCACCGACACTGTCACCGCCATCTGCACTGTGCATGGGAGGATGTTGGTCTTCGCCTCCTCGCTTCCTATTTGGGCTGCTGCCAAGCACAACACTTCTCGCTCCACCATGTGTACTGTGCTCACGCACCTTGTAGGCCCTGCGCTGTTTTGCCACACAGCCACCGCACAGTTCCTTGACATAAGGCCAAGTTATGCCGAAAATGATCGCCTGGCATGTCAAGCGCGTTATTCTCCCTTGGGAGAGTGTACATATGTAAATAGTTCTGAAATTGAAGGAACACAAATTGTAAATATTCATTTCAAGTGCAACTTGCATTGTTTAAAATCGTTTATTTATATCTGCATTGTAAATAAAACCATGTGATCGATCTTCAATGCCGTCTTTCATCAAAGCAAATGACAGACAAGTACACAGAGCATGGCTTCATGGCGCCAAAATAGCCGTGTGATGTTCACTACATGGGACCCAGTGCACTACCACTGGGCCGTTGGCAGATGTTAAATCGCATAAATATGACACGAGCATAATGACATTTTTTTGAACTCGCAGACAACCATTTTTCTTCATCCAGCAACTTCACAGCAAGAAAGATCTTCTCTATTATGTAGTTGGCATGTTTGCAGCACAAAACAGTTTCTTTTCAATGACTAGTGCCGTAATAAGATCACAATATAAAGCAGCCATGACATGCTTCTAAGGAACGACAAGTGAGAAAATGCTTGGCACTAAAGCGGTATTTCATATAACGGCTGCAAGACCAGCCTGGCAGCGAATGTCAAAATAGCGGCCACATCGATGGCTCTGCTACATACGTCACAAACTGTGCTCAACTACAATGGGGACTAGATTGTATTGCTATCATAGGTAAGGACACCTGAAATATCACAGCGACCACCACAGGTAACAGGTGCTTGGTGTGACCAGTGGCTTCATCATCAAGAATATCTTGATACGCATGTGCAAGCCTGGCCTGCCTGTGTATAAACACACATGCTTCTCGCAATAAAGCGCTCTTTCGTTTCCTGCTGCTCGGGTGTGTACACTTGGTGTTAACAAAAATACCAATTCGGCTACTTTGCGTAGGCACGAATGATTATACATTGCAAACATGACATACACATGGCATGAAAATTGATTTCCAGGTATCACAGTATTGTAGTTATTAAGCGCACCTGTATGTGTGCGAGACAATGTCATAGTTGGCGTAAAAGTGATTGCACAGTGTATCTTCCGTGGAAGAGCGGCGCACATTGAAACATATCAGTAACAGCAAAACAAAAGTGAAGAACACCTAACGAAAATACGGCAAAAAATGTACATATAAGTTATACCGTCTCACTTGGACAAAGAATAATACACATGAAATGAACTTGGAGAAAAAAATACGGTAAAAAACAGAAACGCAAAAATATGACAGAAATTGTAAATATACCTTATGCCGTCGCACTTGGACATAGATAATTACACAAAATGACTAAATGACACACTAAAAAAACACGGTAATGAACAGAAATGCGAAACTTGCACTAGATATTAAATTAAACATGACAGATAATTTCACATATATAGATAGATAGAACATAGATAATCAAATAAACATCGATAATTACACAAAATGACTAAACGACACACTAAAAGAACACGGTAATGAACAGTAACGCGAAACTTGCACTAGATATTAAAATAAACATGACAGAAATTACCTTGAAAAAAAAAATTTTGATTAGGGACAGAAATTACGGAAAACAGCCATATCATCCTTTAGTGCTGCATAAAAAAAAAACATGCATAGATTGGTGACACTTGTACCTAACAAAGCACTAAAGGATGATATGGCAAAAAAAAAAAAAAGCTGCCCCTTAATGCTGAGGCGGCGCGCGCAGGTCGGCCAGGGCAGCCAGCAGCTGGCGCAGCGTGGTCGCAATGAGAGTGTTCGCCTCTCGCGAACCACGCATCTCGGCCACCAGCTGCTCGAGGACTCGCCGTGTCGCTCGCTGCTCTTCCACCAGCTGCGAAACAAATTCACTTAGTTAGCTACAGGTTATGCACTGTAAATTCTCGACTTGCACTGTTTGCAAGTCTTGCAGTTTCAGCAAGGTTACTCTTGAGGGCAGCGAGATCATTCACATATGACATGACAAATGGCCGTGCAAACGTACATGGTCAGTTATGTTAAAAACGTGTGAAACGTAACAAATCACACCAAGCTGCCTCTGCCTGTCAGAAGGCAGTATTGGTGACTAGTTGAATTGTTAAAGAAATTATGATCATGCTGTCGCGATACATGCAACCATGGAAATGTTTTGTAAGTTGCTATGTGCTAAAGAACACCTCAAAGGAGATGTATAAACGTGCATGAGCCAATGAGCCAAATGACTACACATGCCTCGCATGTGTAACATGGTTGTAATGTACATTATTACCATGTGCCCTAATCACCTCTTCAACAAATGACCCGGCCAAGTTGTACGCACCTGCCGATGTTGCTGCAGCAACTGCTGGTGGAAGCTTGCGGCCTCCGCGTTTGCCGCCTCAGCTAACCGGCTCTGCCGGGCATAGTCGGCGGCCGTGCTCGATGCGGCGTCCGTGAGGACCTGAAGTCGGGGTGGCCTGCGGGGCTGCTGCCGAGCTGATGGTCCGTAAAAATAAAATCAGTAAACAGTGGTTAAGAAAACTAATTTCGCTCCATCCTGCATAGACATTTTACTGGTTCATTATCAGGTGGAAGCCCAGAAAAATAATTCCAGCAACACACCGTTTACAAAATGAACAGTCAATTTGCATAAACAAAAAGGCACTACACCATCATAAAATACTACACTGACAGTACTTTCAGCTTGTACGCTGCATTACAAATGATGTTAACAGTCACATTATTGTTCCATTTTGCAGCGACCCTTAGGCAGGCACTTCTTCTTTGCCATGTAAATAATATAAATACACAATTTCTGTTTCTAAGGTCTTAATAGATAATGCTTGGAGTGATGTGTTCGTATTGCAATAGCTGCTGAAGTGCCTTACGTGCAGTGCCACTGGTCCCCGGCTCCGTTCCCACCGAGACGCGCGCAGCTGCTGGTGGGGCAGGGGGCACTTCAGCGGAATCCTCACTGGCTGTGTCCTCCTGGAACAATAAAGTACAGGACATAATGTGATTAAGTTCCATCAACTGGTTGCAATGTCTATTTCACTTATCACGCAATTCCTAATCCATCATGCGACATACTAGTGCCTTGGAGCTTTGACAACTCGTCGCTAATGCTTTTCGGATTAACGAGTCATGAAATCCACCACAAGGTGTTTCTAACAGCAGTGGGGCAGCATTTCCGTTCTTGCAAAGTACGGATATCATGTGCTGGCATGTGTGTTGAATTGTAAGAATACACACACAAGCACACAAGGGAAAAATATTCACCACGGTGTAACTGCCCGACATCGGTACACATAGCAACGAACATTGCTACTCACCTCAGCATTGCCGTGAAAAAAATCCGCAGGGGCGGAGGCTGGGCCGGTATGGGCGAGCACGGCGATCACTCGACCCTCTAAGCCGCCCAACTTTCCACCTCCCGTCTTCCTGCAAGTGCATGAACACCGTCAGCTTATACGTTCCGAAGACGTTGCTAGTCGCGGGCTCACCTCTTTTCGGCGCCAACCTGCGCCGCGAGTTTCTTACAGTCGTACGCCATGCGTGCCCAATACAGGCGCCAGCGCCGGGCTATCTTAACTGCCGGCCCGACGGCGTTTAAGGCAGCGGCAATTTCTGCCCATAGTCCCCTTTTTTGGGCAGCACTCATACTTGGCGAGAGGCTGGTGGAGCCTCTCGCCAAGTACGGATGCTGCTCCATAAACTCCACTAGCATAGTGGCCTGCGCGGCCGAAACGCGCGCGCTGTTGCTGCTCTCCGCCATTTCTTTTTCGCGCTCAATTTTCGCCGGACCGCAGCGAATTAATACCAACAAATCGTACCGTTTCAGATATCAATTCGTCGTTAAAACATATCGGTTACATTAATTTAATGTGTCGTTATTTTATCACGCCATAAATGCCACGTTAAATTTAACACAAGTGAATAACAACAACAAAAAAACTTTTCTCGTGCGAATATCCAGCAGAAGCATCTGTACCGCCCGCACGGGGGAATGGATCACTGCGCAGCAGTGTGTGGCAAAGAAACAAAAATGAGCCTCTCTTACAGACCACCCTCGATTTAAATCATGACTACATTCGGAGACAGTTGCGATCGTTTATAGAAAACGTTTACTTACCAGCTATCTGTTGAGATGCCTTCCAACCTTCATCGATTCTTCCGTATCCTATGCGAATAAAAGCAAAAGTGAACACCATGCGATCGCCCAGCTCAGATGGTACTGCTCAGTCACTAAGCACAAGAAAGAATGATGCGTTTACTCACCGAGCACTACGCTTTCGCAGTCTTCATGATGTTCACAGCTTCCAGAATTCTTCTCGGGCGAAAGTACCGCGTACGGCAACATTTCAACTAATCACGTTACGGACAAATATACACCAAGTGCGGGCCACAGGACCGATCAGCTGTTTTCACGTAGCCGCCATCTTAAGTGTGCGTAGCGAAATGGATTGGATGCGGAATTGGCACGTGTGTGGCTATGACTCAAAAAATTAAAATATTTGTGCTTACTTTCAAGTGCGCTTCAACTTCTCTTGCGTTAAAAGATTACAAAACACTTTTACTTTCAGCGACATACAATTGTTCTTTTATCAGACGTTTATGTCTTTATGTCACTTGCTATACGGTCCCTTTGCAAATAAAAAACAAGCAAAACATACTTCCGGCAACGATGGAGGCTGCTGATTGGACAGATTGAAAAACGTCGCTGGTTCCCGCCCCCATACGCAGAAACTGTCGCGTCATTTTGACGTCCGGATTTTGGAACACTTTTTGTTTGGAATAGAGTTACGTTATCGCGCCCCAACTTGCTGAATATTCTCGTGCGACCGCCGCATCGGTCGGGCGACCGCAGCCAATGACAGCGCAGGTAGCGCGAACGTCACGGCCACGTCATAGACCCGACGGGGCGGAGCCGGCGAGCGAGCGCCTCGCCGCTCCGATCATGTCTGTTTTTTTTCTCCCTGGTCGAAACGAGGGCCTCTTTCGCCGCTGACGGCGGCACATAAATAAGCAGCAATTTGTTTCTGACACGAAATAACTTATAGAATAAAGTGGCCTCAAAAGAGTGCATGTTATGAAACGTCGTGCGATATAGTAAACGGACGCCGTCAGCGCAGATGCGCCAGCAATCGTCTATACGAAGCGGCTCGCCTGAGTGGCGTGTTTACTCATCGCTACTAACGGCACCGAGAAAACTAACCGTATTTTCACTTAAGAAAAACATAAATGTTCAAGCATTGATTGTGCTGATGAATTTAGGCGCTTAATTACGAGCTGCGGACGCATCGGCATGGGCCCTCGGCCTCGGATAGACGGCCGGCGAGCTAGGCCTACACGGTCTCCCAGCGATCGCAAGCTCGCCTGGCATGCTCGTTCGCTTCTGTCGGCGCCAATGAAATCAAATGTGCTGCAATATAAGCGTAGGATAACTGCGTACACGTTGTGCCGACTAACATAGACGCTTCGTTTTACGAGCTGCAAGCGATCGGCGATCGTGTCACAAGCGCCACCGGTGTCGGATTCGGTGGCCGAGCGAGCTGTGCCTGCCGGCACAGCCATCGGCGGCTGTCAAAGGAGCCGTTACTGCTAACGCGGCCTTGTGGAAACACGTCTACAGTGCTTCCATGGGCGTGTTTATATTGTCATCGTTTGTTCCAAACAAGAGAGCTGTGCAAATACGTTTGCTTTCACTTTCTGTTCGAAGTTATGCAGCATTCCAAACTTCCACGCAGGCAGGGGCGCCGGTTCTGGGCGGAGCTAGCCGCCGCTCGGTCATTCGTACCATGTGTCCCGAATCGCCGCATGCGGCAAGTCGCACACGACGCGCCGTACGACTGATCGCACGGAAAATCGCACCATGTGTCTCCCGCATTACGCTTGAGCCGTGACGCGTGCGGTCGTGCAGAAAACTGCGCACTTCGCCCACAGGTTTACAAATTTCGGTATACGCTGGGCTCGCACATGCAGTGTAAACCGAAATGTGCGTACCAGTCTGCGAAATGCGCAAATTCTCACCCCGCCACATGCGTGGTACGGGCAGGCGGGTGGTGCGGCGTGGAGCTCGAGCGTAAATCGGCCCTTGACCCGCACTGCTATTGCAAGGCCGCCAATTAGCTTTGCAACGAGGTAATCAGTTCAGTGCACTCCGCGATATAAATAGCACGCTCTAAGTTGGGACGTGTATGCACAGTATCGTCACGCTATTTGTTAAAAAGAAGAAAAAGAGCCGGAACTCATGGTAACACGGTGCTGGAACGTTGCCGCTCAAATATCCAGAAGGCTGCAATATACAGCTGCTGCTGAGCGAGCGCGAGTGTCGACCTGAGTAAGCGCACAGGTAGAACAGAAAGAAAAACCTGGGCTCTGGGCAGGTAAGACGTTTCTGTGAAAAAAAAAATGAAATTACCCTTACCGTATAAAAAAGAAATGTAGCTTTGTGCGCGTCCCTATTCGCACGCTTTCGTCCCTGCCTCCTACCGACGGCTTCTGCACGTTAAAGGTAACTAATACGACGTTGCACCTAAGTGAAGGCAAAGTAACTATGCTAACTGATCTGCTTTACGGCGATGATAGCTTGCTGTGTGTGAAAACAGATTGAAAATAAATAATTACGCACTCCTAATATTCAGTGATTTCGCTTCACAACACGGCGACAAAATTTTGAGCTCCAACAAGCGGTCACCATGACATCCGTAAATATGGCATTCCAGATACCAAGAGCCAGGATATCAAAGGCCATGATTCTGCCGTGCTTCGGGCGCCTGAAAACTGCTAACGTCATAGCCGCCACGCTTCGGACATGTATTTGACTATAAAAATATTGCTACAATAGGCTTCAGCATTATTTTGCGCTGGGCGCCTTGGAGCAAAATTTTGTCTTTGAAAGCGACAAGCGCTAAAGGATGTTCTTGCGCAAAATAGGATAACCACATAATTTATTTAATACGACATTATTTTTCTATGTTTATTACATTTGGAGAAAAAAAAAGCCGGTTTTCAGAACAATATTTGCCTCGAAATATAAAAATATACAGTCCCTAAATGCACAACAAAATTGAGCCGGCTGTCTTGTCAGGTGTTATTTTTTCAACCTCTGCCACGAGGTATGTACATTCCTCGAAGTGCAGTTCCCAGAAAGGAGTGCGCACAAAAGAGCCGGCCGCATTTTTCACCGAGAGGCGACGAATGTCTAAGTGTGAGTCATACCATCCCAAGGCGGGAGGGAGGGGGGAATATTTCGGCGTAAAAAGGGGCTTCAGTTCTGCGGCGGTCAAGGCGAAGAGGATGGATGGAAAGAATGACACCTGCCTATCTCGCGCATGCGCACAAATTTGACATGGTCCGAGTCGAGGCAAAGCAAGAGCCCGTCGCAATCGACTGTACCACGCCAGCTTCGCATAGGAACTGATGGCAATTCTTCGTGATTTGGGAGAAGGAACGTACTACGCTTAATTCTGTGCTGCAGAATTAAGCGTACTTTCCCAAATCACGAAGAATCGCCATCGGTTCCTTTGCGACGCTGGCATGGTACGGTCGGAAAGATGTAGGCGTTTCGTCGCGCATTGTAGCAGCAATCTAGCTATTTTTGCTGCTGTTTATGCTTATGCTGTGTTGTGGATAATTCATCGTTGCAAGCCGACCAGCAACGTGTTTGCGAAGCCCACAGTGCTTTCTTCGTTCCGTGATGTGAACGTTTCTGCAGCTTCTCTGCCAGCTGCGATGCAGTGTCGTGTGAGGTGATTTAATATTGGCACCCTCCGTGTTTTAAACTGCACACGGCACAAATAGCGAACAGCGGTTCCTCAAGACAGCACTGCGTTGAAGTTTCATCTGTCTCCATATTATAATAGAAGATACGTTCTTTACTATCATTCTTCATAAACATATTATTTTGATGTTATATTGCTTCAGTTTCTTACGCCGCATTTTGGCAGGTTATTATTGCGCGAACAGTAACGACGTGAAATGTGTTAAGAACGATTTTCTTGCATACTTTAGCTATGCCGCGTCATGCGGTTCGCTTGAAGTTCCTATAAACACGAAGCACAAAAATACTTCGTTTTCACAGCGTTCGCAATGACTTAATGTCTGGTAAATATTGTCTGATCATGAACTCATTGTTTGCTCTTTCCTACTCTGGCTGTACAGGGTGAGGACGATGTACAGGACGGTTCACAATGACATACGGTTCAGCGAACCGGTTCACAATGACATAGGTTGCACTGGTTAGATAAGTGCGAATGTGAAAGAAAATCGTTCGCACTTGTCTAACCACTGCAACTTATGTCATTGTGAACCGGTAGTTTTTGACACTGATATTTTGTTTTCGAGTAAAAATAAACGAACTCGTCAAAATACAGAAGCGTTCCATGCAATAAGGCGTGCTTAAAGATGCATAAGTCAGCGATCGGTTGCTATCACCGACAAAGAATTCGTATTCTTGAATACTGCTTCTATAACAGCGAAAATGACCGTAACCAGAGTTTCTTCTCCTTGGGGCATTTGGTCATTTGTGCCGCATTTTTTTTTTTAAACAAGACGTAGTGACCAGCCAGAAATCAGGAAGCGAGAACGGGAGTATTCTGTAAGGGTCCAACAAATGGACATGTCGATTTCGTCCACTGCTAAAGTTCTGCTTAGCTGGGCTGGAGTGCGCGTCAGAAGGAAACAGGCGGCTGCAGCCAATTCAGCAGCAGACGAAATGGAAATGTCGACTAGGTGGCCACTTGTAGAATAGCCTCCTCCCCCAGGTAGCGACGAGTATAATTGTAAGACCCCGTTCCTCCCTGGGCTAACAAAAAATCGTAGAGGACAGTACGACTTGTAGCACCCACGCCGTCATGTCTTGCTCACGGATTCCCCAAATGTCACCGGGCCAGCTTTGAGCGATAGCACACTCCACTAGACTGAATATTTACGGCACTGGAGCTTGGTAAAACCCAGAGCCTTCTGACCAGGGTGTTAGTGCAAAGCGTACGCTTCTTCAAACTCGCCAAGTATTGTGCACCTTACGAACGGCGACCCAACTAGGAATCGCGACTAAAATGTGGAAGCGGTGAACGAACTCTTACCGGAGGCGGGTTCGGGATGTTTTTCTCGTTGGAGAAGAGCTTGAGCTTGGAAAACGACAGCACCCGGCCGTACAACCAGAAACCGGGCCGCGGTGAATCCGGGTGGCAGTACTGACCAGCTGCGCAAGTCCAAGGATACACTTTAGGGCTTAAATTCACTTCGCCACAAACAGACAAACACAAAAATGTAAAGAAAAACGCCTCTCTCGGGAGGCGGCGATAAGGCCGACGACGATAGCGTCTCGCTCACACTTACCCCATTGGCGCCCAGAGTAATCCGTGAAGGTGAGCCAGACCGTGTACTGCCACTTATCCACCAAGTTTGTAATCCGAAACTCAGGCGCTGGCTTCATGAACCTGCATGCGAGGGAGATAGTCGAGGCACGGTTATTTTTGACGAACACCATTATCACGCGATGAATACGCAAGCACGTCTCGAAACGAGCAGCTATAACACGATGATTGCACGATGCCATGCTGAGAAAGACATGAACAGACAGCAATATGCCTGGGTCGTGCATAGGTGATTGTTCCTAGAATCTGAATTACGCGTTGCCTGTTGCCATGAACATGGGTGACCCAATAAGCTTGTCCTCAACACTGCTGAATCGGTGTAAACTGCAGGGATACCTTCTCAAATTGAGATGGTGATTATCGTTCGTGTCATTACTGTCCACTGTCTTTTTTTCAGACCAACATGTACACCACGATGTGGAAGGTGAGGCTTCTCGTCAGGAACGCTAATGTATGTTCGGAAAGCTCATGCCAACAGAAGCCAGCATGCTAGCCTGTGGAGTAGGATATTTCAACGCTTCTGAAAGCGAACCGTTTTGGGATCGGCCCCTTGCACAATGGCGCGTAACCGCGTCGGCTGTAAAAAACACTCGCCTGCCCTGTGTGTGTATCAGCAGTTCTATCCTATGCAGCGGGAACTCGTGCTGGTTGACGAGGATGACATGGGGAAGCATGGCCGGCAGTCTCTCCACGATCGCCCGCTGTGGATCCACCTTCTTCTTGGGAGGGAACTGGGGCCAATCGCTCCAGTCGTGAACTTGGTCCGGGTGGTCACTAGGAAAGTCCGCCGGACGGACGAGGTTTGGCTGAATCCAGATCTGTGGCTCGCTCCTAACGACGACGGCTGCGGTGCCTGAGGTGGACGGCACGCTTTCGATGTCCTTCGACTGGGACGCTCCGCCCGGTCGCTCGCTCCTAACGAAGACGGCTGTGGTGCCTGAGGTGGACGGGTGCACGCTTTCGATGTCCTTCGACTGGGACGGGCCGGCCAGTGGCTCGCTCCCAACGACGATGGCTGCGGCGCTGGAAGTGGACGGCACGCTTTTGACGTCCTTTGACTGGGACGGGCCGGCCGACGCGACGTCGCTGTTTCCACTGTCACTGCCGGAAGAGCTGCTACTGCTGCTTTCGTCGCTGCTGCTATCGTCGCTGCTGCTGGTGCTCGTCGACAGCTTGCCACCGACTCCCATAAGCATGGCGTAGCCGTACAGACTAGGGTCGAGCCCAGCAGCAGCGGAGGTAGAAGCACGGCCCGAAGACGCCATCCTCGACGCACAAGTGGAGTTGGCGGAGTGTATCGTAGGGAGCGCGACTTCAGTAGGTCTCCGATGGTCGAGTAGCTGCCGTTTGCTGTGCAGCGACTTGTTTTATGGCGTGCTCGGGAAGTGTGCTACTGCAGAAGGCATGGGCATTGCTTCTTTTGCTATGTTGACGACTTTGAAAGTATTTGGCACGTGCCCACTCACGGGTTCGATTTCAATTGGTGCCCATTGGTGTATAGCTAAGTTGGCTTTTCAACATAGGCGTGTCCACGTTCTAGGATTTTCTCCTCTCCCTCGAACCGCAGGTGGCCGAAAAACTTGTCTCGAATTTTTCCTTTGTTCTGACATACTGGACGAACATGTACCCCCCCTCCCCCCTTTCTTTTTTAGAGGACGTATGACCGGCGGGAAAGGACACTTCAAGGTCGATGGCCTGCTGTATTGCAAACTGAGTCATGGTGATTCAGCGGGTGTATATTCTCGGAAAGAGCATGGATGGCAGAGAATAAAGGAGACGAGATGGTATGGCACCTTAGCGTTTGACAGCTGCAAATCACCGTGACCTCTCGCAAAAGCAGCGCCTGCCTTTTTACGAATGTGTAAGGCCAGAGGGAAGCTAGATACTCGACTAGATTAGCTAGACTGGAAAAGAGGATGGTGAGGGGAGGAAGAAAGTGGTTACAACCGACGCAGTGAATTAACGAGGCCTCACCACCCTTCGCTTGCTTCTCCCATACAATAGAGGGGGCGGGAAAAAATAAATAAATCGCAAAGAAAAGATAAAATAAAGAAAAAAAGGGGTGAGCAATAAAAGTGCACCCGAAGTCGTGGATAACAAGAAGAGGCCAGAAGAACGAGTCTTCTGCGCTGGTGCTTGACATTTCCTTGGTCTTCGAACAAAGTCATGTTTGCTGGCAGTACTCCCCAAGATCTTCGAAGCCGTTGCTAAACTTTCAATCCAAGCATTCCTAAGTAGTAAAAAACGGAATTGCCATGTCGTGCCTTAAGTCTTTTCTCGACCAGATCCTGCATGCACAAAATGAGCGCAATGTTTTAATGAAGCAGGTTATCCTAGTTTAGCAGTGGCCACTGCGGCTGAGCGCCTAAAGAAGTCGGTTTCGAGGGGGACGTACACGATTAAAGAAAGCAGTAATTAATAGCAAAAAAAAGAGTAGTGGCTATTCCGTATATTCATTAAGTGTCGCACAGCCTTAAAAATGTTGCAAGTAGATATGATGTTAATGTTACTTTCACTGCTCCCAATATGCTAGATAAAATATGCGCTGCCGTACTGAGGAAAAAGAAGCAGGTAAAAGGCAAAAAACGAACAGATATTTGTCCAGAAGCAAAATAAGAACAACAGTTTTACTGACTGTCATATGGGTGTGGTTTATACAATTCCCCTTAGCTGTGGCCAGTTCTACGTAGGGCAAACGGGACGGTGTATCAATCAGAGGCTAATGGAACAAAAAAGGTCGTTAACCAGTGGATCGCCTTCTAATCTTTCGCTACATTGCCGAGATTGTAACTGCACGCCAGAGATAGATAAATGCGCGATATTGCACAGGCATAGGAATGAAAATACGCGTCTTATGGTAGAGGCCTGGCATATCTATAATGGCAGAAGTGCGTGCGTGAGTAAGCCTTCGATTACTTTACACAAGGAAGAGATTAAGTGCCTTAACAGTTATCTCTCACGTAGACCGGCACGTGTACCCGACTGACACGTGGTGTACCATTCCTGATCGAGCTTGCGCAGATTAGTTTTGTGTCTTCTTTCTTTTTCGCCTCTGTGCTCCATTCAGTTGATAGTCGGCGTTCGTGTTGTCCACTTCTCTTCTCTTGTGTCCTGTCTGCACGCCTCACCTCTATTTTGCATAATGAATCCTTACCAACTAGCTCAGCTTTCTGTCACTCTAAGCCTGGAAGGAGATGTAAACTATCCTCTTAAGGAAGTTATAAATATTATCGCGCATAGGATAGCGAATAGTTAAGCTGTTATATAATTGTTGACGAAGTTGCACGAGAGGATTGTTCGTTATTGAAGTATGGTATAACTCTTGCTGAAGTAGATGATTGTGTTAAACTAGAGGAATCTGTATAGGCATGGTATGTATCCTAGATGCCGCATATACGGGGTCATCATGTCTAAGCTTTCCGGAATGTTTTAAATTATGCCTGTTGCAGATAACGTAATTCCTGTCCTTCAGCTGGAATAGTCGAAGAGGCGGACATTACTGGAAGGAGACATCAAAACACACATGTTAGAATAATTAACACAAATTCACTAATAAACTTCATAAATATTTACGGCATGTAGTGCGATTTAGGAATCGTAGCCGGTGAATTTACAAGGCATATCCACTTGTATCTCCAGGATGACACCAGTTTCGATTTATAATTTCCCAAAGTGTGGGACAAAATACATGCGCGTTCTAGTTACTCTATTTTTCAACGCGTAGACGTGCGTTTCGTTAAAAAGTCAAACAACAGTGAATTCTCACTGCGAGCTTGATGGCGCATATCTCAAAACTGGTGTCATTATGGAAATTTATTCCAAATGGATACACCTTGATGCAATCTGTGAAATGCAATTATATGCCATTAGGTTATTAATTAAGAAGCTAACTTATGATTTTTTTAAATTAGCAGATTATGTGTTTCGCTTTCAGCAGTGACTATGCCCGCCTCTCTGATTAATCCAGCTCAAGGACTGCAACTATGTCAACTGCAACAGGCGATTAAAAGAAATCAAAAATCCGGAAAACCTAAATATTGTCATCCCGAAATATTTGGTATAGTGGTAGTTGTTGCGTAGATTTAATGAAACCTCTCTCGTTTTGTAGTTATACCATCTACTGCCAACTCTATTTTTTGGGAAGGTAAGCCCCGATTTGCGAAACTCATTTTTCTGAAGGATGCAGAGATAGCCTTGGATTTTTTTATGGATACGACTTTCGCCCCTTTTCATTATGTTTAAATCCAATGGGTGATTTTCCATGTTCAGATTAAGGGAAAAAAAAGAGAGACATTTTTCTGAAGTTCTCCGAACTGGAAGCGGTGATTCGCGAGCATCTGTAATAGAAAGGCAGCTACAAGTCGCGCGCGGAACTCCTAGGCGTATGCGAAGACCTCTCACTCAAATTCTTTGGAGCCGCTCTCCTAAGTTCGGGAAAGTCCGCGCTTTCATCATGGTGACGTCGAATCGAGACAGAAGAAATTTCAGACAAGCGCGACTCTCGACTGTGAAAGTGGTTAGTCAACATCACATCGCGGCATCAACTCTGTCAACAATTGAACTGCTTTTTTTTTTTGTCTTGAAGTGTCTTGAAGTGTGTTCTCTTTTACTGAATTCTGTGACTTTCTTATCATCTACACCACCGAAGACTGGCCGATCGTGGTGATAAGCAATATAAATGAAATAAGCAATATAAATGAAATAGAATCATTGCCATAATAGGAATTATCATATAATATGCTCCATTATCCGGCCGACCTCTCTAGATTTTCCAATCATTAAAATACTTCTTCTTCTGGGATAGAGTCAAATTGCTTAAAGAAACTGCGATAACGGCCGAGATGTGGCGACTATAGCGCGCGCACTGTCAAGATGACCGGAACGCTCCCTGTCCTCGTGTCGGTGTACGACATCTTTTTTGTCTGACAATGGAAGACGCAAACATGCACGACCAACGTGTGCAAGTGAGCCCTCGCCGGCCGTCTGTGGCGGATGCTGACCAGGTGCTGTGGCTGCGTTCAGAGGTTTAAAGACCACGAGAGAAAAAGTGCTTAGAGGTGTGCGGATATACGGACAGACCAACCCACAGACTCTACGGTTGATTCGGGCAGTGGTCTCGTCAAGCGGTTGATTCCCTTTTTTACCCATTATTCATTCCGCGAAGTTTTCCATCAAATAAATTGAATTGAAATTATTTATCCGTCATGGGTCCCACAGGGAGCTTACACTGCTTCTTGTCGATGAACGACGGCACGCTTTTATTGACCGTTACATTTCGCATGGCAAACAGTGCGATTAAAAACGACAAGGTGAGGCGCAAGTAACGTTCCGTTTCCCATGCAACGCTTGCCATAGGCACAAATTTATTCCCGAGCAATGTGGTGGAGATTTACTGGTTCCGAGTGTCCTTGTTTTCAGGAAATAAATATCTCCTCATCTCGTTCTTCGCCATTAACTTCCACACAGACTGGCACGTTAACACTTTCTCGACATCGCACGTTCATTCATACACACCATCCGATAGCATATCTGGATAACGCGGTATAATATGGACGACGGGAAGCCGTTTTGAAAAGAAACACAGCGAAACACAGCGAAATAAACAATATCGCACCCCAGCCATGGTGTCCATGAAATGCCGGCCGGCAAAGGATGATGCACGAATTTTTCGCCCACTCCTTCAAAAGTAACATCTAAATGAAATTCTGGGCTTTTCTCAGGCGCATCTTATTGGGGAGAGAATAAAGGGGGCGACTACGGATTAATTTTCACCATCTCTGGTTCCTCTACGTCAACCCAATGCACGGTACCTGGGAGTTCTTCCATTTCGCCCTCATCAAAATGCAGCCGCAGCAGCCACGATTCGATCCCTCGACCTCGTGCTGCCAAGCCACCACGACGGCTACAAAGTAATTTACTGCTCGCAATGTTTAAGTGCCCAGTATTCTCATTCTCTCTATCATCTTATTTCAGAAGCTTTGCGCAGCACTGATCGACAGAGGCAGGCTCGACGAATGCACATGATTTGCTAAAATTCAATAAGTGTTTAGCAGCCACGAAAAAAAAAACCGTTGGTGTGCGTAAAACGAACCTCTGCGTACACGGAAGTTTCCATGATATGACTGTCCTGGCGAAAGCGAAGCGGTGAAGCACATGAAGAAGACGAACACGGGACACACGCTGGTCGTACGTTTCTTTCGAAAAACGTCCGCAAGCCAAGCAGAGGCTTTGCCGATGTCGCAGCCAACAATAACGCCCAAGATGTTGCAGATGTCCATCACTTTCAAGAAATTCGAATTCTTTTGTGGTTGAGATTAGCGCAGAGAGATAGTGATCGCTCTTGAATTAAATTGGAGAGGTTAATACCTGGCGGAATGCCCACAGCACGTTATTACCCCCGTGATAGCGATGATAACTGAAATGATACACAAGACTCAAGGAACATGCACGACAATTAACACACGTGGGACGCACGCATAAAAGTAAAAACCGCGTTCGTAGCGCATAATTCTCGGGGCCTGCTGCGGCTCTCACTGACTGCCGTTTTGAAAAATGCCTTTCCTGCTTACAACCCCGGGCCAGAACGGCGCAGATATAAAATTCGGGAGAGCACGGGCATTTTGTTTTTGCGCCTTGTCAGCAAGGTGAATGTTTCTTTCAATCCTTGCATTTACTAAAATGTTCAATGATTTCAACTTCTCTTGAAGTGCAGCAGGCATTGGTGTAGGACATTCGGGACGCTACATCTACGATGCGATTGTGTGATCGGTCAGTCTTGGCTTCCACGGGCACTTTCGGGTCCAGGCCCACTTGTCACGCGGCCATTCGGCAGAGGCCGGCTCCCCATAGGAAGACTGGTCAGGAAGGTGAACTTGTCGCAGGGGATATCATACAATAACTTCTCGTGGCGCCGGACTTTTCGTCACGTGGAAAAGCCGAGTTCGGAGCTGGTTTGCGATGCGACCAGCAATCTGTTTTGCTTGCCCCACGTCCCCTTAGCAAGAAAAGTGATTTTGAAGGCCTCGTTGAAGCGCCCCTCACGAGGTCTGGCCATTTTGAGCTGACAAGCTCACTGCGTACAATGCGCGCTAACGACCGTGTCTGATCCCTTCGCGCCGCGCACAGAGCTTAAATTTCAAGCGAAACGCTGTTTGACCTTAGCCTCGCGGGGGCCGCGCGGCTACATGCATGTCATTGCTGTGACGTCACTCAAATTCGCACGTGACTTCGACATTTAATTGAGGCAACATCAGTTATTTGTTTAAACTGTTGCTTCAATAGACAGATTCATTTTTAGAGAAATATTAAAACATCAAACCAAATGTCTGCGTGTTTCGGTTTTACTTCGTGCTGTAGCGAGAGAGATGTATACTTCCATTTCGGGAGCTTGCTTTCTTGTCATTTTCTACCGTGTTCTAGCGCCACCCTCTTTCATCCTCTCGCGTCTGCCTCAGTGTTCGTGGCTGTGGCACTGACTTATACCACATAAAATAAACCTGGAAGCTGCTGCTCTACTGCTGTACCCGCCTGTTTGCATGTGCTATTAAACCCGACTTACTTGTACCGCTAATAAGGTGTTGCCGAGCGCGCAAAAATCGTCCGCTGAGCGACACGAAATAAACGAAACAGCTCGCGCGCGAGACCGTCGCTGGAAGTGGGCCACTAAATAAAAAACCCGAGAGAAAGGGAAACAAAAAAGAAAGGCGGGGCCCGTGACGTATTCGTCACGCGATTCTCATGGTGCGGTGTGGTAGATTCGAGGGAAGGAATTTCGCTTGCGGAGGCTAGAGGGGTGTCAAGTGGAGGGAGTGTCTATGTTGGCTGAAACGCTCGCATCCTGATATTATGGGTTGGCGGCACTTAATATAATTCTGTCTCTGCTATGAATCAACTAACGTGAAAAATTATTGTAGTAGGACACTCCTTAGAGGGCACGTGACAATTGCCAGTATATAACCGAAATTTATTTGTGGGCTACTGAAGGGCGCTTAAAAGAGCCGTCAAACTTGCGAAAAATGATTTTTTTAACAAGTGGCTCATTTTGTTCAGATGGGGTGAGACACTGCCAGGTGGCATGAAATAATTGCAAACAGGGCACTCATGAACTTGTATGCTTCTGGATGAAGTTGATGAAGTTGAGAGTATGATGGAAGCCCGTCTGGTCGGGATGATGCATACCTAAAAGGCGGCGTCCAGACCTTTTCCTTTTAAGTATGCATCATCACGACCAGACGGGCTTCCGTCATACTCTCAACTTCATCCATTTGCGACAGGCGTACGGCCAGCAAGTGATCACTGAGTGAACAAGGCTCCCGTGGGGGAGCCGAAACGTAAATAACTCTTTTAAACCATTTTTGGTCGGTGTCCAGACCTCTTCCTTGTACCGTTGTCAGATGGGAGGAGGACTTGGCACCTTTGAAGGCACCGCGTCCATGAGCATACATATCTCATCAACCCATCATCATCCGATACGTCGACCCCGGTACTCCCCCACAACCCGGGTTGACTGGGTGGGGGGACTTGGTTCGGGCCAACGGTCCTTCCCGGACAAGGGGGCTGTTGTGGTGCAGCAACACAAAGTTACCGCACGCAACACACAAACAGCCATGCTGGTCGTACAGGACTCGAGCCTGACTGACCTTCGGACGGCCTCGGCGCAAAAGAGGCCAAGGCATACAACCGTGCAGAGCACCAAAGCCGTCCGCGGAGCAGCGCGACCAACCAAGGGTGCGCCGCCACCGGTTCTAGCTCTGGGTTCCACTGAACCAAACAAAACCCCGTAGATCGACTGGCGCACACGGCCGAGTCGAGCGACCTTAGGAGCATGCATCATAACTTAATGGAAAGCTTTCCGCCTGACTCATCAAAAATTACCGCAGGACGGGCCCACACTTCGAGAAACTTCTTCTCGCCCAAGCGGTGCCGCTCCCGGGTGAGATGGAACCAGACCTCCTTCCGTGCTTTCGCAAGCACTTCGTGAAGGCCCGGCGCCCTCCCCCCGAAAACTGCATCGCGGCGTGCCAACCAAACTTGGTAGGAGCACTCAGCGAGGAGAAGCACGAACTGGTTGACCGCCTGATTAGGCAAAGGGTGCAAAAATCGGACTGTCTGATAGGGAATGCCTGGGAGATTAAAAAGACTAGCAATCCTACGGAGAAGAGCTGCAGGAAGCAAACACTGCGCAAACGCATGAACCGTGTCCTCACGAGCGCCACAGAACGGGCACGCTCCACGAACCGGGACGGCTGTGAAGGGCCTGTAGCCCAACGGCAGGCACCCTCGCGCCAGGCGATACATGAAAGTGGCACGCCTAGCGTCGAGGAAACTGGCCGTGATGAGCTTCCAGTTTGGCCTGTGAATGGACAGGTCATACATATGGCAATGCGGGGGGAGGCCTGGGGTGAGCATGTCTACTAACTCTTGGAGTGGAGTTGAAACTACGTCGATGTCGGGGCGAACCGTGCGGAGGCTGACCAAAGAGTTGGCAGCCGCCGCATAAATGGTGGATGGGGTTCCTGAACGAGGAGCACAGTGGTAAAATGTGCGCAGCGAAAACAAGCGGAGTCGGGTGCTAAGGAAAAACGAGGTAAAGCTTCGAGTGAGGAGCATATCCGAGTTAAGAGCGACCTGGGTCCATCTGACGTGTAGTGCGGTAGCCATGATGCCCAGGTCGGGAATTCCGAGTCCTCCCTTATCCCTGGGCAGCTTGAGCACCCGCCTAGCTACACAACCAGTTGTACCCTTCCAAAGGAAGCGAAAGAGAACCCTCTCCAAGATGAGCTTGGTTCGGGTTGAAACAGGAGACACACACGCCACATACGTCAGGAATGAAAACAAAAGTGAGCGCAGGATTGTCGCTCGAGCAGTCAATGGGCATGACAACGCGCTGAACTGCTGAATTCTGGTTTCAAGCTTCTCCTTAGCCTGTTGCCAGTTTTCAGGAGACAGACCATCTGGTTCGAATTGGAAGCCTAGAATGCGCAGCCGCGTTTTCACGGGGAGACCATGAACGGGCTGCGGACTGGACGGAGTGGAGTTCAAGTACATGGCTGCACTTTTCGACCTATTCAACCTTGCACCACTCGCCCTGCAGTAACTGTCCATGACCTCCAAGACGCCGCAAACTGAGGCTTCGTCCGGGACGACAATGGACAAGTCATCCGCATAGGCAAATAGCGCAACCGGAGGGGAACCTGGTGGGAGTAGGAACCTGCCAATTCTGCGGTCACAAGACAACCTCTGCAGAAGCGGTTCAAAAGCGAGCACGTAGAGGGCAGGTGAGAGGGGGTCCCCCTGCCGTACACCACGCCCCACAATGAACGCCTCCGAGACGCGGTCCCGTATGACAACAGCAGAAGACGGTCGAGAATACAAAGCTTGGACCATCTGCCGAAAACCCCCACTAAAACCAGCCTCTTCCAAAACACGGAAAAGGTACCTATGGCTAACAATGTCGAAAGCCTTCTCCTGATCAAAGGAGCAAAGAATACCTGGAAGTTTCCTGGTGTTTGCCCACAGGAGAAGGTCCCTCAATGCTATACCGTGAAGCTGAGTAGAGCGCCCCTGGACACTGCATGCCTGGTACGGACCCAAAACAGTGCTGAGCGCTGGTGTGAGTCGCGTACACAGACACTTTGCTATGAGCTTATAATCGCAGTTCAGAAGCGTGATTGGACGCCATGCTCGCAGATCAGTGCTCCTCGACTCGTCCTTACAAAGGAGAGTGAATAGCCCTTCTCGTTGAGACACTGACAAGGTCCCTTCACTGAGTAGCCAGTTCACCAGTGATGTGAACGGCTTCCCTAACATTGTCCAAAATTTAACATAAAACTCGACTGTAAGGCCATCGGAACCTGGACTGCGATTACGCTTCATAGACTTCAAGGCAGAAAATAGCTCGTCCTCATCTATGGCTGAGTCGCACACTTGCGGCGGCTCAGCTGGTAAAGCAAACGGAAAAACAGCTGGAGAGGCAACTGGTTCGGCATACAAAGACATGTAAAACTGCCTCGCCAGTGCAAGCACTCCATCTGGTGAGTCGACTATGCTATTATCGCGTGGATCTATTAGGGAAGAGAGAGTTGTGCTCTTCCTTGAAAGATGTTTACGTAGGACATTTCTGCTGCACCACGCTTCCATTTCCCACAGCTCTGCTCGAGTTGTGGCCCTCAAGCCATCCCAGCGTCGCTGCAGGAGAATGCGAAGTTCCTTTCGGAGTGAGGCCAGCGCCGGAGCAACTCCAGGCCCGCCGGACAGTGGCCTCGAGAGCAGGAGGATCGCGTCGGAGACGATTTTTATCTCCTCACGCTCCTCGCGCGCTCGACGCCTGCCCCAAGACATGAAGCACTCACGCACACTGACCTTCACGTTATCCCATTCCGTACCGCTTAGATTCGCTGTGTTGTGAAGCGATCGAAATAGTATGGATGATACCTCTGCGGTTGCCTGCCTATCTTTTAGGAGACGTGGATTTAAGCGCCACGGTCTCTTTGCTCTTGGTACTAAGCTAGAATCGGCAAACCGCAGAAATAGGAAGCTGTGGTCGCTAAGAGCAGAAGGAATTAACCACGAAGAATGCATACTGGGAGCCAGTGACGACGAGATGTAAAAACGGTCGATGCGGCTCTGCCCACCCTTCCCTGTCCATGTCATTCCTGACTGTCCAGGGCGAAGCACGCGCCAAGCATCGACCAGTCCCAGCTCATCGACGAGGTCTCGCAGTACAGCATTACCACGCTTATCTTTCGTTATTGGAGTCCCTCTACGCGAGAGGCGGTCAACCAGTTCTAACACACAGTTGAAGTCGCCTACTAGAACTAGTCGAGAGGGGCCGACCAAATAGGGTTCTAATGTACCGAAAAACTCTTTTTGTTCTCTAGCCTGGTTTGGAGCATACACGTTAACAATTCGAATGCCACAATCAAGATCCAACGACAAGACGCGGCCCTCGGAATCCCTGGCATGGCGAATAACAAGGCCGTCGAAATGCGGCATCAAAACGATGGCCGCACCCCGGCTGCCCGTCGCGCCATAACTCCAGTAAGACCGGGTGCGAAAAATCCGGTCGAAGTGGCTGATCTGGCCTAGCCTATGAATGTAAGTTTCCTGCAGTACGAGAATATCTACCTTTCTGGATTTAGCCAAATTTACAACCTCTAACTGCTTAGAAGCGCGCGACAAACCCCGACAGTTAAAAGTAGCTATAGTGAGAGAAGGAGCCATTTTAAAGGAGAAAGAATTAGCTAGAAGCTAGTAGAAACAAAGGAAAACGAGAAGAGCTAGGAAATAGATAAAGAGCAGGCTAGTATTAGGTAATACTAGCCGCTAATGACAAAAAGGCAAAGACTACTTATGAGAGGGTCTCCGAACTTGGAGACCCCTCATCAGTAGACTCATAGGTTCTGTCTGAGAGCAACGAGCAATCGCACCGTCCCCATCCGCAATTGGGACAAGGAGGAGAACCCTCCGTGTCCGATGGGACCTCAGTATCAGAATCGGACGTATCAACGGCGCTGCGCTTCAGTTCAGGAGCGCCAGTCTCCGAGCCTTGGGAGCCACCTTCGTCCGAGCTCGACTCACGCTCCGCGGCCGCCGCCCTGGCAGCGGAGCCAGCGCGGTGTGCGCGCCGGCTCTTACGCTTCTGGTTCGACCGACGAGCAGTGTCAGTCGCGCCAGTCAGCGGTTGGGACGCGCCCGGGATAGCGGCCGGCGTAGCGAGAGGCACACCAGCCACGGAGGCGACAGCGACCGCCGTTTCAGCCCCCTCGCCCGCTGCCCCCTCGCACGTTGCCGTGACGGAAGGGGGAGCGACCTCGGTAACGTCCACGGAATCGCCGCCGCTCCCGGCGGCATCGACCACGCTCAAGGAGCCCTGGCTCTCTCCTTCCTCTAAGGCAGCAACCGTAGCAGCTACCGGCGAAGTAACCGCTTCCGCGACGGCAGGTTTCTGCTGTTCTGGCCTCGCGGTTACTGACGAGTAGGTGCGGACACTACACGCCGAAACCGCATGGTCGCCGCCGCAACGTACGCACGCCGCGTCGCAGGACGCGTGGCCAAACTGCTCGCAGCGCGCGCACTGAGGCGTGTCACACGCGGCGGCGTGGTGTCCTGCCAAGTTACACCTACGGCACAACCTAACTACACCCTCGTACTCACACTGAACGACACGCTCACCTACACGAAGGAGGTTAGGAACGGGCCGCGCCATCTCTATCCGAATGCGCCGGTTACCGGTGCCAACGGCAGGGAAACCGGGCACGCATTCTTCGGAGATCCCGTGAACCTTTCCGAAGACCTCTAGCTCGGAGACGAGAGCCTGGTCCGGAAGATCCGCGGGGTAGCCAAACACCCTAACCAACTTCACACGCACACCTCTATACTCAAACCGAACTTCCACATCACGAACCTGCAGTGCGGGATCAGCTGAGAAGCGATCAACCGCGGCCTTACTCTTAAACGTTATCTCGAACCTTCCTGCACCAAAGTCCTGCACTGACTTAAGGTCGTTCAACGAAAAGCGCTTTACGAGCGCCTTGCAAACATCTACGTTGGAAGCGCCTTTCGGAACTCATGTCATGTAAAAATGTTTATATATAACTCCCTTTTCATCAGTCATCTGAATTACTGCTGCCTTGTCTGGGGTACCACGTCTGTCACAAATATATGTAGATTATTCAGCATTCAAAAAAAAAATTCTCCGCGTGATATGTGATGTACCATGGGACTCCCCAAGTGAAGCTCTTTTCCAAGAAATGAAAATACAGAAAGCGCATAATTTATACACTTACAGGTTAGTCCATGCATACGTTACGGAGTGTAAATCGAGTAATTGTTAAATCTGTGTCATAGTTAACCTTAAACAAAACATACGCCAGTATCGAACACGATCTCCAGAATATTAGTACGTAATGCACCCGCGCACTAATTATGAAAAGCAAATGATTGCTTATACGCCGCCTGTCCTGCTTAACACAATGATCGCAGATGATATCAATGTTTCACAGTCTTCGTTAACTAGTCTATTGCTGCTAGAGCTGGTTTTATGCTTAATAATTTGTACTTGTAGATCACAATATTACTTTTGCAACATCATCTGCTGTTAGTATGCATGTCTGACCTGAGTGTCGTTTTTTTTTTTTTCTCTCCATGATTTCTTAATATGTAAGCTAAGTAACTTGCTTTGGGTTATCAATTCTTGTTTGTTTCTTTGCGTTATTTTATTCGTCTTATTCTGCTTTATTGTTATCATTCCCACATGCACTCTTGTTCACCCTGCTGCTGCCATAAAATGGGTTTTAGGACTTTGTCAAGCTGCTGACGCAGCTTTTTTCCTCAAGACCTGTCCATATTCAAATGTATGTTGTATATGGGAAATAAAGCACTTACTAACTGCAAAGCCGTTAGTAAGTGCTGAGAGAGGAGAAGGTGGAAGTTCACACATAAGAGAGGGGGGAGGAGACGTGAGAACGCAAGCAGCAACTATAGACCTTTTCATCGGGTGAGGAGGATAGGGCGCGCGGCGAGCCTTTCCTCCTCTCTGGCTTGTGCGATCCGGCGCGGAGCTGGCTGAAAGTATTGCTCTCGCGGGCTACGGAACGATTTCGGTATGTTTTACACCATGCCTTGTGAAATTTACGCCATGTCCGCTCAAATAAGGTCGTCAGGGAAGCCTTTCAGTACATCGGTAACGACAGTAGACAGAAATATGTCTTGGGAGTGAAAAAATGTGACGCGCATAATCAGCCGCGGTGTATGCGCATTATCAGTCGCGGTGTGGGTATATGTTGTGAAATATTTTGCTTATATCGGTTCGATTCAACAACGAATACCGGTGTCTCTGTATTATCCGCATTAAATGGTAAATACGCTCACTGTCCGATCGCTTGGCGTAGGGAGTAAAACATAAAACATAAGAGCGCGTGCTCGCCTCACGGCCAACCTCAGGCAACCACGAAACATCTAAGCTGCTGGCGCTATCAAATATCTGTGATACACCGGCACCGTTCTCACGCATTTCAAGTCTAATAGGCTTGAAATTACTGTATCTCCACGCTATCCTTCCTGCATGAAGCCGATGGCGCTGCTCAACACAGCGATCACGGCGGTTGGTGAACCAGCATGATACATATATAAGCTGTGCGCTTCGGCATTGCCTTTTTGGCCTATATAGAGTCATAATATATGAGAGGGATCGCATAAAAAGAATGCGGTGGCTATTTTTGAGGACAACATTTCCGTAATACGTGTGAGTGCGCCGTAGAGAACGGAACGAACACAACTGGAAAAAAAAAGTTCGGTTATCATCCTCTTTCTCGAAAAAGCTAGAGAAAACGAGCTAATACCGCAATACGACTTCGCATAGTCACGCCACACAACGTTTCTTACTATAACCGCTGATATATATAACGGTATGTAACCGCTGACGCCGTATGTTTGGACCATGCGCTATATAGAACAAAGATATCTGCAATCCAGCACCTACCACGGCTTAGGGCCCTCGCGCAGTTCGTAAACGGTCGCTTTGCTGGACAAGCTTAATTCAGACTGCAAGGTACGTATGTATACACAGTGCACATACCTGCATTCGGTATACCTTATCACCAACTGTTAAGTCACCTTCTTACCTCATCAGCGAATCACTCCTGCAACCAAGTGTGCTGGTCTGGGTTTTACTTACATTTTCACCTATGCAGTTGGTAAAAGTATTTGGCTGTTTATTGTAACTTCATATTTCAAACATTTGGTTGCATAAAAGGCTTTGGCAACACTGGCAACCCAGTTTCATGAAGGCTGGGCAGGCTTCACGAAAGGCCACTAGTACCTCCTCGTTGCAGACTGTGCTCAACATTCTTCTTGGTTCGACTGACTAAGAACCCATATATCTTTCCTCCGAAGTGGCTGGTACTGGCGATGCTTTGATGCAGAAAGAGGTTACTGTCGCACATGTCAACCTTAGGCCAGAAACCAATCTGGCACAGGTGGAAATAGTCTTGTCTTTCCCACAGGGTGGTTCAGCCCCGCGAGGAACATTCTGTTGCGAAGAGAGTATGCCACGGGCCCCTTTTCCTTCTTTCCACGAATGTTGTGGGCTCCTCGATACGGGGGAAGCCTTTGTGCAGAAATAACAGCGACGGCGCTTCGGGCATGTGCTCTCGGGCGGCCTCCGCCGCACCTGAGACGTCGCTACGTGCACATGTCGCGTAGTGTTCCTGTATATGCTCCCTGCTCCCTGTTAGTGTTCCTGTATATGCTCCCTGCTCCCTGTCAGTGTTCCTGTATATGCTCCCTGCGGGAGCATATACAGGAACACTAATGTCGCGCCCTCTTCCCTCGCTCGGCTGCATCGGGCATCAAAAATTGATTAGTTAAGGACGAATTGATCTTGTATGCGGAGTGTTCACGCGACCATTTTTGGCCTCTTTGAAGCAGTAAAGGCAAGGCGCAGAAGACCGGGACTCAGGAAGAAGAACACAAACGACAGAACCGGCGCCACTCACAACTAAGTTTATTTTCGCAACAAGCCTGCCTTATGTTGGTTATTCACGCCAAGTCGCGCACAAAACTTTATAAGTAAAAAACGGCAATCTATCGACCACTCAGGAATCATACCTGGCATATAATATCGAATGAGCAAACAAGAACCACACGTGGATCAGCACGGGAGGCAATTGATATAGTGTAAACTTTTTCCAAGCCAAAGGGGACAAAACCAGACATAAAAAGTACCGTCTAAGCTTCACTACCGAACTATTCACAACATAACACACTTCGAACGCCTAAGGCCCAGTCAGTGATAAAACCCGCACGACTATGGGAATAATGACCAACGAATAACATGGAAAAAACATGAAAAAGGCGTCTAAGTACAGCGTCTGCGTCAAAACTAAAATCTCTAATAGTCACTCACCTAAAAAATGGATAAAACATGTGACCGCGCGAAAAATGAACCACGTGACAAACAATGAAATGGACAGAAGTGTTGAACGATAAAGGTCTAAAGAACAGCGTCTGCGTCAAAAAAAAAAGTGCAACAAAAGCTTAAAAGCCACTAGAAGATCGTCAACAAAATAAAAAAATAGTTAAATAAAAGGAAGACAGACGGTAAAACCAAATGAAATCACTCTAACATGAAGCCTAAATGAAACCTTCTAAAAAAGTCGTCTCCATGTCACTAAGCATAACGGACGACCTGCTGACGCATGCGTTTCCCTCGTTTTTGATGAAATAGGCTTCCACAATTTCCCGCTCGAACCTGTCTTTTCCCAACTTCCAAGCGCACATATTTGTGCCTACAATCAGCCTCGGAAATCAATTGTGTATTTCTGAATGTTCCATCCACTAATGTGACCTTATTGCAGCATTATCCTCGATTTCCAAGCTGCGGTTTAGGAGATATCAAACATACGCGACCATCGTAACAGCGTGGGTACCATTCTGCTACGATAGGAGCTGTGCTGTTATACTTGGACAAGCGTTCAAACTGTTCGCTGCAGTTTACATTGCGTGACTACTTGGTTCGATGGATGAAGTTTCCACCCATGAATAAAATAGTTTTGACTATTAATAGCAGCATATAAATGCCAGAAAATGAATTAATATATTTATTAGGAGGGCTGAAACTTGGGCCTGTAAGGGGAATGGGAAAATATAGAATGTACTCTACTTCTTCCAAAGAATAATACCAAATACAATGGTATGTGAGTGAGCGTTTTAAAGAAAAGCGGAAGCTTATACATATCGGAGGGGGATGTGGTATCAAGTAAACACCTGCGAGAGATCGTTAAAGAAAAAAATACATAGGAAGAATTTTGGCAAGAACAAAACTTAGTTCGTGTTTTCCCGTGATCTTAAAATGCAAATAAATTATTAAAATAGCATAACAAAAAAGATTGAAAGTGTCGTCATATTATTCGCCAAATAAAATGAAGCACATGGAGTTAAATCATGCGAAATTTCATGTCACTTTTGGTGAGTATAATCATTCGTTCGGTGCAAGGTGTTTACCTGCCAGCTTGCGCAATATCTTTGTTCTAATATAGTGTACTGCCCATAGTGGCGTAGCCAGGAGGTGGCTACGGCACCGCAGCAATTACCGAAGTAATTAACAAAGAGAATTGCGCTAGTTGTTTTGTTACTTTTCTTTCGATTCTATTTGAATTGGGTACTATGGCGCGGGAAAGGCGAGAGCACAAAAAGACGGGAAACAGATACCAGGAACCGCCACTTTGGCGTCTCTAGCCCACTTATTCGAACCCCCTTGAACTTGTGGCTTGGCGCATCACGTGCATTTTCGTTCGCGTTTGTGGCGCGAAAAGAGAAGTGCGAGGCCACGCACCGCTGCAAGAGAGCCAGTTCGCAAACCACGACGAAGACGCAGCCAGAAAACCAGCCACGATAATCTCGCAAATTTTCTCTGGTGCATTATCACTTCCTACTAAAAAAAAAATGACCAAGCCGAACGGATTTGTAGCCTGGTTTCCCGCCGCTCATGCTTTCTTCGATTTGATAAGGGCTGGGCGAGCATGTTCCTCCAGAATATCGGGCCAACAACAAAAAAAAATATTTGACGCAAGTTTCTCGGCCTCCCGCAGCTAGAGGGCGAGAAGAAAATAATAATAATAATAATATTTGGGGTTTTACGTGCCAAAACCACTTTCTGATTATGAGGCACGCCGTAGTGGAGGACTCCGGAAATTTTGACCACCTGGGGTTCTTTAACGTGCACCTAAATCTAAGCACACGGGTGTTTTCGCATTTCGCCCCCATCGAAATGCGGCCGCCGTGGAGAAGAAAATAGTAGAAGACAAGAACGAGAACGCGTCCACGTTGGAGCGAAAACGCCACACGTCGGCGTTCTGGAGTAGCACGCCTTCCCAGCACGCCATAAAGCGAGTCACTGCACAGCAAACGGCAGCTATACTCAACGGTCGCAGATACACTACAGTCGCGCTCGCCACGACGCACTTCGCAAACGCCGCTTGTGCCTCGAGGATGGCGGCGTCGGGCCGTGCTACTGGCTCCGCTGGCGCTGGCCTCAACGCCGGTCTCTCCAGGGACGAGGACGACCTGATAAGCGCTTGCAACGGCTACGCCACACAGCGGAGGGACGATTGCGAGCTGTCGACGAGCAGCAGCAGCGGCGGGGACGACGACTGCACCAGCAGCGGCGACAGCAGCAGTAGCAGCGGTTCTGGCAGCGACAGCGGAAACAGCGACGTGGCGCAGGCCGGCGCGTCCCAGTCGGAGGACGTCGACATCGAAGATGCGCCGACTGCCTCCAGCGTCGCAGCCGTCGCCGCCTTCATGGCGAGCGAGCCACAGTTGGGAATCTGGATCCAGGCGATGGTCGAACGACCGGCGGACTTTCCCATGTGACCACCCGGACGAAGTTCACGACTGGAGCGGTTGGCCCAAGTTTGCTCCCTAGAAGAACGCGGACCAACAGCGTGCTGCGATCGTGCCGAGCCTGCCGGCCAAGGTTCCCCACGTCGCGCTCGTCAACCAGCACGAGTTCCTGCTGCCCAAGATGGAATTGCTGATCCACACACAGGGCAGGCGAGTGTTTTTTCATCCTTTTTATTTTTTTATTTTTCCGGAGCCTGCTGCTCGATCGGGACAGTTGTTGGCGCGGGCTTGCCTGGATCGTATGCGCGCGCCATTTACGTTCGATAGCACTGACATACCAGAGAGCAGCGCTTGAATGGAAAGCACGCTGTGCGTGTTCTCATTTTTGGTGCACGCGCGGATGCTACTTTCTCTTGCGGAGATTGCGTATAGTTGAAGCATCGTCGCGCTTCCCGAGATCTTTATTTTTGCGATTCCAACTGCACGGGCACTCGACTCGTGTTCGCGCCGTGATGCGGCGCCGATCTCGTAACGGTTCTCTTTCAGAAACCGTTGCAATGTCGCACTCCAGGACAGCGTTTTGGCTTCCGTTGTTAAAATGAGCGTTCCGAGAACGCATTAGTGTTCCTGCCGAGAAGCTGCATGTATTGAAATGCCGAAGAGTGGTGTATACGCTGGGCTAAATGAACGGAACAGTATACTCGTCTAGCCAGCTATTTATCATGCGGACGACATTCACTTTCGTTTTGCGAATGTATCTCTGCTTTGAACCGTTTTAGCAGCCTTTATAGCTTTTTGAGTGCTCAATGTTTTGTACATGGTCCACATATATGCACCGTGCCCACCACGTGTTTTAGCTGCTCGTTTTGAAACGTGCGTGCCTAAATATCTCCAACGCGTGACCACTGTGTTTATCAAAAATTATCGTGCCACGTCCTTCTATTTCGCATGCAGGCTCATGCAGCCAGCGCCTTCGTTCCGCTGTACCAACTTGGTGGACGACCTGCAGTACACGGCTTGGCTCACCTTCACTAATTCCGTTGGGGGCGAATGCGGTCAGTGTGAACGAGGCCCTACCGGTGTCGGCCTTATCACCGCCTCCGGAAAGAGGCGTCTTTCTTTACTTTTGTCTTTCTGCGTGCTGAAATGAATTTAAGCCCTAAAGTGTATCCTTGGAATGGTGCAGTTGGTCAGTACTCCCACCCGGACTCACCGCATCCCGGTTCTTCGTGGAACGGCCGGGTGCTGTCCTTTTCTCGGCTAAAGCTCTTCTCCTACGACGGCTTCACCTCAAAACTTCCTCCGGTAAGAGTTCGTTCGCCGGTTCCCCAGTTTAGACACGCCAGGTTGCCGTTCGCAAGTTGCACTAAACTTCGAATGTTTCAACGTGCGCACACTTTGCACTAATACCCAGGACAGGACTGTCGTCAATTGCAGTGTGCGCCCACCCAAATTTTGATCTAGCGATATTTGGGGAAGGCATCAACAAAACATGACGGCGCGGGTGGTACAAATTGTTACCGTGCTGTCGTATTTCGTGTCTTGGTGCATGCCTGCGATGGCTTTCCAGGCCGATTTCTTGTCAGCCCAGCGAGCAACGTGGTCTTAAAGATATACTCGTAGCCACCTGCTTTCTTCCTTGTCATTGTGGTTTCTTGTTAAAACAAAAGTAGCATAGATGACCATATACCCCGAGGAGACCGCAACACAAATTCAGGTCATTTCGGCTGCCGTGACACATGAATCAACGGTCGCCGAGATTTGACGATTGGGTTGAACTGTGCAAGGAACTGTGTATGCCTGGCCAAAATTGAACCACTCTCACCTAACGTTGTGACACCAGATGCCTTACTTTAAAGTTTGCCTTCATAGGATAGCTAGTGCAGGAGGTGCCATGCCAGTTCTGTATTCAACTGATTCGCGCAGTGCTTTGCACCATTCATGCTGCTGTGCACTGCGAATGTTATCAATTCCCTTCAATGCAGTTTAGCCTTGTGATAATGAAGTTGAATACCTTCATTATAAACCGACAGTTCATTCAGGGCAAGTAGGCTGCCCATTCGCACACTACAGCACTGGTGCTTCTCGCGAGCTCGATTTTGATTTTTGTGAGTATGTACACTATCATTTCAATGAAAAAATGATTAAGCAGGCATTCTATTGACTAGCCGATGATTTAAGACATTCCCCTCTCCAAAGCTCAGCACCGGAAACTCTTCCATTATATGTCTTTCAGATCACTCTGAAGTGTAACAACAGTTACCGAATCCAAGTGAACGTTGGAATCGTGGACAACAGCGGACACATCTTGAGCAGGTCGGTCGTCCGCCGCTTTGTCGGTACCCACTTCATTGCCGTCACCCAGTTCAGCAAAAAAGTTAGGTGGGTGTTGTACGTATTTTGCGTGCCGGCTATTTACTTTCCTTTCCAAATCGGTACACTTAACATTTCACTGTCATCTTCTTTCTCTCTCTCTCTTTTCCTTCTACAGCTGAGGAAACCGCAACCAGAGCTTTATCTTCATGTTTTTTTTTTCTTTGCCCAGTCTCGCCCATCCAAGCAACAAGGGATTCAAGACTAAGGCATGCTAATTTAATATTATATACACTGCTTTCACGACTTTCATTGTTTCTGTTATAAAAGTAATAAAGACACATTTGCCGGTACGAAGAGGTCATTTTTTTCGTTGCTTAATGACATTTTACAGTACAAACAATGCACTGATGGTGGTTCTACTGAGGAATACGAAAATAGACTTGCCGCACACATGATGATGCCAGGCCAGTTGCCGCACTGAAAAGCAAAGATAAATTTGAAGCACTCTTCGCAGATAAATACGAGCATCCTATTTCCCTTTCACATTTCATGGAAAGCCCATTATGCATAGAATGTAACCTGAAGGTGCTGTTCCCACGAGAACTAAATTGGAATTCCCAGCATGCACATCATGATGGCCATCCAACAGTCGTACAGTGACCGCGTCCTCTGGAAATACAAAGTGAGCATGCGATGGAATGGACCACAGTTTCATACATTTACTTGAGGGAACTGTGGCGCTAGTGTTTAATGGATCTGCAAGCGGGGCAGTTCAGCCAGCATGGGAATGATGGGGAAATGCATGAATTTGCCTAAACTTCCGTCTTTGTGACTTTGCAAAGTGATCATTTTGAGAAGGCACTGCATCGTATATATGACTACATAAACATTAACATTGCTGGACGGCAAGATGCAAACGCAGGACCTCTAACACATAAGCCCAATTAGCATTACTCCATGGACGCATGGACGAGCGGAACCACTGCAGTTAGTAGGATGATGTGTGCTTGCGGAGTTTTATTACCTCCTACATTAAAAAAAGTATAAAGTGCTTTGAAATTTAGGAGAATTTAGGCCCAGGTAAAACGAAAGAAACGAAGCCATAAGGATGTCTGAAGCCGCAAGCACAAAGATCGGGCAAATGCATGTACTACCCATCATACCCATGGTGGAAGAGAATTGGATCGCAGTACCAGAGTTCCCTCTATAGTGATATGAAACTCTGTGGCTTGGACGAGAACTAACTCTAACTCGAGAAATGGCTGGGGATTGTCTGCATTTCCGAGAGATCGAAAAGGAAGGCTTCTATGCATGGACGGTGAAAATTAAATGGTACAAGTGCTACCCAATGAACGAATCGTGTTTGTGTAATGCGAGTACAGAATGTCCTGCTTTCTTTTAGGAAAAAAAGTGATTAGTAATGGCGAATTCAAGTTCAGGAAAACAGTGCATGTACAGAAAAAGTTTACGATTTGTGAGAGCGCGTGTTGACAGTGTGACATTGTGAAAAATTATCGGATTGCAACCTTGCAGAATGACATCCAAGTTTCAGCGATGCTGTTAGCGCGGGTACACACTTGCAAACGCGTTTTTCCATTCGTTTCACCAGCTGAGCCGCCGGAAGTCTGTGACTCAGCCATATATTCGAGGAAGAGCTATTTTCGGCTTTGAAGTCTATGAAGCATAATCGCAGTCCAGGATTCGATGATCTGGCAGTTGAGTTTTATCTGAAGTTTTGGACACTGTTAGGGAAGCCGTTCATATCAGTGGTGAACAGGCTACTACTCTGTCAGCGTCCAAAAGAGAAGAGCTAATCTCTCATTTGTAAGGATGAGTCGAAAAGCACCGATTTAAGAGCATGGCGTCCAATCGCACTTCTGAACTGCGATTACAAACTCATAGTGAAGTGTCTGTGTATGCAACTCACTCCAGAACTCAACACTGTTTTGGGTTCATACCGGGCATGTTGGGTCCAGGGACGTTCCACTCAGCTTCATGGTATAGCAGTCGGGGACCTTCTCCTGTGGGCAAACGCCAGGAGACTTCCAGGTATTCTGTGCTCTTCGATCAGGAAAAAGGCTTTCGATAACATTAGCCATAGATACCTGTACCGGGTTTTGGAAGAGGCGGGCTTTAGCGTGGGTTTGCGGCAGATGGTCCAAGCTTTGTATTCTCAACCGACTTCTGCTGTTCTCATACAGGATCGCGCCTCGCAGGCATTCATTGTGGGACGTGGTGCATGGCAGGGGGATCCTCTCTCGCCTGCCTTCTACGTGGTCGCTTTTGAACCGCTTCTGCAGAGTTTTGGCAGGTTCCCACTGCTACCAGGATCCCCTCCGGTTGCACTCTTTTCCTGTGCAAATTATCGCCCCGGACGAGGCATCAGCGTGTGCCGTCTTGGATGTTATGGACAGTTACTGCGCGGCGAGTCGTGCAAGGTTGCATAGGTCGAAAAGTGCAGCCATGTACTTGAACTCCATTCTGTCCAGTCCGCAGCCCGTTCATGGTCTTCCCGTGAGAACGAGGTTGCACATTCTAGGTTTCCAGTTCGATCCAGACGGTCTGTCTCTTGGAAACTGGCAGCAAGCTAAGGAGGAGCTTGAAACCAGGATTCAAAAATTCAACGCGTTGTCATGTTCATTGACAGCTCGAGCGACAATTCTTCGTTCACTTCTGCTTTCCTTCATTAGGTACGTGGCGTGTGTGTCTTCTGTTCCAACCCGAACCAAGCTTATCTTGGAGTGGCCTCTTTCGTTTCCTCTGGAAAGGGACAACTTCTTGTGTAGCTCGGCAGGTACTTAAGTTGTCCAAGGATAAGGGAGGACTCGGAATTCCCGACCAGGGCATCGTGGATGCTGCACTACACGTCAGGTGGACCTGCAGGTCGCTCTTAACTCTAATATACTCCTCAAAGTTTTATTTCCCTTTTTCTTAGTACCCGACTCCGTTTGTTTTCGCAAAGCACATTTTCCTCACTGTGTGCCTCACTCAGGTTCCCCGTCCACCATTTATGCGGTGGCTGCCAACTCTATGTATGCCTCCACCAGGTTCACCCCGGCAACGATGTAGTTTCAACTTCAGTCCAAGAACTAGTTTATATCCTCACCCTAGGTCTCCCCTCGCATTGCCAAAGGTACGATCTGTCCATCTACAGGCCAAGCTGGAAGCTCATTACCGCCAGTCTCCTCGAAGCCAGGCGAGCCACGTTCATGTACCGCCTGGGGCGAGGGTGCCTGCCATTGACTTACAGCCCCTTCACAGCCATCCTGGCTCGTGGAGTGTGCCCTTTTTGTGGCGGTCGTGAGGATTCAGCTTATATCTTTACGCAGCGTTTGCTTCCCGCACCTCTTCTTCAACGGATTGCTAGTCTTTTTTTGTCTTCCAGGTGTTCCATATCAGTCTGATCGATTTTTGCACCCTTTGCCTAAGCAGGCGATCAACCAGTTCGTGCTTCTTCTTGTCGAGTGCTCATACCAAGTTTGGTGGGCGTGCTGTGATGCGGTTTGCGGAGCGCGGGCGCAAGGCCTTCACGAAGTGCTTGCGAAAGCGCAGAAGGAGGTGTGGTTCCATCTCACCCGGGAGCGGCATTACTTGGGCGACATGAAGTTTATCTAAGTGAAGTGTGGGCTTGTCCTGCCGTGATTTTCGGTGAGTCAGGTGGAAAGCTCTCCATTAAGTTATGGTGCATGCTCGTAAGGCCCCTCGACTTGGCCATGTGTGCCAGCCGATCCACGAGATTTTGTTTGGCTCAGTGGAGCCCAGAGCCGGAACCGGTCATGGCGTGCCACATGCTTGCTGGTAAGATCGTAGCTCTGTTCCTTCTCTGTGAATCAACGTTAATCCTGTGCAAATACCTGAACGCTCTCTCAGCCCATTAACCGTCTTCCATATTCCTCTGACGTCAGGTGAAAGGCGCCGCAGCGCCACCTGTACGTTTCTGGGAAAACTGCTTCAACACTACCCCTAATCTACGTAGTACACTATTGGGGGCGAGTTCCACCACTGGGAAAGCTGGCGCCACCGTCGGCGTGACGTGGCATGAGGAATCACGTGGACACAGCGGCCGCGTAGGCTGTTTCGGAAGCGTCGAAGCGAGCTGAAAACGAAAGTTTAAAGTCCCACCTGCACCGCGGTTCTGATTAAGTGGTGAGGCTTTACCGCCTTGGGTATCTGCTTGACAACATCTGAAAGTACTATAATAGGTAGTGGCTGTCATTCGAGGCGTGCAGCATGGTAGGCTACTGCTCGGTGCCGCAGTGCCGGACGTATGCAAGGGAGCCCTGTGTCAGCCTTATTGACACGTAGCCGCAGCGCAAGAAGCTGCGTGAAGCTTGGCTGGCGAAACTTAGAACCGGCTGACAGCCATTGGCTACAACTCGGGTATGCACCGAGAGGACTGGGAGGCCGCCCTGCTCGGCTGCTCAACCCTCCAGGACCAACGGGCCCTGGTGGCCCGAGCCAAAGCCGCTGCAGAAGCCACGGGGGGACCGGACTTGGGACAGCCCCCCCCCCCCTAGACTTTGTAAGGACTGGGCCCTTAGGGCTCAGCTCACACCTCCTCCTGTAAATAGCAGAAATAAAGTTTATCACCACCACCACCACCAAGCACAGACGCGAGGAATATTTCTGCTATACGGCGCCGGGACTGCGCGATGTTCGGTGGGTAGCAGAAAACGAGCACTGAGACTCTCGCCCGCACCCGCTGCCCGGCTAATGTCATAAGGGTTTGGTCTATGGACTCGTCGATGCTAAATACTGGCAAGTTCACTGGAACGGAAAGGGAGCGGTAAGACGCACATTAAAGAAAGGCATGACATATGGTCGTGCTTGTGTTATGAATTAATGCACTGGATTACGAAAAAGAAGCAGAGGAAAATCGCGCGCTGAGAAGACCGATAAACATACAGTGCGACGCAAATTGAGAAATAATATTAAAATGTCCAAGAATTTAGAAGACAAGAAAAGATTGAATCGTCGCCACGGCCCACCATAGTCGCCGTAGGCGTCGAAGTTTCTATAACGAAATTATTTTTGAACAGTTCTGATAGCGTCCATGCAACAATGGTTGCTAGTGTGCTGTCAAATGCTCCTATGCTGCGGCCTAAAGCTCACGGCACGGTGCGAAAACGTGATCACAGCGAAAGCGAAACATTGTGCGCAGAGATGCATGCAGACGCGCAGTCGGTCGCTGCAAACCCGTGTGATCGATGCATTGAGGCTTCATTCTGTTATGCCCCATTTGGTTATACAGACAGCCCACTATAAGAACACATTTCACATAGTTTACTCTCAGCGTTTGCCTACCTTTCATGCAAGAAGCCGGTTCGGGAGACTCCATCGCTACGACCTCGCGCAGTGGCACGTTCACTGTACGTATTCGGTAAAGAGATAGCGTGCGTAAACGATTCTGTGCTTTCAGTTTGCCCAAGATCGTTATATCGACAGCCAAAAACTTCTCTCGTTTTGAGGGTACCTATACAAATGTGGAGAAGGGCTGCTGCGTGGTGTTTTTATTGAGCGCGGTAAGCGAAACCTATGAGGAGCGCGCCGCGTGATCCCTCATACTACGCAAGGGAGGCGCTTCCGACAGATGGCGACTCCGTAACTCTTCGCCCCCAATAGCGCCGCGGAAAGAGCTTAAATTTCAAGCCAAACGCCGTTTGCCCTTCTTCTTGCAGGCACCGTGCGCCTTCATACATGGCAGTGCTTTGACGTCACTCACAGTGACACGTGACTTCTTTTAAGGCGACATCAGTTATTTGTTTAATACGTTGCTTCAATAGACGGATTAAAGTGCAGAGAAATATTAAAATATACAAACGTAATGTCTGCGTGTTTTTTGTTTTACTTTGTACCGTAGAAAGAGAGCTGTGCTTCCTCTCATCTGCTTGTTCCCAAGTCGTGCAGTAACCCGCTCAGAGGACAAAGCCTTGTCATTTTCTGCCGTGTTCCAGCGCCGCCCTCTTTCATCCTCTCTCGTCTGCCTCGGTGCTCGTGACTGTGGCACTGACTTATGCCGCATAAAATAAGCCTGGAAGTTGCTGCTCTACTACTGTACCAGCCTGTTTGCATGTGAGATTAAACCCGATATTACTTCCTTCTGGCGCCCTCTCCATCCTCACCATGTACATCTGTCACGGCTTGCCGACCCGTTCGCCGTCGGCGCGAAGTCGTCGACGGGGTATACACGCCGGTTGGTCTCATGCTAACACAGTGAAAGAGTCAGAGTCGGGAGATGTAGAGAAAAAAATATATTTCTATACTGACAACGACACACAATTTAAACGAAACACACACAAAAAAACACAAGAACACTAACACACATTCACTTAATCTAGATCAGTGATGAAGACGAAAGAAATACAATGAACAGTTAAAAGTGGATATAGAAATATAACACTACACAAAACACACTAAACGGCGGTCAACTAAACAGAGTTCGAAAGAAAACAAATGATGGCACACGCATGCATGGCCGCGCACCAGCAGCAAGTCCATCAGCCGTAGAGTAGACGGCAGAGCTTTCCCGAAGAACGCTAGTAAGCCGATCTCGTTGAAGTGGATGCGATTGGCACGACAAATGCATTGAGGGGCCGAAGTATATACAGCTTGGCTGTAAAGAAAGCTCGTTGAACCGAACAACATACAAATGAGCATGCAGCGGGGCAGGCACGAAAGCATTTTTCACACGCAAGAAATGTTAACTGGGACAAGGTGCAAAAATCTCGCCATCGAATCGCAAAACGTTGGAAACCTTAAAAGCTCGTGGTATAGAGAACACAGCTTTCTACACGTGAACCCTGTTGCTCCACATCCATACCACATCTGACACATAATTAAGGGAATTTGAATTTAGTTTGTCCTATTAGCACGGTGTGAAAGAAAACAGCGAATGTTCTTTTTTAAAACATTAAAAGACATGGCGTAAATTAGGAGTATTGGAACCAATTTTGATGGTAGTTTTAAAAAAAAAAGATGCAGGTATTTTACGTGCTTATATGGAACGGGTCTCAGTACGGCTTCTTTGGACAGGGCTGAAATATTCAGGAGCTTAACCTTTGGTCATCCCAGCATCATAAATAGATTTGCGGGTTATCTTAAGACCAACAAAGAAACAGTAATGCTTCTCATCCGAGCCTTCTTAAAAGCATCTTTTGGCGCATCAAATGACACACTGCCGTAGCGCTATGATGAGAGAGAAGTACAGAAATTGGGCCGTCAGCTATATCGCAGCTGTTTCTGCAAACCTCCCTGTCACACTCCCTTTACCTGCACAACGTGGCGCTGTAAGGCTTGTACACTGTTGATCCAATCAGCAGTCTGCAAAAGCGATGCGAATGATACTGCGACTGTAGGAAATTTTCGTCGGACAGTTCGGAATTTCTTTCAACACTGAAAGAAAAAAAAATTCACCGACCATTACGATATACTCCCCAACGCGAAATTTGAGCGCAGCTGTATAGGTGTTATCATTTCGCGATATATTGACTGGCGCAGGCAATGTCTCGTGCGGCACGTTGCTAACGGACCAGTGGCGCGACTGCCTCGCTAATCGGGAGATCGCGAGAGGCAGCGCGCAGGTGACGCGTGGACGCGATTCACAGCAGCCGCCACCGCAGACAGACCTCCACTCATGCAGCGCTTGGTTTCCATATATGGTAGCGGTGGACGCGCTCGTCGCGTGCCATCGGTGAAGAGATAAGGACAGTAAAGGGCACGGTATACTCTGGGGCCATCTCGTAGCGGTCGTCGCCGCAGGGCGCGTCTTGCACGCGGCACTACGCTTTTCTTCTCACGCTTTCGCCATACCCTCCTCTGCCGCTTTTCGCCTCGTGCTCTCTTCGCTATCGCAGTCTTTTATCCGCGCTCCGGCTACGGTCTTTCATCCTTCGCTGTGCTCGCTCGCTCGGTTACTATAGGACGCCGAGGCACGATGTCGACGCTCGCCGCGGGAACGGGCGCCTAAGAGCTTAGCCCTGAAAAATAAGCGCAAACCTTACTTTTTAGGCCCTCTTTTTTTGTCATCCACTTTCAAGCAAAAGCAAGAAATTGGTGAACACACCTCCAGCACTAGACACGAGAGTATAAACACTACACATGAAGCCTCGGCGGTCTCGGCTCGCAACTTTGAATCCGCCACATATCTTCATGCAGAGCGGGTTGGGGCCTTGCACCGACAGCCATGGGCAGACTAGAAGAGAAGCGCGGTCACGTGCCCCCATTCAGACAGACGCAAACGCGTGAGCGCTTGAGCATATTTACCACGCGCTGGCCTCCCCCTTCCCTTGCTCGCGCGGGAAGAGGATGCGCATCAAGCCCATATCCCTCTCATCACACCCTCGCACGCTTCCCTTCGCACCCACAGCATACAGCGCGCGATATAGGGTCTTGTCGCACTTGAACTTCGTACGGGACATGACGGTGAGAGAGTCTTGCTGCTGCGCTTCGGGGGCCACTCTCTGTCTCGCGGTTAGAGGTGCGTAAACGGCAACATGTCATCCCACCTGGGCCCAAAGTGGCAGTTAAGTTTCGTTATGTTGAGCTTTAACTGTACTTCTATCTTCTTCCCTGTCCGAGTGGACACCCTCAAAATCCTTCACATAATGGCAAGCTGGCGCAAAAATAAGGCCTGCGCTTGAAAGGCTGGGTGCCATCTGAGCCATAGAGTTTCCTAGAAGTACTGCAGGGAACTTTGGCGCTGGGATCGTTCAGCCACCACGGGAATGATGGGTAGTACGTGGATTGGTCTGAACGTCGTGCTTGTGTATTCGGACGTTCTTGTAGCGTCGTTTATTACGATGTACCTGGGCCTAAATTCTCCTATATTTCAAAGCAATTTGTGCTTTTCTTTAACGCAGAGGGTAATGAGACGCCGCAAGTACGCATAATCGCAACCTGAGCCGTGCTCCCGCATGGGTTGCAGAAAATAGCGCTAGCCTTTTCTCCTTCCCCTCAAGAACCACTTCTCTGCCAATTGCAGTGGTTCCGCTTGTCCGTGCGTCCGTGGCGTAATCATATCAATATTGGGCTTCTGTGCTACAGGTCCTGTGCTTGAATCCTGCCGTCAGACAATTTTTGTGTTTAATTATTTATAATGCAGTGCCTTCGTAAAACGATCGCTTTCACAAAGACGAAGTTTAAGCAAATGCGTCATCCATCAGGCCCATGCTGGCTGGACTGCCCTGCTTGCCGGTCCCTTAGACAGGGCCACAGTTCTCTCTAGTAATTGTCTACGGTTCAAGCCATCACATCTTCACTAAAGTATCCCAGAGGGCGCTATCGCTCTGTACCTGTTGAATGGCCTCAATTACGTGCATGTTGGGAATTCTAACTTTGTTCTAGTGGGAACTACATCTCCAGGTTGCATTCTGTGCGCAATGCATTTTCTGTGAGGTATGCAGGAGAACTATAGGGTGTTCATATTAATGTGCTGGGAGCGCTTCCATTTTTCTTTCGTTCTCTTTAGGGCGGGAACTGGCCTGCGGCATGACCATGTATGCAGCAGGTCTATTTTTCTATTCCTCAGTATCCACCACAATTACATTGTTTGTCTTTGTTGTACTGTAGAATGTCATTGAACAAGTAAAAAGGAGAAAAGACCTTTATGTACCGACAAATATGTCTTTATTAATGTTATCACAGAAACAATGGAAGTCGTGAAAATGGTGCGAAGTATTGACATTATATTATCGTGCCTTAGTCTTCAACCCCTTGTTGCTTGGACGCGAGAGACTAGAAGCAAAAAAAAAATGAGAATAAAGCTCTGATTGTGGTTTCATCAGCTGTAGAAGGAAAAGAGAGAATGAAAGAAGAGGAGAGTGAAATGTTAAGTGCACCGATTTGGAAAGGGAAGATAACAGCCCGCGTGGAAAGCACAATACCCACCTAGATTTTTTGCTGTACTGGGTGACGGCGACAAAGTAGGCACCGACAAACTGTCGGACGACCGACGCGCTCAAGATGTGTCCGCTGTCCTCCACGATTCCAACGTTCACTTGGATACGGTAGCTATTGTTACACGTTAGAGTGATCTGCAAGACATAGAAAAGAGGGTAGTTTCTGTATTGAGCGTTTAGTTTGGAGTGGGGAAGGTGTTAAATCACGGGTTAGTCAGTAGAATACATGCCTTCTTATTTTTATTCGTATGATATTGTACATATGCATAAAAATCAAAATCCAGCCCGCATGAAACACGAATGCTGTAGTGTGCCACTGGGAAGCCCACTTACCCTGAATGAACTGTCCACTGATAATGAAGGTATTCAACTCCATTATCACAACCCTAAACTGCATTGATGGAAGTTATAACAATCGCAAAGCACAGCAGCATGACTGGCACAAAGCACTTCGTTATTTAGTTCAATACAAAACTGGCCTGGCACCTCCTGTACTAGCTGTCCTATGAAGGCAAATCTTAAAATAAGGCGTTTGGTGTCACAGTGTTGGCTGAGAGTGGTTGAATTTTGGTCACCCATCCACAGTTCAATCTAATTGACACTTCTCGGCGTCCGTTGATCGACGAGCTATCAGAGCAAAAATTACCAAAATAAGTGTTTCAGTCTCCTTGGGGTACATGGTCATCTGTGCTACTTTTGGTGTAACGAGAAACCACAATGACCAGAAAGAAAACAGGTATAGCGACGAGCATTGTGGTAAGACTGAGTGTTACGCGCTGGGCTCGGAAGAATGCGTCTTGTGAAAGCCATCGCAGGTACGCACCAAGATACGAAACAGGACATGCACGGCGAGAACTTCTGTCAACCGCGCTGTCATAAATTCCTGATATGCTTCCTCAAGTGACGCTGAGACAGTTTTGAACGAGCGCACACTGAGCACTGGACAGTCCTGTCCTGCGTCTTAGTGCAACGTACGCGCTCGTTCAAAGCTGTGAAGTAGTACAAAGGCAAGGTCCATCTAAATAGGTCGCGAAGCTGCAAAAGGTCGCGAAGCATGCCAAAACTTATCACCACAGATATCAGTTAGTGGTGCATGATTGATGCGCGACTAGGCGAGGGGGATGGGATGGGGGCGACAAACACTGAAACTAGAAAACCTATGTGAAAAAAAAATGTTCGAAAAAGTTTGAACAGAGTACTGTCATACGAGTCATGTTCTATTTCACAATTTAGTTTTTCGGTCTCGGTGACGCCTACCAATCAGTGATTCTGGCGCAAGCCTTGGGAAGACTGTGCAAAGCAGCTATTACGTCGTTCGGGATGACGTGCTCGTGCACTTGAACGCGGCGGCTTTGTCCGAGCTTATTTTCTATAAGTTCCTTGTGCGTTTGTTTAAAGCGTGGCGTGCGCTTCACGTCAAATTTCGCGTGACCTAGCGCACGGCATTCATTGGCGTAGGGTGCGAGTGCAAGTGTTTTTGTTATCGTGTAAGTTCACGCTGCGTCTCGTCGTGACGATTAATGCGGAACGCTCAGCGAGAAAACTTCGCGCTATGTTCGTTCGCTCAACGCAGGCTCCGATTGTCTGACGGGCATCAAAATTAGTAAGTAGAATGTTTTCTAAATAATGATACGGGGCAATGTTGTCTGATAATTGTCGTATATGAATACATGGTGTCGCGCGGAATTGCGAATGATTCTGGGAAAAGGTTTCGCATATGTTGCCATACATTACGACTGTCTGCTCGCCATAGTACCTTCCTAAGGAACCTACTGGAGCAACTGCTGTCAATAACAGCCTAATTATCTTCACATTAACACATACGCCACTCGTATAGTTTAATGACACGCTGGCGCTTCAGCTGAGGCGAGTCGCAAGCTCGCCACAGCCTCAAAAGAATACGCGTAGCTACTGGCATAGCGGTCGAAATGCCGGACGTGAAGGAAATTCAAGCATCCGCGCCAAGCAGCATAAGATCTTGACGTGACTGCCATTTCCAGTTGTGACGTCGCTTTTTATTTTTATCTTTTGCGTGCTGTTAGTTGTGTCCCCCCCCCCCTGATATGTAGATGGTGATGGCTGGAACGAGCCGCCATTTTTTTTACCATGTGGGCTTCTGTGGAAGCTTCGCTACCAGTTTACATATACCTTGATAAAGGCGCAGCTTTTTCGCACAGCGGGATGGATCCGATGTCATGCGGACCCGCCCAACCGCTCAATTTGTACCGATCGTATGTTGTATCAGCAGGCACCGTCGTTTCGTACTATCGTCTGCTCGCGTCAGCTCTCGCTCGAGCTTATTTTAATTGTAATGGTTTGCGATAGTTTTTTTTTCTTTTTACAATGATGAGTCTAAACCGAGACGTCCCGACGGAAAGGTTTTCAGAGACAGTGCGCCATATTCGATTCTGTGCGAGAAGACGGACCCTGATTACAAGGGCGCGGAGGCAACACCCAGTAGCTCCTCTCACCGGGGGTGGCTTCGAAGTGAAGCCGTCGCTGGAGAAGAGCTTCAGCCGAGAAAACGACAGCACACGGCCGTTCCACGAGGAACCGGGATGCGGTGAATCCGGGTGGGTATACTGACCAACTGCACAAGTCCAAGGACATGGCTTGTACTTCGCTTCACCACAAACAAACGCAGAAACGTGAAGACGCCTCTCTCGGGAGGCGGCGATAAGGCCGACGCCGGTAGCGCCTTGCTCACACTGACCGCATTCGCTCCCAGTGGAATCCGTGAAGGTGAGCCAGGCCGTGTACTGCAAGTCGTCCACCAAGTTTGTAATCCGAAACAAAGGCGCTGGCTGCATGAACCTGCATGCGAGGGAGATGGTCGAGGCACGGTCATTTTTGACGAACACCGTTGTCACGCGATGGGTAGGCAAGCACCTGTCGAAACGAGCAGCTAAAACACGATGATTGCACGATGACATAGTGAGAAAGACATGAACAGACAGCAATATACGTGGGTCGTGCATAGGTGCTTGTTCCTCGCATCTCAATGACGCGCTGCCTGTAGCCACGAACATGGGCGACCCTATCACCTTGCTCTCAACACTGCTCAATCGGTTTAAACTGCAGGGATATACCTTCGCAAAATGATACGGTGATTATCATCCGCGTGATAAATTCCTAACGTCACGTGATTACTGTCCACCGTTTCTTTCAGACCAGCATGTACACCACGATGTGGCATGTGAAGCTTCTCGGCAGGAACGCTAATGTGTGCTCGGAACGCTCATGCCAACAACGGAAGGCAGGACGCTGCCCTGTGGAGTGCGAGGTCGCAACACTTCTGAAAGCGAACCGTTTTGATTTCGTCCCCTTACACGACGAGGCGAATCAATATCGTCTTGCCACATAACTGGTATCGCAATAATGGATATCTTAATTGCGCGGCGACGCTACAACTACGGCAAGCTCCGCAGAAAGCGGCGTCCGCCCGAGCAAGAACGCACACAGCGTGCGTTCCTCTCATCCGCGCTCTGTGGTAGTACGAGTCAGTACGCGCATACGACCCAGAATAGGCCGCGCCAACACCCATGCCGATCGAGCAGCCGACGGGGGAGCTCCGAAAAAAAAAAAAAAAGACACTCGCCTGCCCTGTGTGTGTATCAGCAGTTCCATCCTAGGCAGCAGGAACTCGTGCTGGTTGACGAGCGTGACATGGGGAACCTTGGCCGGCAGACTCGGAGCGATCGCGGGCTGCTGATCCGAGTCCTTCTTGGCAGGAAACTTGGGCCAACCGCTCCAGTCGTGAACTTCGTCCGGGTGGTCGCTGGGAAGGTCCGCCGGGCGGACGACGTTCGGCTGAATCCAGATGCCCACCTGTGGCTCGCCCGCAGCGAAGGCGGCCCCGGCTGCGACGATGGAGACGGTCGGCGCCTCTTCGATGTCGATGTCCTCCGACTGGGACGCGCCGGCCTGCGCGACGTCGCTGCTTCCGCTGTCGCTGCTGGAACCGCTGCTGCTGCTGCTGTCGTCGCTGCTGGTGCCGTCGTCGTCCCCGCTGCTGCTGTCGCCGCTGCTGCTGCTCGCCGACACCTCGCAGTCGCCGCCCCGCAACGTGGCGTAGCCGTTGCAAGCGCTCATCCGGCCGTCGTCGTCCCTGGAGAGACCGGCGTTGAGGCCAGCGCCAGCGGAGCCAGCAGCACGGCCCGACGACGCCATCCTCGAGGCACAAGCGGCGTTTGCGAAGTGCGTCGCAGCGAACGCGATTGCAGCTGGTCTGCGACTGTTCAGTAGCTGCCGTGCGCTGTGCAGTGACTCGTTGTATAGCGTGCTCGGAAAGTGTACCACTCGAGAAGGCTGACGCATGGCGTTTTTGATGATGATGATAATGATGATGATCACCTCAAAGTATTTAGCACATACCCGCTCACGGGCATTGGTTTTCTCTGCCGTACGAGCGTGTCCTGGTTCTTGTCTACAATTTTCTCCTCTCCCTCGAACCGCAGGAAGCCTAAAAACTTGTGTCGGAGCTTTCTTTTGTTGTCGCGACCCCTCCCTTAATCAAATTAGAGAATGACTGGCACGAATCCAGGCTACAATAGCAATGGGCTTGGTCAACTTTTTCTTGGAGGGGGGGGGGGGGGGGGGGGGTAAGTGATAATGCACCAGAGGGTATTTTGCGATGTTTGAATGACTGGTTTTCTGGATATATCTGTCTTCGTCTTCTCTCGCAAACCGGCTCTTTTGGGGCGGCGCTTGGCCTCGCGCTTTTCTTTTCGCGGGCACAAATGCACGCGATGCGACGAGCCACGAGTTCACGGGAGTTGGACCAAGCGTGTTCGACCAAGCCACAGCGGCCGTGGTTCGACATACCAAATCGGCGGCCACATTCTTAAAAAAAAAGTTTGCTCCCTTCGCGGCTCATCTTGGACCACAATAATCGTCATCTGTCTTGCGCACCTTTGCTTTTATGACGGTACGTTTAGTTTGCGGCATGCGCAGGCTCCGCCGCGATTTGAAGATTTGCGCTGGTTCCTGAAAAGAACCTGCAGGATGACGTCAACAATGGCATAGCATAGTGCAATGCGAGGAGGAGTGGGGGGAGGGGGGGAGCAAACAAGTCTTCTCTCGTGCAGTCAGTGGTGTATCCAGAAAACATTCGTGGGGCCGCAACATTCGTATGGGGACGGATTGCCAGCGAAGCTGTTTAGGCTGCATACATTATGAAATCATACTTTCCTTTAACGGCACCACACTACGCCGATACAAGCGCCGCAACGGTCACCGTACATCCCTTGCGTGTGCCGCAACCGCTGCTGCAGCCGCGCCGGCACCTCCGGCGCACGTGACGTTATAACCACAGAAGGTCACGTGCCCAGGCGTCGTCGCCACATACTGTCTCCCCTCTCCCCCAAAGGCTCGGCTGCGCGCGCGCATTCCTGTCCACGATACGGATGCAAGGAAATAATGTGAGGCGAACGAATGATTATACACACCAAGTGACACGAAATTTCACATGATTTAATCGATGTGCTACATTTTATTGGGCGAATAAAAGGACGACACCTTCTATGTTTTTATTAGGTTTTTTTTTTACTTATTCATTTGCTTTTTAATATCACAGGAAAACACGCAATAGGTTTTGTTCTTGTCAAAATTCCTCCTATTTCTTTACCGATCTCTCGCGTGTGTTTATTTGATGCCACACCCCCAGTCCTATGTGTATAAGCTTCCTGTTATTTTTCTTTCAGTTATCTGTAATCCTCACTCGCACACCACTTTCTCCGTTATATTCTTCAGGAGATGTAAAGTACGGCCTATATTACCCTTTCTCATAACAGGCCAAAGTGCCAGCCATTCTAATAAATTGATTCATTTTTTGGCGTTTGTCCTGGATGTCGCCATGATAGTACGGGATAGTTCGTGACCGCGCGTCTTGCTCTTTTTCCAATCGCGCTTTTTGTTTTGTCTCCGGTAATGCATAAACTGGTCTACCTAGCTGATAGCTAGGGTAATCTTTAAGATTCGTGCGCTATTTCCCGCTACCCGCATGCTCGTCGCTGGACGCGCAGAAAGGCTGACTCATTCCGTTGTCAGCATGCCGAGATACGCCACGTCATCGGTGGGTCGCGTCGCGTTTGTTCGCTCTCTGAATCTGGAATTCTTTTGTCTATATCAGGCGTACCATATAGGCCTGATAGTTCTTGATAGGCGAACTGGTCGGCCTGACAAGAACAGATTCGAATCGTTCCAATTTCTTTTCGAGCTGTACCGATAGCCTGCCAGCGACTTCCTATTCGAACATATATATATATATATATATATATATATATATATATATATATATATATATATATATATATATATATATATATATATATGTTCAGCAGATTGGCCATTCAATGGCGCCCGATATGAGGGATATCAGCATATATCAGTATGAGGCACTCTTCGTTACTGGAGGCGTATCTCGCCGCACATGTCGTGACGGACGTGCTCCCGAGACAAATATATTACGGCGCTTAACCTATACTTAGCCCCTTATGTATACCTGGCCTTTATTATTCCTTTCTTTTTCCAAATTAACTCAGAATCGATTATGAGAAACCGTCATTCACGGTATGAGCTCAGATGCATGTGAAACTGTGCAAAAGTAGCCTATAAGCTCATTCTTGCTGTCAGAGAGAGAGAGAGAGAGAGAAACAACTTTAGTAAATATGCCTGCAGAGTCGGTTAGGCTCCCTCCACGCAGGGAGGACAAGCTTTTACCGCGACGCGGCCACTACGTCAGTCTCGTGCATTGTGCTCCTCGAGGTCTTGGTTCCTCGCTACTTCCGCGGATCCGAGAGGGCCGCCACCCCCTTCCTAGGGGTGCTGCCCCCCTTTTCCACGGTTTCGCAAGGTCGCTGCCTCTCTAGAGCTGCCGAGACCTGCTGGACGGCCTTTAGTTGTGTATCTTGGTCATAGGTCCTCGTTGCAGCCTCTAGCTACGGCGGGATCGTCGTCTTCTCACTGGCTTCTGGTGGATTTGTACTGCAGTTCCAAAGGATGTGAGCCGCGGTGGCTCTCTCCTTAGCGCACAGTCTACACACGTCACTCGCGTACACGCTCGGACACACGTGCTTAGCTAGCATCGGGGTGAGCAGGGACCCCGTCTGTAATTGCCTGTATAACACTGCCTCCTCACGGGTAAGCCCCGGGTGAGGTGGCGGCGTAGTCTGTCTGTTAAGTCTGTACCACTTCACTATTTCGCTGAAGGTGGTCATCTTGTCCTTGGCACTGCACCGCGACCAACACTCCGAGTCGGCCGTGCTTGCAGCTTCGCGGTTGGTTAGTCCTCGCGCGGCCTGTGTGAAAACTGACACCAATTTGATTCACGACCATTGTTTTGTAACAGACGGTGTAAAGTACCTATGTAGCGCGTTTTGAATAGTGCCAGTTAAGCTGAAAATCCACACACTCGGCGACCCAACTTGGTGAGAGGCTCATAGAAGAGCGGCAGACACCAGCTGACACATACTCAGGGACACAAGTTGGCATCAAAAAGGTTCATTGAAGGTAAGCGCAGACCGAGTAGCACAAACGCATGCAGTGCTCCAAATGGGCGTCGAATAGGTTCACTGAATAGTGGTGCCTACCAAATCCCGCATGTATGCAGTGACCCATGTCGACGTCCACCCTGCTTGGACGTCCACCCAGGTCGCTGCCCTCTGCCAAGAGCCACTTGCCCTGCACGAGCTCCAGGCGGCACTGAGGCGAGGGAAACGCCGCAGCGCACCAGGAGCAGACGGTGTAACGCCACAAATGCTCTGCAACCTCGCCTCCAGCGAGCAACAGCGCCTGCTAGAGTACTTCAATGAGATCTGGCAGTCATGGCAGGTGCCAGAGGTATGGCGCACAGCCATTGTGGCACCCATCCTCAAGGCCAGAAAACCGGCTAGGGAACTGTCGTCCTATCGACCGGTCTCCTTCACCTCCACTGCCTGCAAGGTGATGGATGCCATGGCCCTGGCACGACTGGACTGGGTGGCCCGTGCTCGCGGCTTCCTGGCAGACAAACAGACGGGCTTCCGGCGGCGGCGGTGCACTGCGGACTCCATCGCTGACATGATGTCCACCGTGGAGGACGCCAAAGCCGGCGGGGACCTCGTGATGCTCTTGCTGATCGACGTACAGGGTGTCTTCGACAGCCCGCCTCACACAGTTGTCCAGCAGGGTCTGGACCTTCTCGGCATATGTGGCAACCTGCGGGAGTTCCTCTCGTCGTTCCTGCACAATCACACCCTCAGGGTGCGTGTGGGTTGATCGAAGAGCACCCCCGTCCAGTCGCTGCAGGCGTGCCACAGGGGTCAGTGATGAGCCCCTTCCTTTTCAACCTGGCCTTGACATGGTTGCCTGCTGCCCTGCCAATCGACCCTTACTTCCCCGTGCAGTCCTCACTCTACGCGGATGACATCGTCCTATGGGTGCGGGGACCACCGTAACACATCCGCAAGACACGTACGGCCCTACAGAGAGCCCTGGACACTTCGGCTGCCCACTTGTGCAGCATCGGCCTTACCATCTCGGCCAGGAAGACCGAGGCCTTGCTGCTGCATCCCAGAGCAGCAGCCCACCGCTCAGCTGCCCGGCTGCGCTTGGAGGGCGTCCAGATCCCATGGAGCAAGGCAGTCACGTACCTGGGGCAGCGCATTGACCATCGGCTGACCTGGCTGCCAGCTACCAACGCCCTGTGCGCCCAGACGCTCCGGTTCCACAAGGCGATCTCACAGCTCCTTGCCCGTGTACAGGGCTGTACCACCAGGTGGGTCATGCAGCCCTTTGAAGCTGCAGCCACTCCACGGCTACTGTATGCCCTCCCTCTTGTGGCGCTGCCCCTACCCCGCCTGCGGAAACTGGAGCTGCAGCACTGGTCAACAATACGGGTCTGTCTTGGCGTTCCCCGAACCTCACAAGTGGGCGCCACTCTTGCTGAGGCAGGTACCTGGGCCCTGTCACTACTCTTCCTGCAACAGTGGTTACGACACATTGATTGCCTGCACCATGCCGCAGATTATCAAGCACTCCTGACCCGCCTACGCCCCCGGCCAGCATCACACATGGGACGGCTGTGTTGCCTCTATAAGGAAGTCATAGGGTACACGCCTGCAAACTCCGTACAGCCTCGCCCACCACACCGACCACCAATCCCTATCTCGACGGAGCTGCCAGGTGTCTTAAAGAACCGTTCCGCAACATGTGCCCTACAGCAGACGGCAGCCTCTCTCCTCCAAGAGAGACTTGGGGACCACCTTCACATCTTCGTCGATGGATCCGTGATACCGAAGACGGGTTCATCCACAGCAGCCTGCGTTGCACCGGCCCTACAAAAGAGTAAACTGTGCCGACTCCTGGGACATGCAAGCTCTACCGCAGCAGAGCTAGCAGACTCCACCTTGCTGCGGACCTACTGGCAGAGGAGCTACCAGCAACCCCGGCAGCCATCTTCTGCGACTCCAAGGCGGCGCTGTTCTGCCTGCAGAACCCTGACAGGGATAGCCTTGGGGTTGCGCTGCTCTCTTCAAGACTGACGGCCCTTCAGGACGCAGGATGCTCACTATCCCTGCATTGGTTACCGGCACACGTAGGGATCCCGGCCAACGAAGAGGCGGAGAGAGAGAGAGAGAGAAACTTTATTTGGTTCTTTCAAGGATTTAGCGTCTCGAGGTCTCTGTCGTCTTCTTGGGCGCATGCGACTTGGAGCCTCTTCCGGCAAGGGTGACACTCTTTCAAAAAGTGCCCACCACTCAAGCGTCCCCCTCAGCCCTGCTGTAACGGCCGCAGACTTCTCGAGACTCAGGCAGCGTCGGCACATCATCGCCTGCCACCCGGACAAACGGGTCTCCCTGGGCCGGCCTCCACGGCCTCTTCCACAGCACGGCCTCCTACAAAGGGATGCCTCGTTGCTGCTCCGACTGCGAGTTGGCTTGCTACTGGACGGCAGCCCGCCTGCACCGCCTTGGGAAAGCCACCTCGCCAGCCTGTGCCTCCTGCGGTGAGCCAGAGACTCTGGAGCACCTCCTGTTGGTCTGCCCTGCTCACCTGCAGCACCGCGGCCGACTTCTGCAGGAGTTCCACCACCTGGGGATCCGATGTTCACGACAGGAAGATATCCTCTTCCCCTGTCGTAATCAGCTACCAGCCTTCCTAAGTGTCATCGAGTACCTCGACTCGTCGGGGCTCTCGGCGAGACTATAGGAAATTTCTACAAAGATGGATGGCCTAACGGCCATCCCACCACCTCGAGCTTCCTGATCCGCCACTACTTCGCTTCTGCTGAGCCACCTCCTATACGGTCTCCCTGCAGCCTACTCCTCCGGTCGAACCCACTGGGCCCTCCCGGCCGGGCTACTCTGATGCTGCTAGGACGACCCTCTACCTTTCTCCCTCCTACCCTCTGTCTCTTTAATCCAATCTCCCCCACCCTGCTGGTGCTGAGCCGTGCTACTGCATGGGTTGCAGAAGATAGTGCTAGCCTTTCCTCCTTCCCCACAAGAACCACCTCTCTCTGCTGAAATCATGGGTTCGCGGCACTGAAATATTTCTATCTCGGCTATTAATGAGCCGAGTTGTAAAATTTTTGTGGCAGAACGCTCTCTAGAGGATATATAACAACTTCCGGCGTATAATCAAAATTTGCTATGGGGCTTGGTGAAGGGCCCTTAAATTGAAGCCCATGCTTGACTTGGTCACAGTGACACCTGACTTGAACGCGCCCAAGGAAAGGCAACGAGCATGTTGATCCTGTTCATAGTAGGCATTATGTTGACTAAGTCAAGCATGGGCTTCAAGTTGGGGCGCACATTTAAATACATGATTTGTTTACCTCATACTTGTACCCTCATATTTTTGTTAACGCGTCATTTCTGTACCCAGTCCCCTACACCCTTAGAAGCACGCACAAGGTGTTGCACGTACATATACCACTACGGCTGCATTCTGTTACGACTTTGCACCGCTGCACCACTATTACGACTTTGTGGTCCCGTAGCGCTCGTCACCCGTTTCGTGACAGAGCGTTGGTAGCGAAGACTCCGAGCCAGGCGTCGATGAGAATAACAAAAGGGACTTTATACACTATATACAGGCCATTATACAGGACATGAACGGGTCGGCACTGGGGCCGAGATCTCACAGCAAACGCGACTGTTCCCGCACGGCGACGTCCGGCGAAAACGCGTGACACATCTCATTCCAGTCGAGAGCGGCACTGTGCTCCCGGTGGGTCGGCGGATCCGGTTTTCGAGGCGACCGCCTCGCGGCTTTATACTCCCCGAGAACCATTGTCACTCAAACGGCCCAATACAAAGTCAGCACTCGACGGTCGTCCGAGAGGTCCAACCAGCGACCGCGCTGGCCACACGGTTCAAAGTTCACGCGCGCGCTGACCTCCAGGCAAAAGGAGGTGCGGCGCCGGGCTGTCTGGCACTTGCTGACACGTTTGAACATGCTGCCCGCCGATGCTTCTCCGCAGGACACCGCTGCCTGACGGCTCAGCATCTTGACTTGTCAAGGGAGAATTTGGGCGCTTGCAGGATAAATTCTGCATCTTGCAGATTCGGAATCCGGGCTTGTGGTAATGGCACAACAGCATCCCCGCCCTCAGATAAGGCGCCGAGAAGACGAGCTGCCTCCACGTGGCTCGGATGCCAGGCGCGCACGTTCGTCAGGCTCGTCCAAGTTCACGTCCAGTGTCGGGACGCCAGGTAACTTCACGTGCCCAGGTCCGACTCGCCAGGACAGGAGCTCTGCTTACCGCGTTGTCGCCAAGGCACCTCGACCAGCTCTGCTCGGGTCGTTCCTAAGCCTTTGCTTCTCGCCACTGGTCCCGGTTGGTCGTTCTGCAGCTTGCAAAACCGACCGGCAAAAGGCAACACCCAACACGAACAAGTGCCCTCTGTCTCCCGTCAAACACCAGACAAGGCCATAATCCAAATCAACTTAACTAAATTGCTATCCCCCTTTTGCTCCCGCTGCAACAAGAGGCAGGTGTACGATCTAGTACACAAGGCTCAAACAACCAGTTTTCGAATTAACAACACACCAAAATAGAAACAATTAACAATCAGCAATAATAATGACAAATGGAATGGTCCCCTTGAAATCACTTGGACCAAAAACATACTACTGAGGAAGCAAATGAGGTCATTCATTTTTCCCGGCGATATTTTCGAGGAATCCGAAGCTGCTTATATTTGCGACCCTGCTTATCCGTGTAGCGGCGGTACAATAAGCCAGACTCCTTGCCAAATGAAACCCTCTTTTTCTTCACTCCCCGTTTTACGCTCTTCCTCAGATCGGCTAGTGAACAATCTTCCTGTTGCTCGCGAATCAGAGTTTCTCCTTCAACTGCCGCCTGCTCCTGCCAGCTGGCGGAAACCGGAGCGAGTGTGGAGCCCGCGTCGCCTAATTGCGGCGTCGCGTCTATATCGCGGCTAGCACTGCACGTGTCACTCCCACTCACTTCCAGGACCCGCCCGCCTAGGCCAGCCTCCGAGCTCTGCCTCTCCCGCGACTGCTCGCCACTCAAGTTACCTTGATCGGTCCCTGTGCCGCACCGCTGTTCGCTCACCGACGCTAAGTCAAGTTCCCTCTACAGAGGGCGCGCTTTGGATCGCGTGAGGGCCATGTACGCCACGTCGGCAAAGAATGATTTGCCCTGATCCTTCAGCAGCTGCTCCGAGTTATTTTCCTACCTCCGAGAAGAGGTAGGAAAAGTGCTCCGGGAGGGCGGTTGACACAGCGGCTTCGGTGTTAAGTTTCCCAAACTCTCCTTCAATGATAACCGTTGCGATCGGTAAACAGACACTCTCCTCCTCGGCCACTTGCCGTATCCTAGCACACTCTCCCGTAAAATCATTCGAGGAGACGAAAGACGGGTGGACAACGTCCATAGTTGCTGCAGAGTCCCGAAGTGCACGGCACTTCTTACCGTTTACCTTAATTTCCTGCACATAGGACTCCAATAGTCGTAGGTTTTTGTGCGCTTCCTGTATTGTTGCAAAAGCAATTTTCTCTTGGCAGTTCGCAGCGATGTGCCCTTGCTTTTTGCAATTGTAGCAGGTTAACGGGTTCCGTTGTTCAAAAGAACGCGTTGTATCATTTCGCTGTTTTGTTGCAAAAGCAATTTTCTCTGGGCAGTTCGCAGCGATGTGCCCTTGCTTTTTGCTATTGTAGCAAGTTAATGGCTTCAGTTTTTCGGGCTCCCCGGAAAACCCATCTCTCCTATCTACTTTTTCTATGCGCACTGCCTTGCTGTGCAAGCTGCGGCGGGTGTAATACTGTTCCGCTAACTCTGCTGCCTTGTTTAGCTTAACCTCCTTTAGCCTATCTTGAAGCCAGAGCCTGACCTCCTCATCAATGCAACGGTAATACTGCTCCAACGCGATGCATTCGACGATTTTGTCGCGGTCGTCGTAAACCTCTTCGCCCTTCAGCCATTCCACCAGGCCGGCTTTTAGACGAAACGCGAAGTCAACATTCGACTCCTTGCCCTTTTTTGCATACCGGAACCTCAGCCGGAAAGCTTCGGGCGACAATTTGTACTTCCGCAGTAGCGCTTCCTTCACATCACTGTAGCTCTCAAACGCCTCTTTCGATAAGCAAGTTATTACGTCTGATGACTCCCCAGGAAGCAACGCTAACAGATTCTGTGCCCAGAGGGATCGCTCAATGCTATTCCGTTCGCACACGTGCTCACATTTCACGAGGTATTTGGCCATATCCTCTCCGACGACAAAGGGTGGAAGTTGATCGCGTATTCTTGGACCGTTAGAAGTGAGACTAGGCGCCGGCGAGCTATTTCGGGTCTCCAACTCTTTCATTTTAAGCTCGTGCTCACGACGCTCCTTCTCTTTTCTTTCCTCCTCGCAATGTTCCTTCTCCCTCTTTTCCTCCTCGCGACGTTCTTTTTCTGCCTGCCTTTCCCGACGTTCATTGATATCCCCCCAGGCCTCTTCGGCTTCCTCAGCCGTTACGTCCCCAGTCCTCATGACCTCAAGGATCGCATTCTTTCTTTTGGTTGAGCCCAACTCAATGCCCAACTCCTCACAAATTTGGAGAAGTTCCCTGACCCTGTACTTCTCCATCGTTCAAACTGTCCTCCTGCTGTTTACCCTTTTTGAATATACGTGCCGTACGCTACTATAATGCTACTAGTAAGACATATGCAAGTATTTCACACACTGCCCTGTTTACCCCCTCAGCATCCCCTGGTTTTCAAAACACTCTTACTAGGCTTGAAACACACAAGGTTATCACAATGCAACACCAAATCCTTCCCTAAGCTACTATAACCTGCGTCAGAGAAAGTCTGGTGTTTGAGGTAAACTTCAGGCACTCACCGCGCCGAGGTAGCTGATGCCGGTCAATCCCGTAGCTGCCATCCACTGTTACGACTTTGCACCGCTGCACCACTATTACGACTTTGTGGTCCCGTAGCGCTCGTCACAGAGCGTGACAGAGCGTTGGTATCGAAGACTCCGAGCCAGGCGTCGATGAGAATAACAAAAGGGACTTTATACACTATATACAGGTCATTATACAGGACATGAACGGGTCGGCACTGGGGCCGAGATCTCACAGCAAACGCGACTGTTCCCGCACGGCGACGTCCGGCGAAAACGCGTGACACATCTCATTCCAGTCGAGAGCGGCACTGTGCTCCCGGTGGGTCGGCGGATCCGGTTTTCGAGGCGACCGCCTCGCGGCTTTATACTCCCCGAGAACCATTGTCACTCAAACGGCCCAATACAAAGTCAGCACTCGACGGTCGTCCGAGAGGTCCAACAAGCGACCGCGCTGGCCACACGGTTCAAAGTTCGCGCGCGCGCTGACCTCCAGGCAAAAGGAGGTGCGGCGCCCGGCTGTCTGGCACTTGCTGACACGTTTGAACATGCTGCCCGCCGATGCTTCTCCGCAGGACACCGCTGCCTGACGGCTCAGCATCTTGACTTGTCAAGGGAGAATTTGGGCGGTCGTAGGATAAATTCTGCATCTTGCAGATTCGGAATCCGGGCTTGTGGTAATCGCACAGCAATCCTCAATACAGCCTATATCCGATCTGTCACAAAATGTCTGACATGTTCGGACACCTTGAGTTCATACACGAGTGAAATTTATTCAAAAATGTGCATTTGCACGTTTCGCGCAAATTGAGCAATCGAAGATCAGGTATGCGAAGAAAATAACTTTTGATGGTATATAAAATGCACGTTCATCCGGTATTAGAATTTGTCTGTGTTTTATTCTCTAGGGGTACCACCATAAAAGCTTCGGCCACTAGTTTTATTAAAGCGAGAGGCGCCACGTTTATGCATAGGACCTTCAAAATACGTTGTCAATGCCGTATTATACCTGGAAGCGAGAATCCCACCCATTTCATGCCGATTGCACCTTCTGACCATCCGGACTTCTTTAAGGCTATATATGAGTTGCCCTTAAGCCTGCCTCAAACCGCGGGCTTCCCGAAGAACTGCGAGCGAAGTATGGCTTCAGCCGCGAAACGCGCATGAAGTCAACAGGTGGCGGACTTGAGGATGGATGAAACCGTAACGGCGCGATCTCGTAATTGACGTCGTTAACTTGACGTATATAGGACTTCATAAGGTCCTGTGTAACGAGAGAGGAGCTTCTGGGAGAGGCCGACCCGACGACATGGTGACTAATTGCAGCACCCAAGCACCTGGGGCGAACTGAACATCGCGATGGCACCGGACTAACGCTCTTTTTGCAGATGCTGCGAAGCTAATAAGCGAGATCGGGCGAATTGACGCGCCATGTGAGCGCGATCGATGAATTCACGAGCGTACTCAGTGGAATCGCGGGACACAGAAGGTAGGATGGTGTCAAAGGGCAAAGTGGGGTCGCGACCATACAAAAGACAAAAGGGTGAATATCCTGCGGTGTCATGTCGGGATGAGTTATACGAGAATGTCACATAGGCCAACGTGGCGTCCCGGTCGCGGTGATCGTTGGAAACGTACATCGACAGCATCTCTGTGAGTGTTCGGTTGAGACGTTCCGTAGGACCGTTCGTTTGCGGGTGGTAGGCAGTGGACAGCTTGTGCTCAGTGGCACAAGAGCGGAGGAAGTTGTCCACAACTCGAGACAAGAACGAGCGGCCGCGGTCTGTAAGTAACTGTCGAGGTGCACCGTGCTGGAGAATGACGTCGTGAAGGAGAAAATCGGCAACGTCAATTGCGCAACTAGTCGGCAACGCCTTTGTTATCGCGTAGCGTGTCGCGTAATCAGTAGTGACAGCGATTCACTTATTCCCTCTAGTCGTCGTCGGAAAAGGGCCGACCAGGTCAAGGCCAACGCGAAAGAATGGTTCAGAGGGAACTTCCATGGGATGGAGTCGTCCGACAGGTGGCCGAGGAGGTTTCTTCCGGCACTGACACAATTCGGAAGTTGTGACATAACGACGCACAGAGCGGTGGACACCCGGTCAGAAGAACCGGCGTCGTACGCGGTCGTATGTAGGCAAAACTCCAAGGTGTCGCGCCGTCGGTGCCTCGTGAAGTTGTTCCGGATCGCAGACAGATGACGAGGAAGGACAAGGAGCAACTCGGGGCCGTCAGGGTTGATATTGCGGCGGCAGAGGATGCCGTCGTGCAGCACAAACATGTGGCACGTGCAATCGGGGCTGCCAGATTGCACTCCGGCGATGATGGACTGTAAGGATGCGTCACGTTGTTCAGCGCGCATGTCGGTCATGTCAGTCAAAGCCATCACGCAGGTCACCGGATCATGCGCAACAGGACCGGGAGGATCCACGGGGTGACGCGAGAAGCAGTCAGCGTCCTTGTGCAGGCGTCCAGACGTATATGGTCGACAACAAATGAAAATTCCTTGAGCCGCAAAGCCCAGCGACCAAGCCGTCCAGTCGGGTCCCGGAGAGAAGACAGCCAGCAGTGGGCATGGTGGTCCGTAACGACCGAAAACGTGTGGCCATACAAATATGGCCGGAACTTCGCGACAGCCCAAACTAAAGCCAAGCACTCCCGCTCGGTGATGGAGTAATTTCTCTCAACAGGTGACAGCAGGCGGCTGGCGTAAGCTCAGTGGCGTAGTAACAGGGAGGGGGGGGGGGGGGTTGACAGAAGACCTATGGGCCCCGGGTGCCAAACGACCTAGCTACGCCACTGCGTAAGCTATCACGCACTCGGTACCATTCTGCTGTTGGGCGAGACGAGCACCGATGCCGTGGCCGCTTGCGTCAGTGTGAACTTCGGTCGGTGCAGATGGATCAAAGTGGGCAAGTATGGGAGAGGTGATCAGAAACCCGATGAGAGCGGCGAACGCGTGAGCTTGCTCAGGGCCCCATAAGAACGGCGTGTTCTTCTTTAGATCTGTCAAAGACCGAGCAACGTTGGCGAAGTATTTGACGAAACGGCGAAAGTAAGAACACAGGCCGACGAAGCACAGCGCACGTCAGAAGCAGAACGTGGCTGCAAGGAAACTGCGTACGGCGCGAACTTTTTCTGGATCTGGTTGGACACCGGATGCGTCAACGAGGTGTCCCAACACGGTAATCTGACGGCGCCCGAATTGACACTTCGTGGAGTTCAGCTGGAGGCCGGCTTTTCGGAAGAGCGCAAGAATGTGTTGGAACCCCACCGATGGCACCGGCTATTGGGATCCCACCGATGGCACCGGCTGTTGGAACATTAGTGCTGACACCCGTTATTGCAATCGGACCGCTGGCGCCCGTTGTTGCAAATGGGTCGCAAGCCCCAAGGGTAGCGTTGGCCTGGCGGCCTGGGGCACACTGGAAGCATCCGAAGGTCCCGGCAAAGCATGAGTCGACTGCCAACAGAACAACTTGTTTATTCTAGCATCGCAAAAGAGCGGCCGGTCAGGTCGACCGAAGTGGAGAGACGGGAGAGCACGTTACTCAACAGAAGAAATCGGAGCCTCCCTCCTGGCGTCCGGGGGCAGCTGCTCTTATACTCTCGGAGTTGAGGGCAAGAGAGAAGGTCACGGGGCTAGGTCACGTGACGGTGGGGCACAGACACGCTGAGAGACACGTTGGGACCAGGAGGTGACGCATCAGCCGGGCCGGCGCCGGTCAGACCTCCTCGCTTCACACTGGGGGAGCTCCTCTCCCCGGCTGCCGCGCTTTGACAAGCGTGGGCACACACACACACACGCACACACGAAGACACGTGGCACTGAAACATGCCGGGACGCGCTCGGCGGGGATGCGTCGCGGCCGCTCCGAACGGGCCAAAATGTCCGCCGCTTTGAACGAAGCCCCGGCGTCCGTTGAATCCGCGCCGGCATACCGCGCGTCGTAGGCGAAACGTAACAAATGGTAAGGTGGCTGCCGGATGTGGGAGAAAAAAACGATAACGTCGTCAAGGTAATAGAGACAGGTGGTAACAGAGATATGTAGCCTCGCAGAAGAGAGTCCATTATACGTTCAAATTTCGCAGCAGCATTGCATAGGCCAAATGGCATGACTTTGAGCTGATATAAGCCATCCGGCGTGATGAAGGCCGTCTTCTCATGGTCCATTTCGTCCACTGAAATCTGCCAGCAGCCGGATGGAAGAGCAATGGACGAGAAGTATTTAGCTCCGTGCAAGCAGTCCAAGGCGTCATTGATGCGTGGTAATGGGCAGACGTCTTTTCGGGTGATCTTGTTTAAATGGCGATAATCGACGCAAAAACGCCAGGTACCATCTTTTTTTTCCCCACAAGGACGACAGGCGAAGCCGAAGGGCTGGATGATGGTTCGATGACTCCTTTGCGGAGCATTTTGTCCACTTTTGATTGGATGAATCGACGTTCAGCATTCGATACACGATAGGAACCCCGACGAATAGGATTCGTGTCTCCAGTGTTGATACAGTGGTGAACAACAGATGTTTGTCCTAAAGGCTTTTTGCCGAAATCAAAGATGTCAAGGTACGATTCGAAGAGGAGACGTATGTCCGTGACCTGTGCAGAGGCGACGTCAGGTGCAATCATCTTCGCCAAGTCATCCGTTAGGCAACCAGAGCTGTGAGCTGCAATTGGTGCTAAGAAGCCGCTCTCGGCATTCAGACTTTCAATGTCAAATTCGGAAGTGTTAGAAACGCTGGCCAAGAACATGCCGGCTGGAAGCACTTGAGGGCACAGGCTGAAATTCAGAAGCGGAAGAACGACGTTGTTATTAGTAATAGTCATCACCGTATGCGGAAGAGCAACGTTCCGGTTCAAAAGCACGTCGATGATGGGGTGAAGGACATATTCACCGTAGGGAATCTGTGGCTGTGCGGTCAAAGCGACGTAAGTGACTGTCTCAGGTGACAGATGCACATCTTGAAGCGAACACAAGTGCGGTGGAGCGGTGCTCGGAGCATCGTCGACTTGAGGTAGTTCCAACTGAAGGATGCCGGTTGCGCAGTCGATGAGAGCGGAATGATGGGATAAAAAGTCCAATCCAAAGATAATGTCGTGAGGGCAGTTGTCGATCTCAGCAAAGAGAAGAGAAGCAGGACGGCCGGCTATACTTCAAGGCGCAGTACACATTCCAAGAACAACCAGCACCCAGCCGTCGGCCACACGAAGCACTCGGGCAGCTGCTGGGGTGAAGACCTTCTTTAAACGGCTACGTAGGCTAGCACTCATCACAGATACGTGGGCTCCAGTGTCGACGAGTGCTTGGACAGGTAAGCCGTCTATTTTAACGTCAATTACACTTCTCTTTATGGGCACAGACAGGATTTGCTGCAGTAGTGGGCAATGCAGCACCACCTCCGAGGGCTGCATTTCTTAGGTTTCCGAAAGGGTGCGGCCAAAAGCCACAAGGGACGAAAGGCGACGTGGCTGCGGTGGATGGGAAGATGGGCGACGCGTTTACGGTGAGCGAGATTGGTGTCCGCGCGGCGATGGTGAGCGACTGCACAGCGTGTTCATAGCAGTGTTATCGGCGCTGTTGGACTCGGCGGTGGGCGAAACATTGCGGGCATTTCCATTAAAACGGCTCAGGTTGGTCGGCGTGCGAGGTGTTGAGGGCCCCGAGTTGCGACAGTATCTGACGACATGGCCATTGCGGCGACAGGTGAAACATATCGGCTGGTCGGCCGCGGTTCTCCACTCAGTTGGGATACGATAACGCGGAGAGAAGCGTCGGGTTGTAGCGAAAATAGTAGAAGGGCGTTCGTTGGCTCTGGGATTGGTGACCGCACAAACAGAATGTAGGCCAAAGTTTTCAAGTTCCTGTCGAACGATGGATTGCACGAGGGTAACTGAAATAGGGGTAGCATCAGGGCTACGCGAACAGAAAGCTGCGGGCGCCATCGCATCCAGTTTACGTCGAACGATTCGCACCACGTCCTCTGATGGCGACGCATGCTGCTGTGCGGGTTGATCTTCACACGTCGACGTTGCGGCAGTATTGGGAAGTCTGGTGAATGGGTGCAGGACGCGTCGGCTTTTGGCATGCTCCAAATGTCGGCACCCTTTGATGATAGCATCAACTGTAGAGCAGCTTTTGCACATGAGCAGATTAAAGGCGTTGTCAGAAATTCCCTTGAGCACATGCCGTACCTTCTCAGCTTCGGTCATGTCGTGATCGGCTTTACGACAAAGCGCCAGCACATCCTGGATATACGAAACATAGGACTCTGTGGGGGATTGGGCACGAAAGGCTAGTTCCTGCTTTGCGGCAATTTTACGGACGGCTGGTTTGCCAAACAACTCTGTTAACTTCTCTTTGCATTCGTCCCAGCTGGTCAGCTCCTCTTCATGGTTTTCGAACCGCACCTTTGCCGTGCCTCTTAGGTAGAACAACAGGTTAGCTAGCATGAGCGTATAGGGTCCCATCTGTTGATTCCACTCACACGTTCGTACATAGCCACCCACTCTTCAACGTCGGCGCCATCAGTCCCGCAGAAAGTTCCGGGATCCTTGGGTTGCACGACCACAACCGAAGGGGACAGCATCGTAGCGGGTAATGGTGACGTTGGAGGCGGCAACGACCCTGATCCCGCGTGCTCACCGTCATTCATGGCGAGGACGGTGATGCGACGTCCACTGTTGAGCTCCGTTTCCAGCCGTGGTACCCCGGCACCTCCACCAATATGTTACGGGGAAGTTGGGAGTATAGACTGAATATATTTACAGTATATATACAAGCAAAGTCGATGGGGTCAAGATGGATGACCAGCCACAACACGTAGCAGCCAGCGTCTCGCGATCTTCTTCTTCCTTTCTCTCTTCTGTCATCCTTCTGTAACAATATAATAAAGGTCTTCCTGCGCATATATAAATATATTGTGTCTGTGAAAAGTGGAAATTTAAAAAAAAACTTGTTGAAGTGAAAAAATACTGCAGGGTAGCCGCCGCTGGTGCTTCTAACGCGCATGTCCTCATATCGTCAAGATTTATATTAATAAAGCGAAAGTATGAATTAAAAGCAGTGCATGTCGGCGACAATGATCCAGTAAGCTTTTAGCAGCAATGAAATTTTAACTGTAAAGGTGGAGGCAGCTTAAAAGAACCCTCAAATGATAAAGGATGTGGGATCGTTCTCCACCTGCGGCAAGTTATTTTTTCATACACTTTCAATTCCATTAATTTATAATTTCTTTTATTTCAATTAGTAAGTACAAGTAATGTCCCCTGTGTTGCCTTTGGTGCCTGTTTATTGGCTCCTTATAACTCCGATGATGTGGGTAACTTACAGAACCCTGGTAATGACATTTAGCGGGATAGAGGCTCTGCTCCCCCCCCCCCCCCCTATTAGTCGGCGCCTATGGGAGGGTATCTAAACATATAAAGGGCGGGGAGGGTACAGGACACGCGGAATTATATGTTTTATTTTATTTTGTGTCGCCGATGCGTCCCGTAGGTGGGGCTAGCAATGTTCACGATTCCCATACTCATGACAAAGATTGCGAACAATTACTTCACCTTACACAAGTACTTAAGTCGTATATATGAACAGGCAAAGCTAAAGAAAAGGGACTACATTAAATGTGTCCTTTAGACAAACACCATTAAGGCTTTCACCACAAGCTAGCAATGGACGATGCGTCCCTTCGCGTGAATGTCCTTATTCCGGCGCTAATAAATAAAATTCGCCGTCGTGTGTAAAAAAAAATAATCCTTACGAATTAAGAGGTTGTGTTCAGAAGAATAAGGGAATGTGTATACTCTCCCTTTAGGGTGCGTAGGGAAATCAAGGCTCCACATCTATCTTCCCCCTATCTATGCTTTTGCGCGTTCCTGCCTTCTCCCTTGTAAACGCATCGAAAAAGGTTTGTCCAAAAATTGTACGTAATTCGGGTCCTGCATACGAAAGAGGGTCATACGACGCTCGACTGTGCTAAAATGCGAAAAGGAAAGAAAAAAGAAACCCTGCTTTCCTGCTGAGGAAAGCAGGCGATCTAGGCCATATCTCCGAGGAAATGCTATAGAGCGCGCGCTGGCGGGCCTTTTATTCAATCAAACTGACATGCGACGTCTAGGTCGTCTAAATGTGTTCGCAACGCATCCTAAAACATTCGAGCGCCCGAACTGCTGCAGCTGCTGTTACCGCGAGTTTTTGTTTTGTTTTTTTCACGGCTCGGTTCCGCGTGTGCACGTGACACGTGGATCATGCAGCTGCGCAAAGCTGACCGTCCACCGACGAAACGCGGGTAAACGCACATGAAAGATCACACAAGTGCTCTCAACGCCTGCGCAGCTTCGAGGAGCGAGCTAGAGGAGCGTAAGTGAAACGGTTCCTAGCAGTTCGAAGTTTCTTGACGGTCGTCGACCGTTGGTTCTACGTCGCGGACCTACAATCCCTGTGACGCGTAAGTACTATTACTTCTCTCCGTTGATCTGTGCCAAGGTAAAGAGTACTCAGAGTCTTGGCAGTAGCGGCCCTTCGGATGTGGTGTCTGCCTGCTTCATGGTAGTTAAAGGACGCGTGGCTTATATATGCGCCCGTTCTCAAACTTCATTTTGCTCAGGTTGTCAGCGTCTGTGTCTTTCAACGCGCAAAATTTGCTTATGCATGGGCGTCTTACTTGTTATAACTTTAATTGGCCTTTAGCTTGATGTTCCGCTAAGTGAGTCGTCGGTATGTAAATTTCCTCACGATGTACATAGCACCGATGAGTGCCTAGCTCCTATCCTAGCACCAGGAATTGATGGAGGTGAAATCCAAAATACGCTCGTATACTTATATAGGTGCATGTTGAAGAATTCCAGGCGGTCAAAATTAAGTTCATGACAGTGGCTTGTTGGGTTATACTAGGAGAGTGCCAGCAAACTTGAAAGTAGAAAAACATCGAGAAGGTGACAGACAAAGCTCTCCACAACGGCACCCCTCGCTAGTCATAAGCAACTTTCGCGACAGCAAACCCCCACAAAAAGGGTGCAATTTTCTGGTTTACTGCGTTCATCGCCTTTAATTACAACGCAAGCACCTGCAAATGTGGCAGTGAATACCCACCTTCGTTGCTTAGTGGCTATGGTGTTGGGCAGCTAAGCACGAGGTCGCGGGATCGAATCCCGGCCACGGCGGCGCATTTTGGTGGGATCGAAATGTGAAAACACCCGCGTATTTAGGTGCACGTTAAAAGAACCCCAGGTGGTCTAAATTTCCGGAGCACCCCACTACAGCGTTGCCTCATAATCAGAAAGTGGTTTTGGCACGTAAAACGCTATAATTTAATTTTTAACGTATACCCGTGTAACTTTCAGTGAAGCAAGCGATTATAACGTTGCTTGTTTCAATGAAATCTTCTTGCGTGTATTTGTGCGCAATGCTTCCACAACTTTACCAACCTTAGCATCTTTGGCAGCATCATAATTTTAGACAACTTACAGCGCCACCAACTTTATATATTTCTTTGTTTGCGAAGTAGAGTCGAATCAGTTGTTTGCCAAAATGGCGTCCCGCAGTGGTGGCGATCTCTCGAAGTTGCGCGTTGTTGATTTAAAGGAGAAACTATCAGAGCGCGGATTATCAACATCAGGTAACATTACAGATAACACAATACAGCTATCCTCGATTAGGGATCCAGATATGTTAAATCGCGCGCGTTTAGAGACCGTGTTACTCGAGCGGTGTTGTGACGCACACGCCGGCCGGTTGTACTGTTTGGAGTCCGTAGTATTTGTGATCAACAATTTTAGCCTCCGTGACTTCACAAATTGTCGAAAATACATAGTCCTTAGAGTAATTAAGAATTTGTGCATTTCCTGATTATTTTTCCGTTCGCGGGTAATGTGCCAGTGCGTGCAACTCCGCTTTCAAGGTTCGTTTCGGTGCTGACTCGCCGTCTTTCGCTTTGATCGCAGGACTGAAGGCTGACCTTGTGAAGAGGCTCCAGGCCGCGATAGACGAAGAAAATGTAAGTACAAGCCATTGGTGATGTGCAAGTGCAATTGGAGTGTTTGCGCGTTTTGGTGATCGACAGCAGGTTTAACGAAACCACGAGCGGCGATTAGCCACCATTTGCGATTAGCCGGGCGCTTGTCAGTTTTGTGTGCTCACGTTCGTATTTTTGCTGCTAGGAGGTGACTCCAGCGCAGGAAGAAAGCATGGACACTGAAGAAGACTCGCAGGTGGGTATAGATTCTGCAGACACCCTGTTGTCGCTCTCGATTTTCTTATGGACTGCATCTACTCGGACCCGAATTAGTGCCGTCACAGAAACGCTCTCTCGTTTGACACCGTACTTCTTCTTGTCAGGGTGCCCAGGAAGCCCCTGCTCTTGAGCAAGAAGATGCGTCGATTGAAAAGCCCGAAGACAAGGTATGTTTTGACCTTTGCCATCCTTTTGAACAAATTAGCAGGTACCCCACTTTGATAGGCCTTGATATTCGTGCCTACTCCTTCGTGAGGGCCAGTATTGGCACACGCCGAAAATGTTGCTTCGCTAGAACTCCTCTTAAGAACAGCTGTCTGCCAGTCGTCATGTTGGACACATTAGCGAAAGTGGTCGGCCAGTGGAAAAGAGTTTTTGTGAATTCGGCCCCAGTTCCCTAGCCTAAAGCTTTTACCATGTAGAATACATTATAACCTGTGCAATCATTTAAAGAGAAGACGTACACGGCAATACAGGCTTGTATTCCTTTTTTCCAGCAATTGCGTTTCCTCATCCATACAGCTATGTCAATAAGAGTTTGGTGCTTCAAGACGTAAGTAGGTGGTTTTAATGTAGAGTGACTAGCTTACTTCCCTAACTTCTGTACTGGTTTGTAAACCTGGGCTATTCGGAACTGAATTATGGCTCGAAAATGTGAAATGACAAAGTAATGTGTATAAAAGTCTTTCATAGCTAGACAGCACTTGTCCTGTGTTGCCCATAACTCTCATCTGTAATGTTACTTTTTGCTGTAATATTGCGCTATTATTCTGCTGCATTACAGGGTACAAAATCTATGAAGCAAACAAGCACACAGACAGACGAAATAGCTTTGTAATGTAACCTGGAAGGCCAGCACTCGCCTATCAAGACTGCCCCTGTCACGTTTTGTAGACTGTCACGACCCTATAATCAATAATCATCTGTGCCATTAATTGAATAAGGCTTCCTGCCTGCCTGAGCATTGACCTAAACAAAGTGTTTAGTATTCTTTTTTTTTTTTTTGAGGTATCGTGAATTTTTGAAAAGTAATGACATAGACAGTATCAGATTACTCCTGCTAGCACGAAATGAAGGGACCCAATGTGGTTGGGATGGCGAAATTGCACCATGCTGCCAGGTTATGTGGTGCTGCTATATGGTCTGCACTAGCATAGTTCACTAGCATTTGTCTCTAATAATGCTTGTTGCATGCTCATGGGATGCAGCTGAAGCGTGGTGGCTTCTGGAGCTAAAAGCACCTCATCTTTGCAGCTACATGTAAAGTTTCTGCCAACTTCATTTTGGCATTGCAAGGTTGTGCAACAGTTTTATTTTGTGAGAGCACTTGTGCCAACTTTTGGAAGCTGTGTTTGGTGAGGTTAAAAAAAAAAAAGTCCGCCTCCATTCTACCATGTGAAAGTAAATGTACAGCGAAGCTGTTGCTGACGTTAGTTAAGCAACACCAACATTAAACGACGTGACTCAAGCACCACCACCACAATCAACATACATCACGCGTGCATGCACGTTTGCGGGAGTGCTGCATACATCCTTATTCTTCTGGGCTCTCCGTCAACGTAAGTGCCTTATTGAAATAAATGAATGTTTAAAAGTAGATTGTGTCAGAAAATGCATAAGGTACAACTTTCACACAAGCCGCAGGCATGACAACTTCGGATTGTAATTTGAATACACAAGAAGACATCATTTCTGTTATGCGGAAAGTGAAAGACAACGCCCTTTTCCAGCTGCCATTTGAGGTCTGTTTGAGTGGTTGCGGCTGCCTCTTGGTGGTACTGTTTTTCGACAAGTGTTTGCCATAATGCTGATTACGACCGCAGCATACGCTGTGCGACACTTCCAATTGGCAGAGCGCCCACGCCTCAAGGACAAATACATTGTGTGCACACATTTGTCGCATACATGCGTGCGAAAGTGCAGCGTACATCCTCATTCTCCACCTAGCACAACTGCGATATTGAACTAATTGAATCTCTCAAAGTAAAATGTGTGATAAAACTTGTAAAGTGCGACTTACACACAACCTGCAGACATGACAGCATAGGATTATAATTTGAATATACGAGAAAACTTGTAGGAAAAATGTAGGGGAGGTGCTGTTTCTTGGGTCACAGACCAAGGAATCCTGTCCAACTAAAGGCTTACAGCTTTTGTTGAGAAGCACTTTTGTTGAAAGTGTGATGTACTGGCATCGGTAGCTAGTACGATATATTACGTGCATGAAAACTTTGTGTGTTTCGTTTTGTGCCAGTTGCAGAAAACATTTGTTTGAAGTCGGACACTGCACATACCTCTGGAGAAATGGTTGCATGTAGACTAGTTGGTTTTCGGATCATGGATGCAAAGTTGCGCTGCATAGTTCTAACTTTACACATGAGAAGAAAACACAATCACACACACAAGATGACGTGATGCACAACGTCGTGTGTGTGTGTGTGTGTGTGCACACGTGCGTGCGTGCAGCTTGTGTGTGTGTTTGTGTGTGTGTGTGTGGTTTTCTCCTTGTGTGTCCTGTTCGAACTATGCAGTGCAACTTTGAATCCACAAACTTTTTAAACACTAGCTTTTACCTCCTAATGTTATTTACTCCGATTCTTTAGTTTATTTGGCACCTGCGCTGTGTCATCATTGCTTAACTTCTTTTACCTTAATGCGGGTGTATGACTGCTTCATGAGCCTTGGTGCACATCAGAATTGGTACTTCACGAGCTACTAGTTCTCTTAGCTCTTGCATGTCATTGATGTCATGGTAGTGGGATTGGCTGGAACATAAACTCCCAAACAGAAACTCCCAAGTTCAGCACTGGTTGAGATATTCTCTTCTTGGAACTTAACCAAGTTATGTCATTTTATCATCATCATGACAAGATGATGACAGTAATTAGAATTGCATTGTCGGGAGCGTACTACTCTCGCTTCATTTTGCGTATTTGTTGTCCCTTCTGCACTGATGGGCTTTCTCCTGTTGTGTGCCCATCCTCAGGAGCTCTTGGAGCACCAGAAGGAGGTATTGGGCAAGGAACAGGTGCGACTGCTCGAGGAAGAGAAGGAGCTCCTCGGAAAAGCACAACAGCAGCAGATCATGCTAGAAGCTGAGAAGCAGCAAAAGGTTAGCGGGAAGTTTGTCATCCTTTGCCAACAACCTGGTGCGCATATAGCCTATTTATCTATTGCATCTCACAGGCATTATGCAATGGTGTTGTTACATCACTAGGGTTACGGAGGACGTACTATCGCGGACAATTAAAACACGGGCAAGCTAGGGTTAACTGGAAGGCATTCCTTCATTTCCACTTTTGCTAATTTGTGTGTGGTCGGTGCAATTTTGGCTTGTACAGTTGGTGCGAAACCTACACTAATCAAGGCTTTATATACTAGCCATGCAACAAGACACTGTTCAGAATTTGTGCTTGCAACGCGTGCTAAAACATTAGGGTAGATCAAGATCGTACCTTTGAGTAGTTACTTGCAGAAGTGTTGTACTATGTAATCTCTTGTTTGTGTCATTTGTGTGTGATTGTACAGTATCAATCTGACGTGAGTGCAGTTTTAATATTCCGTACAGTGGAAGGCTGCATTCTAATGAAAGTAAAATCCCATCCTGATCATGTACTGAGATTTTGGTGCTCTTTCAACCTGTAGCCATTCACTACTGTGCCTCTCATAGTACCTGCTGTAGCTCTGGGACCTGGAGGAGTCGTGTAAATGAAACCACAACAAATTAGGATGAAAGCGCCTGCGATGGCTCTCTCTGTGTCTTTCATCGTGGTGGTCTCATTGATCTGCATTATGCCTTTAGGCCACAGATGCATGTTCACTTCTTTTGTGCCAATCAGGTTGCTTGTAAAAGCAGCAGCAGATTAGTTCCCTCCATTCTTTTGTGGCAGTTAGCGCATTCAGATGCTATGTGACACTGCATTGCCATTGGGATTTGCCCACTCTTTTCAGTCTTTTTTTCTTGTGGTAGGTAGTGCTTTGAGACCTTTTGCAACTTTGTATTGCCTTTGGGATCTGCTCAGGCCATAATGGACCAGATTGTAACATTTTCTCGCTGGGGTACAATACGAAATGTGTCATCATGCTGTCGCCATCATACTACAATCGTCCCCTTCTACTGCCGTCGCAGGCATTCTCGCATTGCACACTCTCACTTTGCACAAACATGCCCATCTGTCTAGTAACACTGCGTAGGAACCTAAACAATGGATAGCCAACTACCTGCAGAATACTTCGTATAACACTATGCCCACAATATGTTGCATCGGGATAGTTTTTTGTATTTCACTTGCACTGCGTAGTCACATTAAACTTCAAACAAGCACACACGGGAGAGCAAGGTGAGCTCGGGCTCCCCGTGGTAAGGCAAATCGGTGGAGGGGAACCCATCGGTTGTATTTTAGCAGTGCTCAATAAAAGAATGAAAATCACTTTTTCATAAGTCTTCAGAAGAAACTGCACCATGTGAGCTCTTGCCACGTACATGGAAGGAAACAATAGAGCGCGCAGAAGGGAGCAAACTTGGTTATTCCATGCGCTGGGATGTAGAGGCACTATGCATAAAAATTCAGGGATGTTTGTACAACTTTCAGCAGCCACTTATCACAGATGAATAACAGCTTTCAGTATTGTTTTACTAATCAAATTAGGCTAAATGTGGCACTGCACGACAAGGAGGGAAGGTGTCTAATACATTTTTAGTAAAGAAGACAACTATTGGCGTGGTAATAACTTTTGTGAGCAGATTGAGTTCAAATTAAATAGTGACAGAATCGAATTGAATACTTTTAAAAAAGTATTCGAATAAGAAAAAGCCATTCTCATTTACCAATGTAAAATTATGTTCATATCGTTCAATGTTAACAAGTTTCTGTCATGACATTGCACATTATGAAGAAGCATTGTTTAATAAATGTCCAAATGGAGTGTCCTGAACAAATAAGCAATCTTATTTTAATAAGGAGTGCTTATCTAGCATTCTTTGAAATCAGGCGATGTTTGTGGTTTAGAAGGAAATGTCTTAACTTTCTGAGCAATGCGTAGTGCGCTCTACCACATGGCTCCTTGTCCACTACAGTTGTCAGGATTAAATTTATTGCTCTTTTGCTCCAATTCAGGTTTTCCGCAACTTGATGATTTACACTCTTCGAAAGCTGTTAGAAACGTATTTGTTTTAAAATACTGATTTCTTATATTTTTATGCTAACAGTTAATTCGAAGACGGAATAAAATAGTCTATTATTCGAATTGTTATTTGTAATTTGTTAACATTTGACCCCCAAAGGCAACTGATAGGGCTGTTACTGGTCATGAAGCACCGAATGCCTACAGGATTGGTGCCAAGTGCCAGAAAGGCAACTGCTGTACTGTGCAGAGGTCTGCAGCTTGACAGAGATCACAGCAACCTCTCGAATATCAGTTTTCATCATTGTAGCGTGACATTGCAAAATGCATTGCTGGTGCCATAATTGTATGCAGCGATTGCCCAATTCAGATGAATGTACTCCTGGATGATTTAGGTACAGCAGCAAAAGGCAATTAGGCTGACTCTACACTTTTTGTAGCACTGCCCTTCGTTCGTCTCACTTAACTTCTGCCATGTGAATCTGCTATGCTTCGTGACGGTTTCCATCGGGAGCAAAATGTGGTACAAGTGTGTCCTTCCTTTTGCAGATCCTGGAGCAGACTCGCATACTTGAGGAGGAGAGGCAGCACAGGCTTCAGCAGCAGGTGAGGCAGCTGCTCTCCACTAAAATTCACAAGTGAAAAAGTGTTAGGGACTTGGCTGTAAACAAGCATACTGTTCTTTCCAGTTGTTGCTCCGAGCAAAGGTTAAACTTCACTTGCATTTGCTAGAATGTTCTTAAAAAGCCTCATTGCTAAGGAGGACACCTCAGTTTCTCATCACTGCTGCTTGGGGTTCCGATTCATCGACTATATACTTTGCGTCACTAATTTTAAGCAGTGCAGTGAAAGCTGTGGGTCGCATCAGCAAACCAGAATAGAGAAACTGAAGGACTCCTCCATTGTCCACCTCTGTGTTACACCAACTTAATGGAAGCTTCTTAGTAGGAACAGCAGCACACAACGGCCATGCCCTTCTCAGAAAGCGCAACTGGCTCTAGTTGACACATGTCCCAGCCTTAACTGCGCTGCACAGATATGTTGAGCCGAAGTATAGCTTGCATAGTACCCTGACACGTACTTTGCATTGTCTTGAGCTATAGCATTACTCGTGTTATAATTCAAACTCTTAGGGATGACAGATATGTTTTAGTTTTCTGAAGTCGATTAGAATGGATTGAAGACGGAAATTACGATTTGTGTGGGAGCAGATTCATGTGCAGAGTAATTTTATGCTGTAAACGCACTGTACAACTGATAACTGCAAGTTCTACGTTGGAGCTGTCCTATGAATGCACATCCTGAATACCGGAGCCACAAACATGCAGCGTAGTCATTGTAATCTTCTTATGATGCATTCATATTCAGTGCAATCTTGTTTCATTGGATTTTTGGAGGAACCGTTCTTATTCCGTATTTCTGTACATGGTTGCTTCAAGAAACACTGAAATAAGTTGCAGCACTACTTCTTTTAAATTGGCATGCAGATTAAGAGCTTTATGCAGACCTTGGCCAGGGCTTGTGTATTATACTACTGTCTTCCTTGTGGGGCACAATCTGCAACCTGGATGGCGCTACAAACCGGCCATCTGGGAGGCAAATTCAAAACCACATAACAAGCGGGGGTGTGCCTGCATTCATGTGCATTCATAGCAGCCTGCATTCATCTACGTCATGGTGGAATAGTTGTCAGCTGGCAGTTTACTTAACGACAAGAAATGACCCTGTTTCTTCAACGTCAGCCTGTTAAATACACTGAGGAGAGACATTGTAAAAAGATAAATAAATAAAAACGGCCATGTGCTTTTTCTTGAAGCATTGCAGGCTTGGCTGAGTTATTTCTCCAGCCAGCTGTAAAGTGTAATGCACTGGATGAGTAGCATGTATACCAGGTGAAATAGTTGCAGCTGATTGGCACAGGACATCTGAAGAAGATGTGTGCTGTGGCTTGCAGCAGGGAACGTAGTTGCAGCAAACCAGCACACATTCAAAAAGGACAAAGATGGGAGAACAGATTGTCGTGAAGCATCGGCTTCCAATGAAGATTTTGTTCCAATGCAACACACAAATTGGAACACCTTCCGCACACCAAATTGGATGCCTACATTTAATAAACCATCAGTTAATGCAAAATCAAACTGGTTTTTCACTGGGCTGGCCAATAGCCAATGTAGGCTAGTGAAGTAACTGAGCTTTTCCTGTGACAGTGGGGATGGCAAACTGGGTTCGTTCATTCTGGTCATTATGCATTGTTCTGTCAAAATGAGAATGAACTGACAGAGAAAGCATGCAAACAGAAGTGGTAGCTCTGTTGATGGTGCGTCAACAAATGCGCAAAGTGTGCCTGTTTGCATGTACTTGTGTTGCATTGAAATAAAACCTTTGTTAGGAGTCAGTTCTGCTCACTCTGTTCCGTGTTGTCCATTCTGCCTTTGTCCTAAGGCTGAAATGGGTTTAGACTGAGGCTGAACTGACGACATGGGACAATAGGGAAATGAGGTAAGGACGTCGCTGAGCTAAGAACCAAAGGGAGGGGTGTGCACGTGTCAGCACTGCTTCTGTACCTCTGACAACCAGTGAAAAAGCATATCTTCCTAGCAGGTGACTTTCGATGGCGTATCGGCCTCCCTGCGTGGTCAATATGAAATGCAGATGCTGTGTATTTGCATTGTATTTTTATTGCGAAGGCAATCATATGGACACTCCACGGGCATTTCCACCATCACCATGATGTTCCGGATAAAGTCGAAGTGCAGTAACATTGTGGGAGTGTGCTCTATGCTGTGTGTGAAAGTGAGCCGAGGATGGTGGCTCCATCTTGAATGCACAAGTGAGGAAGAGCGGTGTCTTCAATATAGCGTGTAAGGCACTGGGGGAGGGGTTCTACTCCGCGTGCCCTATCTTGAAAGCGATCTGTGTTGGGGACAGAGTTTAGGTGCACCGATGGCCAACAGCTTCGTGTGCACTGTGTTCTTGCCGCTTGATTCACGTTGAAGCAAGAGGCAGCATGAAGGTCAGTTCGCTTGCTGCTGCTGCTGCCCCGCTTCCTCATGCCAGCATTCCGACAGCGAGTGTCCGCGGTCATCAAGTGAGACGTGTTCATGTTTGCCTGTTGCGAGGCGCCACGCTTGTTAATTTAGTTAGTAAGGGAATGTTCTGAAGTTTATACAGCCGATAAAACTACTATCCTTACTTCATATAGCTGTCTAATAATTTGCTGTTGTGATTGATGCTTCGCCTTTCGGGTGAAACTGCAACTTTATTTGCATATGCACAGCTGTATGGGATAGAGCATGCAAAAAAAAGAAAACTAGGTTGATAATTCAACTACGTCCCCGTCTTGTTTTCCTCTTGTCCCATGTCTTCAGTTCAACTGCTAGTTCAGCTGCCTTAGCGATGAACCAACTAGCTCTGTTGAATGCCATTCTGACATGCCTTTGTTCATTTTGAATTGTGTACGTGTCTGCTGAAAGTAACAGATTATATGAAGTCGTCCAGTCCTGTATGTGAGTCCAGTCCTGCACACGTACATTTCTGAAGGAGTGTAGCTTTCATTGTTGAGGGCGCCGCACTTACGCTTCGTGCAGCTGTTCCCCGTGACCGAGCAGGTTGTGGCCCACCAAGTGGTGACCACACCAGCAGTGCTGGTGACTCCGGCTGGTAGCCCGCTTGCTGTGGCCACAGCCAAGGCTGCGGCGGCCGCTGCGCCCGCTGCTCCCATGGTGCTGGCGACAGCCGCCACGGCCATGTCCCCCATGTCAGCAGCCATTCCCCAGCAGGCCACGGTGCTGGCACCGGTCAGTCCCCCCCCCCCCCCTCCCCCTTCACTTCATATCTGCTCACATAGGAGGGACACTAAAAAGAAAAAAAAAAATAGGTGGATTCATGCAACAATGCTAAAGGAACACCGCTCTTACAATAAGAGGAAGGCCTAATAAACCAGAAAAATACTGGATAAACCAGAAAATACTGCTGCCACCAGTAAAAATACTGGTGGCAGCAGCAACGTCCTTCAAGTTCCTGCATAAATTTGCCAAGATATTACGGATGTTGATGCTGTCTACTCAGTGCGGTTAATTTTTTATCGGTACAGACGGACTATATTGTGTATTTAGATAGCCAGAAATTCAACTTGGGAAGTTTAGAGAATGTTAACTGCACCCTAATGACCTTAAAAAGAACAGGAAAAAAAAGTAAGCTGTAACAACCGTGATCTCGCACTGAATAATGGCACGAAATTTATAGAGGGGTAGTTTAGCCTTCAGTTTCCTTTCTTGTAATCGCCCTCTTACCTCAAAATTAATGAAAATACCGTTTTTAAAAAATACTTTTTTAGTCTGAACTCACTGAACATTTCTCTTTAGTGTTCCTTTAACCGGTAGCAAGGTACTGTCAGGAAGTGGTGAGCCAACCGGGCTTGTACCAAGTCGGCAGAAGAGTCTGCCGATAAGAAAAAAAAAATTATGTTTTAGTCTGGGAGCAAGTTATATTTCGTTTCTTTTTCCTTGCCCCTTATCACTTGAGCAGGAATTCTTGTTCATGTAAAGTAGGACCTTGTGAATGCATACCTGTAGGAAATGTGGGCAAGATTCACAAGTGGTAGCACGAATTAATCAAGCTTTATGCCTCCCTGTCATTTCCGGCAGCAGCAAGGATTTGATGTGACTGCCGTCAATTTCTGAGTAGGCCCTTTCTTTCCCTCTGGCTTCTTACAATTTTTTTCTGTCTACTTATGTTGGCAAGAGCTTGGCAATGGCTCCTTGAAACTTCCATGTAAAGCAGAGGTCTCAGACTTGCTACAAGCTTCAGGCCACACAAGAGTATGTGGGCCATCATTCACTGTACAGTTGCGTGTTCAGATTACGAAGCTGCCTGTGGTTTTTTAACTGGAGGTGGGGGACACTGACTACTCGAGAGGGCTGGCCAAGTGGCATAGCCTCGAAGGCTGCATTCAATATCCGTGATCTAGAGGTTGTTAGGGTGGCTGCTGCTAGCGGAGGGACAACAATGCTTGCTTGCAATTTTGCTGTTGAAGTTATCTAGAACTGCACTTGAAGCTCTGTATATTAACAAGGTTTTACTGTAGCCCGCATGCTGCACCTGTGTTCAACACATGCTAAGTCATTCAGTGTGATTTTGAAGCAACTGGTTTGAAATGGCAAATGTTACATGTGTGGTTGATCACTCTGGTTTCACATATGCAAGCAGTTTGCATGGCTAATTAGGGCTTTGTTAGTACATATGATTGGCAGTTGCAAGTATATAAATTGAACTTGTTGCTAAGGTCAGCAGGAGTTTTGTGCCACTACTAGAATTCAGGAAAAAGTGAAAAAGTGTGTGAGGCAAAGTATGACTTATGTGACTGTGGCATTGTTTGCACTGGCTGGTAGAGAGAAGCTGGTTTTGATTGCCAAGCTGGTGTTTCTGTAGCTTTCCACATTGTGCAAGACTGGTGTGATGAGTTGCCTGTACACTTGACACACAGGCATCCTGTATGCTATTCAGTTCAGCGATAACAAATGCCCATGCGCTGGCGCTTATGCTGACATTGCTACATTAGCGTTACTCATTGCTGCCGTTTCACACCGGTAATCTTTTTTTTTTAGCACATGCTTGGACGTTCGTTTGGAAATGCTATTATTTGGTCAGGACGGTAGCTGCTGGTATCATGTAGTGCAGAAAATTTTTAGAGCAAATGTTGCTCCTGTTTTTGACATCAGTTTTCTTGATTTCAAGTCAAGTGCATTGCAGTGACGGCTTTCTAGGAATTGCCTGCGTGCATGTCTTGTATGCTGTACCACTTTTTTACAGAAAAGTTGCGATGCATCGTCATTCCCCGTGTCGTGCCCCTTTTTGGCACAGGTGAGTCTGGTGGGAGCAGCACCTGTTACAGCAGGGCAGGGCACTACCATCCTGACACCTGTTATGGTAACCCCCGTTTCCACCGTGGTGCCCCCACCACCACCGCCACCACCGCCGCCGCCACCGCCACCACTTCCCCCGCCCCCTGCCTCATCCCCAGCTGGTGTGACCCCCATGGGAGTCATGCCACAACCTCCACAAGCACCAGCTGGTCTGCAGGGTCCTGTGCCACCGCCACCACCACCACCACCACACCTCCCACCACAGGGAGTACCCCCTCCAGGGTTGCCCCCACCCGGCATACCGCCTCCTCCAAGAGGTGCCCCTCCCAGGGGTCCACCACCAGGAGTACCTCCGCCGGGAGTACCTCCGCCAGGATTACCACCGCCTGGACTGCCCCCACCAGGAGTACCGCCACCGGGGGTACCACCACCTGGAGTACTGCCACCAGCTCGTCCTCCAACTGGCACTGTAGGACAGAGAACTGGTCCTGCACTGGTGAGTGTTTTGAAGTTGCCTCTGTGCCCAGTGGTGGGCTTGGTATAAGACGGGCTCTGGAACTCTGGGAGGGGGAGCACGGCAAGTGCATACCTTTCCTGCACTTCAGGACCTCTTTCATTTCTTTTAGGCCTTTGGTAAGGCTTAAAGGGGCCCTCAAACACTTTTCAATCCACCCTTATTCAGTCGCGGATTGCATAGATTGATGGTTAGAGAGATACATGCAGCAAGAATGCAGCAATGAGGTACAACACAGTCCGAACTTATTCAGCTGAGAAATGTCAAAATGCAAGAAAAAAAATGCATGCCCTCAACTCAGATTTTGCGCTGTCTTCTGTCTCCATTTCTCTCACCCACTGATGTAACCCCTCGCAGCCAATGGTAAGAGCCCGAAGTGCCTATGTAGCGGAAGGTTGCACTCCATGTTTGCCTAAGCATTCTGTGCTCACGGATCCCGGTTACTCCGGTGTGCTGATGACGCTGGTCGAGCAACCTGGGACTGCACAACGTCTTTCCTTCAATTTAGCTTTAGTTCAGCACAACACTGCGAACAAGAAAAGGCGTGCAGCAACAACGATGCAATGAGGTGAGAACCCTGCACCACGAGGACAACGTGCAAAACGAGGCGGTGAGGCTTTCAATGCTGCTCACTAGCGTACAAAAGCAAGCAGAAGTTTGTGCTCAGAGCCCAGAGTTATGTCACCATACCAGAGGTAAAAGAACAGCCAGCACACCTACCTAGTTTTGTGGTTCTAGGTATTTTTTATATGGCCGTATCTGTTTGCATCGATATAAATATTACAGCAAACAAAAATAAACTCAATTCCTAAATTATTATGTTTTTGCTTCAATGCAGTGGTTATCTGCAACTCACTTTTTAACCAATCACAGAGCACCGAGTTGCAACGTCGATGATGGCTCTGGCGAGTGCCACTGGGCAATGACGTTGTCGGCAGCGATGTAGTAGTTTGCTTGCGTGATTAAAATATTAAATATTGGTATATAACTGCTTTGACCAATGCTTGAAGCACCTCCAACTGTTAGTCTACACAACCTACAACAGAAATATGGTGGCTTGAAAAGTGTTTGAGGGCACCTTTAATGTGAGGACAGGCTGCAACAAACAGTGTTTTGTCTCTTGCTCCTTTTTTCACTTCAATCCTATATTATGTCTGATTATTTTCTGAGAAGGGGTTATGGTGAAGCTCCTGCACGCTTCCCTACACACACTTAAAAAACTCCTTGAGCCATTGGAGAGACAAATGTTCTTGGGGAGGAGGGTGAAGTGTGTGGCGCTGGGGGGGGGAGGGGCAGCGATGTGGTGTCAACAAGGCTGAAACAAAAGGCTCTTGAAGCACAACCTTGGTGACGCCAGCAACAGTGATAGGCTTCCACGTGGATTACAAATGCTTTGTTGGCTGTGTTGGTAGTGCAGAGGGACATTTGAGAGTAAGGGTGGCGAGGATGAATAGCAGTAAGTGGTCTGCTATTCTGGCTGAGTTGACTGGCTGGCTAGACCACATGGCGAAAGCATCAATTAGTAGGGCCACAGTCAAGTGACGTGAAGCACTTCGGCAACAGCAAAGCAAAGTGTAACTGACGGTGGTCCATAGCAGACTGAAGCGATGACGTTTCATCACCACCGCCCTGTCCCTCTCTTGAGTGCCCATAGAAGACCGTCCACGCTCTTCTAAGCTCTCCCATCTGCTCTCCACACACGTGACCGGCTTCACACGCCTCTTACCAGCTTCACACACTTCACGCACATACTTTTTCCTCTTTGACACTCCAAATGCTAATGCATTAAGAAAAGCTGGTTGGCTAAAGGTTGAAGCTTGACACTGGGACCTTCTAGTGTATGGCACTTTCTAGTTTACTTGAATATCTGCAGTACTAATACCGTAATACGGGATCGGACACATACTGTATGTTGTATATGTGAACATGGCATTCAGAAACATGATTTACCGATGCCACGTTTAGACAGTACAAAGCCCCATACATTCAGGACAAGCATCAAAGTTTAACTATACTCACTATGCAATTGCACAACTGTTCAACAAATAGTTACAATAGTCGTAACATCCATTATTGCTGCACGATGAAGATGGTTCAAGTTCAGTGTTTTGTGCTGCGTTTATATTGTTCTGTCCAGACTCATAGCCGATAAACCGTATTTCACAATATATACACTTAACCAATAGGGCTAACTTTATTGTTTTATTGCCTTTGCCCAGAAAACAGATTACACTGAAAGCACAATGGTATCAGCGAGCACAGTTGGCGATGGTTGAAAATCATATCTGTGAGTCAAGCGCATCAGCTTTTATGCATGGCTCTTCGAAGGTTCCAGCATAATCGCTGGTGCCCGCATTCCTTCCAGAAAGTACTACACAATTCATGTTGCGCATACGATCTGGTTAGACAAGGTTCGGCAAGAATATACGCAACAGATAGACTCAACGATATCATTCGAGTAAGTTGCAATCATGCAGGTGCATCTTACACTGAGGGATAACTAAGTTGTTAGCGGGTGAAATGCAGTCCTTGAGAAAAAGATAAATAACTACATGTGTCAGTATGTATGAACCGACGTGACTTCTGTGCCTTTGTATGTCTGTTTTATTTCTGATTTGGAGCAAGAATGATGATTCCCTGCGTGTCATTTTTGTTAGTGTAGTGTTAGTGTAGATGCCCTTGCTATGCCATTTTCAGTTACCTATGAGTGGCGGCTCAAATAGCACTGCCTGTAGCAAGAATCTGGCATGCAGATAAAATAGTTTGCATCCAGCTGCTCATGCAACAAAGTGACTTTTTAGGGGCGTGAAGGAGTCTCTTATTTACGATCCCATTCTCACTTTTGCTGAACCTTGTACGAAGGCTCAATTTATGAAGAAGTCTGAAGACTTGCGTTTAGAGCATACGGGAGAATGAAATGAACAGGGTGTGGTTAAGCGAAGTGTATCCAAGTTACTGAAAGTAGCACATAGACTTTCTTCTCTGTCTGGTATTGTAAACTCGACATCAGAATGAATTATTCTGCTGTGTCAAGTATGTATAAAAAAGCAAAGGCTCTCTGGCGGCCCTCACTCAACATTAAGGTATGGAAGATTTTTTTTAAATTCTCAGCACTGTTATTTCAACTTTTGCGTTTCTTCTCCTTTGCATTTTAGCTGAATGTCTTATACTGGGGATCATTTAGTGCAGCCACTATAAATTTGTGTTTTCCACTTTCTTATACCGTTTTCTTAACTTTACTTTTTACTTGTTAGGACAAAGGTTTACTTGGGAGCTCCGGTTTAAATACAAACATGGGAATGGAGAGATCATTTGTGTGTCATTCGCTACACCTAATTTGATTAGGTTTGCTGCATTGAAAAATAATAAATAAAAAGTAAAATAAAATAAAATTGAACTATTGAAGAGAGCAGACCTTTTTAGGCTTTATTGTATTATTATTATTATTATTATTATTATTATTATTATTATTATTATTATTATTATTATTAATTATTATTTCTGTTTCCTTGTGCATTGCACATAACTCTGCCATGCTGCCTTTTCCATCCTCAGGGCATTGTCGAGAGTCCAGTCAGTCTTTCCATTGCGCGAGAGTGGTAAACAGTGGCTAGTTAAATATCCCATCCAAACAGTGCTATCCTCAACAATGCTATCTTCAACGTTATCTTTCTTGTATTTCTTCTATGCGTTCTGCAATGACTAAACTTTTTTAGTTGAGCCTTATGTCTGCATTTATATCTGTCGTTATGTGCATTCTAAAGAGGCGAGGGGACAGTGATACCACTGTGCTAAGGTTTCGGCAAGCAATGATGGTAGTAGGCCAGAGTGCATACCGCAAGTGGTTTCAGGTCGTGAATGGCAGCTTGCCAGTATTCTCCTTGAAAAGAAAAGTGTATTAATAACATATTTTTCAAAGTGCTAACATATGGGTCTGATAATTATACAGCAAGTGATGCAACAAAAAATGATAGACGTAGCGTTGAGGAATGGGAAGATGGTTGTATAGATTTCAGAGCATATACATGTAGATGGCATACTAGTTGAGGTTAACAACAGGAAGTGGAGTTGAGTAGGTCACACAATGCATAAAGCAGATAACCGGTGGTCTATTAGTGACAGAATGGGCACCAAGAGAATCGGGGGAAGTTATTATTTGGCGTGAGGTGATTAGAAAGTTCTTAAGCATAGGACAGTGTTGGGTAATGCAGGACAGAGGTAACCGATAATCACTGGAAGAGGCCTTCGTCCCCCAGTGGACTAAGGTTAGGCCGATGAATAATGTTTGCAGAAAATTACTTAAAGTGCTCTGCTACAGGTGTGATTCACTGACGAAGTGTTGCCTTGAAATGTTAAGGGTCAGTCATTCAGCTCTTTGCATTCTGCCCACGACCTGGAAAAAGAAAGCTACACAGACATTTTCATTTCTGACACATCTGTACTTTCGTTGCGCAGCCGCCGCCACCACCACCACCTGGAATGCTGTCGGGGGACAAGATGGACACAACAGCACCTGGCACAGACGTGCCCAGTGTGGAAATCCCTCAAGTCATCGAGGAGATCTTTGCCAACACATCTGAACGAGCTCAGGAGCTGGCCTTGGCACCGCCAGAGCCTCCTGCTGAGAAACCAGGTACCTGCGCTGGCTGATTGCCTCGTGAAAAGGCTTGTTGACCTAGTTGGTGAAGTACCAAACTCATTGAATTGAAATTGCCATAAAAAATGATTGTTTGCCGTTGAGGGGCGAATATGTAACCATCTGTGGAATTAAAGTATGGTAGAACCTTGTTCATACGTTTTGGAAGGAAATGTGAGGAAAATCGTACTAATCGTAAATACATATGACCCAAAGTGACTGAAAAATTTGAGAGACCCCACTGTAGTTGATAGCTATGTAATGCGAAGTGTTGCATGAATCGTTGTGCAAGAGATATGAGACGCCGATGCTTGTCGAGCTGGTGGGGGTTCAGCCAGACCGAGACACGTTCTGTTGTTTTCCTATTGCATAGTGTTTGAGTACAGCCACAGAAAACCGAAACGAAATTGGAGCTGCTGGGTGACGCCGGATGCCACCGAAGCGAAATGGACGCTCACGTTGCGCCGCCTGCAGCAAGAAACGGCAGCACATTTGGATTATCGCCTACTAAATGCATGCACTATGCTACCAAAGGCACCACGCCCCACACACTGTAAAACAGATAGTTGAAGATGCTTATTGCAAGAGGGTCAGTGGCCATAACTGTGCATGGCGCATGCAACGACCCGGGAGTTGATTTGCTAGTACTGGAATACAGAACTGAGTGTGCGGTGGCATTTTCACACGAGATGGGTAGGCGAGTATTACGGGGAAGCTGATGCAGTGGCTGCTGTTTGCAATTGCATGCGCCTGGAGTTTTTCTTGTTTGCGTGAGATCTAGCAGCCAAAAAACATATCTTACCGTTGCAGTTTGGTGATGTACTGAGTTCTGAGGCCAAAAAAATAATGTTTTCCGGGAACGTATGAACCGGTAAAAAATAAGCGTAACTTTATTGGGTAATCTTTTTGTGTTTTCAATCACGAATGTTGGCTCTGGGAAATAGTATGTAACGCGATCATATCGACTGTATTAGCTAGGTGAGTCTGTTTTGCGCCGACCATTAAAACAAGAAAACTGAATTTCTATACTATGTGGGCTTGCTCATATTGGTGCTGATCACTGGTACAGAACTTCTTAGGTGTCTCGTGCAGTCATTATGTATTCCGGTCAATGACGTACGGTCATTATGAAACAGAACTATGAGTTTGTGTTTAAAGCCATTAATTTTTCTTGCATGTGCTTGTAATGAGGAAAAGTTCCATGAGCAGGATTCTTAAACAGGAGGGCAACATAACAAATAGCAGTGACAGAGGTTCTGACTTGGGCATTTGCAGTAATTGTAATTTTAGCACGGATGAAGTGTCTCCTTTCATGTTTGCAGAGTGTGTACTTGAGCATTTGCACATAGATGGCTCAGAAAGAGTGACTGCTTCTTTCAGCACCCAAGAAACCACATCCACCCAGCAAGCCTAGACTTGTGGCTATGGACGAAGGGGATGATGAAGACGACGAAGAACAAGAAGGAACCAAGGTGCCTTCGGAGGTTGGTTGCTTGTACACTCTCGCAGCCGGGCATTTCTCTCACTGTCTGGGTAAGGGTTGCAGACATAAGGTTTCAAACAGCTTCAGATAGGTGTTATCACTGTGCAGCATGGTGCTGAAACTCTTGAATAGCAATGTGCATGATGAAATTATGTTCAGTTCAACTCTGAGCATAACAATGCACAATACAGCTGTGTTGTGGGACAGGACCCGTAGAAGCTCTGTTGCTTGGTTGCCTATTGGCTGGTTTTGAAATCTAGTATCACATTAATACAGTTGATTTCCATTCATTCGACCCTGGTTGGCGTGACTAATGTGATCTAATAATCCGGCAAGTCGAATTAAACAGGATGAAGAAAAAAACATCAGAAACACAGCTGATTCGTTTGGCAGTATTTGACTGATTCTAACACAAGCCTGCTTTCTATGTCTCCAAGAAAACTAACGTAGAGGTAACATTAAAGCTCCTAAGCAAAGTAAACATCTTTTAGCAAGAAAAATCGGCTAGGGTCTAGTATGTGTTGCGCAGTGGTGGTCTGTTTTCTAAAGTCAGCTTCGCTGCATGATTTTAAGGGGGGATGAGGGTCTTGAAAACTTTTTTTTTTATTTCTTAACATATCTTCCTGAAAATTGGCATGCAGATATATCTTTGAATGCTGATCCCAAATATATATTCATATTTTATATATCTCATCTAGAAATGAAGATATTGCAAAATAATTGATCCCACATAGGTCTTTTCTTACGGGCCATTATGATAATTTCTTAATTAAAAAAACTAGTTTCAAAGAATAGCTTTCATTTCCAAGGGCCCACTGCACATCCTAAAGCTAAAGAAATTTTTAAAAAGTGATCATAGAGGTCGTGAATGAATAACAAAGTAGGAAGAAAAAAACAATGCAGGAGTAATTAGCTTACATCTGACCTAATTGCTAGCCTATTGGGTTTAATGAAAAATGGAAAGCTTTAGGATGTAGCTGAGGTTTTACTGAAAAAAATGATACCTAATTCAATAAAATCAATTGATGCAAACACTATGAAAAGTTCTGTAAGGCAAAGGCATTTGATCGAAAAAGCAAAGCTGAGAAAATTGCATTCAAAGTTTTGCTTACTCTGCCACTTTTGTTTACCTATCACATGGAAAAATTTAATGCTTTAGCATGCAGCCCAGTCATTACTGAACACAATAACACCAAACTCACAGAAATCTGTTCATGTAAAGATTGTGAAAACCTCTGTATTGCATTGGCACTTGACAAAAAAAAAAAAAAAGCTCAGAAAGTCGTCTTCACTAGCTGCGCCGACGTTCATTAGCTCGAACTTGCGGGAAGTCGCGGACTTCTTCGCCAATGAAGTTTTAATGTTGTCTGCGTACTTTTCACGCCCCGCGCACTCCGCGCAAAATACCGTGTCGACGCGTTGAGCACGCGAGCTCGGTTCAGCCGCGTCCGTCGGCACCGAAGCGGCGTGCGGAAACGCCGAAGTCGGCGTTAGGCTTAGCTCAGCCGGCTCGGCCGCTTTCGACGACACTGAATCCGAAGCGACTTGCAGCGTCTCAAAAGTTAGCATTTTCGACGGGCTTAGTCCAGGCGCATCCACCGGCACTGCAGAGACTTGCAGTAACACCGAAGTTGACACCGATCAGCACTGTCCAGCCGCGTCCACCGGCGAAGCTGTTGTTGGCGAGCTCAGTCCAGCCGCCTCCACCAAGGGCACAGCAGCTTGCGGCATCACCGAAGCTGTAGTTCTCGACGATGTAGCGCTCTTATTCCATGCGCGCCTCTTTTTGCTGACTGCTTTTCGGGTGCTTGCTTTCAAGCGCGCGTCTCGCGCCATCGTGACACGCGGAACAACGACACCAGGCACGCAAAAGCAAGAAATTCTTGGTTAAAAGAAGCGACTCAATAGCCAAAATATCTACAAGAACGATAAAGAAAAAGGCAGAACGAAAAATACTAGGAAACAAAGATGAATGCGAAAAATGACGTGCGCGCCGGCGAAAGCAGACGACGCGAAGGAGTCGAACAACGCGCCCGCGGGGCCGCGGCAGGCGGCACGGCCAATCAGAGGGCTGCGCCTCGGGGAGGCGCCCGTTTCACCCAATCAGCGGCTGTCTCGCGACGATTTCGCGCTTGAGAACGGGTGCCTGGGTTGCCGATCGCTCCGCTGCACGAGGGTCTGCAGCGTGCCGAGGGGCGCCAGAATGGAGAGCAGGAAACCAGCTTTCAAACGAGACCAAGATGGCGCCGATCGGTTCGCGTCGCGCGGAGCTACGGCAGCTTGAAAATGAGGCAAACCTTCGCGCTTGGCGTTCAATTTCGGCTCACCGACGTTTATAAATTACCGTTTTTTTAATACTTCGAGTAGGAATTGAGCCATAATAATTTGTAGAGGCATAGTTGGGACATTAAAGACTTCAAAAACGCAATTTTTGAAAATTGCCATTTTTGACCATTTTTCGAGATTTCAAGACCCGCGTCCCCCCTTAAAGTTAGCGTCGCCGTAATACAGCTGAGTAATGCGGCAAAGCATATAAACATTTATTTATTTATTTATTCAAAATACCCCCAAAGGCCCTCATTACGAGGGTATTACATGGGGGGGGGGGGGGGTTCAATCACAAGCACTAGTTGTAGTTTGTACATACTAAAAACAAGAGAGGTTAACAGAAGTAATAATACAGTGAAACATAGTTAACATACAAGATAATTAGGTCACAATTATTACAGAGAAAACATTAGTACATATTAGGAGAACATAAGGCAACTGCACTAAAAACACCAACAAATATCGAAAAACACTGTAAAAGTCCCCAAAAAGAATAATAATACGATTAGTCGACAAGTCGTGAGCGAATTAAATGTTGAAACTTAGTCAAGTCTGGTTCCGTGGCAATGACTGATGGCAAGGCGTTCCATTCAGTTATTGTGCGTGGTAAGAACGAAGATGCATAATGGGATGACTGGCAGTTAATGCGTTTGACTTTGTATGGATGGTCACGGCGTGGAAAAATAACTGTTGGTGACTGAAAGAAATCATCGTGAAGTGATGGATGGTGATAAAGCTTATGGAAAAGTGTTAGGCGAGAAATTTTACGGCGAAGTGCTAAGTTGTCCAAGTCAGCTTTATTCTTTAACGCGGTGACGCTGGTGTAACGTGAATAATCTGAAAATATAAATCGCGCAGCACGGTTCTGCAAGGCTTCGATGTTACTTATGATATACGTTTGTTCGGGATCCCAGATGGCAGACGCGTATTCTAGTTTAGGACGGATTAATGTTGTGTATGCTAGTTTTTTAACATGCATTGGGGCTTCTTTTAAGTTATGTTTAATAAGTCCGAGAGTACGATTTGAAGAGGCAAGGGTAAGGTTAATATGATTATTCCATGATAAGTTTGATTGAAGATTGATGCCAAGGTACTTGTAAGTAGTTGCGAGTTCCACAGGGTTGTTATCAAGGGAGTAGGTGGTTAGAATTCGTGGCCTATTGGTGAAAGACATGAGTTTAGTTTTGCAAAGGTGTTTTTTGCCCAATTTTATTGAGGGGTTGGGGGAGGTGCGCATTAGAATCTGATAAATACTGTGATCAGACATTGTGAGCTACCATCATTGCTGGAAAATCTGCCTCAATCTGGCGAAAAATATGAGTTTTCAACGGTAGATGACGTGTTTTCAATGCACTTATTGTTCCCCAAAGCTGTGCCAAGACATGCAGTGCCAGTCAGAGTTGCCATGGAGGTCAGGTGCATGCATGCCGGCTTGTCAAGTCATGTTCTAATTATCCGGTGAAGGCCAATTTTGGATCAACATAATGAAAGTTTGGACCCATAGAAATGCATGGGCGCTGGCCGGGACCTTCAGTTGGCATCGACATTAAAAAAAAAAAAATCACAGTTTAATTAATTAATGTCTACTCTACTGCCATAAATTCTGATAGTAATTGTACTATATATGAATTGCCGTGTTATGCAATTTACACAGTAATGCCATGTTTTAATTGCGTGCAGTAATGCGATACGCAATTTGCACGTTTTACACAGTAATGTGCACTCTGGTCTTCACTATTCTGCTTTCTACAATATGCAAAATATAATACAGCTGCTATGGTGGCTTTGCAGAACACAAGGTTACGGGTTTTATTCCTAGTGACGACAGGTGCATTCCGTTGGGTGTGAATTGCAAAAATGGTCGTGCAAGGGGCTTTGAGTGTACCCCAAAGGAACCCAGGTGGTCAGAATTAACCTAGAACCTTCCATTACGACATCTCACGTAGCGTTGTATGCTGCTTTGGAATGTTAAGGGGGGACACCCCACTTAAATTTTCATTTTTTATTTGTGGCCACAATTTGATAAAACTTCCATCACTTATGTATTTTGACATGCTGATTTCAAATATTCAATTGGTTTTCCCATGCAACAAGTACTTTTCAAAATATAAGCAATTCATGTTTTTTTGTATGGACTAATTTGGAGGCAAGTTCTCTCTACAATGCTGGCTGTTAATGAAGGAGACTGGCACATCAAAATGATGTTGAATGATCAGAGCTTGCAGTGCTACAAGAATGAATGTTCTAAACTGATTTATGCCGAAGTTACAGCATGTCAAACTTTTGTAAGCAGAAGGCATTAGTGAAACCCTGGAGAAATTATTACTTTGTCAAAATTTCTGTAATGATATTTGTGCACATTTTAAGCCTACTGCACTCCCAATTTGTCCACCTTTCTGACGAAAAAAGAATTATTGCAATAAGATGAGTAGAACCAGAGATATTGTCACTCCAAAACTACACTACCATAAAAAATGTCGTTTTGAGAAAACGAGAAAAAACATTTCAGGACATGTTCATGGTGATTACGGCAAATGCTTGAATACTAAATTGATCAAGGATGATACAGGGGTCTAACCAGGCAAGAAAAACTTTCGCTTCTTTAAGGGGGGACACTAATTTAAATAATGTTCATGATGTTTTCCATCAATATTCATGAAGCTTTCCATTCTTGTTAAGACTTTTGTGCTGATTTCAAATATGTAATTTTTCCAATAGGCCATTTAGTTCTGAAGATAAATGAAATTCATTGTTAATAATTTGCAGAAACAATAGGGGAATAAATGCGCTACGAAATTCGTATTGGCACATGCCTGGGTACTAGAAAACATAAGGAACATAATGGTAGGAATACTATTGATATATCAAATATTAGTAATTTTATAGCAATTCAATCTTTACTGTTCGAATTGTGGCTACCCTACTGTCTGATCTAAAGCATAATTGAAAATTTATAAAGCATAAATTCCAAAATCTGACCCTACATTGTGTACAAGTGAAAAGTCGGTGTTTTGAGAAAACGAGAAAAAAAGGATTACATTCACTTATAATCAAAAGTACCAAAATAATTTTGCATTATTTTGCAGTGAAAGTGGCTAAAAGCCACCAGGAATGTAGTCGCTCTGACCACGGCCACCCAAATGCGGCAAAAACATCGTTTAGCGCCGTTCGCCGATTCCCGGTGGCTTGCATCGCGCGCGCGGCAAGGTTGTCGTTCACGCGGGTCGAGCTCCATGCCGACGCGATATCGCCGCAACACGCGCACGTGATAACGATCTTTACGGCGAGGCCAGATTACCGTTCGCTTTTGCCTCCTGCGACGCTGCCGCCGCGCACCTTGCACTTGACGAAAGACATCAGTGCGTTCACGGAGTCCTACTGAGGATAGCGAAGCCTGCCTCGGCGTCGACTGGCGCGGCTGCAACGCCGTCGGCGCGAGTGAGCAAATCCAGCACCCGCTTTGTTGCTGACGTTGACGCAAGAACTCGAAGTTTTTTGGAGCATTCATCTCCCTCTGCAACAAATCCGCACGCTGCAACATTGCAGTGTCACGCCGAACGCGGCAGCTGTCCGTAACGATTTCACTCATTTGTGAGCTGGCTAGGCCTACTTCGGCATCGTCCGCGGTTTCGGCATCATTTGCGGTTGGCGGCGAGCTACTCTCGATGCTTTCAGAAGGAATGGAGCGCTTTTGAAAGTTATAAGCTGATCGCTTCTTCTTTTTGCCGAAATTGTGCCTCGTGGCGAACTTTCCCGGTGGATCGGACATCGTTGGGCATGGTGCCATCAAACCTACGAGACGCGCAGTCGCGTCGCCTGCGGAGTGGAGCAGACGATGGGAACCTCGCGCAGCCAACCACAGCACGCGTGTTTGGTCACGTGCGCTAGTCAACGAATTGGATCGCGCGTTCGGGCTTTTTTACTCCCCGGATTTCAACGTCACTGGCGTACCGACGGAGTCACTTTTCGCGGGAAATTAAAGAAGGAAGGCTCCTCTTTCCAACGAGACCAAGATGGCTGCGATCGCGCGCGTAGAAAAAGAGCTACGCGCCGCGATAAAAGGGCTGTTTCTGCGCGGAATTCAGCTCACAGTGATTTTATAAATTGATATTGTGGACGAAATACTCTTCCCTGAGATTCGAAACTTGGTGAATTAAAGCAATATTAGCTGTAGAATTCGAAAATTTATTTTTCAAAAAATCGATTTTTTCGCAATTTTTTCGCTGCAAAGAGCCGTGTCCCCCCTTAAGCCCCAACAATAAATTAAAATGTAATACCAAGTTATCATTCGGACATATCTTGCATATCTACATTGAGTAGCACAGAGCGGGGTAAAGAAATTGAACATCAAATTCACGAATCAATGAGTCAAATTCAAAGAAGCGCTCTATTCGAAAATCAGGACATTTGCAGACTCCTAGTTTGCTGCTCTGGAATATGGCACATTATACAGTGGAATCTCGATGATACGATCACGGCTGATACGAATTTCTGGATGATACGAATTTTTCTGTGGTCCTGGCCGAGCCCCATTACTTTGCAACGTGTTAGAGAATGGTTGTTACGAATCAGTTTTCAACCCGCGTCGGTTGATACGAAAATTACTGAAGACATTGGAAATTTGAAAGTGTGCTTGGCGAAAGCCAGACGCTGCTGCCGTCTGCGCTCCAATTCATTCGCTTTGGTGTTCGGCGATATCGCCTGTCGCTGCTGCCGCTTTCGTTCTGCTTCCCTGCCTTTGGTACCCGGCGATCTAATCAGTCGCTGTTGGCGTTTCTTTTCTGCCTGCCTTGCTTTCGCATCTGGTGACATGTTCATTCGTGGCATGTGCATTCGCTCCTTGTTCTTCTGGCGTTTGGAGTTGGGGGAATCCGGCGTCCGCTGGCGCTTCCCCGAACCGCATGGCGCCCAAACACGGGCCTCTCACTCGACTGCAACGAAACGGCTGGCGAAGGAGCGGCGGTGCCACCGCCGACGCGCGCGCGCCCGTTCTACCGCTACTGTGTGACGTCATGGTTGCTATGCGCAGCTGCGCCCCTGACCGGCGTGCCGGTTGCTAAGGAGGGGAGGAGGTTGCGCCGCTGCGCGGAGGAGAGACCACAGTTGGCACGATTCCAGCGCACGGATGGACGCGACCGCGAGAATGAGTCCCACCGATGGCAGGGAAAGAGAACAGCGCGCAGTTACGCGATTTCTCCCTCTCTCTTTTGGTGCGGAGGCGCGGACGCGGCGCCGGACAGCGCGGAGGCCGCGACTGGGCGCGAAGAGTTCGAAGCGGTGGCACTTGTGTTGCTTTTATGCTTTTCTTCATTTTCCGCGTGCCATTGGCCGGAGTGGCTGCTGTGCTTCGGGCCGCGTTCATTGTGTTAGACGTGGGCGACGGCGAAGGACCCACCACCGGCGGCTGAAACGCTGCATGCGCGCTAAGTTCTGAGGCGTGCGCGAACGAAATCAGCGACGACACGTGCACGCGTTTTTATGGATTTGAACAATGTCTGCTAATTGACCTGACAAAGAAAAAGAGGCAGAGGACATTAGAGAATTTTCTACGAGAAATAAATCCTTTCTACGTACTTGTGTCTGAGTGAGTCCACCTCTGACTCTTTGATTTAGCTAGTTTTAATTGTTTCGATGATACGAATTTCGGCTGATACGAATATTTTTCGTGACCCCGTGAGATTCGTATCATCGAGATTCCACTGTAGTACATTAAAGAATACTGTTTATAGAGCTGGAGCAGAGGAATGTGTGTGGGCCTGTTTCGCTCACTCAAATTTGAAATTGTGGGGCTGTTCGTTCCACATGGAATGATATGACACCTCTCCTCGAGTTGTTGTGGTTGCAACTGTGGCCTGTAGTAAAAATGAAAAGTTTCAAGTGCATCTCTGGAGGCATCGTGGCTGAAGAGATCATGTAATGACATTCAAGCCACTGTCATGCATGTGCAGGGGAGGTGGGAATATTGCCGAGAAATCTCGGCCGTACCTTGTTGCTGGGCTCTTAGTGTTTTGCTCATTTGCTGACCTTTGTTGTTTCATGCTTAGCAGGTGATACTTGGGGAGCTACACAAGTAGTGCTGTCATAGAAGTGTCACTCCGCACATTATGCAATGCGGTTGTTTTTTATCTGCAATGTTTTCTAAAGAATACAGTGAAATCTCGATGTAACGAACTTCAGGGGACCACGGTAAATTTAAATTGGACCGCGGTTATTCCGAAATATCGTTATAACGAAAGCCCCAAAATTAACTATTCCACCCATTAACCAATCAGTTAGTAAGTTGTCACCATATGGGCTATCCACGAAAACGTCGCTGCTGGCCCTTGGCATGCGCTGTTGCTATTTGCCATAGATTCTGCCCACCATAGATTGCACCACCGAAACACCGTATAATGAGAGTGACACGGGCAAAACAGACACTGATGCCGAGAAAACTACCGACAAAAAGGTAACTTTATCTCGCCTCCAAAGCACAATGTTCCTTGCTTTCTTGTTTTTCACATTTGTTGCCGTGGGCAACGGAACTGTCTCGCTCGAGGTGGACACTTGAACTTTTCCAAAGCGCAAGCGCGTGTAAATGACACTATCCCTAAAGTGCGAAGTGCGACCGTGTGGCATTCCCCGAGCCGGAGGTTACATTTCACCACGTGCATGGCTAGTATGGCCACAGAAAGAAGTGCGAAAGGAAGAGGCATGCACAGAAAGAAGGGTGAAACAAGGAAGAGACGCGTCTCAAGTGACACTTTTCTGGACAGAGCATGCGCTTACAAAACTTGATGCGTGGTTGCCTCCACTCGCCCGCATTCTTTTTTTTTTTTTTCTTCTCTGGTGCCATCTCGGGTTTTCTTAACCATGCGCCGCAACGTCTGCTCTCTGTGCCTTGTTGTTTGCTAGCCTACTGTTTCGGCTGCCATGAAGGATACACGGAAATCTAAGAATCCCCAGATTTTGGAATATTAGTTTGTAGTACTGACACGTTGTTAACATCACGGGGAAACTGAATAACAATCGTTATTCTGAAAAGCTTGGTATTCTGAAGTTTGCAATACTGAAATATTTTTACATTGAAACTATAAGGAGTCGGCAGGGGATTTCTGAAAAGTTTGTTAATCTGAAAAGTTTCTTAATGTGGTGTTCATAGTAACAAAGTTTCACTGTAGCTGCTCCATGTATTGCAACTACAAGTTAAGGGCATCAAGTTACATCAAGTTACATATTATTTGTGCATCTATGTGCACTGTAGGTGCATTAAATTTGCTGTACCATGGTGAACCAGTTCACGACGCTGTATGAGAAGCTCAGGAATTGTGCTGCTTGATTACAGCAGCGGAGGCACAACGCAACACTTGAAAACAAATGCCAAAGTGCAGACGTGGTACAGGCGTTATGTGTTGTCCAACTGACGTGCGCCGACTGCGCAAGTTTGGGATGTCCCGAACCGCAGATATGATTTGCTTCTGAGGTGTAAATATACTTCACTCTTGTGTAGGCACAGCAGACACTTAAGTAGAGTTTCAGAGGCATTTGTGGCCGCGTGCAGCGCCGTCTGTTGCACTTCCACTTCGCATCTGTACGTCTGCACCAGCTCGGCACCAACATTACAGAGGGCGCAGAAAAATTGTGAACCAGCCCTGCACCTTCTCTGCACCTCTAGAAGCAAATGGAATGGTTCAGAGGGCGCCATTGCTGCACCGCTGAAATGAATGGCAGCACCTCGTGAACGGGTTCAAGTAGTGCAGGCGAATTGAACAGACCTTATATTTTGATTTCAAATGAAAGTCGTGCGCTGGGGCTGCTGGGTGAAAAAATGTGTTACTCCAGTAATTTGATAGTAACACCTGTGACAGTTTCCATGTAATAAACACGCCATCTTTTGCACCATAAAAGTGTAAGGCTTGACATTACATATTTTCATCTTTTTCACTCATATAGGATGCAGTATATGTTGAGTCGCGAATATAGAGAGAGATCTCTCTAGCCTGCGTAGCGTGGCCTGCTATGCTTGAAATGGTGTGTATAGCTGTGTTGCAAAGGGCCGTTGACTGTGCGGTGGTATTGTCACGTGAAGTGCCAACCTTGCCGGGATTGATCCTGTTTACCCAGTCCAAGAACAAGAAGAAGAAGAAAAAGAAGAAGAAGCGTGCTCAGCGAAAGCAGCAGCAGCAACAGCAACAAAAGCAGGATGACGCTGCCAAGAAAGCGGGTGGGAAGGAAGGCGACAAGACAGACAAAGAGGATGTGGATGTGGAGTGAGTCTGGTGTTTTCTGCATAATCTGATTGCTTGTTTATGTACTGTCAGTGACAGCATTTTGTTAGCTCACCGTTTAACGTTTCACCCCAGTGACAAGTATTGTAGTTAATCTGTGGCCACTATCCTTGTAAAACCCAGTTACCAACTTCGTGGGCGTCGGCTTTGATCCTTTTCAAAATTAAACCAGAAAAGATAAGCAATAAGTGCCGTATTTCCTTGTGTAAAACCTGCCCTTGTTTAAGGCCCTTTGCCCCCATTTTGGAGTGCTGATTAATTTTTGTGAGCCATTGCTAGAATACCCTAATTTCACCCTGCCAACAATGGCATTAGTACCATCATCTCTATATACCGCACTTGGCACCAAACCACAGTGTTCGTCGCCAACTCTGTTGAAGCGGCATTGGTTAGGCCTCGCCAGTAGGTATGGCAGGCGGCAAGCCAAAAGTGAGAAATTTGCCCTCTTCTTCCTTAAGATGTCTGTACCAATAGACCGCATAGGTGGTCAGGCGTAAGATCACGTGCACTGGCTGGACTGACGGCTACATGCGCGAAGCAGAGTTTAGATCCGGGAGCGATCAGTCGTCAAGTACCATGAATGCCTACCAAGTTTATGTGTGCGCTTACTCGCTGAGCAAAACAGCCTAAGTTCGTTTGTGGGCGAAACGTCAATAAAGGCCCAAACTAATTTTGTGCAGCACAGCCTAAACTGACAGTGTCACGAAGTGAAGGCCGTGTGCGTGGTATCTGCATCCTCATGATGACCCGTGACACATGTCATGCTGTGTGATGGGTTAATAAGAAACGCACCCGCAGCCTCTGCCATCACGAAATATCAAGTAAAGCTTATTTTAAGGCAGCACAACACTGAGGAAAAGTCTGTGAAATAATCTTTAGCTGAGCTGTTGCACTAGTCCATGACACTAGTTTTACCTTTGCAATTTATTGTTTTCAGACTGTGCGATATTCGGACATTTTCATACGATTGTCTGTGTTCAAATAATTTGGTCGGCGACTGTAAATGTGTTTGTAGTCGGTCACCAGTGGTTGTGTTCGTTTACATAGTACGTAGTCTGAGCACAGTTTGAGGCTTCAGTGCCTAGACGTAAGCCTGCCTTTTGAAAGAAGGCCTGCACCCGGTAAAAAAAATTTTAAGTGTGGGCCTTAACAAGTAGATATGGTATATGAAGCATTGAATCATTTTGGTGCCACCGGATTTCAAGAAATTCAAGAAGCGGCACCAGTGAGCAGTGGTTACCCGGATGGTCTATAGATGGCAGCAGTTCCTATAGATGGTGCTAGGTGTGCGACGAGGACTGTGGGACATAGTGGAGCCATCTTGATGTGGAGTAGGAAATACAGTAAGCGCTCATTATAACAAAGCTGCTTTACTCAATTTATCACTTTATTCGAAATTTCTTCCTGTCCTGACCACGCATTAAGTTGGATTACTCAAAGCATACTGATGAGCTGCACCGCTTAAAGCGAACTGTCATGATGTGTGTGCACACTTACAGCGGCACTCGGTGCCTTTTGCGCTGAGTGAAGCATTCCATGCTGCGCGAGCAAGCGACCCTCTCCATATTCCAGCTGCATGAACAACCTGCATGCCCTTTTTTCCATGCTGTGCCCGCGTGTTATCAGTGGCTAGCGGGTGCTCACTCACGGCGGCGCTCAGCGCCTTTAGCGCCTAAGCCCTTTGACTAAACTAAAGGTTGTGACAGTCCTCCTCTCCTGGCCTTTCCTTCTCGCCACATGCACCTTCCCTCAGCGCTCGCCGTCCAGTCCAGTTTGTTCTTTTTGATCGTGGCGATCGTGTTGCACAGCATGCCGATCATCGCGATCGCCAAATCCACTATCACTGCAGTCACGGGGCTGCGCACTGCAATCAGGAGCAACCGTCGTGGCACAGGCACAAGTCATAAGAAAAAACTAAGAAAACAAGGACGCAGCCGGCAGCGCACTCATGTCTTGACCAGAAACGCTCAATTCTGCTCCACCTGTAGGCGGACACGGATAAGCCCTGGACATCCTCACCTGCCCTCACTCGCTGGTACTGGCAGCAAAATAAAATAATGTTGCTATCTTTAGTTTTAATCGGGGGACTTATTTGTGCCAAGCAAGCAGGCGACCTCCTTTATGGACGCACCCTTTTCCTCCAAGCTGTACGCTCGCATTATTGGACAGCATCGCCGTGAAAGTAGTGCACAACAGAACAAACAAATGTTACTCTGTGCCGTGTTCTGCGTGCCTGGCGAAACCAGTCACCTCAACCAAGACCCTATTGGCTCCACCTCACAGCTTGGACAAAGGAGGCAATCGCAACCGAGAAATTCAATCCCGATCTGGCTAGATTGTGATTAAAAATGCATCATGTGACGCCCATATTAGACTTCCACAGAGTTGTGCTGTTTCAGCTCTACTTTTCTGGCTTTTAAAAAGAAGTCACTTAAACGAATTGTTTTTGCTGTCTCGTTCACATCACTGAATGGGGGTTTACTGTAAAGGGTGCTTGTTAAGTGTAGCATGTGTGATGTCGCTGTTTATTTAACCTGCCCCGGCTTCCCTTTTTCAGGTATGTTCAGGAGACAATAGATACTAAGGACCCATACTACTACCAGTTTCTGCTCATCTTTGAGAAGTTCAAGCTTCAAGAGCCGGAGAAGCCCAAGACTGAAACTGGGCCTGTGACTGATCCAGCAGCCATTGCACAGAGGCTTTTGGAGCGCAAAAAGCCAGCTGACTTGGATGAGAAGGATGACGATGACGTAAGTGGCTGAGTTGTCTGTTACCCTAGATGTTGTTAGTGGCCTTTTTAGGACCTCTTGGTGCAGTCTGGCACTGGTCATTTGTCATCTTTTTCTCAGCTTATATGTTCCTGCTTCATTTGAGCTGCAAGCTTCTTGCCTTGGAGGGCTCCACTGCAAACCAACCATGCATTATTTTCCTTGCATTCCAATAGCTTAGTTGGTGTAACCTGTTCAGTATAACTGGACACGGTTGTATATTTTGCTGCACTATGTTTGTGAGAGCTCACACATAAAAAAAAGCCAAATAAAGTTTGCAGCATGGTAAGCCACAAGTAATCCTAAATTAAACCTCAAAGCTCTGAGTGCATTCATCTCATCCTTTAAGCCGCTTTTAATATTGTTACCAAGAACAAACATTACACAGCATGCTAGCTGGATGTACAAGGCTCACAGTAGTGAAGGGCCACTTAAGCTAACTAAAAATGATTATAGCTTGGTTTTGTATGATGAACAGTGTCATCAAATCTTCCCATAACGAGGGAATGATACTTTGCCATTGATGTTTGAATGCTTCAAAAGCAGTGTATGCCCTAGCTAGATTGTGATTTCGCTAGCTGATAAGTGAAACAGAAAAGCTAGCAGGGGAGGGCAAATATGAAAGAAATGACTTACAAATTTGTGGTCATCCTTTCTTGTGTGCTTATAATATATCACTTGGGTTAAAGAATGTAGCAATCCAGACACAAAATTGAAGTGCTTGCAGCCCCTACAATGTGTTATCATTATGCAAGAGGCAATAGCTCCTTTAGCTGTAAGCAACTCATTAAAGTGGAAAACACTAATGTGGCGTGAGTCACATTTGCAGATTTGTTGACTGTCGGGCACAGAATTGTGGAATTATTTTTCCTATAAGCAAAATAGTTGTTGGTTTATGTGCATCAGTGCATGGTCTATTTAGGGGGAGGGAGGGAATGCAGGGATGAATGGCATGTTTCTCTGCAACTCTTCAAAGCCATGCAGTGCAACTTTGCATCTCTGATCACCATTGATGTCTTGCCACATGCTGTAACAAAGCTTTTCTCTCTTTGAGACAGTTGAAAATAGAAGACAAGCCGAAGCTGTCAAAGCGTAAGCTGAAGAAGCTGAGCAGAATGACCATCGCCGAGCTGAAACAGGTCAGTGCCCAAGAGGCTACATTTGCCAGCTCATAAAAAGTACAGCGTCACAGTTCAACAGACCTCAGTGCATTTTATTTCAAGAGGTACCAATGGACATCCAGCCTTGTTAATTCAGAATGTAGACCTGTTCAAACAACCCATCATAAAGCTAGAAGACTAAAAGGAGGATTACTGACATGACATGTTTGACTTTTCATTTTTTTCCCCGCAAAATCGTCGGTTCTCCCTAACCACTTCGTGGCTTCTTTCTGCCCCTCTGCAGTTCTCTTTTCCTGCCTGTAGTTTCTTAATTCCGGAAAGCAGCAGTTCTGTAGCTCTGCCTTGACACCCGTCTTTCGCCAGCTCGACACGGAGTCTGTTGCACACGCGAATGCAAGAAATGGTGTGGTAAATGTTGAAAAAAAGAAAAGATATTGAGCAAGCCTTATTGTCAGTGCTAATGTTTAAAGGTGCGTTTTGTTTCGTCCCAGTCATGTCTTTCTCTAGCGAAAAAAATGATCCCTTCTTTGGGAGCTGCAAATGACAAGAGGAAGGCCGCAAATATATATCAGTCATGGAAGTGTGGCGGTAGACCAAATGCGTTGAGTATCATCAGAAATTATGAAAACCTGAGACAAACCGGCAGCTTCAAGAAACAGCGGCGTAGGATTCCATCTTTCAGTCCTAGTCTATGCACGGATGTTCTAGCATAACTCTCATGCTAGCGTACAGGACGCGGCCGCCCAGGTACCGTTTCATCAGTTTGGAGGATTCTAAATGACTCGGCCTTTCACTCGTACCACCTTAACCAGCACCAATGATGGGAAGACAGAGACCTGTAGAATCATCTAGATTTCTCGAATCGGGCTCTCGCAAAATTTGATGAGTCACTGGACTTTTTGAGCAACATCATATGCGCAGATGAAGCAAATTTTCACAGAAATGCCTAGATAAATTTGCATAATGCACACTATTAGAGTGACTACAATGCACACTGGGTAAAGCGCAATCGGCACGAGTACCATTGGTTGTTCAATGTGTAGTGTGGTATTTACGCCGGTGCTATAATCGGTCCCATCTTCTTCGATTACACACTGACTGGACAGCGTTATGTGGACAAACTCCTTGTAGGAGTGGTGGATGAGTTTCTCGGCAAAGTCCCGCTGTCATGTCTTCCACTTTTGTGGTATCAGCAAGATGGCAAACCAGCACACAGCAGCAGCCGAGCACGAAACTGGCTGGATGCAACTTTTCATGCGCAATACGTTGGAAGGCAGGGCTTGTAAATTAGCCAACTGCGTCAGCTGACCTCTCTCCACTCGTTTTCTTTCTTTGGAGTTATGTGAAAGATCGTGTTTACATGATCGGGACGGACGTCAGATTAGCTCAAGGCAAGGGTAACGGATGTCTGCTGTAGAATTCCAGTGTCGGTCATCAAGAAAGCCACTGAAGATGTGATAAAGCGAACTCAGTATTCCGTAGCTGCAGAAGGAGACGTATTGGAACGTGGTCTCTTGGCAGCAGTTGGTGTTCGACGGCGCTTTCGAATTCACAGATAATAAGGACACTCTGAAATATGATGTTTCTTTTCATTTTGTTTTGTTATTCTTCCAGACGTCCCGACTGCCATTGTGCTCATTTAGAAGTGGTATATATTTACTTCTTTGACCGCATAAGTTTTGCCTTTTCTCTACATGTGGGTCGCTTCCTGGTCTGCTTGTTTCGCTTTTATTTTTTTGCCATGGACCCAGGGTTCGCACAGCCCCTTGAAACCCTTGAATATCCTTGATATTGACAGTATAAGTTCAAGGGCCCTTGAAACTACTTGAATACCCGTAAGCTCCTTGTAATTTTTGAAAATCCCGAGGGATTTGTTCCGATAGAAAAAATTAACGACGTACCTCTGCAAGTCACGCTGAATTAAAAGGCCCTTTCGCTTACGAATGCCGATGAAAACAAGCTGTGTTGACTAAAGGGCAACAGCAAGAAGTTTCGGTTTTAAATCCCGCAGCCCCTACATCGTCTAGCAACTAATATGCATCGGAAATCGAATCCAATCCAATGCGAGGCATATCGGTCGGTCGGTTACAGTGCCTAAAATATACTCTAGTGCACCGTCCACCGAGCGTCTGCAACGCGCGACGTTGGCACGGGCAGCGATGCCTGCCGCCGCGGGCCACCAGACGGCGATGCCTGTCGGCACCATACTAAACCGTGGGGAGTTCGAATGGCGTTCGTTTGCGATGCGTTGATTGCAATGCGTAGTTCAGATGCCTCAGCATGGTCCGGCACAGTCTCGTAGTACAGCGCACCAAGCGGCCGGCGGCGGCAGGCATCACTCTCGGTGCTACCGCGACACCCGCGCTCGGCGCACTAGTGAGTGCCCTTTTAGGCACTATAGTTGGACCGTCTGTCGGCCTCGTGCGCGCCATTTCAGCAAAGTTCGCGTTTGCGTTGTGTGTTTGCTTTGACAAGATGCCGGGCGGGAAGTGCAAGTTTCAGTCTGCGTGGCTGCAACATACGGACTATCGTCACTGGGTGAGACCGGAACCAAGCGATCCTTATCGAGCAAAGTGCGCAATATGTCAGAAGACGGTCGACATTGCAACGATGGGGGAATCTGCCTTGAAGAGCCACCAGAAAGGCGCGAAGCACCGATCCAAAACTGCAGCAGGTGAGGGCTGCTCATCCGTCGCAAGTTTGGTGCAAGCGAGAAATCTGACGTCCGCGGCTCCTCTCTGCACCGCGACCACGGCAACTTCCTCTCGGGCTGCGACACTTGAGGAAGACTGCAGAAAGCATGATTCCGTGATCGAAGCCGAGATTTTGTGGACGATGAAAGTTGTGTCGTCACACTACTCATACAGCTCCAGTGGATCCATTTCCCAGCTATTCCAAAAGATGTTTCCGGATAGCGAGGTCGCGAGAAGCTTCACCTGCTCTGAGAAAAAATGCGCGTATGTCGCGTGCCATGGTCTACGCCCATTTTTCACTTTGCAGGTACAGCAAATGATGGAGAAGTCTGACAATCTTGTTGTGCTTTTTGACGAAACCTTGAATGAATACCTGCAAAGAAAACAACTTGATGTTCACGTCAGATTGTGGAACAACTGTGAGGTGGCAACCACATACCTGACTTCGACATTCATGGGTCACAGCACAGCGGACGACCTTATGCAGAAGTTGACGGAAACACTCGCGTCTTTTCCCCTGAGCAAGATTGTGCAGCTCTCGATGGACGGCCCGAATGTCAACTGGAGTCTTTTCAACAAGTTGCAGCAGCACATGAAGAATGACTTTCAAGTTCAGTGCTTGGATATTGGTTCATGTGGCTTGCACACAGTGCATAATGCTTACAAAGCAGGAATGCATGCGACGAGCTGGCCAGTTGACACCTTTCTTTCGAGCTTATTCTCACTCTTCCATGATGCACCAGCCCGCCGTGAAGATTTTGTTGAAGAAACAAGGAGCAAGCTGTTTCCACTTCCTTTCGTACCCCACCGTTGGGTCGAGAACGTGCCAGTACTGGAGAGAGCCCTGGCCATGTGGGAGCATTTGAGGCACTACACCGAAGCAGTGAGCGAGCATAGGCTACCCTTGCCGAAATGTAGAGCGTATGAGAACGTCAGTGATTTCCTAAAGGACCAGCTTGCACTTGCGAAACTGAACTTTTCCCTAAACATTGCAATGGTTGTGCAGCCTTTCTTGACTGTTTTTCAGAGTGATTCTCCAAAGACATTTTTTTTAGCGAAAGAGCTCGAAACTGTCTTGAGGAGCCTCCTTGCAAAGTTCATGAAGCGCTCGGTGTTGACAGAAGCCACGAGCATCACGAAACTGCTGCGAATTGATGTTCATGACACTGCCAATTACACGTCACTTGAGAAGGTGGACGTTGGACGAGTGGCTGAGAAGATCTTAAAGAGCGGAAAAGCGAGTACCAAGTGTGTTTTTGAATTTAGGGGTGAGTGTCGAAAGTTCATTGTGAACATGATCCTGAAAATCATGGAGAGAAGTCCTATTAGGTACCCTCTGGTTCGAGGGTTGTCATGTTTCGACCCCAGGGAGATGTCAAAGACAGAAATGTGCCTTGGGAAGCTGAAAGTTGTTCTTAACTGTTTAATTGACAGCAAGCTTCTTTCTGAGCACACGAGCGATATTGTGTGTGCACAGTACATTCAGTTCTGCCAAGAAAAACGGCATGAACTGCAAAACTGAAAGAGACCAGGAACGCCTTGACGTTCTCTTCGTGCGCCTTTTGAAGCATGACCCGGCGTTCTCGATGTTGTGGGAAGTACTGAAGGTCCTTCTCTTGCTTAGCCATGGGCAGGCGTCAGTAGAAAGAGGTTTCAGTATAAACAAGCAGATCGCGGTCGAAAATATGGCAGAGCTCTCGTATATCTCACAACGAGTCATCTGCGAGGCCGTGAAAACCCACGGTGGGCTGCTTAACGTTCCGCTGTCGAAGGAACTGAATTCATCAGTGCGCCAAGCCAGGCATAGGTATGCGTTATACATGGACGAACAGAAGAAGCAAGCTGTAGCACAGCAGGTAACCTTGAAGAGAAAAGAACTCGAGCTAGAGCTACAGAGCATGCAAGAGAAGAAGGCAAAGCTCCAAAAAACTCTTAAGTGCTTGCAGGAGTCAGCGGATCGCTTTTCAGAAGACGCCGAAGCAAAAAATGACCTGACTTGTCTTGTCAAGGCCAACAGTTTCCGTCGAACAGCCAAAAAAAAAAAAGAAGCGGAGATAACAGCTCTTGAAAGAGAAATTAATGCGAAAATAGGGCTCCTTTCCTAAGTCATGTGAGGAAATAAAATGCTAACACTCCTTGAATTCTGCCTTTTTGCATCCTTGAAATCCTTGAAATGTCCTTGAATTTTCAGTCAAATATTGTGTACGAACCCTGCATGGACCTGTTTTTTCAGCATGTATACACTCTCATGAAAAATAGAATGGTCACTTTAATTTGGCTTTGGTCTGAAGCAAGTTTCTGGCGCGAAATGTAGCTGTGCGCACACTCTTTCGATGCAATGCGAGCAAAGCCAGAATTTTGAAACATTTTGTGCCTATTACATTGCTTTTCGCGTTTTGTTTGTGCTCAGAGCGCCGCTTCGGCCGCATTATCAAGGGGGTTTTGTTGTCAATATGATCAGTCTGCCTTGAGAGACTAATAGTGTGACGTAGAAATGAGAGCAAGGAATAGCTGCGAAGCTGCAAAACCTGCTGTTGGTGCTCCTTCCGTATTATTATCGAGGTGATGCGCTGTCTCTTTGGGTTTGCGACAGGCAATGCTGCTGCTTTCAATCAGCTTGTTTGAGGGTGCTGCTTTATCATACGGGTGAGAGTGCAGTCACATGGTATTTTTCATATTTCATCAGGTCTCCTTGTCAGTCGGGAAAAAAATGTACTTACTTAGTCCGTCGCTGAAAACACTGCAGTTAGATGTCATTTGGGGGTGCCTACAAGTGCCTGATTGACACTTTCATAATCAGAACAGTACTTCTAGAGTTAAATAATTCATTGCAATTAACAAATTAAATATCAGAAGCGAAAGAATTACTGGCAGCAACTCCACTGTACTGGAAACAATATGCACTAGGTTTTCTTCGAGTAACGCAACTGCTATTTTTTAAAGTCTTGGTGCATGATGGTTGGGACACCCTGTAGGATTCACCCAGTAACCGAAATGAGGACAAGCCGGATTCACTCGAGATCAGAATCAACAGCAGTCATGCGCAAGCGCACTTATACTCAGACTCACAGCAAAAGAAAAAAAAGAAAGGAGAGAGACAGAGAGGCTGTAGTTTGCAGAAAAGGTGAAGCAGTATTAGTGATCACGAAGTATACGGCAATGATACAAAGGAAGATTACACCACCAAGAGATGCCAGATTCTTGGTGGTGTGAGAGGACTGGCTGTGAAATTGAACTACTTCCTACTATGAGGTCTAGTAAATTCTCGTGTATGACTGTCACTTCAGTGAACAATTCTTCGATGTCAAACGAAGTTTCTTCAAGTGCAAGAAATATATATATATAAATGGGACTTTGAAAGCTGGTTGCCCTCTCTTCCCCCCTGGAAAAATGGACTTTTTGCCTATGATGCCACTTGAGTGAAATTGGTATGCAGATGAGCGATAGGAAGTGATAAGATTAAGGTTACCCATTGAGCGCCAAGAGAGTGGAAGCAGTCAAGGACGTCGGAGAACTAGATGATGGGACGAAAATAGGAAATTTGTAGGCATAACATGGGCTCAACTAGCACAAGACAGGGGTAATTTAAGATCCCTGGGAGAGGCCTTTGTCCTGCAGTGGACATAATATAGGCTGACGACGACTGTGATAATGATGACGAGTGATAGCATTTGCCAAGCACCTCTTGTATGAAGGGAAACGTCCAGCCCTTTTACTAAGCTTGTTACCAAGAAAGCAGGAGCAGTGCAGGTTTCTTTTCTGAACATTTTAATTTGCCTTACAGAAGGTCATCCGGCCCGAATTGGTGGAGATGCATGACGTGACTGCCAAGGACCCAGTACTTCTCCTCCACCTAAAGGTGCGTGCAAAACTGTACTGCAATTTATGACCAGCTTGGGCTTTGGCTGTGGCGATAGAAAATCTCATGCTAGTGTGGGCTTAGGCTACCTGCCGGCAAGAGATGTCCTTCAGTACATTATGTGGCAGCAAGTGTTCCAGCAGGACGTAGGGATGTGAAGTGTGTTGTTTTTCTTAGTGGGTCAAGATTCTTGGGACTTGATAGCATAGTGTGGTACGATGTGATGGAATGTGGATGTGAAGATTTATGGGACTCTAAGGATGTGTCAGAACGTCTCCTGAAGTTAATCGATAATGTTGGCTGGGCATGATCAGGATATCCTTGCTCTAACATTTGTCAACATTATGAAGTGCTTGGTGTCATTCATGCAGATGCTACATGTCCAATCCCATCAGTGTCATGGGAGATAAACATGTTGGCAGCACAAAGAAGCAGCGTCCAAACAGACGACAACAATGTCAGCGTCTGTGGCCGTACATGTTTTTACAGTGGCTGTGGCCGCTGTAGAAACACACAACTACTGGTTACCACAATGATACTGGTTAAATTACTGTCGTAAGCACTGTCTGTTGAGATCAGGAAAGGCATGTCCTGATGTTGCAATGCACGTCAAGAAGCCCAGTTGTCTAAGTTTACTATGGTATGCCTCGTAGCTCAGATGCAGGTCCAGGACATACTAAAACCTATATAATTATCACACCATTAAACACACCAAACACTGTCATACAAGTGCAAGGGACCTATGTCATTGGTAGCCCATTCATATGGAGAAACTAGACCGAAAACCTTTTCCCCTGACGGAAGCAGACACCATGTGACAGTGATGGGACAGAGCAAAAAATGCGATTGTGTGAGCTCAGCCCTTCACAGGCAGAGCAGTGCCAGTGCGTCCTGGAAGATAACACACCTCACACATTCAGTGTCCAGCAGCAGTGAATTTCAGTATGCAACAAAAGTTCATCTGCATTTCCTTTGTGCATTGCAGTCCTCACGAAACACGGTGCCAGTGCCCCGCCACTGGTGCTTCAAGCGCAAGTACCTGCAGGGCAAGAGAGGCATTGAGAAGCCACCCTTCGACCTGCCTGGCTTCATCAAGAAGACGGGTATCATGGAGATGCGGCAGGCCCTCCAGGAAAAGGTGCGAGGCACTTCCCAAGGATGTGTTGTAACAAAATAGTTGTAGCTGCAAAGTGATAGAAAGTTGGGCGAGTTGGTACGGTAACATGATCTTGAATTGTAGCGCGAAGTGACACAGACAGAGACTAGAAGCAGGCAGGACGAGCGCTCATCCCGTCTGCTTCTAGTCTCTGTCTGTGTCACTTTGCGTTACAATTCAAGATCATGTTGTAGTTGGTTTGGGCATTATTGTACTATTAGTACGTAGGCTGTAAGCAACAGCACTGGTGGAAGCATATTCCCATGCTGTGCTTAGCCAACTTGTGTGGGCCTCCAATTGTATTTTGTCACTGTGTGCCATTATTTTCTAGTATAGTAGACTTCTGTTAATTCGACCTTGACGGCACCAACAAAAATGATCTTATGTTCCGGCGGGTCAAATTAAATGAGATGAAGAAGAAGATGTACTCCTGATTCATTTAACAGTATTTGCCCAATATTACACACCCCTGAACCAAATGTGTGCTCACTTGCTTTGTGTCTAAAGTAGAAAACTAGCGTAAAAATGGCTATAATGCTCCTAAACAAAAACAAAGTATGAGTCTAATGTGCACCCAATTGATACCAAGAAAAATAAATCTTGCACATGGCAGCCAGTTTTCTAAAGTCAGCTTTGCTGTACGGCAATTTAAAAGTCAGTTTTGTCGCAATTTATGCGGTAAATCGAATTAATGCCACGAACTTCGTATTGGTTTTGTATCCGATTGCACCATGCAGGCAATTTTTAGCCCACTTTGCTACTGGGAAAAAAGAAGGCTGGTGGCTAGGTGTGGTTATAATCAGTTAATACCGTAATTGGACATTGTGATCTACCAATATTGCTTGAAAATCTTCCTAGGGCAGGCCAAAAATAGGTGTTTTCGATTGAAGAATAATGTGTCACTATTAGAGCCGCCATAGGGATCGAGCACGTGCATGCTGGCTCATTATCCTGATAATGCCAGTTTTAGGATCGAAATAAGGAACCTTTGGGCCCATAGAAATGTGTGGGCGCGGGCCGGTACCTTCGGTCAGGACTGATATAACTGAAAAATTGAATTAACCAGAGTTGAATTATTGGAAGTCTACTGTACTAGCATAAGAGATATTCTAAGCAATATAAGTTTTATATACAGTGAACGTCCAATTTTTGGACACCTTAAGGGTCGCATAAACATTTTAAAAAAATCGGGCATTAAAAGAATAATTATAAGAATGAATGCATGCCTTTTACTGCTCCCTACAGCTCAAATCACCACAGGCATGTCCAGAATAGCCCTGAAGGCTTGTCATTACATTCATGGCTGTATTGGGGCTCGTAATGTGGCAGGAGACTACGGGTGCACACATGTTTAACTATATATAAGGACATACCGTGTCCTGTGACAATGGCTCCTTTCCACTCTTTGTATGCTTCCCCGCGTGACACCGCTGTGATGCGGAGAAGCTGACTTATGGGAACTGGCATTATTTGACGTTCGACCTTTGCCGTGCTTTCTGCACTTCGAAGTCAGCGAGGATGACGAAGGTGGAGTCTGCACCGTTGCTGACAGCGGTGAAGTCTTTCAATGAAAAGCACAGCAACGAACAGCAGAAACCGTGGCATAGTGAACGTTGAAGCAGCTAGACCTAACGTTGTAGCATTGGTGGCTATGACTGACATCGGATCAGCATTGGGAAGCGCTGGTTCAAGGCTGCAAGATAATAAAAATGGTTGTGCTGGTGGCTTTGATTAAGGCTACCTAGGACCTGTGGTCATGGCAAAAAGTAAGGATAATTGGACAGTGAAGGGTTTCAACGTTCCAAATTTTAGATGTCCTTATGCATTGGCACTTTGGGGTATGTGGTGTTGCCGCAAAGGCATACGAATTAGTGGGCATGTCCGAAAAATGACCATCCGAAAGATCTGTTGTTGACTCTACTTAATTTTTTTTTTCCTGCCAAGAAGTGTTGCGCAGCATATCAGCATTCCAACACATCCTGCTTCGAATGTAGCATCACTAGATGTTACCACTGACACTGTTGTTCACATTTCCGTTGTAGTATTTCACTGAAACGGTAGCAGTGTAAACATAATATTAACTGGTTGAAACTTTCTGTGTTCTTTTTATTTTTCTTCATGCTTACTGCGATAATTGGGAGTTAGCTTTTTTGGAATTGCTCAGTATGAACAGGGGGTAGGCATCTCACTTACCTTATGTAAGCTGCTACAGTCTGCTGCTAGTTGGTTGTAGAAACATTTCTGCATGACAGAAGCAGAATCTACAGCACATACTTATTGTGACCAGTTTACGAAATTAAACGCACTTGTGGTTGCATCACAACTGTGAGAGTTCACGTTCACATTGCATTGCACACACAAAAGATTTTGTACTGTGTTGCGTTGGTTTTAGCATTGTTTCTTGCTGTTTCTGGCTCATGAGGTGACACTCATTGCACTTATATCACACGCACATATGTAGCTGCATGGTCCTAACGACTTTACTATCCTGAGTGTTAGTATAGTATCTAAAGCTTAATAATTAATCTTGCATTTAGTGTGTCTTTCTGATGACTTTTAACAACATTTGGCCTTTGAAAGGGTCCAGACCATGAGTTGCTTGTCATGTAAAGTTACCTGTGCTTATGTTGAGGTCCATTTGACCAGGTGCTGAAGTTTTTTTTTTTTTTTTTTTGCATTGTCTCCACATTGGTGGCCAGACTCGTAAGCTGTTTCTTCTGCCTTTGCAGGAAGACCAGAAGACAATGAAGGCCAAGATGCGCGAGAAAGTGCGTCCCAAGCTGGGCAAGATCGACATTGACTACCAGAAGCTACACGATGCGTTCTTCAAGTGGCAGACCAAGCCTCGCATGACCATGCACGGGGATCTCTACTATGAGGTGAGCTATCTTCTGGAGCGCCGGCTTTTTGAGGTATTTGTGCGTGAGCCACAGATGTTTTCAGCAATCCACGCTGTTCAAGTGAAACAAACCTATCATTAGATTTTCCTTGTGTTTTATTTCACTAACAGATTGAAGAAATGCTTTGTTGTGCCTAGTTGTAACAGTTGGTTGTTTCAATCAACAAAACCCACCGCATAAATTTTTTTCCTCTCAGAGTGGCCATAAAACTAACTTGTCATCAAGAGAGCTGATTCCTTTGTAGAGGCTGGTACGCATTAGTTTATGACAAAAATTGACATTGACCCTGTACTTGGAGGGAAAGAAAAGGAGGTTAAGGTAAAGAGCCTCGCAATTTGTTTTTTCTAACGTCGGGACAAATTTTGCTATTAAATTGGGAGCACTTTTTTAATGCTATGCAGCTGCGAGCTTGCATTTCTGTGTTTGAAATTAAGGGTTTCATATTGGAAGATTAATGACATCCACGTCATTAATTAGGTTATCAAGAAATCTGCATAGAACAATAAGCCTCTCTCTATGTCTTTTACAGATTACGAAAAGGCATTTGATTCAGTAGAGATACCAGCAGTCAGAGGCATTACGTAATCAAGGAGTACAGAACGCTTACGTAAATACCTTGCAAGATATCTACGGAGGTTCTACAGCTACCTTAATTCTACATAAGAAAAGCAGGAAAATACCTATAAAGAAAGGGTCAGACAGAGAGACACACTCTTTCCAATGCTATTCACTGCGTGCTTGGAAGAAGTATTCAATCTATTATGAGTGAGGATCGACAACGAATATCTCGGCAACCTTTCGGTTTGCTGATGACATTGTTCTATTCAGCAACAATGCAGACGAGTTGCAAGAAATGATTGAGGACCTTAGCAGAGAGAGTGTAAGAGTGGGGTTGAAGATTAATATGCAAAGGACAAAGATAATGATGAATAGCCGGGCAAGGGAACAAGAGTTCAAGATCGCCAGTCAGCCTTTAGAGTCTGTGAAGGAGTACATCTGCCTAGATCCTATAATCACAGGAAATCCTGATCATGAGAAGTAAATTCATATAAGAATAAAAATGGGTTGGATCGCATACGGCAAACATTGTCGGATGCTGACTGGAAGCTTAACATTATCATTGAAAAGGAAGGTGTACAATTAGTGCATTTTACCAGTGCTGATATATGGGGCAGAGACTTGGAGATTCCGCAGCCTTCAATACCAAAAGTACGGGAAGACAGCTTACATGATGCCACGCCGCCTCGGCAGGCCCACTCTTTGCAGATTACCTCTAAAGCAGGGTGTACAGCTGCGTATGTGTTAGCCGCGCTCAAAGCCATGCACAGCCACGGCCGAAACATGTGGCAACTTAAACCCCGCCCCGGTTCGACCCTCACGCACGCTTGATCGCATTTCTCCACTCCCTCTCTTTTCCTTTGCTCGCGTGCGAAGGTGGCACTCATGGGTGAAGCTACCATCTTTCTTCTCACCCTCGCACACTTTTCACTTGCACAAAGCACAAAGTGTGTGGGGCACGATAGGATCTTATTGCACTTGGACTTTATATGAAACATGATGTGGCTTCACTTCCGTGGTCGCTCTTGTCGCGCAGCATGCAATTTGAGAGGTGTGTTTGCAAGCAGCCACTTGTAATTCAGTCATTTGACTGCATCCATCCACAGAAGTTTCCATTTATTGTCTTGCCATTTCTTTGCTGTGGAAGCAAAGTTGCGTTATATTAAAATCACATACAAGCACACTTCGTTGTATTAAGGTTCTAATTGCATGGTGCTCTGTGGACAAGAGGTTATGAAAAGTTAAATAATTCGTTATATTGAGAATTTTGTTATATTGAAGTTCGTTATATCGAGGTTTAACTGTGTTATAGGAACAGAAAATTCTTTCTTAATTTTCTTTTCAGGGCAAGGAGTTTGAGACGCGCCTCAAGGAAAAGAAGCCTGGAGACCTCACTGATGACTTGCGGATTGCTCTAGGAATGCCCACTGGTCCAGTGAGTTGTTTAGTAGTGGTGGCCTTGGGGAAGGCTTTTTGGCACACTGGGAGGAATGTGTATGTTGTGTGTTGCAGGGAAGAGGATCTGCAGGGTGTAAGAAAATGGGAGGTGAGGATGTGAAGGAAAATTTTTCAGCAGTACAGTTGAACCCACTTATAACAACACCAGTTTTAACAGTGTATAAGTTATAACACTGGGAAGCTGCTGCACCATCAACTTTTGTATGTTTTCCATGGTGAAATAACCCGTTTACTACAATGCCCCGATGCCGCATTATTGATTACAACGATAAAGTCTGGCTGCTAGGTGTGCAAGCTGAAAGGTAGTGAAATGCGAAATCCTTGAAAAGAAAAAATTAAAACGAGAAATTCAAGCCGCTGCATAATGGCCTGCTGCGCCAACAGCTGCTGCACGCTCATTTTTCAGCCTTCTCCACACACTTCCATCGCCCTTCCACCCTCCGAGCACGAATGGGCTGCACCCGTAGCTCTATGCCGCGACACCCTCCGAAACACGAATGGACCACACCAACTGTGCTGCTTGCATGTTGCTTGCTGGCTCCTCATTCAGCGTAGTTCTGCAAACAGCTTAATCACTGGTGTTCTTCTTTGTTGGTTGCGTCAAAATCGTTCCTGGCCATGTGGTTTCTCAGCCTCCTTTGACTCACTGCTGAAATGGATGATGGCTGATCCGCTCGCTGATCATCGGCAATGCACGACGTTGCCGGTGAAAAGAAAGCACGTGGCTATAGATTTGGAAACTATGCGATAAGGCGATTGTCTTGGATGTGCTTTCATCAAATAGCGACGGCGACGACGGCAGCGATGACGCGATAGGGCATGCTGCATCAACGTTGTCCTCACAGGAGGCCCGACACATGATTAAGTCCCACCGGGGCTATGTTTTCACGAGGAACCATCCACTGCGCTATGTGGAGCACCTGGATCCCTTGGAGAAGAATGTCGGCAAGCTTCGCATGAAGCGCATGCAAGGCTGAAGGACATAGGGTTTTCTCGCGCGAGCCAGTGAGTAGTACGTGTCGAGATGCTTGTGGCGATCTCGCCTCAGTGTTTCTTCTGGATTTCTCAAGCTCAACTAAAGTGATGCCTCAGTGGGGCTCGCATATCACTTGCCACCCGTGACCCCTGTGCAGTTGTTATAGCAGTGCCATTCTTTAATGCCAACAGCCGCGGCTTGTTACACACGATCGGAGCACCCAGGAAGCAGTTAACATGAAGGAACACAATCAGCAGCCGGACGGAAGGAGGTGGTGAGGAGGGGCACTGGCCTCCCTACCATTATAGTTTTCTCACATCATCTCTGCCATCCCCTATTTAGATTTTTTTCATGCAACTCAGTTATGACAATTATTGGTTATAACAATGGAATTTTCGTGGTGCTTGAATATTGTTATAAGTCGGTTCGACTGTATGTTGTTTCTCTCATGTTGGCATGGGGACAAAAGTACGTTCATGGGAGGCTAGAAGGGGCTAGCTGCTTTTCAGCTTCTCCACTGCTTATTCTTCATGACATTCACTGCATTTGGATGTCACAAGCAACACATCATAGGCATGGATACAAAGTCTGTGCCGCTAAAGCATCTCATTATTTTGCTTCTCTTGGTGGCTCACTGGCTACGGCCGCTGTTAAGCACTGCCGTTTGAGATGGCTGCTGTTCCAATGCGGATGGCAAACCTCAAATGTCTTTAGTGGCTAGTTGAGTTCGCAGTACATGTGTTAAAACTGGTTTCCTTTTCTTATTCCTTTTTTTCTTTTCTTCCATGTTCTTTTAGAACTCCCACCGGTGCCCTCCACCATGGCTTATTGCCATGCAGCGGTATGGGCCACCGCCTTCGTACCCGAACCTGAAGATACCAGGCCTCAACGCTCCAATTCCAGATGTGAGTGCACACACCAAGCGAGTATTTTTCATCATGTCAGCGTAAATTTAAACACATACAGGAAAAACAAACTAATTGGAATGCTCATCATGCATAGTTACACGTGGGAGTGTGACATGCAGTTGCTCTGTAGCTGGTTTCTAAACATGGCGTAGTCCCAAATGTAGATTTTGGAACCCAAATCAAGTCGCTGTAACTAATTCAGTGCAATTAGCACGAACCTGCAAGCATAACAATGCATTCTAATTGTTTTTTACTGGCTTGCGTCTGAATAATATGGTGAAAATACATTTCTCCAAAGGTCGCCTCTCAAGGTGGCTAAACAACAAAAGCGGCTTTTCTACCGTATTTACTCGTGCAAAACCTGCACTCTTCAAAATCTTGGCGAGGTACAGCTCCTGCATGAGTCAGGCATATGACTACCTGCTAAAACTACGGTTCACATCGTGAATAATGTACAGAAAAATGCAAACACTGGCTACACACTAAACAAGCATTTATCCAGGATTCAGCACTGCTGATCGAATTCTGCTTCATTCTTCAATGCTTCTGCTCTCTTATGTTCCCGTTGTCACCAGAGCTTACTACTTTGCCAGCACGCTCCAAAAGACGGTCATCCTTAAAGGGTCCCTGAAACAATTTGGACAAACTCTGTAGACGCGTAGCGCACAGCTAAAGCAAAACATTTACACTGCAATTTAAAGGAAGTGTCTCATTATAAGAGAGCTACGGACGATTAAAATTACTTTTCCACCCTAGCCATGCTTTTTCTCCTCAACTCATTTGCCGAGTGGTCGGGACTACGCTCTGCCTTCACTGGCTCTGCGTCATGGTGTGTGACGTTGGGACGTCTACTTCAGGTTGTCTTGGAGCCAGTGCGCAAAGCCTCTCCAACCTCTCCGCTAGCTGCTTGGCCATAGATCGCCGCAAGAGCTATCCAAGCAGTGTGCATTGCAAGCGCTCAGTCACAGTACCAAGCGTGTCTGGTATTCCGGTAACCACAGGCGAGCCGAGCATTTTTACGGATGGGCGGAGCCGTAACCTAACACCCCTCCATACTACTACCACTGTGATGAAGGGGCTTCAGCATAATTGTGAGCCGTCTGCACGGTGCAGCCACCTGGCGGCACAAAGCTTAACTAGCCATACACGAGCAAATATTGCTGTAACCAAGTAAAGCATTTTATACGATTAAAAGGACATGTTCACAATCATGCTTTTGCCGAAAATTTACGCTAGCAGCATGGTAGAATCCACTTGGTTACTGCTGTATTATCTCTATGTTTGCCTGGTTGAGCTCTGTGCCACCAGGTGGTTGCACCATGCAGGCCTTATCTGGTAAAATACCCAGTGCACTTGTGCTTTTGTTTACCTGAATACCGGACACACTAAAGCTTTCTATTGTGGCAGTAATCCCTCGGCGTGAAGTGACAGCCGCAAGCCTGTAGATGCTGGCACCGATCGGAGACCGACAGCCTGGTGCGCTTTAGCCACTCCGCTCGCATGTTGCCTTGCAGAGAGACATGATGTCACAGCTTGGCATGTCGCCGATCACTAGATTTGCAGCCCACAATGTAATAAGGGCGATCCATGGGGCTCACGAAAAAAAAAACTTAAGGCCAACGCTGATTGCACAGCTCGCCTCAACATGGAGATTGTTGTAACACAAGCAGACAACATTTTCAATGTGCCGGAAGTGCTTGAGCATAGTGATAAAGTGTCGTTGTGTATTCTCTTTCTGTTACCTTTCTTATAGAAACAAATTAACCCTTTCGCTGCCACGGACGTACCGGTACGTCATCGCGCTTCCCCCCCACAGTGTCACTGACGTACCGGTACGTTCTCTATCGTGCGTTCAAAATTTCGCGCCTGAGCGCAAAGCTGGCGCTCCTGGATTGGCCACGCCATCTGTTGACTCTTTCTACAAGTTTGTATATTCGCCTCGACCTGTGTTAGTCCATGTATTGAAGAGTACAGTGCGACTGCCACTCCCCACTTTCTCTTTGCTGAGTGACGCGGTGGCGGTGGCTCCGCGTTCGCTGAATCATGCGTCGCGCGCGTGAAGTTACGGGTTCAAGGGTTGTTCTGCCATCTCCTCTGGTTTGAAGGTTTTTATTTTTCTTCTGTTGGTGTGCCTGCTACGGCGCGTCAAGTTCAGGCACACCGGCCGTTGCCTCTCCGAAAAGGGTGACTCGATTGCTGCTTTCGCTCTCCCGCCGCACCCTCGCTTCCGACTTGCAGCAGTAAACGTAAAGCCCTTCGAACATTGTTTAGCCTTTTTCCATCTCCCTCTGTCTGCTTAATGCAACGTCACATTTCTCTCCGCCCTGCGCACGGTTACTTTCGGATAGCTCAGCGCGCGGGACCTTCGTCTGCTCATTGGAGCGGTGGCTCAATTCCGATTCAGATTACGAGCCGAGCTCGGATTCGGACTCGGACAGAGTCGCATGCGAGGAAGAGGGTTCCGCATCGTCAGATTCGGGTGTTAAACGTATTTTATAGTCAGGCTGATGATGATGATGATGCTTACTAACAGCAGCTGCAGTACACTGAAATGTGCATATTGCATTGACTATGTTACTTGTATACCAATTATAATCAAAAATAAATTGCTATGTTCATTCCCTGTTATGCTCGTTCCCTGAAACCAAGCCGACACTGGGGGTGCGTCACGGCCAGAAAGGTCCGAGAGCGAAAGGGTTAACCAACATTCTGACTATTACAAACAACATTTGTTCACCATAAAGTTGGAAAATTATTGGTGGCACTACCTGAGCAGCCACTCGAATAGCTCACCCAACTGACGTCAATTGGGCTAACTACGTCAATTGTGAGAGGGCTGCTGAAAACTCAGGGGAGCGGAACCGCTGCAATCTGTAGTGGTGCACATTTTTAAAACCCTATAATAAATTACATGCTTTATGTGCAGCGCTTAAATGTGTCACTTAATGACCAGAAGGACCTACTCTAACGACTCAGTGTGTTTGTCCAAAATTGTCAAAATCATTTCAGGGTTGCTTTAATGCCATCCATTCTGTTATATAATCCCGTAATTTAAAAACTTTTAGTGATGGTGTCAACTGACACTGACTCCATTCATTCAAAATCCATTATTTGGTGAAACTTAACACTTTCAACCTTGGAAAGGGGTGGTCGCACATATTACACAAGGGCATGTTTTAAATACAGTATCTAACAGTGTGATGATGATATGTGGGGTTTGTGCCACAAGGGCCAAGTATGGCCAAAGAGCACACCAGGCCAGTAACTAACGGTATCTAACATTAGAAGCCATCATCTGAGGTTCCTTATAACCAGTTACACTTATAAATGACCAGACAGAATAAGGATAAGTTAGATAAATGAATTGAAAATGTTTTATTCCCCATTGCAGGCACATTGAACTGTGCACCTGTGTTGATGCATGGATGCAACATGTTGCATTTTTCCTTTCCAGGGTTGCTCCTTTGGGTACCATGCTGGTGGCTGGGGCAAACCACCTGTGGATGAGATGGGCAGACCACTGTATGGTGATGTGTTCGGCACGCAGTCATCTGACTCCACGGTGAGTGTTTACCAAGGGGCTTATCAGTTACGCCAGATGTGCTGCAAGCTTGCGTTCCGTAGAAGTGTCCATTAGGTTCATCACGAAGAGTTGCAGTCTATTGTACCAATGCTGGCCTTGATTCCCGAAGTGAGCTACAGTAGAATGCCATAAAATAGAATCTGGCTGAGGACCTATTCAAGTTGGCTATCCCAGCTGCTGCAGCCACATTTTGATGGGGGCGAAATGCAAAACCACTCATGTATTTAGATTTAGATGCACAGAACCCCAGGTAGACACCTGGGGTTCCCACTACGGCACACCTCATAATCAGATCGTGGTATTGGTTAGTAAAATCCAAGATTTGAATTAAGTGTTTAACGAATCAAGAGCTTGACTTTAAGCATAGTCGCCGTAAACTTTATCTTGAACGAAAGATATAGGCAATGAACAAACAATGGCTGTACAAAAACAATAATTTGTTAACTATCGAAGTGTATTTAACAGATGCGCAACAATTAGCTTGTTACTTATTCATCAATAATTATGCACCCGCCACAAAAGTTAGCAGAGTTTTACAAAATAGAACTGCCCATTCTAAACTGATGCCGACCTGTTTTTCAGAGCAACATGGTTGATGAAGAGGTGGATCGCACGCTGTGGGGTGAGCTCGAGAGCGAGTCTTCGGAGGAGGAAGAAGATGAGGACGAAGACGAGGACGAGGGTGTGGAAGATGAAACTGGCCTGGTGACTCCCGCGGAGGGCCTGGTGACACCGAGCGGCTTCAGCTCAATACCGGCAGGAGTCGAAACACCCGACATGATTGAGCTGCGAAAGCGCAAGATTGAGTCGGAGATGGAAGGGTGAGGGTGGCTTGCCGGTCTGTGTGGCATGTGGGACTGGACTTGCATAAGCCAGTTTAAGAAACTCCAGCCATCCATTGTTGCAGAATTCATAATTTGCAATTTATTTGATATGTCTGAACAGCTGTATTTCGTTGTTTAATGAATGAAATACGCTAGCAATGTGGGGTGATGGTATTCTTGGACAATCACTGTCGGGGATACTTTTACTTTTGCAAGATTTCAGCCAATTTGCACTGGTCGTTTTGGTGACGACGGGTGATAGCGTCTATGACAGTGATAAAACAGCATCCTTTGTGCGAAGAACGCTGTCGCTTGTAGACGTGTGTTTGCATGAGTATCTAAGCATGTTCACAACAATGAAAAGAACTGTGCTCTAAATGACGTGCATTTGTTGTGATGAGGATATTTAGATATCATTTGTTTAGCACTGAGTAATTTTGTAGAAAACAAGGTTAGCAGCTTGGACGTCTATAAGAGTAGTGAAGAAGGTACTAGTGCTGTCCCGCTTGAAAGCTAGTCGGCAAGAAAGCACCAGCACCCAACCAGCAACCATGGTCAGAAAAGTCCAGAAGGGTTTACAAAGAAAGCTCGGCTTGAAATAATGATTTCAATCAAATGGCTTAAGTTAGCCAAGACAGAGGCTACATTACGATGTTTGAGTAGAATCTCGGTGATACTGTTACTCCTGATACCAATTTTGTGACGATACAAATCTTTCAAAAGTCCCTGTATAAGTCTATTAGCTTACAGTGCACTAAATTTTTATGTTGCAAACCGCCTTTTGCGCCAGAGCGGATGATACAAACAATCGAGCCAGCATAAGCTGGTGCCAGGGTGTCCTATATAACTCTGCCTTGACTCCACGCCTGAGTGCTCCCCCCCCCCCTTAAAAAAAAAGGAAGAAAGAAAATTGAAGAAAACGAAATCGCTTTGTGCTGTATCATGGCAACTTGTTGACCATTTTCAAACATCTTGCAACTTCATTAGAGCTGGCAATCACACGTGAGCCAGTCTTACCACGCCAGCAAGGTCAGTGGCACTCGCTACATGGGTAGCCTTATCTCTGTTTTTCACGCTTTCCTACTTTTTCAGCACTCGATGACATTTCGAAACTTTCAATCCTTTGCACCTGTCAGATCACACAATATGATGCAGCTTCACTACAGCAAAGAAAAGTAAACAGATTCCCTTAGTTTGTGTAAATCATGTTTCTATCACCATCAGGCAGCAGCTAGGATAGAGCAATGAAAGAAACTCGATTACCAGGCAGAAATTTAGGCTTTGGAACATGCAAATTGTGCAGCTCACTGCTGCCAAAACTTGCACAAAACAAAAACAAGCATGCCAGTCATTCAAATTCGCGTTAGCCAATAAGAGCGCTTCTTGCGCACCATGCCACTGCAGCAATGAAACGCGGCGCTAGTTTTCCCTTTTCTTGCTCGTTTTTGTTGCTTTTATTTCTGCATGGATAAATGAAGCGCTGCAGCTAACTAAATCTCCGATATCTTGTGTTTACGGCGATACCAAGATGGCAGTGCTGCGTCAACGGAAAGCAGCGCTCACATGATCAGTGGTGCATAGCACCTCCTGTTGCTCGATTTTCTTCCCAATTTCGAAGATAACACTAAAGATAGGGCAGCTTGCTCAAATTCTGCTACATATTGCGAATGTTTCGTCATGAGATAATGAAGGTCCTAGGAGAGTGAAAAAAAAAAAATTAATTTTGAGCAAGTTAGCCATCTTACTGCAACCCCTCCCCCCCCCTCCTTCGTTTCCCAATTTGCTTTACGTTTTTGGGGGGCACAAATTTCAAGTGATACGAATTTTCGTGCCATCCCAAGAGATTAGTATAATCGAGATTCAACTGTATTCATGGAATGCTGAAAGATGAGTCTGAAAAAGTAGCGTTTTCTTGTGAAGGGTCAATAGGCAAGCGCTGCTCTAGTACTTTTTGAGCCTGTGCTGGGTCTTTGACGACTGGGCTCAGGCTGTGTTCTGACATGTCATTCTTTTTGTCTACAGTGGGGACACCCCAGCTCTCTACACCATCCTGCCCGAGAAGAAGTCTGAGAGGGTGGGTGCTGCCATGATGGGATCGACGCACGTCTACGACATGAGCGCAGTAAGTTTGTTAAACTTTATGTTGATTTCATATTGCATGAGTCAGCCAGATAGTCCCTTTCCTGTTTCCATGTGGCCGAATGTTCTGGTTTAGCATTGCTTTCATTCAAAGGGCCTTCACCGGGACCCACAGCGAATTTCGGTTATACACTAGAAGTTGTTACATGCCCTCTGAGGAGCGTTCAGCCACAAGAATTTTTCAAATTGGTGCATTAATAGCCGATATAAAAATATTTCAGCGCCGCGAACCCATGATTTCAGGGTGCAAGCACCACTGCCAAGAGAGACACTCTCTCCATGTGCCTCTTGCAGCATTCCATAAGCGAAATTTCTTCCCTGTGTTCTCCCATACCGGACGTCAAGGATCACACGACGCATACGTCACGAGCCCAGCCTTCATTTTCTTTCCCCTCGCGATTTTTCTGTGTGGTGCACTTCCGCTGACAATGTTGCGTGCAAGCTGTTGTGTTTGTCTCGTTTCATGCAGCGTGCGATTATGCACGCCGTGCACGAGAACACCTGACAAGCAGTATAAGTCAGTGCTACACGAACACTGAGGCAGACACAAGCGGATCAGAGAGCATGATCGCAAAAAATGGAATAGTTTCGGTGACTGCACGACTGCACGACTTGGGAATGAGCAGACGGAACGGAAGTACATCTCTCTTGCTGCGGTGCGAAGTAAAACAAATACGTGCGGACATTTGGTTCGTGTGTTTTAATATTTCTCTAAGCCTTAATTCGTCTATCGATGCAACAGACTACAGAAAGAACATATGTTGCATTGAATAATACTTGAAGTCACGAGTCACTAAGAGCAACGGCACAGCAAAGACACATGTATGTAGGCGCACTAGCACGTATACATCATCCCTCCGGCTTGGAGCATGGCGCCTGTGAGGAGAAGGGCAAACCGTGTTCGGTTTGAAATTTCAGCTCCTTCTGCGGTGCGTAGCAGTGCGATAGTTAGCAGACACGATCGTTAGTGCGCATTGTATGTACGGCGCTTATTAACTCAGAAATGACCAGGCCTGGTGAGGGCCCCTTTAAAGTGAAGCTAGCTGCCTTTGCTTATTATGAATGCTTGCTCATATACGAGGGGGTACCCAAAAGTAATCGGAATTCTTTTTTTAAAAGCTATGTATTTATTTCTTTTTTACACTACAACTTTGTCACCTTGAAAGTACTCTCCATTACACTTAACGCATTTGTCCAATCTTCTATTCCATTCTTCGAAAGATTTCTTAAACTCGTCTGTTTTGATGGCCTGATAGCTCCTCTCTCATTTTTTCCCTCACCTCTTCTGCTTTGTGAAATCGCAGTCCTTTCATGTCATTCTTCATCCGAGGAGACAAAAAAAAATCGCACGTAGCAAGGCCAGGAGAGTAAGGGGTGCGGGCACCTGACCTCACTCCATGCGACTTCCTTTTCGTTTTCTTGGATGAAGAATTACTTTAAAGGACTGCGATTTCACGAAGCAGAAGAGTTGATGGAAAAAAACGAGAGAGGAGCTATCAGGCCATCAAAACAGACGAGTTTAAGAAAACTTTCGAAGAATGGAATCACAGATTGGACAAATGCGTTAAGTGTAATAGAGAGTACCTTCAAGGTGATAAGGTTGTTTTGTAAAAAATAAATAAATACACACAGAAACCTCATTAAACCGTAGTTGGCTGGAGCTCGGAAAAAGTATGTGCTAAACAGTTGTACTGCTTAACTGAAATAGCCTGAGGTTGCCCACTTACCTGTCAGAAACGAAACTCAGAGAGAGTGTGATGAAAGGGCAAAAAACATGCAGTATTTATTCATTTTGCATGACAAAAGTATTATTTTCGTTTGATGCTGCGGCAGCCTAGCAGCGACGACATTGGCCTCAAACTCCCTTAAGCTGCAAGACAGCTCCTTCATTGGTGTTGTTTAGGCATCATTAGACTGAAACGGCAAGACATCCTTGCTACCAGTCTTATCGCCAGTGTTAAGTGAAGCTTTCTTTGCTGTGTGTCATGTGGCATTGTTGGTGGGTTTTGTGCAGGCAATGGTGAAGGGCCCCAAGATGCCGACTGCAGTGGCGGGGACAGCCAAGCAGTCTGGAGGTGTGGAGATCGCGCTGGACCCGAGTGAGCTGGAGATGGACTCAGCCGCCATGGCGGCTCGTTACGAACAGACGTTACGTGAGCAGCAGTCTCACCTTGCCAAGGAGGACCTCAGTGACATGGTGGCCGAACATGCAGCACGGCAGAAGGTGAGCTTGCAGCAAACATCTCGGACCGCCTGTAATTTGCTCGGACTGGCTAATTGTACTATGCAGTAGAACCTTGTCCATACGTTCTCGGAAAATAATGCAAGAAAAAACGCAGTAACTGGGGAAATGTACTATACAAAGTCAATAAAATATTTAACAGATTCAACTTAGTTGACATTGACATAATGTTAAGCATTGCACAAATTGTTGCGTCATGAGACGCCGATGTGCGCCAAGCTGGGGTGGCTTGAGTAGTCCGATATGCTCGTTGTCGTTTTCCTATTGTGTAGTGCTTTAAGACGGCGACAAGAAACCGAAACGAAATCAAGCTGGTGGGCAATGCTAGAATATGATGCCACCAGAGCAAAGCAGGACCTTTACTTCACACCACCTGCAGCAGGGAGCGGCATGTTTGGATTATTGCCCATTAAAAGCTTGCAGTATGTTCCAACGGCACTACACCACACCCACGTGTGCTGGAAACGTACCCTGAAGATGCTTCCCGTATTAGGGGCTGGTAGCGATAGCTGTGAATGCGATGTGTGAAGACCCGGCAGGAGATTTGGTACTGCTTCATTAGGAAACTTGTTGCACGCTGATGTTCTCACGTGAAACAGGCGGGCGAGTATAAAGGGGAAGCGGCTGTGGGGGAAGCTGCTGCTGTTCTCGATCATGTGTGTCTCGCATCTTTTCTTATTTACGTGGGATGTGACGGCCGGAAAATGTACCATGTAATCGCAGTTAGGGGATGTACAGAACGTTGTTGCTGAAGTATAGTGTTTTCCGGGAACTTGAGAACTGGTGAAAAAAAAGAAGCATAACTGCATTGGGTAATTTTTGGTTCTCGATAATGAGCGTTGGCACTGAGAAATCGTTTAAGATGGGAAGTTATGTGCGACCCCAAAACTCGACTACAGGACGCGTGGAGTTGCACATTTTAATTACTCAAATTCTTGTGCAGCTTCCATAGCATTACACCATACGTATCAGTTGGAGTATAGGCAAGCTCCTCAATAAACGAAAACAATACCAACGCTTCAGTATGGAGCAAGTTTTCAAGCTTTAGGCTAAGGCGGCTCATTGTTTCAAATGTTGTCTTTGCTATAGAAGGACAATGAAGAGAAATACTTTAGAGTCCTTTTGCAAGACAATGTGCATTTAATTCATTGGTAGAATACAGTCAAACCTCAATATAGTGAACACAGATATAACATATCATTAGATAAAAAAATCTAAACTGTGTTGTGGCAATATTGGCATGTAATGAATATATATTGTTATGGGGGCTATTGGACCTACAAAGGTGTCTTTGTGTTGGATGTGACTTTGTTATAACGAGGTTTGATTGTATTAGTTATTAGCAGAGAAAAGGAACTACCATGCACCAATCCGGCAGTGTCAAGGATGTCAACTTAATGTAACAGATTTTCCTGTATTTTTGCTCCTACAGCCACATTCCTTTCAGGAAAATTTCTCGAAGCTGGCCAACTCCTCGCTAACTTACAAATGCAGTGCAACACTCCTTTACCAATGAAACTGTAGCTCGAAGTCTCTTATGTAAAGACATAAGGACAAATCGTTTTTCATGGCAACCACTGCACCAAATTTGACACAATTTGTTACATTAAAAAGAAAAAGTTAGAATCTAGTGACTGTAGGAAGCAGGCTGTCAATATTTTAATGAAGTTGTTCAAAATTGCAAAATTCAGAATGACAAGACTATCAAGTTTACCGCTCCATAACTCAACAATGGAAAGTTATATCACAATTCTGTAAATTGCATGCAATAGTGCATCCACAGCAGACAAAGTTGATGTATTATACATGGCTCTGAAATACATCACATCTAAAGCCCTACTGCATTGAGTAGGGCTTTTGCAAAACTGTTATGAACATTGTAATAAATCCACGTAAAATATAAATTGATACTTATATCAAACGTGTCCGCTTTTAAATGTTCTAAGGGATGCAGTTTACAGAACTGCGTTATCTGTTTTTGCTGCAGAGTTACATATTTGTAAACAGCATTTTTTTTTCTCTAAGGCTTACCAATCTAGTCCAAGCCATAAATCAAAATTTCGCTTCCAGCAGTCACTAGAATTAAAGGGGCCCTGAACAACCCCTCGGGCTTGCTGAAATAACACAGTCCGCGGGTAGCATGCGCTGCTGTGAACATCCTCAGCCAAGTTTCGCTATCGTACGCAGTGCATGGAGCTCGCAAGCGCATCGCGAAGTCGCCTTTCTTTCAAATGCTCTCTTTTCAACAGAAGGCCTTGTCTTCACTCTCTTCTAGACTCACTATTTCGTCATTGCCTGCTATAGACCGATAGCCGACATAAAGCTGCGCTCGGCTACATGGCGGGGATACTGCAGCCGCTGCGGGGTGCCCTCTTAGTCCTAGTGGCTAAGCGCATTGCAGCTCACCGAGGACAACCGCACTTGGCTAATGATTAGCACGCTGTAAGCACTGAAGGTGAAAATCGTAGCGTCTACGTTAACATCCAAAATGAAATTTGAACTGCACTCCATGGTGACATTTAGAAGGCGGAGCATCGTGGGCATGCCCCACTGCGCTGTAGCCTCCGCAGTGCAAGTCATTGAAAAAGGAACGGGAGCATAGTACAGGTCATGCTTGATTGCCAATAACACCACTTCTGCTTAACGCATTGAAGTACTTTTTGTAGCAGAGTATTTCTGAAATAGCCTATTTTCACTTCAAATACCTCTCTACACTTCGATAAAAAGTGGTTCAGGGCCCCTTTAACTTTTTCTCTCCATTGCAGTGACTTTCGTCGTTAAAATCTGTCCAGGGGTTTCTTAAGAAAGCATTTTGAATTGTACACATATTTGAATATAGGTGGCATCGTAGTTGGACCCAAGTTTTGTGATGGCAGGAGGAGCTCGTATGAGAATTTCAAGATTGCATTGCCCCCTGTGTTTTGTTCTGTTTGGGTTAACTTAATAGACTAGCCTACTTCTGGGAGCATAATACACTAATTTACCTCAGCCTAACAGGTCTCTTTAACCTTATTTTTATTGTGACCCCTTGAGTAATGGAATTCATGGTGTAATCAGTTCTGCATCACAAGAACAAAGAGCAAAGATGCATACTACATTATAGTAAGTTCTTTTTTTTTTTTTCACTGTCTGGTCAGTTAACACTGCAAAAGATATGTTCTGTTGAAAACACAACACCTAGTCTCTTCATTGTTATAAGTGAGGCACTCTATGTTGCATTGATGAAATGGGCATCAGAAGAAGTGACAGCTGTCAAAATTGCATTCTTTTGCCTGGATGTTGACCAAATATTGCCCTCTTGTCTTTTCAGAACAAACGGAAAAAGCAGCAGCAGGACACCACCAAAGCAGCAAAGAAGTACAAGGAGTTCAAGTTTTAAAAGTTTCCCATCACAATTTCCCAGTGCACTCTCATCTGTTAAAAATAAAGCTATCATTTCCCACTGTATGAACTGCTATATGGAGGAGCAGTCACTTTTCAGATTAAAGGACATTGCACTGACTGTTGGGCTCTGTCGAGAGTTACAAAACATGCTTTTGTGTTTAGGTGCACCAAATTGGGCACCAAATAGACCATGGTTGTAAAGGTGAAGCCGCACTTTGTGATTGAAATTTTAAGTTTACTGACATTCTTATAAAACTTGCATAGAAACTTCCACTCGTGATTGAACCGATAGCTGTAGGGGCTAACATGTGTTCAAGGACATAAATAAAACATGTTGGTATCGCAACAGAAAAAAAAAAAAGTGTGTGAATTTGCAACACTCATTAATGCAGATTCACAATATAGTAGTTTTCTAACTCAACGTTACTTGATCATTTAAAAGGTCATAAGGCATCTAAATTGCAACTTTGCTTTATACATGTATTAGCAAATGCCAAATTCCAGGGAAGAGTGCTGGTATATAAGTTTCCTGCTGCATAGTGTATTTCTGAGACAAGGCAAATTGAAGTGTATATATGTATTGCAAGCAGATTGTGTGTTACTTGCTGACAGTGTAAATATACTGATCTGCAAGATATCATTACACATTGTTATCGGACTTATCACTTAAGCTGTTTTAACATACGAGTCAAATCCAACGGAAGCACGCAAATACAGTTAATCTCGTTGATTCGAACTCCAAGGGGGAGCAGAAATTGGTCATAATAAAACGGAGCTCGTACTGAGGAGAGCCCCTTTAAATGTAGCACCCAACCAATTGTGCAGTGCAGCATGCAAAACCAAAACTGTTGCTGGGCTCGCACTGGAAAACACTGCTTTTTCTTCCATCGGCGCACAGCATGTGCCAGAAGAAGCCTAAGTTTCGTATTAAGTCCCAATGCAAAAAGACTGTGCCTCACACGCCATTCGCTGTGGGTGCAAGGGAAAACATGCAAGGGTGAGCCGAGAAGGACTGGCTCAATACGCACCATCCTGCATGCCCAATGTCAGAGATTACATGATTGAGGGCACCCTAGGAAGGGGGCAAAGGTGAGCATGCAATTTTTAGCGTTGTGGAGGCCTCACACTTGCTCTTGGGACAGAGGAATGACGACACTAGTGCAAACAATCAAAAGGGCATTTATTGCACCTTTCATACACTGATGCCTGCTAGCCGAATCGCTGCCCACAGAACATGCCAATGAGCGACCGACCGACAAATCGAGGAAGTCTGACTCGCTGCGACCACATAGCGAGCGAATATGTTCACTTCCATGCTGGACACCAATGCCTAATCGTTTGCGTGAACAGTCGCGCTAACGGTGTCATGTTCGAACGGTCGTGTTCGTCCATTTCAGTGTCCTGCAACTAAGCCTTTCGCAGGACGGTCCCACGAATGGTGGGCGAGCGCACGAAGCATCTACATGGCTCCTGAATCGGCTAAAGAGGTAGAGCCTACTTGCTTTCATGGCCCAGTAACTGCCCCTATTCATGAGTATTGGCTTTAACAACACAATACTTGCGCCAACTCTCATAATACGCTGCAACCACACTGACCACTGCCCGCACTTAGCTACGCAAGAGCCATGCAGGGAAAACGGGGCAGGGGATGTGCGAGTCGAGCGTCCCCACAGCGTGCCTGCTATTACAGTAAATGCAAGCAGATGGGGCATTTTACTGAATAAGCAGGAGCACAAACATGGACGGCCTGCATGGTGCAGCCACTTAGTGATGCACAGTTCAACTACACAAATGCAGAGCTAATAATGCATTAACCCAGTGTATTCTACTTGGCTGGTAGTGTAAATTTTCAGCAGCGGCGTAATCTTGTTGCTGCCAAAAACTTACACAGGCAGCAAAGTAAAATACACTTGGTTATACAATATTAGCTTTGCTTTTCTGGTCGAGTTCTGCACCACCAGTTTGCTGCACCGTGCAGGACGTCCACATTTGCACCTCACTTGCAAAACCATTAAAATGACCAGTACACTTGCACTTATCGTAATACCGGACACGCTAAAACACTAATGTTATCAAGTGTGCACCAGGAGATGGGGGAGGGGGTAGGCATAGGTTAGTGCACGCTAGGGCACTCCTTTCTGCTCCTCTTGAGCAGGATGAGAAAGAACGGCGCACGCCACTCTGCTTGCTCCGTTCTGGTCTCGGCTTCCTGCACCTCTTTCCTTGTCATTTTTATGGGATGTGCCATTACAGTAGTTAGCGGCGTATTGAATCTTTGCCTTTGGATTAGGTTCGTCTGAAAAGCACTCCTTAAGAGTAATATATTTTGTTCGAAATAACCATTGCATAGTTTTTAGAGTTCGATTTCGCGGACGTTTTTCTCCTACCAAAAACATAAGACTCTGCTGGGACCAATGTGGCAGTTCGAATTGTCTGTCACTTCAACGTAGGTGGTTTTGAATTATCAGGATTTCATTGTATACTGAAATAGAGATTGCAAAAGTCGGGATCAACACATTGGGGAGTAAGTGTGTGCAACTCTACAAAGAATAAAAGAAATAAGCGAGTTTCAGCACGAATTATTTAGTTAACAAGCATGATGTTGCAGGGTGGTGAGGTGATGGTGTTGACCAATGGTCATGACCTATTTTTACATGTGCCATAGCAGTGGTTTCTCTATAGCAAGTTGCTAAGAGGCAAGAAAATGGGCTGAAAGCATGTTTGTTTAGCTGTGCATACAATTGGTACCTGTGCTGCCATGCCAAGGTTTTAGGCACACTTGGCTTCAATGTGCTTTTTTTTTTCTTTTTTTAATGGGAGCCTTGAAAAGATAATCATGGCCACCTAGTGCTAAAGTTCAATTGTTATTTCCACTTTGTTTTGAGGAATGAAGCGTTGGTAGAATAGGAAAATACAAGATAGTTATGAACCATTTAAATGTTAAAAGTACAAGAGATACAAGCCGGAGGTCGCAGGTTCGATTCCAGCTGCAGTAGCTGCATTTCCGAAATGCAAAATCGCTCACATATTGGATTTGGGTGCATATTAAAGAAACCTAGGTAGTCAAAATTGATCCAATCTTCCAATCTCTCCCTATATTGCATGCATCATAATCATTTTGTTGTTTTGGCATGAAAAACATTAGAATTTAATGAGTTTCAGATACTCGGCTCACATAATTTTGAACTATTGAAAGAGTTCTTTGAAGAAATAATGTTTTATACCAGCTGCTGTGCACGTAATTCTTTCTGCTGTGGGAAACCATATATATGGGAGAAAAGAAGGAGGTGCATTAACTTGTAGCTTTATGCCACCATTCCCCACTGAATATTTCTTCTCGCCTGGTGTTGAACTGCAGCTCTAGCTTTTTCTAATGGAAAGCATACAATGAAATAAGCAGGTTATGAACAGGTTGGAAACTCCCTGAAACAATGTCGTGGTTGTAACACACCAAACAGCTTTTGCCACTGTCGTGCTGCATTCCATAACACACAAGAATTTTTTGAAATGTTTATTTTCATACTCTTGGTTGACTGAAGACATTGCACAGAGGAGGAGGGACAAGTATAAATATGAGCATTGGTGGATGTGTTATAGTTAAGCGGCGGCAGCGATGGAAGCAGGAGGCAGGGAGGTACATCAGTTCCAGTCTTCTGAGAAAAGGGTACACTAACCCTTCAGGAGGTAGCAGTGATTGAGGCAGGAAGGTACCTTGGTTCCAGTTTTTTTAAAAAGGGGCACACCAACCCTTCTGGAATTATCAGTACTATATACGACATGCACGACATTGGATGGAACAACATTTTTAAGTGTCTCGTTGGAATAAAATATTCTGTGAAAGAAGCTTCGCGTAAAATATTTGCGGCACAAAGTGACATTGTGACATTACAAAATTGGGGGCAATTTAGCTGTAGATACAACGGAAATGTGTTCGAATTACCTCACACCTCTTTGAGGTCCCGTATCCATGATTTAAACCGTGTTCACCATATTGTAAGGTTTTGTTCACAAACTCATTCAACACCCGTCCTGCCTCTACCAGGAGTGAAGTGAAACTGGCAGTGGTTCAATAAGACTTAAACGGGGGAGAGTAGGTATGACATAGCTCTGTTTACTGTGCTATACTGTTATACAAAGGACAAGAAAAGAAGACAGGCACACATGTGTCAGCCTCCTTTTTCAGTCCTTTGTATAACAGTATAGTGCAGTAAAAAAAATGCTGGCAGTGGTCCGGAGCAGGCCACTGTCAGTTGCACTATAGTATACACATTTTCCCACATAACTTGAGCCAATGTTTTAAAAATTGAAGGCACTTTGGATGCGGGTTGAACCGACTGCATAATGTTGGCACTGGCCTAGAGTTACTCAGGCTATTTCTTTATTTTCCCCTTAACTAACAGATTAGTTAGGTTTAGCTAAGCAACTTTTTAAGTATCGGCTGCAGACCCCAAGTGTGACACGCAAAGTTGTAGAGCACCTTGAGAAACCTCTCAATAAATTGTTTCCAACATGATGTATCTCACGTGGTCCTTTCTTCTGCGTTACAAAGAAAGCCAGCGAATTGTGAAAAAAATACCACGTGACAGGGCAATTGCACAGTTATTGTGCTGCTCTCAAGCATGCAATGGATGAACAAGGTCAGCTGCAGCGAGACTGGCCCACGACAGAGCATTACGTTTGGTGTAGGTATCTGGACATGCGGCTTTTATCGCATGATGGCGCGAATGCGTACTGCTGGCCAAAGTGGCACCGAAGCGATAAAGCTTCTAAAGAGACGAAAGAGATCAAGAACATGGCTTTATTTTTTTAATGCTCGATATGGGCAAGAGCTGGCAGCCTGCCGATGGAGTGTAATGGGGTTGGGTAGGGAGGCGGCATTACGAGCTGGAATTATTTTCCAGTTATCTTCAATCCAAAAGCACCCTTTGATTATAATGCATGTTTGAAGAGGTCGCCATCTGCTGCAATGCACATTTGGCATCTCATAGGCCCATTTTCCGAGGCGTTCTTGATCATGGTATCAGGGATGGAGTTGCTAACTTGTCTTTTCTCTTTTAGGTTCTCCAATGTTGTGGTTGGCGTCCAGTATACTTGATCCTTGACGTTGCCCCAGAGAAAGAAACCGAGGGGAGTAGAATCTCGCGACTGTGCCGCCCAAGCAATGGGCCCATGCCACCTAATCCACTACTACGAGAATACTTCATGCAGCCATTTGCAAGCTTTGCTGCTGCTGTGCGCGGGAGCACCATCATGCTGATACAAGATATCCTTGATCCTAGCCAATGGAACTTTGCAAAGAAAATCCTCAAGCGCCCCATCAAGGGTGCCATTGACATATTGTTTGCCTCTAAGCGTGTTATCAAAAAACACGGGGCCAGTGATAGTGCCACTGTAAATTCCACACCACACATTAACCGACCGCTGATACTGGTGATGTGTCTTCAAAACCCAGTGAGGGTTTTCATTGCTTTAATAGAGAGCGTTGTGGATGTTTACTTGGGCACTATGCGAGAAGGTAGCTTCATTGGACCACAGTATTTTGTTGACAAAGCCTGGGTCCTCTTGTGTCTTGACTATTAACCAGTTTGCCAAGTCCTTTTGATTTCGGAAATCACAGGGCTACAACGTCTGGTGCAGATGCACGTGGTACTGATGAAGTTGCCTCCTCTTTAAGTACTCTCCACACTGAAGACTTTGACACTCCAGCTTCAGCACCCACACTACGAACAGTTGCATGTAGGTCTGAAGAAAACTGACGGAATATCTGTCTGCACGTCCTCGCCCAGGATTGAAGATTTAGGTCGTTTCTTCGTAGAAGTCCCAGTCTGTCTCAGTGTGTCGCATGCACGCACAATCGTCATTGAGCTCAGATGCGTACCTGGATGCCAGCATTGATATAGCTCAACTTCCATGTCCACTTGATGCATCTAGAGCCCAAACCATATCCACTCCTTCCTCAATGGAGTAAGCCATATCTGCTGCTCAATGGCAGTCACAGCCAAATAGCATTGCTGTGGAGAACACACAGGGATATGGGCGCCTGAAGAGCATAGGATATATTGCAGTTCGCTGGGATTGGTTCAAACAAGATACATAAGGTGTGATCTACATCCGGTACACTGGAACAGCCTGCGGGCGCACTCTCTCAGGGACTGATGCACCGGTCACGGTGCACAAGTGCGAAGCCAGATGCGGCCACCTGATACTGCGACCACGCAGCGGCGTCGGTGTCACGTGGCGGTGTCTGGTAGACAGTAAGAGTGAAAAGGAGAGCAGATGGGGCCAGTGCGAAAAGAGTAATTGTCTGAAGAAGACATGCATAGTCTTCCTTGAATATAGCCAAGGTTTTTTTTACCATTAGTTAGTTTTGCCTCTGTGTGACTCATCTGCTGTTATTCGAGCCCTAAGGTTTTCAAGTTGTAGCATCATCGTCCAATTTGAAAACTACTACAAGGTCACTTGTGTACAAAGGCAAAATTGTAGCAGCCATCATCACCTTCCATCGTTCCCACGTGCTTCGCCCTTTCCTTCTTTCAAGCAGAATCAAAATGCAGCTTTCGTCTTTTCTTTTTCGTGACCTTAGACGCTTTATCGCTTTGACAATGCTCGGCCAGCAGCATGCATTTGCACCGTCATGCGATAAGAGCCACAGGCATGACGCCTGTCACGGAGCCAGTCTCGCTGCGGCCGACCTTGTTCATCCACCACACGCTCGAGAGCAGCACAATAACAGTGCACAAGTGCCCCGTCACGTGGTATATTTTCATATTTTGCGGGCTTTCTTTGGAACGCAGAAAAAAGGACCACATGAGATATATCGTGTTGGAAACAATTTATTCAGAGGTTTCCCAAGGTGCTCTACAACTTAGTTACTCAGGCTATATTTTATTTTCGCCTTAACCAATGGATTAGTTATTTTTAATTAATCGACTCTTTAAGTATTGGCTGCAGGCCCCAAGTGTGATGCACAAAGTTGTACACACAGTTACTCAGGCTATATTTTATTTTCGCCTTAACCAATGGATTAGCTATTTTTAATTAATCAACTTTTTAAGTATTGGCTGCAGGCCCCAAGTGTGATGCACAGAGTGTGTGTGTGTGTGTTTGTGTGCGTGCGTGCGTGTGTACAGTCGACTCTCGTTACAACGAACCCTGGTAATCCAACAAAAAACGTCCGTTTTATCTGAAGTCCGTATTATCCGAGATTCCTCACTTCTGAAACTTTCGTCCCAATGTCTAATAACTTTATTGCCAAGAGTGAGTACGAACGCCCAAAGTAAAAAGCAAACAAAAAAATCGCAGTTTCGCCCGAAAGGCAAAGCATTAAGATAAGCGTGGCAGCAGCAGCCAGCAAATTGACCTTTGTGCCTTCCTCTCGCTTCAATGCAAACTAAGCGTCGAAAGCACAGCACATACGAAGCTACCGGCACTGGGTGCGCTTTGCCCGCATTGCAGATCGCTTTCAAGATACGGTGCCCGCGTGGCCACGTCGTTAACAGCAGCCACCAAAGTATAATCCCTCCCTCGCGTGCAAAAGACGGCGCGCTTCTGCCCCACTTTCCTTCCTCCCTTGCGCGTAAGATATCGTGCCGCAATCGTCGGCTGACCCTCGCAAGTCAGTTCCCAGCCCAAGTCGACATGGCAAAAGTTCGTTTTATATGCCTGATTTTGACAAAAATTGCTGCCAATTTCGTCCACTGTAGTCGATAGTCCGTTGCGGCGCAGTCCCTTAAAGCAAACTTCGTTGCATTAAAGTATAAACCCATGCAAGCGATCTTGCGCGCGACAGCGGCAAGCGATGCGATGGAGATGGCTGTCGCGTTTGCTCAACGCCTACAAGTCCTAACCTATGCGAGCGACGATTTTGAGCGACGTCTCCTCGGTGTTGCCGGTATGAGGGTAGCAATACAGGTGCCGAAGCTAGCGTGATGTAGCGCGATGCATGCTTTAATAATTTAAGTTGATGTATCCTACTGCAAAAAGCAGCATAAAATATTTCTGGGGTTCTTGCAGTAGGTTCTTATCCTTGCACATATAAAAGTTTAACCGCTTGCTCCTTCCGTGAGACAATCAGTAGTATTTGAGTGATGTACATCTAGTTCTGGCTTCGCGCTATTGGCTAGTCGCTCATAGTACTTCTGGGTGACGAGCAACGAATTCTAGATTTCTAGAACCGAGCGACAAGACCAAGCAATCTGTTCAAGCGATGGCCTGTTTTGTCGCTCGAAACCGTCGCTCGTCCCCGTCGCACATAAAATCACTCTCATGGGGCTTTAGCCTTAATAGGTAGAACTGAGGTTGAAATATATTGAAAGTCTATATTATTGTCTATATATATTGTCTATATAGACAATAATAGTCTACATATATCAAAAGTCTAAATAAGTCTATATATATTGAAAGTCTAAATATATTGATATATTGAAAATATTCGAAAGTCTGTTGTATGTGGGCAGGTTGTAACGAGCGTAGACTGTGTGTGTGTGTGTGTGTGCGTGTGTGTGTGTGTGTGTGTACACACATTCATACACATTCTCCCATCCCCTCTCTACCTCTACCACATTGCCAGCTTCCCACGCACATAATTTTTTCCACGTTGACACTCCTAATGCTAATGCATCAAAATTAAAACAACAGACTGCCGCACTCAAGTGTTTACAGGGCACCTAAGATGATGCACAAGTCTGTTATCCTACAAGAAAATCAAATAACATTGGTCATGAGCATTTTATTCTACATTCAAATGCAATGTAGTCAGCTTTCTCTAAAGTAACTTATTTTGCAGCTTAATTGAATGTGTGTGTTGGAATGTATTTTTGCTCTTGCATTATTGCCATATTTCCTTTTGTACGTTTTCTGTACATGTTTGCCCAACTCCCTTCTGCTATGCCCTATGGACCTTGAAGTTATGTCAATAAATAAATAATCGGTGAGTGGCTAGACAGATTATGAAGATTTATGCCAACAGGAGGCTAGCTGCTTCTGCATTTTCAAAGTGGTGCCCCCATCCACCTTTCATGTGCACATCAATGTCTTACTCTGCACTCGACAACAGTAGCATATATATACAGCATTTCAAAACACTAATGTATTAGTAGTAGTGCTTGCTGAAAACCTGTATTCGTAGTCCAAGGAACAAACAGAGCTGAGCTCTCACTACAGAGAAACACCTCTACAACGAGATGACTTATAAACGAACAAATAATTCTGTCCCAGTTCTATTGTGAGCTGCATGACCTGTATAACGAAGTGACCTGTATAACATAATTTCGGAGGCCCCAAGCACTTTCTTATAAAGCCATTCAACTGTGCTATAACCACAAGTATTGCATCACAATTTACCATGGAGCTTTACTAGTACGGCAGTGAAGAGATGGCCCAAGTTACAACATGGGAGATGTGAAAAGGGGAGATTGTCATGCACCCAACTGCAGCACGAAGCTACAGTTGGGCGGATTACAATTTTTCCCTTTCATGAAGCTTCTTCCACCCTGAAGGCTTTCACAAACCTCATTTGCCAACATGGGATGTAGTACGTGCTGAACTCAGTGGTGCTTGGGACACTAACATTTGCTTCCCCTTGCATGGTTAGCAAGTACAATCTTAACTGATATGAAAGCAAAAGTTTGATTCTACTGATGGCACTTGGGATTTGCATGCTTGGTTTCGTTTTATAAAAGCAGAGCCAACTGAACTTTAAAGTCACTTGTTTTCAATAATTCACTCGCCAGTGCACATTGCATTAATTTCCAACCATATTCACTTCTACACACATTGCAGCACACACAACTACAATCCTCCGGGAAAAGTACTAAGCCCGTCTTAAAATGTTTAATTTTGTATAAAAACTATGCTGTGGCCAGGTTATGTACTATTTCTTTACAATATGTTGCCAGCCAATAACCTTGGAAAAGTTGTACTTCTGCTGGTTCTTGTGATTTGTTGGTTCTGTGCCATTTCTTGAGTATCAAGATTTCTTTTTTTTTTTTTCAATACCCATCATGCAAGACACTAATGCATCTTCATTCTCTAAAGCTGAAATTGAGGATGTGAAGTTTGAACCAGATGTCGGGCACTGTGCGTCAAATTTTCCCATTTTCCAAACGCAGAAGGAAGAGTAGGCTGGTGCTTTCGACATAGTGATTTTTTAATTGAAACTCAACATTCTTAAGTGCGAGCATGAAAACAGAAACAAAAGAACTATAAACGTATTGTGCACTATGGTCCTAAAAAAAGCATGTGGAGAGATTTCCAGTGTGTGCAGTTTCCAGCGGCCATTTGAGCAGCTTTGGAAGAAACTGCATAAGCTCACCGTCCTCGAAGGCTCGAATCTGCAAGAATTGTTAATGAAATAAGGAATGAAAAGGCCACATGAAAAGAAAGTCGACACATCTCACACAATGCGGGAGTCTATGTTAATTTTAAGCATTTTCTCACAAAACACGGGTGAATAAATGTTTACTGAATGATTATTACGTAGATACCAAGTAATGTGGGATCTGCATAAGATATAGGAGAATAGCAAGGGTTGATGTTTTAATCGACAGCACTTGAAGTACTACACGGCTACTGTATCGAAACGTCATTCCTAAACGTGTTGACGTGTTCATGCTACGCATCTGGCATATGTCGAGAAGTGCTGGTTGATGGTGTCATGCTGGGTGGTGCACTGAGAAGTGTGACAAGCAGCCTATAAAGACTGAAGCAGATGAAGCCATGGATTTTCAAATTGTGAAATCCCCTTGCGACCATATGACCAATGACACCTTCTGTATTTGCTGTTAGTGTTACAGTTAAAGCTCAATATAATGAAGTATTTAACTTTGTATACCTTCTTGTCTAAGAATGCCATGTATCTTCAACTGAAATATAACGAAATTTCACTGCCGCCGTGACGAAATACGGAGAATAGTACATGGAAACTGCGGTTGACACAGATGGTCAAATGGTTGAATTACATGTGGCTGCTTACGAACACACCTCTGAAATCATACGCCACACGACTGAGAGTGGCCGCCAACGTGGAGCAGCGCAGTAGCAAGACCCTCTCACTGTCATGTTCCAGTAAAATTTACGTACGATAAGATCCTATCGCGCCTCCCGCACTGTGTGCTGTGGATGCGATGGAAAAGTGTGCGAAGGTGCTCGATGGTCAATATTGGGACGCTTAGTATTAAAGTCACCGGTAAAGAACATTGGGGTGTCTTTATATCTGGTATTGTCTTAGTATGACAGCATTGCAAACCTTTGATATCAGCACAACAATGTTTGTGCAATTTAATTCGTTCAGTGGTCCAAGCTTGCTTAGGTGCCATTTAGAAGACCAATTTAACACAGGTACCATAATTTCGTTGTCTGCAGTAGGATAGCTGTGTACAGAAAGGAAAATGAAGTGCTGCTCGCGAGAGTGCATGGCACGTGTTGCCTTTGTCTTAGCTGTGGAATAAACTCCAAATGAAGACTCAATGCTCTGAGCTCCATTCCTGCATATCGAACTTCACCTTTCATTCTGTACCATTCACCCATTCCATTAAGAGGGCTGTGTGCTTCGGAGATAGCTAAGAGACAAAATTATACATAGAGTTTTTAGGCCTTATTGCTTTATTAGGAAAAACAAAGGTGCACTGTCTGGCACTACACTGTAGTTTAGTTAACGTGTACTACCCGGCCCACTGTACAAAGACAGCTGCATATCAATCCCAATAAAGCTTCACATTAAAACTTCCTCATGCTACACAGCCACGCAGCAGCACTTTCAGGTTTGACCACCCATGCCTTGGGTAACACTGCTCCTAGTCTATGCACAAAAAGTTGAGCAGGAACCACTGGAGGATGACTGTCAAAGTCAAGCAGTAGCTTATTGATAGAACTGCTGAGATATGCTGCAGGGGACCCTTATTAATCAGCTCTATTGGCTGATGCCACAAAGTGTGCGGGCGCTGTGACATATGGAGATTGTCTGTGACATACTTGGCAGATTGTCTTCAGTATCACCATGCACCAAGATGACAGACACTGTAAGGTTAATTACATTCTGGGCTTTTGCATGCCAGAACCACACTGTAACTATAAGGCACACTGTAGTGGGGCACTCCGAGGATGAACTTTGACTACCTGGGGTTCTTCTACATACACCTAAATCTAAGTAAACGAGCTTCTGCATTTGGCCCCCACTGATATGTGGCCACTGTGACCAGGATCGAACCTGCAGTTTCGAGTTCATCAGCACAACACTATGACCATAGTCGCTGGGCTACCACTGCGGGTAGACGAGAGGCATGCCGATGTATTATACATTTTCCTCGCCTTCATGGTTGCACCATATCAAATACGCTAAGGCCAGCATCTTGTGAAGCGTTGTCTGTGTTGCAAAATACTTTCATTGACCCTGCGTTCACATGCCAGTGCTCCAGCAGAGAGCATCATGTTCTATGGAGAAACACTGCGTGCAATGTACGCAGATTGCCAGTTCTGGTTGCAACCTCTTTTGGCCCCCTGAAGGCGGCTCGTGCGTTCACATAATTGCTGTCACAAAGTAGATCACCACAGTACTCACCATCAAAAAGAAGTATGTGCAGGCTGGCAGTGCTACAAGAAGGAAACCCCGATGCCAAATTGGAGGCCATGGTTCAACCTGCAATATGGCCATGCTCTGTGTTGAGACAATTTCTTACAATCGGAACCCCTTTTTCTGATGAAGCTTCTATAAGCTTGCTGTGCCAACCAGTGTCATTTGGAGGGCTATAGCTGGCAACTGAACAAGGCTTATTGACACGCATATTCACACAAACTGTGCAATCTCTCTCTCTCTCTCTTTCTTTTTTTTTTTCTGAAGCATTTTAGAAGACAGTACATGAAGCAATGCATTCAAGCAATGACCACAATTGGCACAGTTCCTCTTAAACCTAACACTACTGTGCATGCAATAAATGTCGAAATTTGAATTCAAGATTTATTAACAATGACCACTACACCAATGTTGCATTGTGATAATTTTTCACTGCCCTAGGTAATTACATTTGTTCAAGAATGAGCCAAAGTAAGCATGTGTTTGGTCATTATTTATTAGTAATTGGACTGAAGCTTGTACCTTTGCCATGTTTCTACCAGTTTTGTATTCAAAGAATCGTGTCCTTAGTAGTCTGTGCTTTAATTCACCATTTCTTGTGCAGTCATCAATAATACCACAGCCTAAATGTTTATGTAGCTGGCTTAAATATATGTAAAAGTTAGCCGCCTGTGGCTGAGAGCTACTACCTTCAAAATGACGCTGGGTAGCATAGTGAGCTATACCATAGAAGTTTCATGACAAAAAAAAAATTTTTATCAAGGAAAGCTCATCTAATTCAGAGTTTATACTATAAGTAGCAGCAAAAATACTGATAAAGCTTTCCGCATAACGACTTCGATCAATACATCGCTATTTCAAAAAAATCCCAGAAGCTGCACAGAATTATTCATTTATTCCTACACTTGCGGAACGTCTCAATTCCAGCCATTCCAATAACTTGTGAGTGCCTCTACATTATACTTCCTTCACCACTTTCATAGCCATTTCAACCAATTCTATGCACATGTTGCCTTGAGCATGAAGAGTAGCACTAGAAAGTGTTGCTACAATAATGTTATTCGCATATACAGGGTGTTTCACGTAACTTGTGCCAAGGACTTAAAAAAGGGCGGTTAGCAGCAGCTGAATTAAACCAATGCCATATGGTTTGCCATCACGTGGCGCTCCTTAGTGTATTTTTTATATTCAACTTAGTTAGTTAACTAAGATTAATTATGCAATCTTTTGATATTTACTGTAGGGCCAAGTGCGTTTTGTTAAGTTGTAAAGGGGGCTCAGAAAGGACCGATCCAATATTTTTGTGGCAACGTACACGCTGCGTGGCGATCTTTTTTGGCGTTTAAAGAAAGCTTGCGAAATACGAAACAAAACCATGTGACTGCGCTCATGCGCTATCGTATTTCATATTTTGCTGGCTTTCTTTAGATGCTGAAAAATATCGCCATGCAGCATTTACGTTGCCACAAGAAATTGGATCGGTCGTTTCTGAACCCCCTATACAACACAACGAAACAAACTTGGCCCTAAAGTGAATACTGAAAATTTTGCACAATTCATCTTAGTTAATTACCTAATTAAGCAGAATGTAATAAATACTCTAAGGAGTGCCACATGACGGCACACCATATACCATTTGTTCCATTCAGCTGCGACTAACCACTTTTTAAAAATCCTTGACACAAGTTACGTGAAACACGCTGCATGTGAAAGTATCATATGATGTGATCTTTTACAGAGCACAGGCCCTGAGCTCTGTTCGGCGTGCAATTCCAGCTTTGCGCAATACCGCTGCCCATGGCACATGACAAGACACCTGAAAGACTTGCCTGTCACCGGTCTTTGCCTTCATGGGCAGGCAGTAGTTCAACTCAAAACGAGCAATGTGTCCGATGGAGAGCACGATGCCGGCACCAATTGACCACCGCAGATTTCGTGTGACCATCTCGAGGTTCTGCTGCATATCGTTGGCTGCAACAAGCATGAAATCAATGAGTAAACTGAGCTCTTCACTACTCACTAGTTAACTCTGCCTAATTCTTTGTTTCTATGATTTCTTTTTCAGTCGAATGAATCTAGTTGGTGAGGACACAAAGAAATCTACTTCAGGTGAATATCCCACAGCTCCAGTAGTGTATTATGTAAGGATGAATGATGATATAATTGACACAGATATAGCAAATTATGGGATATAACGGAGTACAGTCGACTTCCGTGAATGCAACCGCAACGGAACCGAGGAAATCGATCTAATTATCCAGCGGGTCAAATTAAACAAGATGCAGAATTAACTTCAAAACACACCACTGATGCATTTGGCAGTATTTGCACAATTCTAACACGTCCTCAATCAAATGCGCGCCTGTTTTCTGTGTGCCCTAAAGAAAAGTAACCCAAAGATAACATAAAGCTCCTAAAAAAAGTTGAAATCTAATGTGCATTTGATCTTTAGTAAGAAAAATGGGCAACGGTCTAATATGCGTTGCACAGTGGCGGCTGGTTTTCTAAAGTCAGCTTCGCCGCATACAGCGGTGTTATGAGGCAAAGCATACAGATGCGGTTTCCGGCCCAAACTTATTGAAATAAAAAATAAAAGGCGCGTGTTAGAATCGGGTAAACACCGTAATCGGACATTGTGAGCTACCGCTATCGGTTGAAATTTTCCTAGGGCAGGCCGAAAATAGGCGTTTTCGACGAGAGGCGACGTGTTCACCTGCCACATTCACTGTCCCCTAAGCTCTGCCGAGATGCGATGCTACCAGTAAAGGGCATTAAAGGGCAGCCAGTAAAGTCGCTACTGGGGTCACCACAGGGTTCAGGCATGTGCATGCTGACTGGTCAAGTTCGAATTATCCAGCAGAGACTAATTTCAGGGACCGATATAGTGAAAGTTTGGTCACATAGAAATGCATGGGCACCAGCTGGGACCGTCCTTCGACCGGGATTGAATTAACCAAAAAATCTAATTAACTGGTGCAGAATTAACAGAAGCCTACTGTATAACCATAAAATTTGGTTGGCCATGCTTTCTCTTATTGAGTATTCTACTGCTTTAAGTGAAGCAAATATTTGTTTGCATACAGCTTAAGGTGTGTATCCTGGTAGCAAAAATGTCAAATATGCTCAGCAAAAGCAACCTTAAATAGCTCATGCTGGATGTGTGTGCACATTCTGGCCAATTTCTTTGCTTGGCTGGCCTGCAGCCACGAAGCCAATGCACTTACTCATGTGATAACACCAACAGCACGATTGAATACTGACGATGGTGTCAATGCGCTGGTAAACTAAAGTTGTTCATGTGCTGTATCAACATCACAAGCAGCCCACAGGCTATCAAGATCAACAGGAGACCCTTTGTTGTCCATCAGAGGCATCATGCATGTGTTTATTTTGCATAGACTCAATCACAGTGATCATTTTTAATTTTCTGCCAATATCAATGTGCAAACTCATAGGGAATATTGAATATAATGAGGATAATTTCACGTTAGGTGTGACTGTTATAGAGTAAAATCTCATTATAATGAAGTTGCAGTTGACACAAAAATACCTTTGCTACATCCGATATTTGTTATAAACATATACAGTAGAAACTCATTGATATGATCCTGTATTGTATGACTTTCTGACGGCAATGTTCGCGATCAAGAACAGAAAAATATTTCTCAATACTGTCACACTTTTTTTATTGGTTAATACATTCCTGGAAACACAATCCTTCAGCACCAACCTTCAGCACATCACCAAACTGCAGTTGTGCGATACATTTTCCAGCCATGAAAATGTGCTAGGCATACATGATCGCGATCGAGAGAAGTAGGTGCCCGCCAAGACAGCCTTTCTGAGCACTCGCCCAACCATTTGATGTGTACATGTCAGCATGCATTCAGTTTTCTCCTCCTCTCTTCCAGTACAAGCAAATCTCCTCATGGGTCGTCTTGCATTGCATTCACAGCTGTCACTGCCAACCCTACTGCAATAAGCATCTTCATCTATCAGTTCGGTTCGACAGCATGTGCGGCATAGTGCCCTTGGAAGCATGCTAGACACTAGTAATAGAAGATAACCCAAACGTGCAGCCATTCCTTGCTGCAGGCAGCACAAAGCAAGCGTCATGTTTCGCTCTGGTGCCATTGTATTCCGCTGTAGCTCACCAACTCGAGTTTGTTTCAGTTTCCCTTCACTGTCTTAAAACACTACGCAATAGGAAAACAACAAGCATGTCTTGTGTTGCACAGGCCCAATAGCCCGAAGCATCGGCGTCTCATGCCGCAATAATTCTTGCCAAGTGGGCACGTCAGAATTTCCCGCCAAAATGTCCCAGCCCAAAAAAGTTGCTGAGAGAGGCCAAATTCAAGGAGTGTGAATGTATGCCAAAGCCGCAATAAAAAAAAAATTCGCGACTTGGGCTGCACAGGCCCCGTCGGCGCACGTCGGCATCTCGAGCAGCAACAATGGGATGACGTTATCATGAAGAGCGCCGGCAGCGAATGCCTAGCCTGCCTCTTACTTCAACGAGTCTCCAAAACTCAACATTACGCAACCTCCAGCACCAAATGAGCGGAAGCCAGCAGGCAATGTCACGTTTTCTCAGCTCGCCTAACCTCTGCACACGTGGCAGACCAGCTCTAAAATGGGGTGCACTGGCTGCGTATACACTTAGCCATACTGACAGCTATGCACAACCATGGCCACACTAGAAAAGGAGACGTGTACCAACCTGCCGCACCCCCCCCCCCCCTCATGCCTCACTGCCTTCCCTAAGCCTTGCGCACGTTTGATCGCATTACCATGGGAGAGAGCCTTGGCCAGCTCCGACCTCGAGGATCAGCAACGGCTGATTCCGAGGGCCCAGGACGCGGCCCGAGCTCAAGGCATTCTGGACTGAGGACGCCTCTCCCTAGCTGCTTCACCTAATAAAAATGTTTATTCTCTCTCTCTCTCGCATTACCATGAGCTCACTCCCCTCTCCCCCATTCTCTTTGCTCGTGCTGGAATACGGTGCTAATCAAGCTGCCATCCTTCTTGGCTCACTATCGCGCGCTTTCACTTGCCTGTAAATCATACAGCATGCGGGGTGCAATAGGACCCTTCAACTCAATAAGGTTCAACTCTATGCTGATTGTCATTGCAAACACACAAAAAAAAATCTGACAGCATGACACAATTCAGTGACATTAAACGACTACAGTGCCCCAATGAAACCAAGCACTTTACGCTACGTTTCCCACAGCTGAGTTGCTTTACACTTGACGCCATTAAACACTTTTGCAGCTTCACAGAGCCATTGTACTTACTGAGCTTGAAGTCATCCACATTTCCAGCCGTTGCAAAGGCATGGGTCCGGAAGTAGTCTCCCAGTCCACCTTCGCCCGGCCGGAAAGGCAGTGGTGTGTATAGATGAAGGCCAGCGGCCCAATAGGTCTCACCTCCTAGTGAATGGCCTGAGGCACAAAAAAGAAGAGAAAACAGCCAGTGGCTGTCAACATTATGAAATGCAGAAGAAAGACCTTTCATCGAAACTTAAGGAAGCATCACCAACCCCCTCGGCTGCAAAAACAGGCCGTTTCTCAATAGCAAGATGGACCTACACCAAGAAGAATAGTTCATGCAGGCACAATGGCCTATACGGCTAACTAGAGCTTACTTGGCTAGATTTCTAATTAGATTACTTGCTATTCCCTTTGCATACACCCACAAACTATATGGATAGTCCATATATGCACTGGAGGCCCCCTCAAGAACAGGGAGACATTGGGCACTGTCCCTCAAGGTCCCTTTTGCACAACATGGCATATCACCCACATCCTTCAAGCTCTAACTGAAGTTTCCTGAGCAGTAAAAGTACCAAAAGACTCTCTACACCCGGTCTCACCAACTCCGTGCAGTGTTGCAGAAAATATGCGCAGCATCAGCCAACCAGAAAAGGGAACCAGAAGAAAGGTGCTTTCATTGTCTACCTTTGAACACCCTTTGTGCCGCAAATCACCCCTCACCATTCACTATCAACACCCATGTGCACCTCTCATCCAAAAAAGGAGCCCTCCTTCATTTTCTGGAACATCTTCATCTTTTGTGCCATGCTTCCTGCATCAAGTCACATCATGTGACAACATAAACTTGCCTTGCTCTCGATTCTTCACTGAAATAAGCCTATCTTCAGCACTGTCGTTATCACAGATTCCAATAGAGTTTATTCCAACGCATTTCAATGTGTATAGCTCTCGCGATGCGCAGTGATGTTTAAAGCCTAGAACTATGCACAGATGCTGTTGTGTACTGAACTTAGCCGCTGAGTTCAGCGGATAAACTGAGCGTGGTCGGCGCACCCTGATTATGGGGAGCGCCATCTCCTCGGTACAGAAGCATATATGTACTTGTGTTAGCCGGTTTCCCTCATTCCGTGTTTAATTGTTGTGATGGCAATAAATTCATATTGCCGATACTGCCATGTGCTGATGCCGCCTTGTGATACAACTCACGCAACATAACAGACAGAGCAGCGAGTCGAAAGGAAGGTGCACCTACCTTCCGCGTGCGGCCCGATGCCCCTCTGCTGGAAACCCCGCAGGCCGAGTGGACCACCAAGGAAGAACCGGTCACAGATGCTGAACGTCTTGTTGTGCCCAAAGCCCACCATATGGCCAGCCATGCAACAACCCTGCAGCACCTGCACACCATTGCAATAAGCAAAACAAATCTCATTATAATGTAATCAGAGGCAGTTTGCATGGCACTGGCTTACACTCATGAAGCTAAGTTATAAATGCCTGCACACAAATGCGAGAGAAAATAAATGAGGGGCACCTGTCTCAGCACGTAATTTGGTACAGAACCATAGTTTTGCAGAGTACTGTGTTGAGTAAGTTGGTGTGCAGTGATCTAATGTACTGTGGCACAAAGTAAGAAAACCCAAGGAAAAAGACAGAAAGAGCGCTCTTTCTGTCTACTTTTCTTGTAGTGCTTTTATTTTTGTTTACTTTATACCACAGTAGGTGGATTGGTAAAGAATCGCATGCGCTGCATGGAAGTCATGAGTCCGGCAAGTGCTGGCAAGTTGTCTTTGCTTCACCTTTCATTTTCATTTAATAGGAAGTTGATTGCAAATTTAAATGTCATAGAAAATTAAATGTGCACCTCAACAAAAAATAATAAGAAACATTTCATAGGGAATATGCAAAAATTCCATAGGCAGGTTTCCTCACATACCTAGTTTGGTCTAACCTTGATGGCAAACATCGTCACAATCTTAATTAAGGTATTAACATGCGGGCTGCTGACACCATTCTCGTTGCCTTCCCTCCCTCGCATCATCCAAGATTTCAAAATGCATGTCTCAGGTTTAGCAGTGCTACTAGCTTGAACACGGCCGTCCTGGTTGTGGCAAGTTGGCTGTGTTAAAAAGCCCGCTTACGAAATTTCACCCCCTATTCCTCTAGGTTTCCCTTGGCTTCATTTTTCTATCTGGCTGGGGTGCACATTACAGAGTGATTGCGTAATGATTACAGAGCCCTAAGGGCTCATTCACACTAGCGACTCGCAGAGCTTGCATGACGAAGTTGGTTGCAATTGGTCGCAAATGGTCACTTTGATCAAAAAGCAACTGTTATGGGTCAGTCACTTGCTGCTAAATTTTTCAGTCGCGCAACTGTAGTCGTAAAGCTGATGAACCAATCAGCAACACAGGATCAGCATGTCTGTTAGGCCACTGCCTCCTTTACTAGATGCCTGCCACTGACACCATGCTTGTTGATTCACTTAGTAAGCGAATGCTTCCAGGTTTATCCTGCCGATAAAACTACTAGTATCCTTACTTCATATAGCTGTCTACTAATTTGCTATAGCACTCTATGCTTCGCCTTTCGGGCAAAACTGCGACATTTTTGTCCCAGATTCCCATTGTACAAGGAAAATCTGTCGCCCATCAACAGTAGAATGAAATTACAAAAGCAGCCCTTACAGGTATCTTCGAGAGTAAGCTTTGCAATTCAACTAAAATTTGTACTGGTACGGGGATTAAGTCTGGGAACCAAGGCCTTACTGGGATGGTTCCTCTACCATGTTAGCTAACCGGGAAGAAGGCATTCTTCTTAAAATCTTCTTCATCCTTGCAATTTCTGCAGAACTGGTTTGCCATATTCGATTCCCACTGTGTGCATGTTCTAAGCAGAACTTTCACTGCACGGAGTGTGGATATACTGTATTTGCACGATTCTACCATGCCTCTGTTTGTAACGCGCAGTTATATTACCGCCAACATAGCCACAAAAATAACTTGGTGGCGATTCTACCGCACACATCAAATAACGAAACCCGAGTTGACGCGTATTGTGTTGCGACAACTTTATGGAACATGCAAAGGCACACAGACATGCACACAGCTGAATTTTAGCGGCTAGTTGCTTTCAGAGTCCGACAACACATCCTTTTCACTGTCTACCGACCACAGAAGTCATCTTCAGTTCCATCAAACGCATTAGAAATGCCCCACAGACAGCAAACTGGAAAAATGGCGAGTGCAAATTAAGGCAGAAAAAAAAATGTCCATTCAGTGTGGCTAGTTACCTTGCATTCAGCTTTTTTGGGGGTAAGAATCGGTTTCATTTTTGATATTGAGTGGAATTAGTTACGATTGTAATGCGCATGTAAATTTGAACTGACTTTTTGTCCAAGAAAGGTGCGCGTTAGAATCGTGCAAATATAGTAATTCATTATATGGCTAAGTTCAAGTGTGTTACACAATAAGTGTGAAAGCTTCATTCAATACGTTTTTATGTGGTAAGCAATTTTCATGCTGCTTGATTCAAGTTATGCAGCATCTGAAATACTGTGCAAATCTGAAATTATGGGGACAAGGTGTGGTGAGAGTGCATCATCTTACAGTTATCACTTCGCTTGCTTAGAATGTTATAAAATTCTTCACGCTATCTGTTTGAACCGATGAACAGCTAAATATTTTAAACATCTGTGGCGAATAAAGCATACGATGATAACGCAAGGCGCACTTGTCAAAGGTGATCACTGGTCTCATTAATTTGATTGGCATTCTTTGGGAGCTCCACCCAGTTTGGGATGTTTGTCTGTTTGTATCTAACCTTGTGCACAACAACTTGGGTCACTGGGTAGTCCTCGGTCTAATGGGCAGAGCATTGAACTGCTGCACTGAGGGAACCTTGTTCAGAGTGGACCAATGGACAAACTTGGGTCGTCATTGGGTATGTGACATTAAATATGTGCCACTCTTTCACGCCAACTTGTATCACTGGGTACGGTATGTGCAGTTCTTCAATGACAAAGAAAGATCCTTTAAATTTTATCCAATGCTGTGTGGAATTGAACCTGCATCATAATATATATGTATTCACACAATCTTGTCTGAATATAAATTCTGACACATGCAGACTCCACAGCAGCGCAATCACTCGATGGCATAGCAAGTCCCAAGGGAAGCACAGGAGAGGAACTCGGCTGCATAAACGCCTCATACATGATGTCTTATGGCAGTGGCAATATGGTATGTCGCTTCAATGCTTCAATGTTAAGTCCATTAACCCCGACAGTCATATTAAGACAGTTTCTGCAGCAACATTTTTTTTAAGTGCCAGGTGAAACGCTCCTGCTCATTGTCAAAAAAGGCAGACAGGCTATCACGAGTGCGCTAAAAGCACAGAACAAAGAATCTTTACAAGATATGCATGCTGTAAATGTCTGTCTGTATATATATAGGTGTTACGAACTCCTAGTCAGAAGCAAGCACTCACAATGTCCCTCGCTATTGGCACATTAAGCTGATATTCCGCTTCATGCTTGACAAAGCCAACGTCGCCGCCCAGACCAGCAAATTCCTGTAAAACAAAGAAAACCGCATAAATGTAAACTTATACACGGTACAATGTCGCCATCTCTACGCGAGAACATGGACTGCACGGACAGTGGTCACTGCGGTGCCTGCCAGAGGGCACTCCATGACTACTGCATTGCCCCCCTGGACACCTCTGGCAATGACACAAGGGTGCCAGCCCTTGCTGCGCAGCTGACATTTTCATCATGTAACCAGAGCAGAGGCGGCACACCTGAGTATTCGTGAGGTGAGGGCGTCAGAGTCAACGAGCAATGCGACACAGAACACAAAAGACATCAATGCCATTCGTTGGAGCCATGAGGAGCAGGAAACAAAGAAGACCCAAACAACAGAATGAAAAATGAACTCATGCTACGGGTGCAGGGGTTCACACAATTGAGAGGACTGTCATTTCGAGACGCACAATGTCGTTTTTGCAAACAGGTTGGCCACATGAAGCAGTGGTGTGATGCAGGTGCAGCTTCGACGCCTACTACGAATGCTGTGAGTACGAGCACATCACATGGAGAGTATTACACAAACCACCTGTCACCTCTGCACACTTTGGCAACATAGACGAGGTGCACGACCATGTTGATCAAAAGCAAATGAGCAAATGCGATCACTTAGGCTCACCTGGTGCAACCTGAAGTAACCTCCTTCTGTTGGCAGAATAGAATTGTCTCTTCTGTCCACAGTAACTATGTGCTGAGAGACAAGGAAAAGAACAAAGGTTACTCATCGGGTGAGTTGACACTGAAAAATTTGCCACATACCTTTAGTGAAGACTTTAACGAGTGTCCCATCTCTTCTCGAACTACAAAGGGAACTGTCGGCCCTAGGCAAGATAGCTCACGCCACAGAGCCTCCCATCGTAGGCTATGGTGTACTCCAGGTGTTGACTCAAACTGAAAGGGTTAAGGATGAATGACTCATTGGGGTAGTTAGTAGAGTGTAGGCACATACAGAATGAAGCAGTCACGCATCAGTCCACCCACATAACTTCTTTTGACCCATTGGCAGTGTTGTCCTAACTAAAGTTGATTGAATGTCTTGAGGTAACCAAAGTATCAAATGTAAACTTAGAAGAACTGAAGTCAAGCATGTTTGACTTCATTGCTTGATGTGAATCGACTCAAGACAGCTCAAAAATGCCTAGGTGACCGTGGTAATAGCAAGAAACACATTGAAAAATGGCAGCAGAGCTTTGAGCCAGCACCAAACAGCTGCCATCGAGGCAGGTACTTCTCGAGCACTATTTGCATACATTCAGATGATGGTGATTTCCTACAAGCCTGATACGTCTTGACTGCTTTGCCTGACTTTTATTGTAGATTCTGTTTCCTACATTTAAAAGAAGTGGATATACAAGATCTTAAAAATAAAAGTAAAAATAAATTATTTCAGATCACTAGCAGGGTAATGATAAAGTGTTAACCATAGCAACGACTGTGGTCATCATAAAGAACAGCCTCAACTTTCTGCCATACATGCATAGATTGAAATTAATAAACATCACTACACTTGTGGGAAAGGCAGCAGAGGCAAGGTGCAGCTACAAGGACGCTAAAGTAGCACATGCGAACATGAATGAACAGCAAACAGTGCATACCACGAGCTCTGTTAATAGGCCACGGTCAAGTTGCCTGAAGCCACTCCACGTGAAATCTGCCGCTTGCTGGAACACTGCTCCTGTAATCCTGTTAAAAGAATAACAAGGCATAAAAATCTGAATATGAGCGTGTCCCAAGGCCTTACCGAGGGTTGAGCCAACCGAGGAAGGGCTTACTGACTGTAATGTTAAATCCACTGGAGTGCTTTGTGCCGTAGTGGTACTCTGATTGCACAAACTCTCCTCGGCCCCAGGTGTTTGGAAATTTTAGACCTATGACCTAGAAGGGAATCCTAAAAATGAGCTTCATGACTAAAGAAAGCAAGCACCCTATCAAAGGCTAAGAGAAAATGTTTGTCTCATTCCTTTGCTTTGTTAGATAGCTGCCGACTGACTGCATACAAGTGGTACGAGGCCTCAAACGCACAACAAACCATGTATTACATCATCTTTTGATGTGACACATAAAAAATATGCACCACATGTAGAGCAGCTGTGTGATGTTGACCAAAGGTCCTCAACATGTTACAAAGATCGGGGGTTGTGGTCACATGGTACCACTGACATGTGGGTTGGTGCACTGGTCACAACTAGACCATGACAGTCTTGCCGAAAAATGGGATAATGTGGGAAGAGGAGGTGACGAGGACATGGTACTTTCCGAGGGAAGCAACAGCAGAGAACCCAGCTTACAAATGCCAAATGCACAGAAGTGCTGGGTGAGAGAAGAAAGAATGGCTGACGTGACGCATGCCCGGGTTTCGGTAACACTGTCATCGTGTGGCACAGTCATTGTGAGTGCACAAGACGGGGACAAAGAAAGACACATGCAGCACCGTGTGTGTCTTTCTATCTTTGCTCCCGTCTTTTGTGTGGTGCTTGTTTTACGATAAAATACCAACACACCAGGCCTCTACCCCTGACTTGTGTCAGGCTGACTGATGCATGCTGCGGTGGTGTGTGTGACACCAAGAGACCATTACCTCCGATTTTCGTGATGTAATGAGAGGTCCTTGTCAGCACAGCCTATACAGCGAAGCTTTGCTGGTTTTGGTGTGCATTCTGAGCTGGTCACATTTATTTATTTATTTATTTATTTACAAATACTGCAGCCCAGAGGGGCTATTGCAGGAGTGGGTGAATACAAATGCGAGAAAGAAAATCATTATACAAAGGAAGCATACGTGAGTAACATGACTAAGGGGAGCATTCAATGGCATCCCCAAATTCTCTATGTGGTAAACAACGGATGGAACCAGGCAGGTCATTCCAGAGTTCAATTGTCCGAGGAAAAAAACTATATTTAAAAGTGTTGGTGCGAGCAAAAAAGACGGATAAGTTTAAGTCATTGCTGTTTCTCGTGATTAGGGGCTTTGCACGGGCCAGATATGTGTTAGGGGAAGCATAATGTGGAGAGTAAAATAGAGAGTGTAGAAGTTTCAGAGAATTAATGTGACGACGGTGGGAAAGAGGGGTTAAACCAAGCATATTCAGATGAGATGACGGTGAAAACATTCTATCATATCGGCGGTATATGAAACGAACCGCCTTTTTCTGAACAGATTCAATTTTGTGGATGTCCGAAATTTTGTAAGGGTTCCATATGGTAGACGCATATTCAAGAATAGGTCTTACAAGTGTTTTGTATGTGATGAGTTTAGTTTCTTTGGGGGCAGCACGTAGAGTTCGGGTTAGATAACCAAGTTTTTTTAGTCCTTTGTTGCAAGTTGTTAGAATATGTTCTGACCAGGATAATCTTGGAGTGAAAAGGAGGCCTAAATACTTATATTCATATGCGCGCTGCAGAAAAGTAGATTTATAGGAGTAGTTGAAATATGAGCAATTAGCATGCTTGTGAAAGGACATGGCGACTGTTTTCTTGAAGTTAATGTTCATTTGCCAGAGTTCGCACCATTCACAAAAACTTATAAAAGATTGATTCAGAGTGTTATGATCGTTAGGTGAGGAAATGAGATTGTAGAGAACGCAGTCGTCAGCGTAAAGCCGTATTTTTACTGAAACAGAGCTTGGAATGTCGTTAATGTAAAGCAAAAAAAGCAATGGCCCTAAAATAGAACCTTGGGGCACACCGGAAGATACTGATGCGTCAGGAGAGTTGAATGAATTAAAAGAAACATACTGTGAACGATCATAAAGAAAACTACGGATCCAGTCAACGAGAAGAGGGTTATTAAGGATAGAGCTTAGTTTATGTAATAGTTTAGGATGTGGTACAGTATCAAATGCTTTGGAGAAATCAATGAAGAGTGCATCTAATTGATGACCTAAATCAAGAGCAGAAGCGATGTCATGTGTAAATTCAGTTAATTGAGTCACTGTGCTAAAACCACTACGAAATCCATGCTGAGCGCTGCATAAAATATTATTAGACTCGAGAAAAGTGATAATGTGTTTATAAATTATGTGTTCAAGGAGTTTGCATGCATGAGAAGTTAACGAAATGGGTCTATAATTTAGTAGAGATTGTTTCTGCCCAGATTTGAACAATGGAATGACTCTAGCCCGTTTCCATGAACAAGGAACTGTACAAGTGGATACAGATTAACATGATATTATTATGTGAGCAATTCTGGCACCACAGCATTGCTACACAGCAGCTATATAGAAAAACATAAAAAGCGAGGTACAAAATTTTTGTGTCAGTACTCTTCTAACACAAAAACTGCCCATGGGGGTATGCCTACCATACTTCCTTCATTGTTGCCAACAAGAGTGTTGATGCCTCCTACAAGACGTCTAACTTCCTGAACCTTGAATGTCACTTCTAGACCGCTGGGACTTGCATCTGGACCTAGAAGGCACAAGGCATAGAAAGAGGCTAGCAAAAAGCACTAGCAGTATCTTCACGTTTCTGTAAATTCGCATGCCTATGACCATGTCTACTTTTACAGAGTGACATGTACCAAATACTCCTACATTCATTGCATGACCTGCATACGCGTGTCATATTCCTTTTTCTTTCTGTAGTATTAGGCATTCTACTTTTTGCAAATAAAAGACAAGGGGGAGCTCAATTTTGCAACAATGCAGTCCGTATAATGCATATGTCTACTTGAATGTTTTTCTGTTGCTTTCTTCTTTTCCGCAGCACCTTGTGAAAATTTATTAACTGTACACTGAAATATGCATATGCCTGCACACTCATGCCAAGAGATAACAGTCTTTTCTATAGGCTAAGGCTGGCAGTGGCATTTACAGGTCAGTAATAAGAACTTAACACTGCGTACCGAGTCAATAGACTTTGAGTGGTGGCTTGCCCCTGAAACTATGGACTATAGAGCTTGTGTGTGTGCCCCGATTATTTATGACACATGCTGGTTGGTGCTCTTGCCCATATCAACAGCCAGTCTCTGTCAGAGCATGTTATTATGGGTCCCTTGGTGAGATTGCAAATCTAGTTTCTGGACTATCCAGGCTTCAATTGGTATGATACAGTATGTTTCAATAACAGGCTCACTCATCATGTAGGCCTACTTGTCCCGTGCTTTGCCTCTTCTATTTGTTGCAATTGTCACTTGTCATTCATTTCTTTCTTTCCCTTTTCCCCTGTGCAGAGAAGCTCGATGAGGGATTGTACCTAAGGCTGACCTCTGTGCCCTTCCACACGAATAAACTTTATCTCGTTCTTGTACCACTGTTTGCTTTCTTGAATGAATAATTGCCAAATGAAGTTACATGAATCGATTTCACATTGGTGAACTGCACCACATAGAAACGAATCACCATGTGGAAGGGATAAAAAATGCAACAAGCACAAAAACGAGTGTCAACAAGGTGACGAAATGTGGTAGCTCGTGACCTTTAATTTTGGCGAGCTGCATTAACTGGCCACAAAATGACACACAAAAGGAACACACAATATGATTGGCACAGCATCTTAAGAATTTGCCCCTAAAATATATTCAATCCTTTCGTAGTTGCTATTTGGTGTTTACTATTGAGTTTAGCTTAGCAGTAAACCAACAAATCCTACCTGAACTGGTATCGATGGTCACGGAGATCTGTTTAAATGCTCCCAACGTTTCCAGTTGCTTTCTTACATAGCGTGTTTTTAATATTACCTGAAGAGGAAAGGAAAAAATTGAACACAATAGTGCGCTATGACACTTAGGAACGTGTTAAAGACAGTCACTGGACGGGGTTCTATGCTCACCTCTTGGAAATCTCTGGCGTTGAAAAGGTCATTGACAGCTTTTTTGAGGATATCATCCTTAGTCCGGATAACACCGTCAATAAATACCGTGTCGACACGAGCCTGTAACAGCAATCCCGTTTAAGGAATGAGGCACACACGCACATAGAAGACAACCTCGCACTGACCTCTATTTGATCCAAAGGAACTTGCATATCCTTCGCCTCTTGTCTCTCGAGTGACTGCAACGCGCACGGACGAGAATCCCAAATCATTTCACATGGGATCGTACTAAGTTTTAGAAGTACAAGATGTCTATTAAAAGTTGTCGAGTTCGTGAAACATAAAACGGAAATTATGGGTGCGCTCGGATGAAATTTGCAATAGCTGTAAAATTCATTACAGGATAAATAAAAGCGGCACTGCATGTGTAACATTACCTTTGCTTGGACGGTGCCCATTTCTTTTGTTGAAGTTCAACGCGCACTACACAAACTTCACCCCACCAGAAATCCTCAGCAGCTCTGCTCCCGGGAGTTCTCGCATAAACATAACCGAAACGACGTAAAGCGCGCACTTGGGCAAAGTTTTGCGAAGTTTTGTGCGCCGATCGTCACCTTTTCAACAGCCGGCCACAGTACCGGCATGTTTTGTGACCTTCCCCTAGCGGAGCGGCATGTTTTCGATGCTGATATTTTGAAGCTCAAAGCTTTCTTATTTCGGCTCATTTATAAAGCGTTTATTAAATAAAAGCATAAAGTACGCTTAATTTATACGGTAATAGTTAAGATAACAAGCGCTGGATAGCGTTCACTCTTCATTTTTTCGACAACGCGATCATTTCTGACCGTTTTTAGCGCAAGAAACTTGCTAGATAGCCAACTATGGAATGAGCAGCTCCCGAATCCCGAAGCTACCCGAAGCGCTCGAAGCTGCCGAAACTTCAAGAAGCACCCAGAAAATCGGAGTGAGCGACGAGGAATGCCTGTTCTTCGATCTATGAGTTCAGTTTGAGAGCTGATCCCGTTGGCAAAGTCACGACCGTGAGTTATCCTGATTCCTAACGTTTAGTATCCGTTTGGAACCAGCACAGCTGCTAAATTTTCACCACAATCATGAGTGGAGACGACAACCCGCGAAACCCCAAGAACCTCCCGGCTCTGCTGAACTTCTGTGTCCGGAACACGGCCACGGAAGGCGCACCGAGTTCATCCACGGCGTCGATGGATCCTGAGGTAAGCTCTGGTTCACGCCGGCACCTCTAAATGTAATGGCACGGAAACATCGAGCGATATAAGCAGCCGGCCGGTGTTGGCGTTTCCCTTGGCATCACAGACGCTTCGAACAAATCGAGCAAAGAAGCTCGATTTGTTTGGGAGTTAACGATAAGGTGTTTGGTAATGGTAACGCTGAGATGTCGCAAGTTGGCGGCGGCGCACGTCGCATGTCTCCTGCACCGCTGGTGCCTGCGTCGCGCTGCACATAAAGCATAGGGACGCACGGACCAAAAGTGGAGAAAAAAAAAAATAACTTACGCAGGCGTGCGAGCTGCGACCTGCTGCATTCGCTGCGAATTGCGTGGTTCAAGTTTCGTCTTAAATTTCTTTGGGCACGTATGTGACTGTCTCGATCCCGTTACATATGTCACGTAAACACAAGATTTTTCGTGAGAATTGAGTGGTTTTTTTTTTTTTTTTTTAGCACAGAAAGTGTCAGAAACGATTGACGTACCCAGATTAAGCTTCGGAGTACGTTTAGTTTGCCCATTATTTCGTTAAGTTACGAGCTTTTTTTTTTAAATATTCGTTTTAGGGCGTACGTTGTATGGTGTGTTCAGAAACATGCAATGCATTAGTTTTAATAAAGCTAGAAAAACAAAAGACTGCAAGGGCCATGCGTTTATGCGCCTTAAAACCGCACCCGCAATTGTCTTCGACGAGCAGCAACCGCACGTCCGCCGCGAAACAAGCGGTAACTAGAATTTATCTCAGTGATGGTCTACCGCTTTTCACCTTTTAACTGCGGAAATCTCCCCTCGGAAACTGCAATAACATTTCCCAATGTTCCTCACATCCCCAATAGTCTGCAAGTAACGTGCGCTTTAAAAAAAATGTTAGATATATGCTCTATTCCTTGCAGTCACTGAAAAAAAAATGTTTAGCAACCATGTTTTGATCGAAAGAGACAGTTTTTCTCGCAATACAGAAAAGTCTTCAATAATGTTTGCTCAACGCATGACAGCAAGACAAGTGTAAACTACAATGTAATATGCACGAGTGCCTTGCAAACTCAGCAGTAGGTGTTGGGATGAACACTTGTTCAATAAAGCAATGGAAACTGTGGCACGGCTTGTCCTTGACAATATTAGCACTGTAACGAAGAAGTACTGTACAAATTGATACGACGAGCACAGCTCGAGCTTGGGGGTTAGTTATGTTTCCATTTATCAGTGGTTTTAGTTGGAAATTCTGTATTTGGTCCAGCGAATCTTAGGCTTACAGTAAGCATCAACATGTGCCATTCTCACAGAATGAAACGCAGCAGGAAAATTTCAAAATAGAACACCTGTTGCACATAATTCCTCAAGATTACAATGGCATGCAGCTACACATCTGGTCACTAAAGGTGGCATGGATTTTGGTCATTGTGTAAGCTAAAAATCCAACTGATCTTGCACTAACTAGAAATGGTGGAAGTGAAGGTGCATGTATTAGTTGGCCCTAAATGACATGCTGGTCAGGTGGTCAGTGCAGATGCAAACTGCCGATTTTGTTTTGTCTAAATAAGCTTGATCAGTTGATATTATATCATTGAGGAGCCACAATTATGCACTGCTATAATGGTCATGCTTTGCGACAGTTTCTTGCAGGTTGATTTCAGGTGGCGATAGCTGCACCTCCTAGCTGAAGTGCCAAGGTTGTCCAATCACAACAATGATTTCTCATGCAGGGCCACATATTTGATACGGAAGTGCTTTCTATTCATCATATTTCACTGAAATTCCCTATGCAGCAGAACTGAGACTAACATATATGCTGAATCTCCACATATTTAATATCAAGGGCCTGGTTTTTGTACTACCTGAAACTGATAAATGCAATGCAGGGGGGGGGGGGGGTGGCACTTTTGTGTTGCTAAGGTCCCCAGGTTAAATGGTTTTCTAGGGACCTTATATGTGGAGACTTCGCAGCACCCCCTTAGTTAATTTAATAGACCTATATATGTGGCTGTACCAAAGCCAGTTGCTTCTTTGTGCTGTGCAAAAACTGGCATTGCATTCCATATACTACGCTGATAGGAATAATTTTTTTTTTATTTTCCGTATTTTGTGGGTTTTCTCAGAGTGAAAAAAACAACTAAAAAAATAGCCTTATGGAAACAGTTCCACTAGGTGTTTCTGAGCATGCTCTGAAACTATATGAAATACAATTTAGGCCTCGAAATGAATATTTAGAAGTTACCAGAATTCATCTTAATATAGTTAGCTAAGCACACTACAAATATATCCTATGTAGCACGAGACAACTACAGACGTAGCAGTGTCAGCCGCGTCCATTTACAATGTAACACTTTAGAAAGCGGTACGATTTACGATGTACCACTTTTGAGAAATTTGAAGGAAAGTTAATCGTTTGGCTTTTCTTCACAAATGCCTGACAGGAAAATTTAAATTTCAATCTACCAAGTTGCGCTCATCCTCTCAGCATATGAAGAACACATCACAACCGGAAACATTCACTTGATCCTATATTTGCAAAGACAAAAAAACTTTTAAGTTTAGTTTTTCTTGCAAGAACTATTGAGGACTGGAACTTGCTTCCCACCACTACTGTTGCATCAAGTGATATTGTTGCTGCAGTTGAGCAATTTCTGTCATTCTAAACACAAATGTATATATTTATACATATAATAAATATATACGTATACATATATGTATATATATGTATTGTATTGTATTCATATTCATATTATATGTATATACATATAATACATATATATAATGATGGCTTGCAGTATTTTCAAATAAATAAATAAAATAAAAAGGGTGTTCCAGTTGCATGAAACCCTCTCTTTAGTAACATGCATTGTGGGGATCGCACGCGCATCCCGATATCTCCGGAGCGGCCACGCGGTTATCACGCGATAATCACGTGCTCGCTCGCGGAGGGTAGCGGGGAGAGGGCACCCCCGCCGCTCCCGCTACACTTCGCGCCTGGCCGCGACGCTGCAGCCAAGGCACCCCGTTCCCTCCTTTCCCTTTCTTGGAACCGGGGAGACTCCTCTCCGCCGCTCGGGCAGAAGCGCGATTCCCCCGACGCATCTTTGTCTCACGGCAGAAGAGCTTGCGAGAGGCCGCATCTCAAATCAGCCGCTGAGACCGCCGCACGCCGTCCCCCCTGTTGCGCCCGGCCTTTGTGTGCGACTCACCGCCCCAAGGCCCGAGCGCGGATCCACTTGGGTGAGCTGAACTCTTATCAGCCTCTTTTGTGGTTCCCACATTGTGCGGTTTGTTTCACCCCAGACGTGCGGAATGCTCCGCCGCTGTGGTTGTGTTTTGTGTTGTATTTGTGTGTGTTGTGGCTGTTGTTGTCTGTTGGTATCCTTGTAGCCTAAGGTGAATAAACACCTTAGGTCGAGACTCACCCTGTCCCCACTGGCCTGAACCCGCCGTGGTCGCAACTCACTGCGAACCGCGGGTTAGGGGTCACAGCTCTGACTGCTAGGGCTGCTGCGAAAGTGCTAGGGAGCGACTGCCGCTCCGTCGGCGCTGTGCGATCCAGAGAAGGGTCAGGTGCGCACGCGCGAGCCTGAGTAATACCCCTATAGCATATTGCAAACAAAAGTGGTGCTAATAGAAACCGGTTTGTAAGCCGACCGTCAAAGAGATTATTCATCCAAAACTTCATTTGCATTTTTAGCGAAAAAGGTTTGTTTATTAGTGGAGAAAATGAATGCCAAGCTTTAGATTTTTGAATTTCTTGTCCAAACTGTGAAAAAGATGGACATATTTCACAGTATTTGAAAATTTGGGCCGTCTTGCACAAAATATTCTTAGAAGCTGTTAGTAGGTTAAATCTTTGTTTACTTCTGCACCCAGTATAAGCATCTTCTATTGACAAAATAATGAACTATCACCTAGTGAAGGTTGCCAAAACTGAAATACATTATGAGTACATGGCACAGGAATTTCTGCATTGTTGCTTATTTTTCATTTTTTCATTGTTTCTGCAAGCCTCTTCTCAAAGTAGGGCCAGCACATTAGCAATGCCTGAAGTCCACTCTGTCAATCTCAACTAGCTTGTAATTTCCCTTTGCTGTCTTTTAGGAACATAGCTATATTAGTAAATTACGCTTCTTGAATGTCAAAGCAGCCACTTTTGCCTTGAAGTTGGTAATCCATAAATGATGCAGACAACAGATGATGCAACAAGAAAATAACTGACAATGCAGCCCTGAAGTTCTTGTACCAGCTAATCATGGCGTCATGGATTTTGTCAGCATCTGCTCCTCTCCAGTTTGGTTATTGGTTGAGAAGGGCTTCACTGCATTCTAAAGGAACCAATGAATCAACCTAGCAAGTGTTGATGACTTTTTCAGCGGCAAGGAAATTTTTTCGTCAGATGAATGCAGATATAGCTTTGAGAGAATACTTTATTAGACTAAATCGATTTAATAGCGTTCTATAGCTCTTCAACAGGCTGCAGTGACCATTTCGTTTTTCGGCCAACCATGCGAAATTTGTATGTTCTAATTATTCTTTGGAATCTTATTTGTCTCAGAGGCGGAAATGGCTGGAAGAGGCAATGTCCGAGATGACCGTCTCCCCCGTCGAGGAGATGCAGAAGAACCTGAATGTGATCAAGGAAACACTGAGTCACCATCGAGAGAGTGCTGAACAGGCACCGACTGAGGAGGCCTGCTGCACCCTTGAGTCCGCCCTTGAGACCATCACCGAATACGTTGGTTCCATAGACTATGCCAAGGGTGACTATACTGCAATACTCCAAGCCTTGAATCTTCACTAGTAACGTCTGCATCTTAGAAACAGAAAAATCTTGCCCTTTAGATAAGATGCACTGTAAAACTGCTCACACCACTCCAAAGTAGAAAAACTTGTACACACTGGTGCACAGGTTGTGAGAATCAGTGTTTGGCTGTTTGAGCTAATGTGTTGTAAGGATTCATTTTGCCCAGTTCTATTCCGTTGATCCACTGCTATAGAGCTAAGATAACCGCTTTTGTATACATAAAAAATAAATAAGAAAATAAACATGGATCAACAATAAATGGGGATTACATGGTGTTGCTAGATTTGTTGCCAAAATGTTTCATGTACTGCACCAAAAAAAAAAAAAAACAGAGTCATGATACATATTAAACTAACATCACTCTATGAAGGCTTATGCAACAAGCTTTCACCTTCACCAACATTGCTGCTTGAAAGTTCGAAGGTTTAGTTAGCTAGAAGTTACTTAGAAGGTTTAGTTAGAAAAAGTAAACTACTTACGTTTCGTACTATCTCTCTCTCGCACACACACACACATGTCGTAAGTGGTTTACTTACCTGACATTATATAATTGAAATTATATCTCCTGACACAAAACAATGTGTAGTGCCTGAATTTCGCATTCCTTTGTTCAAGTATAACACGTGACCTCTTCAACTACGGTTTAACATCAGTGATGTTCCCAACTTGTACAATTTCCCAGTTTACGCTGTCACTGTGGAGGGCATTGAAAGTACTACACTTTGTCAGTATGGTCAGTCTATGTTGTTCGTAATCAAATAAGCTCAAAATACTATGTTTTATTATGGGCAACATGTGTCTGTTTACCATGCACACATACATTTGTGTTCATAGTAAATTAGCTAAGTTATACTACATGTGTCAATACCAGATATGCTTGTGCATGTGCCAGTTAACACATGGCTCTTGTTGTGCGAACAGCACTAGTGTTTGTCTATGTGGTGGCTACCTTGTTTAGATTTCTCTGAGCAGCCTATTTTTCTTTTTCTCATACAGATTTCCATAAGATTGGCGGCTTTGACGTGCTCGAGGACCTACTTTGCTTTCCAAACAGTGGAGTCCAGTCGAAGGCCTGTGAGCTTGTTGCCGAGCTGGTACAAAACAACCCTTACTGCCAGAAACAGGCTGCGCATAGTCTCAAGTTTCTGTTGCAGCTTGTGGACGCCACTCAAGAAGCTGTCCAGCTGAAAGCTCTCTACGCTGTGTCGTGTGAGTGATAGGACAAGTCGCAGACTACAAGTTGTAGATTAGAGAGATCTCTGTAGTCATGGTAGTAGTACCAGTAAAGTTGTAGCCATTAGGGCTGGTCTTACACGGCGGTCGTCAAATTGAAGCGGAATCTTCCCAGTAGATCTGCTGAAATGTGCTGCTGGGAAACACTTATTGGTTAGCTATCTTAGTTAATGCTGAGGTGTGTGGTTGCTGTGATGGATGGACATGTTGAAATGCACTTGGCAGGTAGCCAAGTGCAATCCAACATGTTGCATTCCCAGCCATGCAACAAAACAAGAGACATGCTGATGTATCCATTTTCGCTGTGCCTCTAGTTATGCTATCTAATATGGTTTAGCCAGCATCTCTTGAAGCATTGCTCAAGCTTCAAAGTGCCTTTTTTTTTTTCGAAAGGGGTGAAGAGCACGTGCCAGTGTTCCAGCATAGCCTGTCATATTCGACAACGGACAGCTGGTGTACGTAGAGTGCGACACTCTTTAAAAAATTTACGCCCTTTGGGGCTTATCTTGTCCCACATCAATAATCGTCATCTGCGTTGCTCGCATTTCCTTTCTTTAATGGTGCAAGCCCGGCACTTCCAAGTCACAAATGGTTTGCGCGTCATCAGCATGACACAGCATTCTCGACAAGGAAGTAGCGAGCGCCGAGTTTTCAAGAAAGGGAAACGCAAGCAGTGCAGATGACGATTATTGTTGGGGGACAAATATACACCATAAAGTGTGCAACCATTTTAAGAATTGTTCTGTGTTCTCTTTCGCTGCCTGAAGAGGGCTGCAGGTGACCAGGACAGCATACAGTAACCCCTCGTTTATAACAGAATAGCTTAACTGAAATATTGCTTCACTCAAAGTATTTCCTGGTACTCACTGCAGTGCATGCACTTTATTTTAGACCGCAGTAATCGAAGCACAGTGGCACAGGATCCCATATACTATGAAATTGGAAGCGTGAAGTTTACATGGGCCTGCGAATGTCCACGTGACGAAGCGTGGACACCACTCCACCACATGGCAGCAACTGGTTGTGCCTAACTGTATAACATGCCTATGACCAACCGAAGAGCCAACTGCTCACTGTTGTCAGCAAAATTCTTCCACTGTCATGCACCCACTATTGAGTGGGTACAGTGTACCCACTCAATAGTACCATACCATAGAGTGTAGTACCGTGTACGTTTTACTGGCTCCCGTGCTGTTGGCATCCTCATCCTGCCCTACTATGGCTCACTTAGAGAGCAGTTCAGCACACTTCTGTGGAGACCCTGCACTAGTAATGAAATACCATTCAGTTAAAACAAATTACGCTTCTCGTTGTTCCAGTGGCTTCATTAAAATGAGGATTTACTGCACACACGTGCACCTGTGATGATGCCAATGTTGTGAATGTTGTAGGGATATTTGTATAATTGCCAACAAACAACAAAATGAAAGCAGTCCAAAGACGGGACACAGAAGAATAAAAAGGACAATTGCACCATGCGCTGAGTAAGAAAGATTCATTTCATTGCTTGTATTACAATTTGCACATTTCCTTTTCAGGTCTTGTGCGCCACAATATTTTAGTGTACCTGGAGTTTGAGAAATTGGACGGCTTCTCAGTGTTGCTGAGGGCGCTGCAGTCAGAGTCGCCGAGACTGAAAACCAAAGCAGGTTTTCTGCTTTCATCATTGTGTTCCCAGCAGGGGAAAAGCAGAGGTGGGTGTTATTTTATGGTGCTTTCTCTTGAAATGTATGTTCACACAAATAACAGAGCTGATCTCAGTTTTGAAGTACAGCGCGCAGTACTTGCAGGTTTGGAGCACACGTGTTAATTGTTAAGTGAATAGATGGGGCCTCGTGTTAGCATATCTGTATGAATATAATAATTTTTCTTTTTTTCCTTCTTTTTTTCTCAATAAAGGATTACTAAACAGATCTTACTTACACCTGCCATCACTGTTGTATTTCTCCACAGACTCAGACTAGGGTTTTGTGTTTAATAAGGTTGTTTTCTTTCTCTCTCTTATTCACATGGCACATCGGGTGGTTGTTTCTTTATAACTAGGCTTATTAAAAATGTTCCATGGCATAAAGGGAAATTCTGTCTCATCCACTGGATTAGTTTTACAGGCAGGCATAACATGCATGACAAACTGCATTGTCATGATAGCTAATTAACAAAGTTTCACTAATTTAAGATTTTCACTTTAGGGCGCATCTTCCTGTTTATGAATTGAAACCAAGCTGTAATGAAGTCTTCTGTCGTAGTCACACACTCGCTTTCAGTGACCTTGAAATCGAAGATCATTGAAATCGGCAAGCACCATTTTCTCCCTTCCCCGAGCTTGCATAAAGGAACCAGTTAGGCACGCCCACATCAATGGCTTTAGTTTTAGTGGTTATTGAAAGCGAAAGTGTGACTGCGGTATTATCTGTTTAGCAGAAATCCTGTGTTTAGCACCATCTTCATAAGAGATGTTCTGTAAATCGGTTGTAAAATGCATCCACGTTTTCATTAACACTTCACAGCACTTAATTCTTCCACAGTGCCAGCACGTGTGACATTAATGGAATTTGTTCTTGCTTTTTGTTGCTGATCACGGGTCCCTTGGATTTCTTACTGTTGTGTGTTTTTTGCATGGGATTTGCGTAACACATGTTCTTCTGTAATAAAATTCTCAGTTGCAAGCAGGTGCACGTCTTCTGTGTCTATTCTGTGTCACTGCGTTTTCGAGCTAGAACAACAGTGAATAAAATTTGACTTCGATTATATTAAATCAATCAATCAGCCTGACAATGCAGGTGATGTCATATGCTCTCTATTGTAGACACGCTCATCCGAATGGGCTTTGTGGAGCAGCTGGCTGCAATGCTGCGGCACGAGCCGGGCCCCCACCGCGAACACCTGCTATCCACTCTGGACACGCTCGTGAGTGTGTGCCCTAGTGCACGCGAGGAGTGCCGTCGCCCCGAGCTTCAGCTGGAGGACACACTCCGCACCGGCCTGGCTTCAAGCCATGGCCGCGAGGAACAGCGCGAAGAATACGATCACAGTACCCACATTCTGGCAACGTGCTTTGCAGACAGTGGAACTGCCGGCGAGCATGCTGAGATGGACAGGTAAAAAGCAGGTCAGCTGGTCGACCGAGCATGTGAACTAATGGGGGGGGGGCATTCATGGTTGGGAACTGCGATGTGAGGGACACAACATCATCACGTCTTATGGTGTTTTTGTTCCAAGATAAAGGAATGCATCACTCATATAACGTCTATCTTATTCATCTGTTGCAGTGAAAGTCATCCCTAGTGCATCCAGGGACATACACAAAGTGAAGTTCTCTGCACAATTTAGTTAAACCCTTTTGTTTTCTTGTACTGCCTTTTGAAGTTTTAACAGTGGTTCAGTAGCATTAGCGTCATTCTGCCAAGCACAATGCCGTGGGTTTGATTTCCAGCTGCTACGTCCACATTACATGTACAGTCGAACCCACTTATAACAATGTTCAAGTGCCACGAAAATTCTATTGTTATAACCGATAATTGTTATAACCGGGTTGCATGAAAAAAAAATCAAAATAGGGGGATGGCAGAGCTGTTGTGAGAAAACTATAAAGGCGGGTAGGCCAGTGCCCCTCCCCACCACCTTCCTCCATCCAGCTGCTGATTGTGTTCACTCCTTTAACTGCTTCCTGGCCGCTCCGATTGTGTGTAACAAGCCGCGGCTGTTGGCATTAAAGAATGGCACTGCTATAACAACTGCAAAAGTGGTCACGGGTGGCAAGTGATATGTGAGCACCGCCGAGGCATCGCTGTGGTGGCCCCAAAAGAGGCCTTAAAATATTGCAAGAAGGCTGCTGCAGTAGCCTGACAGCTTGAGAAATCCAGAAGAAACTCTGAGGCGAGATTGCCACAAGCATCTCGCCACTTACTTCTCACTGTCTTGCATGAGAAAACGCTATGTCCGTCAGCTTTGCATGCTTTATGTGAAACTTGCCGACATCCTTCTCCAAGGCATCCAGGTGCTCCACGTAGTGCAGTGGAAGGTTCCTCGTGTAAACAAAGCCCTAGAGTGTATAACTAATCTGCTGGCCCTCCTGTGAGGACAACGTTGAGGCAGCCCGCCCTACCGCGTCATCACTGCCATCATTGCCATCGCTATCTGGCGCAAGCACATTCACGACAATCGCCTCATCAGTTAGAAGCACTTATAAAATATATAGTTTCCAAATCTTTCTTTCCAGCGCTTTCCTTTCACTGGCAACGTCGGGCATTACTGATGCTCAGAGGGCGGATCAGCCATCTTCTATTTCGACCGAGTCAAACAAGGCTGAAAAACCGTGTGGCCAGGAACGATTTTGACGCAACCAACAAAGACGAACGCAAATTGCTGTTTGCAGAATAAGCTGTTTGCAATAAGCTGTTTGCGAATAAGCTGTTTGCAGAACTGCGCCAAATGAGGAGCCAGCGAGCAACATGTGAGCAATCTGGAAGCAGCGCAGTTGGTGCGGTCCATTTGTGTTTCAGAGGTTGGGGCGGTGCAGAGCTATGGGGCACAGCCCATTCGTGTTCGAAGAGATGGAAGGGTGACAGGAAAGAGGTACCCAGAGATGGCTGGAAAATGAGGGCGCGGCGGCTGTCGGACCAGCAACCCATCATGCAGCAGCTCGAATTTCTCATTTTCTTTTTTTCTTTTCAAGGATTTCGCATTTCACTACCTTTCGGCTCGGACATCCAGCAGCCAGACTTCATCGTTATAACCAATAATGCGGCATTGGGGCATTGTAGTAAGCGGGTTATTTCACCATAGAAAGCATACAAGTTGATGGTGCAGAGGGTTCTCATTGTTATTACCGATATAATGTTAAAACCGGTATCTTTAGAAGTTACATAAATACCATGCAATAGAGCGTTGCGCATTCATCGCAGTGTGGGCATTTATAATAATACAGCGCAGGGTGTATGGCGTGGCACAGACTCAAGTGTGGCACACATGGTACCACATGGCTGGTACTCCCCACCGAAATGGCCACTTTTCACCTTGAGAAAACAGAGTTGTACACCAAGCTACAGGAAATCACAGAAGCCCATCTGGTAAGCCAGCAGGGAAACGCTAAAAAAGCATGATAGCGGGACGCTTCATTTTAAAACATATCAGATATTACGTACGGAAGAGCAGCGTGCCGACAAAATCCCCACACATTGATGGAAGCGCTACACCAATTGCGCCAAACTGCGCCGTGACAGAAATGCTGCTACATGCTGTACCAAATTGTCGTTTATTGCAGATATTGTGCCACTCCTCCACCGACACACACCTGCTCCAAATTAACCAAGCAGGCAAAAAAAAAAAAGGCTTTTGTAGTGACATTAAATTTCGTTGCTTTTTAGAATGCTAGCTGTACTACGAGAACACCTAATTTTGGTCTGTGTGGTGCTATAGTCTCTACGATGGTCGTGGCAGCAGGGGCACATCGCGTTCACCTGTCCCCGGCCCATTCTGCATCCTGGTGCGTGTTGTCACGAAGTGCGTGATGCGCAAAATTTTCATAGTTTGCAGCTTTGTGTCTACCCCATTCCATTAAGTAAGCACACAAGCATACATTGGGTGAGTTTGCCAGTAGTTCCTGGCACATTGACAGTGTACCATACGCTATGACTAGCATGCGCTTCAAGTGCATGAGCTTATGCAGGCACATTATTATTAATGTGCAAAGATACAGTATTCGCGCCATATTATTAACGCGACAAACCGTAAATGAATTGGGCGGCTATACGTATTCCACTTGTGGACATGAGTTTAACAGATGAAACGGACCACGAAGCCAATGACAGCATGCCAAAATTTGAAGGGCCACACATCGTATTCTGAGTGGAGCACACCAGCACCCCCCATACGTACACATTGTGTGGACTCTGGGGCATGAGTATTTCGCTCGAGCATATGCACACCGGGAGCCACGCGAGAGGCGCCAAGCAGTTACACTCCGAACCAATACCATCAACCTACATGCGCATCCTATGACACTACTGCCTGCAATGAAGAACACTACCACCGCCGCATAACGCTGTCACGTAAGAGAAAGCTGTAGTATGGCAGAAACTCCAAACAGACACATATCCATGCTTGAGTCTGCACCATGCTGTACATTCTGTGCTGTATTCTTATAAATGCCGACGCTGCGATGAATGCGCTATGCCCCACAATATGGTAAGGGCATGCGCAAGGACACCAGAGCTCACACTCATAATGCACGCCACCACTTGGCTATGTGATGCAGCACTGTCCAGCTCAGACTTGACGGACCAGCTTGAACTAGTCCACCAAGCGAGAAGGGCAGCTAAGGTCGCTGTGTTTCTAAACTGAAGTGACCACTCACTGCAGAGTGGAGGAGCAACCTCTGCTCGCTTTGCTTGCATGCTGTTCTACATAAAGTTTATTTTCTCTCTCTCCACATTACAATTTGGTGTGATACAGAAACACTGTTTACTGAATCCTGTGCGCGCATTAGAAGAACAGATGGTCCTCCACCATGACTCCTTTTACAGACCTGTGTTGCTTTACGATGTTGAACCCAGTCAGTAAGATGATCAGTTCATCGGTCGGTCACTCGGTGATTACATTATATGTGCAATTCCATCTGGCCTTACTCTGCAGCCATAGAACTCGAGGCATGCCAGCGAAGGAGGACATTGAGATGCTCATAAATACCATAAAACCTGTGGGCATGTTTCTGAACCATTGGGTATGAGCCAATGGGTGTGCTACATTTGGTTGGCATATAGTGTTGATTCAACCACATTTTGTACTGCTCTTCTGATCACTTTGTACACTGGTATTGCTGGTTTGGATGCAACTCTCTACAGTATACATATGTACAGCCACTTTGCAGTGGCATAATTAGAATGCTTTAAGCATTTTTCTTTGTCTTTATGCATGCAGCATTAAACAGTTAATTGTAATTATTACCACTGCTCTTCTCTGAATGGGTGTGTGAATGAGAAATATAAATAAATTGAAAGGAATTCTAAAGCTATTATCGCATCTTAATTAAAAAGCCATTAATATTCCTTTATCATTCTGCCTACCCCCCCCCCCCCCTTTCCCCCTTAGTGTAGAGTAGCAGGCCAAAAGGCAGGTGCTTTGTCTGGCTGGGCTTACTGCCTTCCCTCTCGTTAAACTTCTCCTGATAGCCATTGTCACTATGGCTAGTATGTAAATTATTGGAGCTGAAATGGGAATGCTAAGCATTCATCTGCATATCAGCTCCGTATATTTTGCTGCCAAAAGCTGCAGCTGCACAAGTCCTACAACATAAATCTGAAAATGCAAAAGTAAGCGCAGGGGCTAGGTTGGGTGAGACCAATGGGCAACTGCTCTGGAGTCCTTACAGCCACTTTTCATCAGCCTACTTATAAGGCTTGGAAGCATTCCCTTCCATCTTGGTTCGTGCGGTAGCAAACAGTAAATTTTGTTTTCGTGCAAAACAGCCTGCAATTCAATCTTGTGGCTGTTAAATAAATTAGTCAGAACCCGTCTCACGATGACATTTGATGGTAATGCATTTAGCATTGAATCAATATACTGGGTGTTTCTGCAAAGGCTTTGAGCAATTTTTAAAGATTGCCTGTGGCAGGCAGCACAATTATAGTTCACAAGCTGGTCTACTCAAAGAGCTGGACATTACTTGCACAAAACAGTTGAAATGCATAATTGATTAATTAAGACAATATGAAATAAATTAATTACCTCACAGCGCATATTGCAATTTAGAAATTCTAGCCGGGGAGTTCACAAGGTGGATCCGCTCGGAAATAATTGTGTGGATGACACGATTTACAAGATATGCGCCATCAAAATTTCGGTAAAAATGCACTGTCGTTCCACTTCTTTAAAGGGGCCCTGAACTACTTTTTATCAGAGTGAAGAAAGGCATTTGAAGTAAAAATAGGCTATTTCAGAAATACTTTGCCACAAAAAATACTTCAATGCGTTCAGCAGAAGCGGAGTTATCAAACATGGCCTCTGCTGTGCTTCCGTTCCTTCTTCAATGCCTTGCACTTTGAAGGCTACGGTGCAGTGGGGCGTGCCCACAACACTCCACCTTGCACCGTTTCGCACAGTACTAATTTAATTTTGGGGGTGCTACGACTTCCGCCTTTGGTACTTACAATGCACTAAACATAAGCCAAACGCAGTTGTCCTCAGCAAGCCGCAGTACGCTTAGCCAGTGGATTCGTGGTGGCACCCCACGGCGGTACCCCATGGTGGCTGCGGTATCTATGCCATGTAGCTGACCACAGCTGATGTCAGCTATCGCCCAATAGCAGCCGTTTAAGGGAACGACGAAATAGCACGTCCGATGACGAAATAGTTCGTCTAGAGGAGAGATTAAAAGAAAGGTGACTTCGCGATCCGCTTGCGAGCTCCACGCACTGTGTACGACAGCAAAACTTGGCTGAGACGTTCACAGCAGCGTATGCTACCCACGGACTATGTTATTTCACCAAGCCCGAGAGGTGGTTCAGGGCCCCTTTATAAAAACGGCTTTTTGTGCGTTGAAGCACAAGAGTAACTGGACCACCAATGTATTTTTTCACGAAGTTCAGAAATTAATATCTTGAAACCGGTGTCATCCTGAGAATTTGTTCCAAGTGAATCCGCCTTGAGAACTTCCTGGCTATAATTTCTCACTTGCAATATGTGCCTAAGGTAATTAGTCGAAAACGTAACTAGTGACCTTTTGTTAATTAGTCAATTATGCATTTCAACTGCTTGTGCAAGCAATGTCCACTTCTTCGAGTAGACCAGCTCATGGACTAGAATTATTCTATCTGCAACAAGAAATTTTTAAAAATTGCAGGAAGTCTTCGCTGAAGCACCCGGTAGTGGCACAGTGTATTGCCACCATCAAATTAAGTTGGTTATGAGACATGTAATGCAGTGGGACTCCTATTTTGTGCTTCTATCTGGACACACTGTGCCATCTATACTCCTTTTCAGTAGTTCCTCGCAGCACAGCCAACGTTACAAGACCTGCGAGCGCAGATTCTTATGCAGCAAAATGTAGTGCCATAGTTCGGAACCCGTTGGTTGACTAAATGGCCTTGACAAACGGTCTCGTCAGCAGGTGCTTATATCGAAGTTTCTCTGCAAATAGTAGGGCAACTTATTACGCAATTTCGCCTCATTCTTTTTATAAAATGTCTATTGAGGCTCCACAATACTGAAAATAGGGTTCTCCATTTGCTCGAATGAAAACGTGCAAAGAATGAAATATTAATGTGACGCTGTCATATAGACGTTAATCTGCGTTTAAAAAGTACAAACAAAAAATTGCTTTGACAGTGGCTAGATTCATAGGTGTTGGCACAGTCACAACACCGTGGAGGACTACTCCTTAGGTAGTGCTTCGTCGTTCCCAAAAATGGCATCTGGTGACTTGCCTGTGGTACCTTACCGGGCTGCTCGATTATATGAAAGGAAAGAGTAAGATAGCATTGAACATGGTTGTAATGGTGCGTAAGGAGTGCGGTAAACGTGCATGAATTCTAATTAAGAAAACTGCTGTGCTTACATATGTCAGCAAACACACTGTGTTCAAGTGGACATTAGAAGAGGGATCAAGAGGTGGCGCCATCATGCTGTGCGACATGCTGGACAACTGTTCTTTGTAAATTCTCCGCTTCCTCCTCTTCTGTGTCTTGAAATATCTTGAAGACTCGCACCTCTTTGGAGTCGGAGTGAATATGGAATGAATTTTCTACTACTGTTATCACAACTGCTGATCTCGCTGCATAGTTGCAGTCTTCGTAGATGCTGCTGCTGCCTGCGCTGCAGCACTTGCTGCTAGCAAACGACAGGGCGCGGAAGGGGACCTTTAAGATGTGTTCGCCCACCCGATTGGTCGAAGAAGCCTGTAACTTCCAAGTGCTGCAAGAACCTACTGAAACAGAATATAGTGGTGCTTACAATAAGTTGGCGCGTGACCTCCAAGACTAAAAGCGCGGTGCGTTGGTGCCTGTGAATGCTGAGAATTGTTCCGTCACATGCCCAGTGACACATACTCAATGACCCAATTTGGCGAGAGGTTCATTGAAGAGCGGCACATAACCAGTGAATTTGTGGTGCAGCCCGCTAACGCGCCGGGTTGCTGTCCTTGAGGAACACACTGATGCTGGTTCGATTCTGCTCAGCTTCGGATAAATTTAAGGAACATTTTTGTCATTGTAGAGCGGCGCATTGCCGGTGTCACATGCCTAGTTACCCAAGTTGGCGTCAAAGATGTTCATTGAAAAGCGACACACACCTACGGCTACCTACGGGCACATACCCAGTGACCGAAGTTGGCATCAAAGGGTTTCATTGAATAGTGGTACCTACCCAGTCCTGCATCTACAGTGACCCATGTTGGCGTGAAAGAGCTTCATTTAGGAGCAGCAGATATGTACACGTTGCCACATACTCAGTGACCCAAGTTGGTTCAATGGCTGGTGTCAAGCCCTGTTCCCACAGCATAGGAGCCCGATGTGCTACTCATTTAACCATGGACTACCCAGTTACCCAAGTAGGTGGGAAAATGGTCAGATGCAGTTCCATACAAACATAACTAGCTAGCCCACAGAAAGTGTGTGAAGTACCTTAAAAATGCAAATGCATTAAAATGCATTTGCATTTAATAACGCATTTTAATAAATAGAATTGTAATTTTTGCCACAAACTTCTGATCACGTTTACAACAGTCTCCTCAGAGCAGGTAACGAGGGAATCATCTGTGGCCTCTTATTCCTGGCAGTGCGAGTGAAGCAGCAGCGGCAGCCCAACTGCAAGATCCTTTACCTACTACTCTCTTCCTCCTCTGGAGTCATAGCTTGCCTTCATAACTCAAACGCTGTGGCAACTCCATTTGCATGAACTTTTTAGCAACTGTGTGATCGAATGAACTTTCTTTACTATCTATAGCACCACAATTTGCTATGTCTGTCAGGCTTCCTGTTCCACAAGTTGATGAGGTAGTGGTAGTTTCAGATAAATTTCCCTTTAACCCAAGTTTGTAGACATTGTGCCTATGGATGGCCAACCAAAGTTGACATCATTGTTGCCACACATTTTCATTTAAGCAACTTTCATTTATCCAGCGTTCACTGTACACCACCGAGTGTTACTCGTTTCTCTCTTCCACATTTGGAAAATGTGAAGCCATTGCAGGTGGAAACTTTGCTCATTTAGTTTCTGCTCGAAGAAACCAAAATGCTGTCACTCTCTGCCAGACTACTTGGCACAGTAGCATGTTTGCAAAAGCTCAACCCTGTAGTTTTTTTTTTTTTTTTTTTTTTTTGTCATTGCCACAGGAAGTTGTCTGCAAGTACAACCCAGCCTGCCTACTCTAACCTTATTGAAGAAACCCATCCTAAGCTACCTTATTCTAATCTTTATGTAAAATTTGTATAATTTATGCAAAGTCCTGCTGCTGATAGATGCAGAATGGACATTTTTATGAAGTCGCTATGAAGCAGCGCATGAATATGTGCTGTACAACTGCAAAACAGATGTGTTTTATTGCTTCGGAGTAGAAGTGAAGGTGGGTGCTCCAGCGTCAGTTGAGAAGAGAACCTGCACTGGGTAACAATACCGGTGACCTTGTCTGGAAGAGAGACATTTTATAGGTTTAATTAAACGTGATGAGATGAACTGTAAACACTGCACTATTTCTCGCACGAGTGTGGAAGGAGTTGGAAGTAGTGCTTGGCTGTGAAAGGTTTGAATGAATGTGTTCATGCATGCATAGACGAGGGGTGTGAGACATCGTCTTAGAGGCTTTCGTTAGTGTGACTATGGTGCGACATTAGCCCCACAAAGGCCAAAAACCATTCCATCTTCCATTTCCATTCCATGTTCAAGTTCATGGCCATGGAGAGCACATTGGTGCGAAAAAATCAATGCAATGTTATTTCAGTTGAATATCAATACAGAAATTTATGTAGTTGGTTTGCCGAGTTATCCCAGACAGAAACTCGGCTTCAGTGTACCAAGAGTGCCACTATGGGTTTTGTGTCAAGTTTCCCAAATTTAAATTAGCATTTTGTGGTATCAAATTCAGTGCATCCAAAATGATAAGTTGGAAGTTGTGGGGTTTGATAAGTTGGAAGTTGCGGGGCTAAGGATTAGGTTTGACGAGTTTGTAGATTCATGCACCAAGCATTAGCGCCGGCTTATTTCCTGAAGGTGCAGGGGGTTCCTGTAAGGTACAGTTAGACACACAGCACAGGTACACAACACAGATGCAGGAGCCGACACGCACAGCACCAACCTTACACCCGATCATACATCAAGAACAAGCTTTCATGGTGCCAGAGGTGTTTACAGAAGTTTGTTAATGTGTAAACGGTGCAAGGCTGTCATTTTATGAAGTACATGACAGCACGACAAGACAGTCACACAGAGCCGTTGAAACACTTTTCCCATCAACCTGTCCGAGAAATTGGGAAGAGGCCTACAGGTTCCAGGTTTTTAACAGGCAGAGCACAGGCAAGGAAGGAATGAAGATGAACAAGCACTGTGATGATTTATCCATCATACTCACCTTGTACTGAACAGCTCTGATGCAGCCATTTGTCTGCTTTGTGTGCTTGCGCTTATACTGTTTACTTTAGCTTCTGCTTGTGGGTCACTAAATGCAAATATTGAAATTGAGCCGATGCAGTGCAATTTAAGTGTTCCAGAGAGTCCAAAGTGTTACTTGGACACTCTGGAACACTTTACTTTACCACTTTACCGATGACAGAGCTTTTGTAAGCAAGATAATGGTGTAAACATAGGATGAAATCAGCACAACTGTGGAAGTGCGGTATGAGCTCTTATGATATCATAATGTACCCCATTTACAATTGATTGTACTCAACAAAATTTATTTAGATGTAATCTAGCATTACAGGTTGATGACCCATTTGCCTTTAACAGTGCTAATCTCCTTGTAGTACTGGCTACCAATTTGTGAACAAGTCCCTCGGCTCCACCCAAAGGAAATTTATGTCACCTTGCATGTTGCTCGACTTGATCCTGTACTGCAGAACCTCATTCATGTGTTGTGAATAAAAAAAAAAGAGAAAAATCGTGCTAACCAAGATAATGTACGATCCGAAGTATCTACAGAATTTGAAAAACGCAACTGTTGCTGACATTTACGTAATGTGAAGCATTTCTCGAATCGTTGTGGCACGATATGTGCGTCGAGCTGGTGAAGCTACCTCTATTGCATAGTGTTGCATGACCGGAATAGGAAACCAAAACGAAATCATACTGGTGGGCGATGCCGGATGCCACCGGAGCAAAACTTAATGCTCGCATCGCGCCAGCTGTAGCAAGGAATGGTGGCGCGTTTGGGTCGTTGTCTACTAAAAGCGTGCAGTAAGCTGCCAACGGCACTACGCCCCATGCACTGTAAATCAGATATGCTGCTCATCACAGTAGGGTTGGCGACGTGCAACAACCCTAGAGGTGACCAGGATAAGAAACTGGGTGCGCGCCGGTATTTTCAAGCGATGGGCAGCGAGTATTGCGGTGAAGCTGTTGCAGCAGGCGGCTACTGTTCTCAATCGCACACACCTCACGCATTTTCTGGTTTACATGAGTACAAGTGGCCGGAAAACGTATCATAACATCACAGTTGGGCAATGTACTGAATGATTGGTAGTGCTGAAAGATTGTGTTTTCCAGGAACATATGGACCGGCGATATAAGAATCGTAACTCTGATGGGTCATTTTTCGTGTTCTCGATCGTGAATATTGGTGCCAGGAAATTGTACGTAACAGGATCATATCAATTACTTCCTACTGTATTTGACTGTGTGCCAAATTTATGTCCACAATCATGACTACAGTGATTGCTGTGGTGCACAATATTAAAATTAAGGCACATAATACAGATGTAGGTTGCAGAAATCCTCTTAGAGCACAGAAACAAAACATGCAGCTTCCCCAAGAGGAGGGCACTTTTATTTGTGTCTGCAAGGTATGCACAAGGCATACAAGGCAACATGGAGTTTTTTCACAAATTCCAATCCCTAACCATCAGGTTAGCCTCTGAAGTCACCACAGGAGCAATATCTCAATGATTCGTCAACTGTGGTTGAAAGAAACACTAAAGCGAAAAGTAAGTTCTATGAGTAAACTACTCTTCTGCAGTACTTACTAGTGTGCTCATGGCAGCCTTCTATAGATTTAAGTAGCTTTTTTCTTCTCTGATCAATCAGGCATGGTCCATGTGTTGACTGTTCAGCCTAGTCTCTTTACAATAGCCAATTTTTCAGCATATCACTTGCTAATCTGCCTAGACATCTCGTATACTATGTAATGTTGAACAGCCTGTCATTGGCCTATCTGCATATCATGCTTACACATCAGCTTGCCTTCAACTAATAGTGGAATACTGTCATACAACCACACATTGGTTGCATTGGAGCAGAAAGCATGAAATTACCTGTGCAGCTTTTGGGCACTCGGCCAGTGCTTTGGTACCACTCCAAGGGCTTTGGTACTGGACTGGTACTTTGCTTTTTGTAGCAACGTGAAAATGGTGGAAGTGCGACACCGACACCAAGTTTTAGCATAACATGTCGCTTTACTTCCTGCTCTCGCATGTGGAAAACCGTGTTGCAATGGACAATTTAAGTTAGTGGGCTTCATGCAGTTTACGCGCTTGTTTGCAGGTGAGTCACTCATCTGTGAGCAGATGAGTAAGATCACAAATAAAAATAATTTGAAGGTGATACCAAATCTATCGCACATGCTTGCTGTAAAACATGCCCTTCATTAAAGAAAGGCAACACAAATGGGAGAAAGTGCACTATTTCCATGGAGATGCGGCCACGACACTGCTGGTGTTTATGGCGACACGTGCCTAGAATCATTCACTAACCAGCGTTCGAACAGGCACCGATACATATATGACTAATGAGCACCGGACTTGTTCTGGGATTGCAGTTGCTGTAAACATTCCCTTAGAGAACTTCAGGTTCTGTGGTCTACTGCATCCTAACAGCTGTAGCAGTCTGAGAGGTACTTGCTGCCTGCGCAGCTGCTCAGGACTCGCCTCAGAAGTGCGCAATAAAGAGTGTTGAAAGTGTTTGAAATGCTAGTTGGCATCCCCCATGCCTGGAGCCCTCTTATGCTCAGCCAAACACAACAGAACTAAATACACCACATACATGCATTGTTTAAAGCAGTCTTAAAACAAAAAATCTAGAAATACACCTGGCTTTGGTCCATACACAAGGCAATCGCAGCAACAACCTGTACAAAGAAGTCATTGTTGCAAAAGCCAAGCAGGGAACCAAATACTTATGCTAATGCTGGTGTTGAAGTTCCCATCATTTTTCTGTCACATGGATTGTATCTGTAAAAGGGGCTCCCAAGTCTCTATTACAACACAAAGTAGCTTTTAGCTGCTGTAACAAGTAAAAAAAATACTCCACTAGGTGCAGTGCCCTGAAAAATTTATTTTGCAGTCCTAAACCACAATGGGTTGGGAGGGTTGGGGGTAGGTGAAGGATAGAATGAAATAGACTTTGTAAAACACAGACCTACACAAGACTCAACGCCTTTCTTTATCCATTTGTAAATACATTTGGCTGCAAAGCACCACTTAACTCATTTGTGTGTTGAAGAGTAGCACACAACAATTCAATATAACTTTTAGAAAAATTAGAGGGGGCAAGATTTTCCTTTTTTTTGCTTCCATTTTGACTCCATTTCCTGCAGAAATATACAACATATGGCACAATTTTTAGAGACACACACAGTGAAATTTTGAAGTGTACAAGATTGCCCAACAGGTTCATCAACGAGGCTTGAGTATTGGTGTGCAATGTTAAAGGGGCCCTGAACCACCCCTCGGGCTTGGTGAAATAGCATAGCCCGCAGGTAGCATATGCTGCTGTGAACATCTCTGCCAAGTTTAACTGTCGTATGCGGTGGGTGCTCGCAAGGATAGTGCAAAGTCACGTTTCTCTCAAACACTCTCTTTTCAAACAGAAGCCTGCACCTCACTCTCTTCTGGACGCTTTATTTCATAATAAAGCAGATTCCCATATGTTGCTGCGGCCGGCTGCGCAACATAGTTACCACAGCCACCGCAGGGTGCCACTACGAGTCCACTGGCTGAATGCACTGCAGCTTGCCGAGGACAACTGCATTTGGCTTACATTTAGTGTGCCGTAGGCACCAAAATCGAAAGTCGTGGTGTCTACGTTAACATTTAAAATGAAATTTGAACTGTGCACCACGGTGACATTTAGAAGGCGGAGTGTTGTGGGCACGCCCAATTTCGCCATAGCCTTCACAGTGCAAGGCATTGAAGCACTTTTTGTGGCTAAGTATTTCTGAAATGGCCTATTTTCACTTCAAATGCCTTTCTCTTCTTTGATAAGAAATGGTTCAAGGCCACTTTAAAAAGAAAAAGAACCTAGAGGAACACTTGGATGACATTCAAGTTGTGTTATCAGTTACGCCCCAAAAACTTTTTTGTTTACAGAGGCGGACAACTTCAAAGTAAAAGGCCACCAGCACAACATAAAAAAGGGGCATTTTGTTAACTAATACTGGCAAATAACTCCCGTAACTATCAGCCCACATTTTGTACTAGATGCTATTCACGCGCACCTTTTAAAAATTCACAGATGCACACAAAAAAAAAAACGATGCTGACCAGCAAGAAAAATTAGCTCAAACTGCAGCAATGGAGACGCAGCATGCCTAAGACAACACGACAGGTAAACTGTTCTTGCAATAAAGAAAAAAGAAAAAGCAGTGACAGTCCACACACACGGGTACATTTCTGGAACATCGCTAGATCCAAACTGTCTACTTCGAGGCTCAGTTACCCATTCACACCCGCCAAAACCATGCACCCAATGGCACTAGTACAGAGAAGTTTAAAATTGTAGCAATTTAACACACAAGTTGCTTTGGGTTGTAGAAGGGGCAAGGACATGTTGTGAGATACATTGGCATCTTTCTTGGATCCCTGTGATCAGAAGAAACAAGTCAAGAATGTGAGACTTGGGGGGCATAGAGTCTCCACAGGAGAGGGACAGGAAAGGGACTAGTGCAACACTCGGTGACAAGTGCCAACGACAGGAAGCAACAGTGGCTTAGACATCAATGAAAAGAAAAAGTAATAAAAACTGCTACCCTGGAACAGCAGCTGAAAAGTAGCAACGCCACGACAAGCATTATAGCAGATGACTACTGTTGATGCCTGGCTTCTCACAACAATGAACCGAAACTGCACATTTGATATTTCTTGTAGTGAGCATGGTTCATCACTTCAGAGTTATTGAGGACCACAGTTGTAATGACTGCAGAGCTTGGTTTTACCAGACAAAAATACTACCAAATATTGCATGCGAGATATACAGCCATGGCAAAGAGTAAAGAGACTAATAGTGAACCTTCAACCCCGTAGAGAAATAGCCATCACCGTTTTTTTTTTTTCCTTTACCGATGCTACTATGAGGGAATGACTATAGGGGTGGGATGTGTAGCAATCTGAATACGCTACCACTGACAGGGTTGTGCATTAGCCTCGAGAACAGCCACCGTTGGAACGGCTGTGCAAGAGAACTTTGCGCTGTTCACCTCGCTTGTGCAGCAGTAAGCCGGTCGTTCCTCCGTGCACTATCCACATGTTGGTTAAAAGCAGCAAAAATAATCAGCTCGTAAGCATAACATGACAGAGTCTGGCTTGAAGGCAACCCCTGCGGAACACAGGCAACTCAGAATGAAGTCGTGGGATGTGATTCACAAGGGAAAGTGCCAATCAGCACAACAAAAACTTGTTTCGAAATGGCTACCTAAACCAAGTATGACAAACCGACAGAGCTTCTTTACAGGCGGGGCCTTTCGCTTCCCACTTGCTTACTCGTACCACATGGAGCATTTCAGATCACATCGCTACAACACAGAGGGTGGAGGAGGGGATAGGAAAGTGTCAACGGCCTATTTGCCGCTGAGTGCCTCTCGCTCCACAGCGTCGGCGTATTCCTCGTCATCCTCATTTTCTTCCTCCTCCTCCTCATCTTCGCTACCATGCTCCGAGGGTGCTGGCGTGGAAGTACGAGATGCCGACGGTGATGGCGGTTCTGACATGGGCCGGGGATACCGCATTTGCAGCTTGGGCTGGAAATATTTGCAAGTAGGAGGCAGGGAAATGGGGCAGCAGAAGTCTCCTGTTAAACACTGCTCGACAGGTGCATTGAGAACGGAAAGTTTTCAGGAAAGGAGGGAAATGGCAGTGCAGTCAAACATGCTGCCCTGTGTAAAGGGCTTGGCCATTCCATTTGTTACAATACTGGAGTGTTCAGCACAGTAACCTGTTAGCCTTGCCTGTCATTTAACTTTGCTAAGTGATGTGTCGTCTTGGAAGACAACAGTGAAGTGCATGCACAGGCACTTGGGCATGAGCACGCCTCACACAGCAAATGCTAGCCTGTGCTTTTACAATGCCTGAGCTACTGTCTGCTGATACGTTCCTTATTTCTTGTGTTTAATTATCGGCAACCACCAGTGGTTGTGCAGATGTAACACGATGAAAACTATTGCAGCTCTGCCAAACACTGCAGGGTGATTCAGCATTTGTTCTCTCAAGCAATTCACACTACTGTAATTGCTATTTTTACCCATACTAACCAATAAGCTCATGTAAAGGGTGCCATTATCTGTGTCATTATGAAGGTCAATCCACGCAGAACAAAGGTGTGTAATGTCTGTCATACACAAGTTGCTCCATTAAAAATGGGAATCATGTTGCTACTGCTCGGTGGTTATTCTGCATATGAAAAATTGCTTAGCCCATTTGTGTACCGCTGGGTCAAATCAAGGTGCAAATTGCAACACACAAAATGCATTTCCATTTTATTCAAGTCAAACTTTCGTAGATCACATACTCTAGCTAATACGAGCACTCACCAACTTGCTTTTCTTTACATGTGTTTATTTTGGCAATTGCTCACTTATATCTTTCACCACCAAGCCTGAGCTACGTTTGTTGACAGTTGGTATTGTAATAAGATGATTTATTATGAGGCACTAGGCACAGTCTAGTAGCACTGGCAGTAGACAAACGCTGATCACGCGCACAGCCGACACAAGAGCGCCTTCTTCGTCTTCCTCTTCACCACAGTATCAATATTTCTAAGGTTGAACTGTGGTCATTCACAGTGCACTTTGACTTTCTCTGTGGTAATGGTCATCAGCTCATTCCACTGATAACTGAATACTTTACACACTCATGCATGTCATATTCTAGTTTAACTTTGCTGTCGTGAGTGCAGAGAATATCATTGCAGACTTTGTGAAAAACTTTTTGCTGGCACCATATGCAATGTTTTCATTGAATACTGAGAATAAACATTACAGCTAATTTTTTTTATTTGAAGCATTACTTGCAAAATATTGTGTATGTAAGAGAAAGGATTTGGAAATTTCATACACTTTTGAGGAAAGAACTTTGGAATTAAACAGTTAGGCCACTTTCAACTGCACTCACTGAGTGCACAGGTTTCCATCAAACTCGTGGCCACACAAGTGTTATACCAATAACTAAAAGTTTTGATGCAGCCCAAGTTATCCTTGTACACAAGTACTACTGCTGAATATCAACTTACCCCAACGTCGCCTTCTAAGAGCTCGGGATGCGTCTTGTGCAGGGCCATTTGTCGCGCCTTCCTGTAGTACTGCACGAAAATAAAGAAGGCAGGACATGTTATGTGCTCAGATGCTGAGCTCAAATTTCAGTGTGTGTGCTTGGGCTGCACAGCGGTTTGTCATGGCACTTCACACTAACGGCAGTAATGCCGGTACAGTGAAAGTCATAGGGCATCTTTTGTACATTGTCCTTTGTCTTATCTTTGTCATTATCATTGCCCATGACATACTCGTCCAACTATTCTCAGTTTATCATTGTGACTGAATGTAGAGGGACCAATACAATATATATATATATATATATATATATATATATATATATATATATATATATATATATATATATATATATATATATATATATATATATATATATATATATATATATATATATATATGAACTCATCACATATTTTGAAACCAAAATTTGAATGTGAAATCACTCTTTCTAAGTCCCTCTCATAGACAGTGTCCATTTGGCATGTCTTGTGTGACATCAATAAGTACAAGGCCACTGTTGTGTTGCTTGCTCTGGAAAATTCCAAAACTTTATCAGCGGTGTGCCAGACCCTCCTTCCTCCACACCCAATGGTGCAGCAAGAGCATCGGCATTTCATTATGTCTACAATTATTTTTCTAGTATCTCCAGCTGATCACTGAGACGCACACAAGAAAACAAAACTGCATGTCAATGCTCAGGTATATATCATGCACACTGACCACATACAATGCAGCTCATTTCATCTACAGAGTTAATATAAACAACTCTAGAGGAAAATCTCCCTATAGCAGCCATGCATTAAAATTGGCAACCACAAGGGCGCCACCTTTGCTACCCCATGCAGGCACACAGGTGCAGAAGACGAGATACAACTCAGACGACTCGCGCAATCAAAGCGATCCTGAGCCACCTTTAGTATGGTGGCTCCGTCTGGTTCAGGTGCCTGCAAATGCATCCTTTCAGGCACCGTAAATTTTACATCATACTTTATAAATAGCCATCTAGTCTTTCTGAGAAACAGCGGCCAGACGTACATACTACGTGTCAATGCTTGTTTTTGCTTAATATTTTAAATATTTTAATAGTGCTGCAACAAGGAGTTATAGAAAACATGACAGCACCTTCGCAGTTGCCACGTTTAGAGCACAGCTCTTAAGCACCCGTTCCTGCATTTAGTGTTGGCATCCCTTGGCATCGTCCCTTGGTGTAACCAAGCACGCGAGCACAGCGAAGGATGAAAGAGCGAACGTCGAGCGCAGCAGGAGATGAAAAATGGTGATAGTGGAGAGAGCATGAGGAGGAGGGTGCAGTGGAACCATCAGGTGAAAAAACAGAGGAGGAGGAGGTTATGGTGAAAGTGTGAGAAGAAAAGCGTAGTGCTGCATCTCGTAGTGGTGTAGCGCTGTGACGGCTGCTACGAGATGGCACCAGAGTAGGGCGTCCTTGTCTCTTCACTGATGGCATGCAGCAAGCGCGTTCACCAATACCATATGTGGAGACAAAGTGCTGCATGAGCAGAGGTCTGTCTGTGGCAGCTGTTGTGAATCGCGCCCATGCATCACCCACGCGCTGCCTCACATTATCTCCCGATTAGCAAGGCAGTTGTGCCACACTTTGCTCAGTTTGCAATATGCAGCACCACAGAGATTGTCCATGCCAGTCAATATATATTGCAAAATGAAAACACGTATGGGGCTCCACTCATATTTCACATTAGGGAGTATCATAATCGTCGGAGAATTTTTTTCACCCAGCTTTTGCTCAAGGTTGGTATACGAACTCTATAAATGTCACTCGTCAGTGTTGCCAGACTACAGTACATTTCAACTATAATTGTACCTGATGCACTAAAGCTTTGCCAGCTTGCCGTGGGACGTGTACAGTTTAACATGCAATGTAGGATTCAAGCCTGAAAATTTGATGCATTAGCCCCTTAGAAAGGCCAATTGCAGCAAAATCTCACCTTTGCTAAACTGGTCATAAATTAGCAGTATAACATACCACTGAAACAATATTGGCAAAGCCACAGCACTGGTAATTGCAAAATTTTGTTATTAGCAGCCTCTAAACAGCATCTAAGAAGATGACATGTGCAGCTGGTGGTTAGCAGCTTTGACACAAGTCCCAGGTCGTTGCTTCTGGGATATTTCATTGTGGCGCGGGCACCACCTAATCTCGACGGTCATGCTGAGAACACACATTCTAGGTCATGCGTTTTTTCTAGTGAGCGATAATGGCGACGTTTGTGTTCAGTTTCAGTATCAAAAATAGCTATTTTTTGCCAGCTTTTTTGAGACGTTTCCACTCATATTCAATATGTAAAATTTTGCACGGATGCTTCTTGAAATTACATTATCTTAAGCTATACTTTTTATGCAGTCTAAAATTTTGTTGCAGTTATACAGTTCCTTGAAAACCAGGTGAACTTAGTTCAGTTGAGGCCTGGCTGTAAATAACCCAACACCTGTTTAGAGGAAACAGTTGTTTTTAGAGTTGTTAGTTGCTATTTTTTATTCTTCAATTCATTCAATTATTTTTTTCTGACTGAATCCTGCTCTGAACGGCAGTATAAAGTAAACAAGATAGGTTTTATGGACAGGATCTAGGGGCTCTTAGCCTGTTACATTGGCCTCATGATGTTCACAGCTTAGACATTCAGTTGTGCAGTGATGTAGACAGACACAGGAACAGGATTGTCCACTCTTATGCAAAACACTTCATTACTGTTCATTCTGACGTAACTTCTACGTTGTGGGGGGAAAAAAACATGGCTTTAGATTACATTTTGGGGTTGGTCTCGAATAGCACACATTTTTTTTAAATGGTTTCCTTGAGCACACACCTTTCCAAAGATACACCTGCCTTTTCTTAAAGATGATTTAACTTTAGATGTAGCATACAAGCTGCAAGAAACCTGGCGCAGTGAATACTGACAAGCAGCTCATTAGATCACAGCAACTTATTCGGTGACCTTAGTGTTGCCGTTTTCACCTGCTTCAGGAACTTCTCTGTATAAACTTGCTTGAAGAAATGTATCCCTCTTGCACCCTTTTACTATCAAAAGATTTCCAACTGAAAGTTTAGGGACTAAGGATCGAAACTCTTTCGTGAACAGAACTTCATTTTAGTCAAACTTGACGCAAGATTCATAAACATTACGAAAAATTCAGGTGAGCTGGCAGTTGCCAGTGTACCGCGCGACATCATCAAGCTGCGTCTGTACTCTCCTGCTGCTGAGAAAGTGATTGCATTATGCCTTGCACTTTCACAAATCGTATACTCTGCTGCTGCGTTAACTAAAATGAGCACCCACCAATGTGCTCATTTGTATGTGTGTATATATTTTAGAGAGTGCTCGTTTAGCCCTTAACTCCGAAGCCTGAGCTCTATTTGTGCCAGTTTGTATTGATATTGCCAAGGACAAATTATACGCATTTACAGCACGTGTTCCTGTTCTTTCGTTCTTTCATAGATACACACACAAAAAAAAGGATGCTGCGCAAAAAATAGTCAGCACGAAGCACCACATTGTCACACTTAGGAGGCAGCTGCATCCTGAACTGCAGCTGTTACAGAAAAGCACAGTGATAATGGCATTTAAGCTTCATTAATTTGGTAAAGAAATCAATTTTATCTTTTCTCGAGTGTGCGTGGCTTGCTTTCAATCTTTTTTTTTTTTATATAATGACAACGTAGACCATCTGCTACATTCGCGGAAGTCAAGCTGTGCAAGCTTACCACTCCTAGGTTTTTCCAGTCTAACAGGTCGCTCAGGCGTTCCGTGCGGTTTCGCTGTATTATTCGTTGCCGCCGGGACAGGCAGGAGAAATCAAACATATACTGCAAGAAGAAACAGCGACAAGGTCACTAAGTGCGAAGCCGCAACCACGGCTTAAATGTTTGTGATATTCTCTTGTTCTGGTCTTATTATTTCCCTTATTCACTGCATTGCCAGAGCTGTAATGAGTATTAGCATTCAACACTGGTGCATGGAGAATGTCTACTAGTAAATGCCTACCCATACCCCCAATAGGAAAAACATGTAAATGTGGACATAAGATGCCTCAAAAATCAAATCACGGTGATTGACTTTTTTTAAAGCAGACACATGCGCTATGAGAGGCGGCATGTAGTGGGGAGGGAGCTCTAGATTAAATCTGATGCCCGAGATTAATGTGCACCTAAATCCGGGTGCACGGATGTTTGTGTTCCGTGCCCATCGAAATGCAGTCAAGAAATTAAACTGAACTCATGCTCAACAGAAGAACGCCTTAGTTGCTGTGGCAAACACATAGATATCTCAGTTTCCATGAAGAGGATTAAAGAGACCGTGAATTTTGAATGTAGATAATTCTGTTTCAACAGATTTTTTGTACGATCCTGAGTTCAATAAAAAAAAAAGGAGAGAGAAAATATTCAAAATTTGCCATGTGCAAATGAACATTGCTTAGCATTGAAACACAAAAGAGAATTGGAGGAAAAATAAAAACTGCTTATTTCGCTTGCCCATTCATGCCATAAGCTGCTAGCAATTGGAGAAGCACTCATGAATGTGTACTGGAAGCATACATATCAAAGTGGCCTTATCGTCGCATGTTGTGCCTGGATTTTTGGCAGTGTTGTTTTCGAGACACCACAGGCAGCTCAGGCAAGAGCTGAACAGGAGGACCTGATCTCGTTTCGGTGGAGAACAGGGAGGTCTACTTTAAGAAAACCAGGATGGGTTATGTCCCTTACAGTTCTCAGACATATCAAAAAAGAAAGAAAGATAGTAGTAATGAAAGAATAGGGTTATGGGGTAGCGGGGAAGAGAAATCTTCAAGCCCATGTGGTTAGCAATGCCCCTGTTGCTGTCCCTGTGTCGCATTTTGGATATTTTAACGAGCATTTCTGTGCTCGCTTTCTAGATGAAAAGGCTGTAAAGCTTCAGTGCACTGGTTTTCAGCATGTGTTTGTCAAGTATGAGAAAATGTTGTGCGACTTGCATGCCCAGCCAATCACAAGGAACAGCCTAGCTCATCACATCTGTTGCCAAAAAAATTGCCACCTCTAGCTGCAACTGAAGTTGGCAAGGAATACCACATTATAGAGCAGATTAAAATACCAAATACTACCCTAATATTGGAAGCACTGTGGCACTTGAGGCATTGTCAAGACCTACAATGTGCCAGCAGCAAGTTAAAACTGGATCCTGAACCTGTGCTGCAGGGTCCCTTTAACCCCTTTAAGGCACCAATTAATTCTGCCCATTGAAAATTTAGTTTCACCACATTTATTGCATCATCAGAATCCTGAAAAGCATATAGCTGTAGAAAGGATGAGGAATTTTCATCATCAATGAGTTCTGTCAAGTTTACAGAATGTGGACTCTGTGAGAACTCTCTACAGGAGCCTCAGATATGAAAACATCAATGATTTCTCGTCTAGCATATCTGCAAAGCACCTGTCTAGCCACTTGAATAATATGCATGATGCAAGATGTAAAACATTGTGAAAAACAATTAAAAAGGGAACCCACTACAAACACCAAGAGCACACAGTCAACCATCTGCCTTCCCACTCGTTTTACTAAAACGCTTCACATGTGTTAATCACACTTACAGCACAGGTAAAATAGTAAGTGTTTCAAGATATAGGCAATATGTTTTAAATATAGTTATTTTTATTGGTGATTTTGAATTTTTTGTGTTATCTTGCTGTGCACAATTGCATGCACAGTGCCTAGAGGGGTTAATATATATGCAAGTGGCAACTGCAAGGAAAGTGTTTTCCAACATTCCTGGTATGGCATTGTCCATCATTGCAACATCCCACTTAATGCCGCTCAATGATATAGTGCACATCTCTCAAGTGCCCTTGCATTCTGCCGCTACCAGAATGCTGTTATCACCAGGATTTGATCCCATGACCTTGTGCTCAGCAGCGAAGCATTACCACTGCTGAGTCACCATGTCGGTGGCAGTATTAAGGGTAGACCTGGTGTAAGTAAGGGTAGACCTGGTGTTGCAGTAAGTGCAGTGACTGCACTGGTTGTCCGGTCACACCATGCCCTAATCATCATTTATACTATATTCAGTGCAAACCCCTGCCATTGCAGTGAGTCTGGAACAACAACAACAAAAGAAAGAAAGAAGAAAGAAAGGAAAAACTTCTGCACTACCTGCTCACACCCCACGCCATGTCGTGCAGCAAGGAGGAAAATGGTGCCGATGTGCCACTGGCACACTCTAAAGCCCCTCTCATCCACGTGCCGCCGTTTCCTCATGTCATTGCTCACACCAAAATTGCTTCCACACCTTCCGCTTCTGACATTCCTGCTTCCATAGCTGTTTGCTGTTGCATGTTCACATCTCTATGCAGCAGTAGCAGAGGGTGAAACAGCCCACAAAGTGTCATCCACGAGCACCTGCATGTTTGTTGCCTGTGCGCTGAAACTGCATACTTTGCCTGTCGTTTTTATCATAGCCGGTGCACAAAGCACCACCGCTGCTGCTGCATTAGGAAACATGACGTCGCTTTTGCTCCCAACCAAAAGCTGACAATGAAAGTTCCACTCAACAGTGGAAGCTGAAATAAACAAGAGAGCAGCACGGAGGAGGTACATACATTGGCAGTACTTAAACTAGTCTGTGAAGGTGTGTATGAAGCGACTTTAGCTCTCTGTCCACTTCCAGTTTCATGTGTCATTGCTTCAGCTTTGGCACAACAGGTGCCCATTGTCTATGATGTCTAGGTACTTAAAGTTATACAAGCTTCCCCAACTTCTTTACTGCTGTCCTTGTGAACTCACTGTTTTAATTTGAGAAAATGGCATGTGCAAAGGTGGTGAGGGGTTGAGCCAAGGAAAAAGACAGTGCTGTTTTGGGGGTTCCTTGACCGCTCAGGGAGGGTCGCAGTACACACCTGAGCGAGCTGCTGGACTGACTCCTCGGCATTCTTGAATCTCCTGTCCACAATGTAGATGCCATAAGACATGGGGTCAGCAACATGCTCGGCTATGAAGCACCCAAAGCCAGACAGGTTGGTGGTGACGCTGGGAATGCCCATGACTGTGCACTCCGCTGAAAGCCACCAGCATTGGTAAAATGAGACGCTGCACCGATGAGCGTTCAGACAAAGATTCACTGGTGCTCTGTTTGCCAGTCTTGCTATTGCTAATAAGAATTCTACTAAAGGATTTAAAGCTGCTGCCTGCATGGTAGACTAATTATGGTCAGCCCCACATGCTGCTTCATTGCATGCATATCTTAAGTAGTATGTATGTAGTAGCAATTTTGTGCTACTACATACTTCTCTTTCAAGGCACAGAAGCAAAAACAAAACTAAATGCAAACTGAATTTTAGTTCTTGCAGACGCAAATGTGCAGAATGTGCAGATTAACTGCCAGGTAAATTGCGGCAGGACTATTTTCTAATATGTATGCTACAGGGGGAAAAAAAGTAAAAAAACAAGGAAACAGAGGGAAATAAAAAGCTGTTTGCCATTATATGTATATGGTGTGTTCCGACTTGATGCATATGCATGCTGCAGGTGTTGCACCATGTGGATGATTGGAATCACCTCTCAATTCTTGGAGTTACACCTTTTCTGTACAGCCTTTGACATTCTTAACCCAACATGCCTCAAGTGCTTTTTTGTTTTCTCCTGCAGAGAGTGCTGGAGATTTCTGGTTTGGGTGATTTGAATGTGCTAGCTTAATGCATTTTTCTTCCAAGGCAACAAGATGTTTGCTCCTTATAGCTCACATTTGTTAAAGATAAGCTGCTAGACATGTGTCTTCAATGTTTGGGTTAAGTGTGACTGCGACTGCGCAGCAGCGATGCATTGCAATTGTGCCTGTCTTCAACTACCAGTGCCACCAGCAGCGAGAGCAGTTGGGTCATGTGGGAAACCATGTTCCTCCTCATTTGCTTTAGAAGACAATGGCACAGACCCTGCCTGCCTGTCTATTCCTTGCCAATGACTCATAGCTTTGCTGGTTCGTATCCTGTGATGTGTACCTCAGGTGGCCTCAGTTGCAGGTACTATCATGAACTTTTGAAAAAGAACACGGAAGTGTGCAGCAGGTAGCCATACATTCCACGCCAATGTGAAGTGGCTAGAAATGAAAGCAAGAGACCGTTGCTGTTCTGTGAGGCAGTGGCGCCCACCATAAGCAATGAGATGTTTCCAAGTTGGTCCTCAAGAATGAAACGCACTATGTTGTTGTTGTTATGCACTGTTATCGGTTCACCTTTTGGGTTTCATTCCAGAACTACAACCAATCGTCACCTCAGTATCTTGCAACCAGACATTACAAACATGACAGGAGCAAACAGCAGCGTCAACTGCTATTTAAAAGGCACACACATGGCATATTTCTGTGATACCAACATTAGCATGCCAACTACGTTCTAAGGAAATTTTTGCAAAGGAAAGTTTGATCTATAGAAAAGTTTATGTGAAGGTACTGCCAGTGGTGGAGAGAACTGCTACACTTTGCTTTCAATTTTTGCCACAGACTCATTTCTGGCACTCTCTCAGGCTCACAACACAAGCATAAGCAGGCACTCATGTGTACTTATGAGTGAAAAGTCAAATACCTTCGATTCTTTGGCATAGTCTCACTTGATAAAGTAAAAGATTGTATCACACATCTCAATCACATGTCAGATAGCCACTGCGAGTCTCTATACTGCGAATACTGAGCATTATATACATAGGAGCGCAAGGTATACATGAGATTTCCTGCTGAACTGCTGGCTGATCTTTGCTCAAATTTTGTGTAGAGCTGCCATTTTACATGAAGCTTAGCTTAATCCTATGTTTTTGGGCATTACTTGCTTGCTACATCTTCAGTAAATCCAAAGTGACACCATTCAAACATTTTTCTCTGTAACACAATGATGCCATGATCTGTCATGGCTACGATGAATACTGCATTTTCGCTGTAGCCATGACAGATGGTGCCACCATTTCGTTGCAATGGAATCAGCATGTTTTGATTGGCGTTGCTGCAGGTGACATCCACTCTAAGTTTATTCTGGGTGAAAGTAATGCCCGCAAATGTGGCATTGAACTAAACTTATTGCGAAATGGCACTTGAGTGCAAAGTCTGACTGAATATAAGGCAGCGGTATAGCCGGAACACTCACGTGCACCTGGTGCTCCTGTTTATGCACCACTTAGTATATGTCTCAAACAATACCAGGTACATAGAGAGATCCAATCAGTGGCCTTAGTGCAGGTGAAGAATGCACGCAATATGTCCATCAAGAGTGAATATTCTGTTAACTTTCTGAAGTTAGCCAGTAAAGGCGACCTGCGAATTAGCTCTTGCATTGCTTTTTCTGAGCAAACAAACACTTCTCATTTTCTGGGCAAAGCGAGACTAGAATGAAGCACTGTGTTAATGAATGCAATTAGTACATGAACTTCAACAGCGCAGCCAAAGGTCACAGTGCCACATAATTCTGTTCTGTTGGTAGCTTGTCAGAAAGCCGATTATTGAGATAACACACTTGCATACTGCCACAAGCAACTAGCAAAAAAAAAAAAGTACACACGTACACTTAACCATTTAGCCCCTGCTATCACAATATGTGCCAAAAAGAGTTGCTGGGTAACTTGCCAAACGATGGCAGCAAGCTACAGTACGTATACACTGTGTTACACTGTTTTGGTATTATGTTCCACGTGGAATTTTGCAGTGCTGTGCAGTGTTACAAATCATATGTACAGCAAACATGCACTTACCAGGCGTGTAGCCCCAAGGTTCATAGTATGAAGGAAAGACACCCAAGTGGCAACCCCTAACAAACTCTTCATAATCCATGCTGAACAATGGGTTTGTAGATGACAAGAATTCTGGATGAAAAATGACCTGTAGGAAATGAAGCAATGTTGTAAGGCAGCCCAGTTTCTTAATACGCACACACATTTAAAATTTTTGTTTTCTCCAAGCATCAGTGTAGTCAAAAGCTACAGCTAGTAACTTACTTCAAATTAAAGTATCTTCTTGCTGAACAATGCTCTAAATCGACTGCGCTGTTCCAAGAATGGGCTTTGTCTACCATACATCACATGAAGAACAGGTTGTTTTAAAATGACGGGACCAGAATTTAAAATTTAGTCCATGGCACAACTGGACTGGAATGTATTGCATACATGCAGACTAATTCTTATACAGTCAAACCTCGATATATAGAACACGGATATATAGAATTATTGCCTATAGTGAACACTTTCTATATCACCTGGAAAATCACATGCATTTTTAATTTTTATTTTGAATGAGTTCGGACATGAAATGGGTTTATCTAACTCCGCTACGCCAGATCACGTGCACTCCTTGGACAGGCGGTGATCTTTCCCGCCACACTGTCGAAGATAGTGGTGGCGCGATGGGCGTTCCTGACTGCTGCAATCGCGCTGAGGGTGCCATTTGAACGTAGCGGCATACGCACGCGGCGGCTTGGCTAGGCCTCATGAGGGCTGGCGGTTTTCACGTGCATCCACAAAGGCGCACAACAGCGCACACTCACTGGCCTCACTCATCAACGCCACTCAATACTGTGTTATTGACAGTGTTTCAAAATGCGTTGAATGACGGACTTGGAGATCACAGCAGAAGTAGCGGCCAAACGAAGACGCTGCCGAGGTTGATCCCACAAGCGCTGATGTTGCCCTGCTCCCCACTTCAACTGGTGCTGTAGCTGCTTTGGCCCTTCTACGCTGCTATTGTGGTACTATAGGGGGTAGCAGCCTATCGCTTGTAGGTCGTTTAATAATAATATTTGGGGTTTTACATGCCAAAACCACTTTCTGATTATGAGGCACGCCGTAGTGGAGGACTCCGGAAATTTTGACCACCTGGGGTTCTTTAACGTGCACCTAAATCTAAGCACACTGGTGTTTTCGCATTTCGCCCCCATCGAAATGCGGCCGCCGTGGCCGGTGTAGATCGTTTAGCCTATGCTGAGGACTCCGTGTTTAAGCATGCGGCTGCCAATAAGCAGGCTACGCTGCTGCAGTACTTTAAGCCAAATAAATAAATACTTTGTGTGAAGCTTCAAGTGCGTATTACCTGCGCCACTTGTTCATTGATTTGCAGAAGTTTTTTAACACATTATTTACATGATTTTATATATCGAATTCTATCTATATAGAATGATTTCGTGATCACCGCGCTGTTCTATATATTGAGGTTCTACTGTATAAGACAGACTAATATAATACGCACAGATTTCGATTTACGAGAGTGAATACCCTCATTATAGGTGACAGCTAGCTGTTCATGTTCACTTCAGGGACCAACTAAGACAAATTGGTGGGCAAGTTGTGCATAATGTGCAGACAGCACCAAAATTGGAAAGTTAAGGAGAGAAGACAATCAAACTACCTGTTGCTTTTTCCTTTTAGCACTTCTCCATTTAACAGTGTTTGGACATTACGGTTCCAGGAATGGCAGCCACCTTTCAGTAGTGTGGCTGCATGTGTGCCAACCACTTTACTCCTATGTGCATGCATGTACGTACTGAGCTCAAATAGATAGTTACCTTAACACGATCCTCCCTACGATTGAAGAGCTGACACCGTCGAATGTGGCACAGAACAGGGTCAGAGGAATCATCCAACATGTTGTGAGTGCAGATCGGAGGTAGCGTTGTGCGCTGTGTTGAATAGATACAGCGTTTCAATCGCACCAAGTCTTCTGGGTAGATAAGTTCTTCACCTTTGGGAATCTTGCCCCTGCAAATTTCACCTGCTCATCCACAACGAAAGCCTGTACCTTCTCTTGCTGACCAATTATCAGCAGAAGCAAGGCCCATTTGTTCCCGATCACTTCTATAGTACTTCTCTGCATTTATTGCAACCAACAATATGTGCAAGTGACTAGCTTTTAGATAAACACTTTGGTGTGCACACTTCAGCTGCCAAAGATCACGACACTTTCACGAAGGATTGTAAAAGGCTCAAGCAGAGCCCTACCCACAATGTGCAGATGAAAACGAAACAAACAGAATATTAACTTACGAAAGGCAGACCTCGAACATGCGCTTCCCAATTGTAGACTGTATTTGTTGCACTGTGTCACGGAGTTGCTTGGAGATTGCTTGGCCTCGTAATGACTCAACATTAAAATTGTTCGTTTTGGCAGGGAAGATTAGAAAAGCAACGACGGTAACCTCGCTTCCTGAAGCCTGTTTTGGAGAGAGCAAGCAGGAAGCACAATGAAACAAAGATTACGCACCCTCAAAGAGTTTTTGACATGCTATTATCTAATACTATGAATCAGTGTTACTGCTCTAAAAGGGATTTCTTGAGTCTTCTCAAATTTTGGATAAGATGTCATAAGTGGCTACATACAAGCAAGATCATCTTGGAGGACAAAGACTTAACATGTTATTACATGCAAGAAGTGCACTAGAAGTGCCACAAACCTTTAAGTAATGATTGAGACGTGCCAAGGATTCTATGAACATGTCTGCTCCCTTGTTGGAGAACTCGTACCTTCCCGCAATGAAGCAGTACAAAGTTTTGTCCAGGTCGAAGTCGTAGTGCCTAAAAGGTTCAGACATGTTCACCGCTGTCTCAAAAGACGGAGCAGCTCTGACAAAAGTGCTCACCCATAAAAGTGTCCTCTGACAAAGTCATGGATCTTCTCCTTGGCTATGGCGTGCATGTTTTGAAACTCATGCAGGGCGCTGAACTTCTTGACGTTGAGCCCATTTGGCGTGATGGCGTCTGTGAACGGGACATATCGTGGAAGTGAGCGTCGAAATTAGCTTTAGTTGAATAAGCTAGGCAGCAAAGCATGCTCTTGTGAACTCGGTAGGAATAAACAAGCCATCACTTGCCTGGCTTTCTCTTCAGCAAGTGCTCCGCCTCCATGCCTGTCACATCGGAGACTGTAGCAAACACGTGAGCGCTGTGGCAGGCAGCCCGTTCCATGCAGTAGCGGTGGTAGATCCCCCTGTCTCCGGCCTCTTTGTCTAAACTGAACTGCGATCATGCAGAAACACTTGTCTGAAAAAAATCTGCATGGCTGTCTAAACAGTAAATAAAACTGCTGAGTCGAACAATAGAAAGCAGCTGACTGAGGGCACTGCTGAATGTTTGAATGCTTAAACTAACCCAAAGAGCAAGAATAATAAAGGGAATAAACCAACAGACAGTGAAGCCAAGAAAAGTATAGAGGAAATTAACTGCTTAATTAAGTTAACTCACTCCATGCTCAATACTGTCAGCCAACATGTTCTAGGAGGGAGGGGAGGGGGTGCCTCTGTATCTATCAGTGAACACTGGGCTGTCTTTGTCCACTTGAATGCTCAACCAGTTAGCACATGGTTTAGTACAAAGTGTATTCAGAATTTTCATAGCATTTAAAGGCCAACTACAACGAAATTTCACTTTGGCTAAATTCGTTATAAATTAGTACGTACTATTGAAGCAATGCTAGTAAGGCTGCAGGGCTAGTATAGTGTATATAGTACAGTAAAAGCTCGTTAATTCGAACCGCAAGGGGAAGCTGCTTCAGTTCGAGTTAACGAAAGTTCGAACTAACGAAAGTGAAGGAGAGCAACAGTACACTGCGATTTGGAAGCAGTCGGGCATGTCAGAAAGTGATGGCGTTTGCAGCGGGCACACGCCATTTTCAAGTCGAAGCTCTGGGTCCGACTGTGCCCCACCGCCGGTGTCCACTGACACGAACGTTAGCCGAGGCTTAACACCATCACAATGAATCGCGACGGCCGATACCTCCCAATCTGAAAGCAGAGGTGCACAACCGATTCTGAAGACTGTCGAGACAAAGACGCTGAACATGTGAAGGTGGCGAAGGCCCTGATTCGTTGGTTCTTGATTGCAAGCGCAGCTGCGACGTACTTGATTCGCTGTGTTTTGACGCTTGCCGTGCCATCTCCGCATAACATTAGCAGCTGTACAAGATTTGTAAAGCCTCCGAGATTCGCAACGGGCAAGAAGTCTCGGAGGTTACGCAGAACGGAGAGGCGGCAGCCGCCGCTGCGTTCTGGCTGACCCCACGCAAGTTAGATTTTTTTCCGATTTTGCCTTCTCTCGCCGTTCTCTCCGTTTCGGAGGCAATACAGCCTAGTGTGTAGGCAATAGGCGTGCTTCTCTGGCCGTGTGCCAGGCGAGCGCAGTTCGAATTGTCCGTGAGGGAACCTTCTCGCGTTCAAATTAACGGACTTTTTTATACATAGACTTCTGTGAAGCTTGGCCGGACCAAATCGTACAGTTCGAATTATCCATAAATTCGATCTATTGAAGTTCGAATTAACGAGCTTTCACTGTATGTATACTACGATCTTATATATACAATCTTAGTATATAGTATAGTGTAGTACTTCGGTTAATTTGATCTAGGCCAAAGGGCCAGGGCGGCACCCATGCATTTATACGGGCCTGAACTTTCGTTATTTGGATCCTAAAATTGACCTTTGCCGGATAATTCGAAATTGACCAGTCAGCACACACACGCCTGACCCCTATGGTGACGCCAATAGCGACCCCTTTAATGGCAGCGTCTGTCTCGACGGAGCTTATGGGACAGAATGTGTTGAACACACCTCATCTCCCACCGAAAAAGCCTATTTTCGGCCTGCCCCAAGAAGATTTTAAAGCAATAACCATAGCTCACAATGTCTGATTACGGTATTTACTTCGATTCTAACACGCGCATTTTTTTTTTCAGGACAATTGGGCCGGAAATTGTCTGCGCGGCGCAATCGAACACGATACCAAAACCGCCTTCGAGCGTTTGTTTGCTTTACCGCATAACAAGAGTGTATTGAGGTGAAGCTGACTAAATACCGTGTGGCGGAGCCGACTTTAGGAAACAGGCCACGGTTGTACAATACATATTAGACCTTTGCCCACGCACACAGCGAAGGATGAAAGCGAACGCGGAGCGCAGCGGAAAACGAAAGACGGCGATAGCGAAGAAAGCGCGAGGAGGAAAGCGGAGGGGGAGGGTATGGTGAAACCGTGAGAAGCGTAGTGTCGCGCTTTGCGGCGACGATGGCTACGAGATGGCGCCAGAGTAGCGCGCATCGTCTGTATCGAAACAAAGCGCCGCAGGCGCGGAGTATCTGCGGCGGCTGTTGTGAATCGTGCCTACGCGTCACCCTCGCGCTGCTTCTTGCGATTTCCTGATTACTGAGGCAGTCGCGTCACATTTCGTTCCATTTTCAATGTGTCGCGCGAGACAGGTCATCCGCGCCAGCCACTATATCGCGAAATGAAAACACATACAGCTGCGCTCAATTAGTGAGTATCGTAATCAGTGAATTATTTTATTGTTAAGAATCGGGTGCCCATTAGATTTCTTTGTCTATGAGCTTTAATGCCATTTGTGCGTTAGTTTTCTGCTTTGGAGACATAGAAAGTGCATGCATGTTTGATTCGGGGGCATTTTATAATCTGGCTCATACTGCCAAATGAATCGGTAGTATGCTTTGGTGTTTTTTCTGCATCTAGTTTGATTCGACTAGTCGGGTAATTAGATCAGTTCTATCGGTAACGTTGGATTTGAATTAACGGAAGTCGACTGTAGTTGTCTAATTTTATTACTAACGGCCTTCAAATGCACCTGGTGGTCAGCAGATATAAAGCTAATACTAGCATTTCACATCTGATATTTTCAGCGTGCCACAGGTGCTGTTTAATCTCGAAGACCAGGCCATGGAGCCACACTGGTTTTCAACATTCTAGATGCTACGTCACTTCCAGCAGGCACTAACAACAATGTTTCTATTTCTGTGAGCTTAATGCAACACATGCACTCATATATCAAAAATAAGTTTTGCACAGAAGCTGCTCTGTATCTATGCTATGTGAAATTACACATTTTTACACATTCTGAAATACCACTGCAGTTGGCCTTTAGGCAAAGCAAGGTTGCTTGCAGTATACGCCTCTGCTTAAAGCAGCAGCAGAATGCACGGGGCACTATAGCTGACCTTGTCGAGGTTGTTGTAGAAGTCCACGTTCCCTGCACACAAGTACCGGCCCAGTAGGGTTGCGTGTGTGATGAATATGGTGGCCACATCGAGGTGCCTGGTGCGACACAGAATCAGCCCGATGCCAGCGAGCCATTCATGGAACTGAGCCGTGACCAGTGGGGGGCCCTTTTCGGCATTCACTGCCTTCAGGAACTGCAAGCACGATAATTAAAGCTAAGGTTTGCAACTTATTAGCATGCAATTCCGTTTTTTGTCTTTACCATATCTGCACAGGCAAGTGTCATGTGAAAAGAGGAGGGATGTTAAAGGGAGACTAAGAAGAAACATTATTTGAGCTATAGTCTTAGTAAATTACTCTTGCAAAATACCAGAAAGTGCCGATCTTACTGTGAGAAGAAGATTGGCAAGCCAGAAAAGACAACAATGAAAGAGAGGTGGTGTTGCTGCCTTGCACCAGCTCACTCTGATGTCAGTCTGGCCAAAGGCCGAACTTAGCAAGTTTCAAGAACATTTACTGAACCACAACAGCCAAAATGCGAACAGAGACTTTGAAATTTAAGATCAGAAACTGATGATGTACCAGCACACTGGGATTTCAACACGAAATTGAAGAAATGAAATTTCCAGTTTCATTTTCTCATCTAATAATTATCCCTGCAAAGGTAGCAAAAACAGTTTTGAAAGGCTGATTTATCAGTCTAAATGGATTTACTCTTTATCTGTAGTGTCACTTAAATGGGCGCTTCAGTGCTTTTGTGAACATTGTAGACAAACATTCTGAGGTGCCAGACAGAACTGTCACAAACACATAGGGATATTATTTTCAAAAATAATGTACAGCGCAAAGGACAAGGACAGTGAAAGACGACATACACAGCGCTGTGTATGTCGTCTTTCACTGTCCTTGTCCTTTGCGCTGTACATTATTTTTGATCATGAATTACCAACTAGCCCAAGCAACCACCCTAGATATTATTTTATTAGTCTTGTGCTCGCACCAGGGAGCCTACAGCTTTATTCAAAACCCATTTGCTTTTCCCTTAACTTTCTGGAATCCTTGCCATTTTTTGTTTTATATCTACACACTTTGAACATGATGGAGATTACCATATGTCTTTGGTGTCAACTTGCGACAAAAAATGCTGACACAGCTTCAGACAGAGTTAAAAGGACGAAAAGGAGGGGAAAGTTGTGAGGGCATGGTAAAATTTGTTTGCCAATAACTCCTTTCATACAAGGTGCATTCAAAAACCTTTTGTTGGCAAAGGTGTGCAAGGAGATGCTGTTTAATACCAGAGACATTCCATACCTTTCATTGAAAGTGCTTCAGTAAGCTTATATCTAGAAGAATACTAAAAAAAACCAAGCCCATGAAGATTTGATCTACAAAACCAGCACTGCCATACCTTTACTACAGCCACCGTGTTGAACAATGGATGGCATAACTTAACCATTTTGCCAAGGTGAAAAAACAGCAAGTGTGCGCATCAACAGAGAAAAACCTGTTGGATTAAGAAGTTGATGCATGAGTGTTTAAGAATGCAAACAGAACTTAAAAAAAGGGCACCCACTCACATCTTGTAAAAACCAAGCGACAAGGTAGCCAAAGATGATTGCATCATTGGACTCCCGGTCATGCCATGGGACGCCGATGCTGCACGTATTCCACAGGTCGCGCTTCCACTCGTCGAGTTTCCAGGCGGCTGAACCAATGTCGAAAAGAATGACTTGAGGGTAGCCATCGATGAGCCACCTTCCATAGACAACCTATGTGCAGAGAAAAATGAAAAGACTCAAGTCACGAATGCATGCAGGTGATTAAGTAATAACCATGTGTGTGTTTGATCGTCCACTCATTAAAATTCTTGCACAATGCTGCAACTGTGAATGGGAACAATTGATGTCTCTAAGCAAAGCAGCATGAAACCTGCCGGATTCACTGATATTGTTCACTCTGAGGCCAGTACTTTAAAGCTGGCTTCATAGCAGTGACCATGTGCATGCAGTGAAACTGTCTAATTGGTCCAGTTTTTGTACAAGAACCTGCTAATTGCAAGAAAGATATTGCTAAAAAAATTAAGTTTGCTGGGTGTGCTGTCCTGCAGAAGGCTGGATTCTGCATCATAAGTGACCTTTTAATGGGTCCCCGAAACAGTTTGAACAAATTTTGTAGACGCATAGGGTACAGCTACAGAAAAACATTTACACCACAATTTGTGTGAAGCGTCTCATATTAAGAGAGCTATGGCTGATTACAAGTTACCCTCCTCCTTAGCCATGAGCCATGCTTTTTCTCCTCGACTCGTTCGACAAGTGATCAGGGTTAAGCACTGCCTTCACTGGCCCTGCATCCATGATGGGACGTCGTGTCGTCTACTTCTCGTTGTCTTGGACCCAGCTCACGAAGCCTCTCCAACCTCTCTGCCAGCCTCCTGGCAGTCGATCCCAAGCAAGGGCTACCGAAATGGCGCGCATTGCCAGCATTGTGTCGCAGCGCCGAGCGTGTCCAGTATTCCAGTAACAACAGGCAAACTGGACGTTTCGACGGATGGGTAGAGGCGTAAACTAAAGCCTTTTCATACTGCTACTGCTGTAATGAAGGAGCTTTAGCGTAGACATACGTGAACAACCTGATCAGTCTAAAGCCTCTCAATGTTCAAAAGCAGCGTCATCCTTTGAACTTTTTCGCCACTGCATGGGCTCTTTATTTCTAGTGGTTCACAGCACCCTCAGCCTACTTTTCTCTGGTTACGCTTTAGCTAGGGTGCACTGCGTCGCTCGGCCTGCTCAGACATATTCTAATACACTCCAAATACTGCCGCTCTGGCCGTTCTGTCAGCAGCGATGACAGCAGGGAGTAGAAGCACTGGAAAGTCCAGTGTTATATGCGAAAAAATTGCGAGAAAGTGCATGGAAGGCGCCGTTGTAAGGTGTGCGGAATGTGAATGATTGCACTATTTTTTGGTGAATGGGTCCACTTGCTGCTCACAGCCACTGCCGAAGCACACATGCCAAAGCCGTTCGAGGCACAGTTTCAGTCAATTTTCCACGTTTGGCGCAATTGACGTAGGAGTCCCACCCCTGCATGTAGTGAAATTTTGCATGCTGGCTTTCCGCTGCACATAGTTGGCTGTAATGGCTGTTGTGCATGAAAATCAACCAGGATATGGCTACAGTTATTTCTAACTTAAAAGAAAGGGCTCCTCACCAGGCCCCACCAAAAATTAGGCTGTTCTTGTACAACCACTGTACATAATGTATCATTACATTTTGATGGAAATGAAAAGACCATGATTTATAGTAATAGAATGAAGTATGCTATTTGCAGTTCAAGTCAGAATTATAATTTAAAAACTGCACAGAAAGTAGTGAAAAATGGTATATTGTGCAACTTTGTAGTAAAACCTCCATACTAAAGCAGGATACTGACCATGTTACCAAAAATTACTGTATTCAAGTTGGCTGTTAGTGTGCCATATATGTATTGTTTGAAACTGCAGCATTTATATTATATAGATGGTTGTACTTTATTCTATGCATATTACAATCTAACAGAAAGTCAACGCTAGCAAGTAGCACTGCCTATGCAGCAACAAGTAAAGCTGCAGACTGCAGAAGCATGGTGAGCTGTGGTGTTCCTCATAGCATGGCGATGGCTCATGAGTGCTTTCGTCCTTGTGCGAGTTTGCGAGGGAGTACCTCAAGTTCACTGGCCCCCTTGTGCGATACAAAATGCCATCACATGAAGATCACCTTACAAAACAAAGTAATTTTGCACAGCCAGGGACGCAGTTGTCTGCTTCCCCAATTCCAGTGTAGAATTGTTATCTCAATCACCTATCACAATTTCCAGCACGCTTCCAGGGAACGACTTCATAAATGCGATTGAGACTGCAGACAGAAACATTCTGATAAAGAATGTTCCACAACATTTTCTGCGTTACCACTGCAGGATTGGACATGTGCACCGACTAATAAGCTTTCCATTGCACACAAGAAAAGAACGGGTATTATAGAAAGTGATTGTTGGTCCCTTCAAGAAAGAAAGCTTGGCTAGTTGGAACTCGATATCGGAGACATTCGTACTGTTTGCTAATGGAAATATTTTGTGCACTACAAGTTGTAAAGTGCTGCCCAGGAAGCATTCTACCACAACAACTAAAATGAAAGTTATAGCGGAGATAAAGAAGCAAATAAAATGTTGCAAGGTGATGGCGTGAGGAGCCATGCTAGTCATTCAGTGCCAGATGCTCTCTCCCATGCTGCAACCACTCGCAAGTGACATTTCTCTCCTGCCTCCTTTCATAGCATGAATGTACAAGGGCCTACATAACCTTTGCGCTTTACCTGTTTTCTCCTTTTTCTTTTAGCACAGTGAATTTTCAGTGGCAATTTTGTGCACCTTGCATTCATAGGGAATCCCCGAGCTGTTTCACATTGTTGCGGGTGGTACGTGTGATGCAGACATGAGAACTCTGATGCAGTCTCTGCAGGCGAGAAGAAGGGCTTCCTTGGAAAGAGCTGTGTGCGTGCTTTCGTTTGAATCTTCAGCTGTTCGGTGCACATTGGTGTGATGCTCTGCAGAAACAATTGTCGCGTGAACTATGCGGCGACAATGCCTGCTCCCAGTGCCCTAACCTGAGGAGGGGCCTTTAAGCTGAAAGAACGGAGTGTCTCAGGCAAAGCTGAAAGTAATACAACTGCGCAAACGTAATGCAACTATGTAACAGATTCAGATTCAGATTTATTGGTTCCAAAAACAAGAAGTAATTACATGACAAATATACAAGGTGATACAGGAGATGGGACTTGTATGTACTCTGGAAAAAAAGAAAGTAAAAAATACAGCAACATTACAAGAATAACTAATGAGCACCATCACTACTGCAATGCATGCTGTCTAATGAGACAGCAAAGCATTGCTTCTGGGAGAGGTGCATATGCAGAAGCGGCTGGCTGTGCTTGCGCAGGTGAGGCCAAGCAGGTATGCACCATGGTAGCAAATTGGGCTGCCGTATGACTGTACTCTAACCAATACTGTGTAGCATAGGGCCCTATAATGTAAAACTATTCCAATATGTTTTTATTCCAATCTCCTGACATCAAATTTACGTAACCGCCGACACAAGCATAGGGTGGTGACCCACAGAGTTGCCTGAACAGTGCAATCAAACGATCTCCTCTTTTATAGGACGCCTCTTTTGTTTCCTTTGAAAATGAATAACATGGCTTACATTGAGCGGTTTTATCGAACTGGCTGACAAGAGGCAAGGAGCACGCTCAAGTGGAGAGGGTTTGACGGGGCCAAGCCTGCGCACTGAAAAAAAGATTACCTGATGGAGAGGGAAGTGCCGGCGTCTGTGATTGGTCCGCTTTCCCTTACTTAGCTTGCGGTGGTTTGTCTAAAATCGCGGCAACGTGCAACGGATAGTTAGAAATTCCGCGAAAACGGATCCTTAGCAAAGAAAAGTTGGCGGAGCGATGTCATATACGTGCCAAAAGGGCTCAATGCCATTATGCAGCCACGCAAGAAGTTTGGTTATGCACAAATAAACCCATGCTCTCCGGTACGTGCGAGTAGCCAGTGCCTGAGGCAGCAGCCATCTCTTATTCCTTTTGGAACGTAGCAGCTTCCGGCTATTCAGAAAAAAATCTAGTTTTGTTCGGCATATCAATGCATCTTTAACACGTATACATCACTTTGATGCAATGAGTTTTTGCAGTTTTGTGACTTCGAGTGACAGACAGGTGAAGTGGGTGCAGCCTGAAACCTGACCAATAGCAGAGGGTTAATGACAAAAAGGCGTTGACTCAGAAATAATCTTTTTGTTCGGTCGAATATGCATAATCATTGTGTACATGTCATATCAGATTGGGAGCTATTGCAGTTTTTGTGGTGTCGCATGACAGACAGGTGAACTGGGGGTGGTCCAAAAAAAGCTTTTGACCAATCGCCAATCGTGGAGGGTAATTGCAGAATTGGAATAGAAAAGTTTGGAATAGCTTCATGTTATAGCACCTATGGAGTTGCTATGCAATACCTATGAATGTGTAGGTGTTCTGCAGTTGAATAGTACCGCCAACTTTCTCTTTATTATGCTTGGGATTCATTGCAGAGCTGTGTATCCTCCTGCACGTGAGCATTGTGTTGCCTTCACAATACTTCTCAAATGCATTGTGAAGCTCACAATGCATTTCTTTGCAAAGTTTGGGAATTAATATCTCAAAACTCGTGCCATCCTCAGAAGTCGTTGCAAGTGGATCCACCTTGGAAACTCCGCTGCTAGAATTTGTAAATTGCAATATGGTCCACAATGTAATTAGTTAATAAGTTCATTAGTGACTTTTTGTTAATTAGACAATTATTTATTTCAATTCTTTGTGCAAGTAGTGCCTGCCGCTTCTAGTAGCCCACTGCATGAACTAGAATTGTGCTAACTGCCACAGGTAACCTTTAAGAATTTTTGGAAGTGTTCGCTGAAGCACCCTGTATACGGTGAGGCGCTTTCTCGCACATGTGATCACTAACAGAAACACACAAAAACTAACATCCGTTCCAATGCCACATTTGTGTTGTGACCAGTTCTATGCTGGACACAAGTGTCCTATTTATTTGTCCCATGCCAATTTCAGAGAGTGACTCACCTTGATGCCTTGTTCTCTTAGGGCCTTGATGCTGTTCCAAAAGACATTGTAAGGAGGTTCCAGGACCTCGACCTCAGTGCGAACCAGGCTCTCATTCAAGGGGCCCAAGAGACAGAACTGGTCTCCCAGTTCTTCCACGCTCACCTCAGCCTTGGAACGGATCACTGTGTAAATGCCTCCAACTGCACAGAGATGATAGCCACTTTCTGATCATTCTACCTACTTCGCCTGTGCAATTACTTTGAAAGGACTGTTATAGCTAACATGGCTGAGTGCATACAGTGTGGTTCACATTATTAGCTTAAGGGCAGATATAAGCACCACATCCTCCAAGAAAATTTTTTCCGTGTAGGTACAACTGGCACACATTAGTTTGCTTCTTGGCTCAGTAAAACTGATACCTGATGTCCCATTGGCTGTCTTCAAACATGATGTCACGTAAATTTGTGGAATCACAGGCTGATCTTTTGTTTTGCTGACCCTTCAGCTTTTATGTGCGTTTGCAAGGAAAAAACAAGTGCAGCTGCTGTGTAGGCACTTCAGGTAAGTGCATATACTTCATAGATGCACTTGATGTCCAGGGAACAAGAAGCCGTTACCATGAAACTACAACAGAAAAAAAAACACATTGCTGAAGCCAAAGCAGATGCTTCATGCAGATAATGCATGAATACCACTAATCGTAGAGGACTAGCCTTAACTACATATTAAAACAAGTAAGAATGCTGTCAAAGCAGTTACTTAAGGCAGGATGGCGTAAGGAAACAAAGTTTAGCTCTGTTTACTTTTGAGATGGAAAGCTGTGCCCACACTCTTTCTAGATGAATGTAACAGATGCAATAAACATGTCAAAAAGATGCACTTTACACAGATTGAAAGTGGAGCTCTTGTGAAACAATTGTTTATTTATGCTACAGTAATAATCAAATTAAATTGCAAATTTACAGTATTTGAATAGCATTATGGAAACTGTGCTTCTTATACCACTGCAAAGAGAAATATCAGTGTCAGACGGGAGAAAAAGAAAAAAAAAAAGGACATATTGTGCCCTGCAAGGAGGTAACTCAATATTAAGAAAAAGCCTGGAGAGTTATTTTGAAGCCCCTATGAGAAAAGCTGAAAATTAATTATGATAAAAGAGAAGAATGGGCAGTTTGCTCTCTTATTTTTAAAGATGACAAATATGATGCTGTACTGATAGTATGAAATTTCTTGCAACAATTTAAACACAATATTGGAATGCTCTAATAAACAAACAAATCTTTTTAGTGCATCAATGTTATTAAACATTCTCGCATGGATGCCCAGGAAACTGGCAAATGCATGGTGATCTGGAGGTTGGATGAGCAAACAGTAATGTGCAAAGTCTGAGAAGCTATTGACCTTACAAACACTGGTGCAAGTTGCCTTGAATTTATTTCTGCGAATACAAGCATGGCAGCAAAGCCATGTGTCAGGTGCGCAAGGTACTTGAATACATAATGACCATCTTAGGAATAGCATCAATATTTCAGACAAGGTTTGGTATACTCATTCCAAATATTTTGCAGTTCTTCTGTTGCTGCTTTTTTTTATAAGACAGTGAAATAAAACCATCTTCAGCATCACTTGATGACTGAATTCGGCTTCGATAATGTCTGTACAGTTGGATCGGATAGTGCGTATTGATGCTGGGCAGTGTTTCCACAATAGCAGGCTTTATCAAGTTTTTATCATTGTGTGGATGTTTGTTAGCCTTTCTGTCAGTGATGCCCGCCATACATACCGCTGTGCAGGTTTAGATATTTGGAACTGAAACGCCATATTGAGGATGACTTGGTTGCTAAAGTTCGCAACCAAACATTCTTGGGTGATGTAAGCATCATAGGCACGAGCAAATCCGTAACTTAGGAGTAGCACCTAACAAAATCATGCACAGGCAGCTTGATTCTGCCACCCGAAGCTGATCGTCAGTGGCCAAGGACAGCTATTCAGGGTTCTCACTCATCATGACCTTCACCTGCTGGAGAAATCCAACTGTCTGAATGACGTCTGACCACCGGCAGCACTTAATTGTCTTTGTCAGAGATTACAATTGGCCACGAACTCTTGTCTCAGCCAGAAAACAAACCATTTTGCAAAATTCAAGAAGGTGGTGATCTCAAAGTCGGTGTGGCCATCATGCGAGGTGACTAGGTGAATGTACTGCTTCATCTCCAGCGTCAGAGTGAAAACTGATATCCTGGAATAAATGCGCTAGATAGGTGACAGAGGGGTTGGTGTGGACAATGTTAAGCGCTTAGACAGTGGACAATGTTAAGCGCTTAGATAGAATGAGAATGTTATGTCTACGGCGAGTTGAATGCATGTCCTTAAATGCCTCACGCATCCAGTAAGTTGCCCAATGTGGTGGACAGCAGCAAAATTACAACAATCTAGCAATTCTGGAAACTTGGTCACCAGCTGTATTAGTCTGCTCCTTTAGAACTTCACTGTGCAACACAGTGTCCTCAAATACCTTGCGATCCTGGTTAGTACCTTTGGGGCGGTTAAGTGCATTCTATGATGTACCATCCTTTAAATCTTTAAAGATAGCGCCAACTGATTAAAGAATCTGGCAAAACCCATTCCACAATGAATGCCGATGTTAATGCAATTAGCATTGCATCAATCTAGTGACACACCGTATTGCCACCATTCAAACGTGTCATGAAGCGCATTTGTGAGCTGGGCTCCTCTCTCGTGCTTCCCTCTGGACACACTGTGCCATCTAGCTGTGCTGCCATGAGGTATTCAGTGAGTTGCCTGAGCATGTATGAAGCAGGTGCGATTCCACCCAGCAATGGAGACATACAAACCATTTTGCAAAATTCAAGAAGGTGGTGATCTCAAAGTCGGTGTGGCCATCATGCGAGGTGACTAGGTGAATGTACTGCTTCATCTCCAGCGTCAGAGTGAAAACTGATATCCTGGAATAAATGCGCTAGATAGGTGACAGAGGGGTTGGTGTGGACAATGTTAAGCGCTTAGACAGTGGACAATGTTAAGCGCTTAGATAGAATGAGAATGTTATGTCTACGGCGAGTTGAATGCATGTCCTTAAATGCATTCAACTCGCTCAAAAATGCATTCATTGGAAAGGATTTTTGTTTCGTCATTTAAGAGTGGCTTGCACCCAGCAACCCAAGTTGCAGTAAATAAGCTTCAGAAGAACTTCACATTGGTCTAGTTGGTATTTACTGCATATCATATTGACCGCAAATAAGACGGGGACAGAGGGAGAAAACACATAAACAGCACGGGCGGTATTCTTTCAACTTTTATTCACAGCAGCCCGTGGGCATATATAGACAAAAAGAACATGCGCAGATCGCAGCAAACAAGAATACACATCAGCTTAGCGTGGCAACCAATTATAAAAAAAATCTATTTCCGATTGAAACAACCTAATGGAGGTATTGCTAACACAGTCTTGGCCTTTCTTTTTTATGTGATAAGCCTCCATCAGTTCACGTGCAGTCTGGTCATGGCTTCTCCCCAGAATCTTTATCTCCTCAAAAAGAGGTGCACAGCGACAGGCATTGCTGTGCGCAGGTAAGTGCGCCAATTCATCTTTCGTTAACTTTTGTCCATGTTCCCTGGCTCGATCATTTAGGCACCGTCCAGTCTGCCCTATGTAGGACTTGCCACACGCCAGGGTGATTTCGTACACAACTCCTACATTGCATTTTGAATACGGCTTGGTGTGGTTCTTACCACAACCTTGCCTTCCTTTAGGATCACGGGAGGTGCGGGGGCAGAGCCGCGCCAGCTTAAAAGGGGCTGTTTATGTGTTTTCTCCCTCTGTCCCCGTCTTATTTGCAGTCAATATGATACGCAGTAAATAAGGTTCGTTGACGAGCGCCATATACCCGATGGCACGTACCCAGTGACCCATGTGGGTACAATGGTTTATTTAAAACCTGGTTCCCTCAGTACAGCAACTTGATGCTCTGCCCATTGGACCATGAACTAACAAGCAAGCCAAGTTGGTGGGAAAATGGTTAGAGGTGTAGATAGATAGGTAGATATCAAAAAGCGCGCAACATATCTGAAGAGTTCTAGTCACATTTATAGACACCACCACAGCAGAAATGCACAGTGTTCAGAACGCCATAGGACATTGTCCTGGCATTATGGTTTAATTGCCATGCTGCTGATAAACACACACAGCTAATCTACAAGTGTCTAGTTGCATGTGCAGACAGGATAAGTTGCCTTGCGCAGCAACATTGCTCACAAAAAAACCTTGCCTATTACATTAAGGCAAGGAAGAACAGTGGCACACTTTGTGAGCACCTACTGAAATATAAGTAGTATCTCCACTTGCATGACTGCTGATAAGAAATCTTGCCTATTACATTAAGGCAAGGAAGAACAGTGGCACACTTTGTGAGCACCTACCGAAATATAAATAGTATCTCCCATTGCATCACTGCTGATATGAAAGTGTAGATAATGAACTATGTGTGTGTATGCAGGGTGTTTCAGCTAACCTGGGCCAAGTATTAAAAAATTAAACGTAGGTACTAGGCCTGTCAAATTGCCACATCATTCTTCTGGGCCATAAGGAGCACATCATTTTTTTTTTCAATCTGCCAAGCTGGGTAATTAATGAAGTTTGCTCAATTAACTCTAGCAAGATATCTTCAGTACAAGAACTGTAGTGTTTGTTCTGAAATATCAGATTATTTCATCTATGATAAGATAACTGCCCTGTTTAATTTTTTTCCGGCCTTTCCTTAAAATGCACAAGCTTTAAAGAATACCATGTGAATGCCGGCTAATGTGCCATGCTTTTAGTGCCGTCAAACGTAAGTTGAACGAATTAGGAAAGGCTGCTTCGTGCACAGAGATAGATTGAACAGGTTGTTGGTGACTGCGATAGACCGAAGGCAGCATGGTTTTCATCTCCGTCTTTCATCGCACTGTCAGCCTTGCCCCCTCCATTGCATTTCTGCCTCCAGGTCCCATATAGCATTCACATGTGGCAGCCGCTTTTTCACTGAAGAATTTTTCTTTAAACAGCACACCCCTTTTTATGACTTAACTTCTATTGCAGTCACCGACAGCCTGTTCAATCCATCTCTGTGCGCAGAGCAGCCTTTGCTAATTTGTTCAACTTATATTTGAGGGCACTAAAAGCGCAACGCATTTGCCGGCAGTCATGTGGTATTTTTATAATTTCGCGCACTTTAAAGAAATGCTGGAAAAAAATTAAAGAGGGCAGTAATCTCAGCATAGATGAAATAATCTGATGTTTCAGAACAAGCGCTACAACTTTTGTATTGAAGATCTTCCACTAGAGTTAATATTTAAATAGTTAATTAAGCAAATTTTGTTAATTACTCAGCTCAGATATCATGACGTGCCCCATATGACTCATAATACTGCGGCAATGCAAATCTACATACATAGCACCTATGTTTCCTTTTTCAATACTTGACCCAAATTAGCTAAAGCACCCTGTGTGTGGATACACATACCACACACACACTGTGGGATTCGCTTTAAGGTTTCTTACATGCACAAGAGGATGCTAGCGTAGTGGCCCAGTCAGTTCGCGAGTAGGACCTGCTGTCAACAGCTACAAAGAGCATTATAACTGTCACAATTAAGTGTGTCATCCGCACCACTCAATCTACGCGGCACGTCCTGTTACCAGTATGCACGCATACAAGAGTTCATGTGCTCATTTCGAGATGTCGCTACCATGGAGGATGACCCAGTTTCACGCATGCTGTCACAGTACGCATTTTACAATGCGTTTCTCACAGATGCGATTTCCGCTATTGTGAACTTGACATTGCTGTTTCACATGCAATGAACACGGCAGCTGCGATTTTTGCGCTTGCAAGCACCTAGCGGAGGACTGAATTATTCTGATAGTCACTTTGCTTCAGTGAAAGTAAAACAACTTTTCGTGACCGATGTTTGTGTTTGAATGCATTACTTTATCAAAACAAGAAATTGAGGAACCATTCCACTCTATGAAGGTGGATGACCAACAAAGCTGTAGCACATCACACTGGGTTAGACAAGGGTACATGTATTTGTTTTGATCATTTGGTAATGAAAGTGATGATAGCTTTGCAATTACTGCAATATACACTGACTGGTTTGGTTACAACCTTAGACAAAATCTTGGCTAAAGTTAAAGCTATACACAACCGTTGAGTGACTTGGGTTGGTGTGGCACTTCAAACCAAACTCTTCTAGCACAAACCGAGTTAACCATTTCTTGTCTGGTTTTTAATTGTCCACATTGAAGTCTCCAATGATGATCACAGGGTAGTCTCATCACGTCTAACCCATGCAAAGTGCGTGGTCATGAACTTCTCGATATGACACTTGCATGGGTGTGACTGGAGATATATACACAGTGGATGTCACAATTCAGTCTCATTTGTACCGCACGGACACCCCCACAGCTGGCGGCATTGTCCTCTTGCGAGTCAAGGGTATATGGTTGTACATATATTTTGTACTTTGCATACATGGCAATGCCTCCTGCTCGTGAGTCTATGCGTGCTGTTCACAAACGATCCCAGTATACCCATCGACTTGAAACAATGCACCTTAATTTATTTATTTCTTGTTAGGGGCGGAGTGCTTGAAGCCTGCTTCACATCTCAAGGATGGGCCCACATTTTTGCCCACGGACACGACAAATGCATTGGGGGGTAGATGTACTACACAGCTTCGCCGTAAAATTAAATAGGTAGGCCACGATGACATGTCCGTCATCAAATGTGATTGGTTCTCCGTCCTTTCCGCATGTGCGTTTTCGCCGAGAAGTTCAGCAGCACTCCGAACATAGAAAACATCGCACGCGCGCGAAGAGTCTGACGGCCCATTTGCCGCAACTGCGAAAACGCAGTCAAATTCGCACCATTTGAAACGGGCTCCGAGCCACATAACGTAATCGACGACCTTTGGAGCGACTGGACGACCTTCAAGACAGTTTTTGGCAGCAGTGACAGCTAGGGAGTGGGCGTGCCCATTGCATGTCCGGCGTTTCTTCAAAACAAATACAAGCCGCCAGTGCATTGCCCTGCGGACCCCACCGGCACGCAGTCACTTGAAGCGCGGCACACGCAAATGATCGGACCACGCGAGTACGCATGGCCTGAAAGTGTACGTTTGCCGCGCGCTTATCATTCGAGATCGCGGGGAATACCCTTCGTTGCTGCCGCCGAGACACCGACCTTGGGGTTGACAACCGCGTGAGCCCGACACCTGACGCAATGGCGAAGATTTTCGCAGAAGCTTGCGCATGATTAGTTGGCGCAGTTAACCTCAGTACAGTTGACAGGTAAAAGAAACGAGCTATTACGTAAACCCGCTGCATTACGGCGCGCCTCGCGCTACGTACGCCGCGCTAAACCACAGCCTTTGCTTTGTGTACGTGCAATTAATAACAAGCCGGCCGTGCCCCTTGCGCCCCTAAAAAATGTGGACTGGCCAGCCGGCGGTGGGCTCACCTTTATTGACGACTTCCCACGCTATTTCGAATACCCATCGGTTCTCGGCCTCGGCACTGGCGCCTCGGTCGAGCACGAGGTCTTCGGTGCCTTCTAGCCGGTAGAATCGGCGAGAGATGCGGGAAGCCATCGCGAAGATGCTTTTTGAAGGCTCCCCCGGCTCCCCGCTGTGACCTTCCCACTTGCGAGTGACCGGCGCGGCGGCTCCCGCTGCTGCTGATGCTGCTGAACGCACGAAGAAAAGAGGAAAGGATGGCCGGCCCGCCCACTCGTCCCATCGCACCGGTGGTGCGGTGGGCTCGTTTCAGTTTTGTTTTCAACGGGGTGCGCTTTCCTCACCTGTAAACTCTCTGAAAAACGAACCTTGAAATACACCGTACAACCTAGTGCAAGGGATTTAGACCTGCTATTTTTAATAAAATAAAGCGAGCATACTGATAAAAAAGTACGAACATTCGCGCGGGCTTGCGCGTGTAGGTGAGTGCCCTCTGTTCCTTTGATCGTAAACTTTGTGACTCTGCGCGTTTTTGACTACTTGTACAATGGCAAATTCATGCTCAGATTTACTTTACATTTTATGTTAGATTCGGGCGACGTGCCATCGTATATAGGAGCTGGGAAATGTGCGCGATGAAGTTGGCTTGATCAGCGTCGGCATGCTAGCAACTGTTGTGAGCACATGGAAAACGTTGGCACATGGCGAGCGTTGGGCGCATTTGAGCGTGTATCTGCACGTCGGAAACTGCGCCGATTGCACGAAGTCGGCGCGCGTGCATCGGCGCGCGCTTTTTTCGCACCGCGGAATAATTGAACCTGGCGAAGCGAGTCTGCGGCTGACTTACGCGGATTTCTTTGTCATAGTTACACTTTTGGGCTACCTAATGCATTGAAAAGCGACGAGCCGAGCGAGAACCGACCTTCTCCCCTGCTTTGTTTACACTTGGAGTACCGTGACTTGGAGTTTGCCTCTCTTCGTCAAGGTGTGTAAAAGCGGAAAGGACGTGCTTGCCACTAATTAGTTGCTTTAATTGAAGCCTCAGTCGCACAATTCTGCACATATGCGCACAGTTGAGGGTTAAGTTTTAAGCGTCAAAAATGTTGATATCTTAGACATCCTCGTAACCTACCTTTTCTGCCGAGTTCCTTGAAAAATGTGCTTGAACAGCTGATGGGGTTTCTAGTGACTGTGAGTAATGTAGCCAACGGTACTTTGCATTCGGCGCCTGCACCAGAAAATGCGCCTCTCTTTTTTTCTTCCTTGTCGCATTATGTGAGAACTACATGCTGGCAACGGTATCTGCAATGTAGTTCAACAATTAAAATAACTACCTGTTGTAAAAGCAGCCCTATGGTAAATGCATACATTTCATTGCGTTGACCGCACGCGCGAAATTTTGGAGGGTAACTTATAGGAAGATTTGTTTTGTCGACACACGATATTTAGCAAAGTTCGTAGTACATATTTGGTTTCAGATTGATCTCCTTCGTCGGACTCTACCAATAAGAGAAAAAAAAAAGCTACTTTTACCTCTCTCTCAAGTACGTGCTGGCCGGCACGTACAAAAAAAAAAGCATTAATTTCATTTGCTTCGTGTCTTCATGAAGTCTGTATGCGGAGAATCCACTGCAGTGATGTCCAGTGGCTCAGAGCTGTCATTCTGCATGTCCTTTATTAATACGCATCCTCACTGCGCCTTTTTTGTTTGTCTAATAAAGGGCTGAATAGCGGAACAAAACCTGGCAGGCATGCTGAGACATGGCCGGCAAGTTAATGCGGTATTCCTATCTTTTGACGAAGTGTCCTGATAGCAGCGCTGCCGACATGGCAGGCTTGACTTCTGGCATCTGTGGAGTGTCCTATGGGCGCTACAACTACATCATGAAACAACTGCATGGTAAGGCAGCCTTCATAGGCACGTTCAATATGCACAGATTTTCTGTATCATTTTTTTTTCAACGCTTGAATGTGGTGATGCTGCATCATAAACATCTGGAGCGTTTTGTATTAGTGGATATGGTGTTGTGCTGCATGATATGGGTTCGATTCCAGTCGCGGTAGCCACATTCTGATAGGGCCAGAATGCAATGACATTTTTGTACCGTAGGGGCTGGTTACAAGAACCTCAGGTGGTAAAAATTAATCCGGAGCCCTCCTCTACAGCATCCCTCATATCCCATTCTGCAGTTTTGGGACGTTACGTTTTGCAGTTTGATATAATTAAAAAAAAATTCCCACAGAACCCTCTCTCGATGAATGTTGACATTAATGCGATTAGCATTGAAGCAATGTAGTTACACACTCCTCTACGTGGTGCCCAAAACCTGATGTCTATGACATATTTCTGACTCCCACAATTGCACCTGGCACATTTAACCAGGAAGGAGCTGCTGCCGGCAGGCAGCGACACAAGTCTGTGCCAGGGCCGGCTTTTCAGACGCCATTTTTCCCATAGGTGAAAGCAGTTTCTCATTTTTGTCTTGAAAATACAGGCGACTAATCGTGCGAAGTGTTACTCTAAACGAAGTTGACGGCAAATTCCGATTGTTCTGCAAAATTTGAGCAAGAACAGTGCAGTGGTGAGCGCACAATCTTTTTTTGAACACGCGCAGCCAAATATTCAGGACCCTGTATGCCAAGCAACATTAAAGTTTGGTTTCTGAATAAAGGTAACCATCGTATGCCTTCATTTTTATTACACTGCTTCTAGTGAAGCTTGTTTTTGATTTCAGGTATGCAAAGGTACTCTCTGGCACTCCCAAAAAGCTTCATGCAAAGGCGGGCCATGGCAACAATGCTTAGCACTAGTGACATTGCTCCTGTGACTGTGTCAAAGATCAAGAAGGTCCTCAAGGACAATTCGGTTGGATTTGAAGAGGGATACATCTGCCTAAAGATTACATGCCCCATCTGTCGGCATGATCCTTCTTGCACTGAGGTTCAGAAGAGCTTGCCTCCAACAGCTTTTATAAATATCAGAACAGGTATAGTATGGCCCACATGTACAGGCAACCTGCTGATGCGTTGCTTGCAGTAATACTTGCACCACATTGTATTTACTGCATGCCTAATGTTTGTCTTTCGCATTTTACATTGTTAGGCGTTTTGGGCTCTTGCGGTAGTTGGTTTGTTTGGTGTCCATCCATAGAAATGCAAGAGCAGAGCAACAGAAAACATTCCTAACTAGTGGCAGTGGGTATCAGACCCACGCCGCACGGACCAGGTGTAACTGAGTGTCCAATATGCTAACCACTATGCCATTCTGATATCTTGCTAAAGAGTCAGCTGGAAAAGCAGAATGCTAAATATGGCCTGTGTTTGTAGATAGCCTGCAATAATTTTGGTCACAAACTTTTTATTCTAAGTGTACTCAAGGCAAGGAAAATGCCCAACCACTGAGAGTACCGTAAAGCTGCAAAGGAACACTTATGCAAAGATATATGCTGTGCAAACTAATGCAGCATACAGATAAATACACAGGACAAGCTTTTAGCTTGTGTACATGCCTGTGTGACATGTTTATTTGCACAATGAATTTATTTTCTGTAGATGCACCAATTAGCCAAACAAAATACTAATAAATGAACCATTTCCATTGGGTGTCAATTTTCATGTTCATGCATATTTTTATTTGTTAATGTATTCACTGGGTACCTGAATTAAATGTTGCTTTATTTCTACATTGTTCCACTTAGGCCTCTTCACATGCTATAACTGCCACGTAGTGACCAGCTGGCGGAACCTTCAAGACTGCTTTGCAATTGAGAAAACCACAGAGCTCAGGTTAGTAGCTGTCGCAAACAACTTTGTTGTGCTTGCTTAAAGGCCCTCACATGAGGTCCGGGCTTTGCAAACAGACAAACATTATGTGTAGATGGCATAGTGTTGATTGTGTGCGCAAAATATTATACCAGTGTATGCTGGTAAAGAAAGCCAAAAATTTGGAGTGCTTGTTGGAGTGGCCGCTCTCTCTGCCGGCAGAGATGATGTTGAAAGCAGATGGCATGTCTTTGTCAAACGCTTAGTGCTTGCAGTGTGCAAATATAGTCAGCAGCAGCATAAACAATGCCCAGATTCCTGTAAAGCTTGGTGCACTAAATACTGCCTATGGATATGTTCCAAACAGCAGAAGGAAGCCAAAAAAGAAAATAAACACATGAGAGAACGAAGTGGGGATTGTTGCATCAGTGTCATGTGGGCTCTCAGCTCCAATGTAGGAGAAGGCAGGAGAGCAATGCCACCTACGAGCTTTTGCTGTGGGGAGAGCGCTCACCTCCTAACACCATGACGTCGTAATATTCCATTTGCTTCAGTCTCGACTACTACCAAACCATTTACAAAAATTCTAGCAGTAGAATGGCCCTTGGATGGTGCTTTATAACTTCTCTAATGTAACCGAAATTTCCAGTACGACCTAGTAAGAGGCCCTTCAAGTTCAGTTGTAGCACAACTGAAACCTTGGTGAACATGACTAAACTGCAGCACATATAATAGCTACAGGCATAGGGAGCAGTAGCATATGCAGTGTTGGGCTACTTGGTGCATGGCTGTCGAGGCTAGTGGCGAAAAAGGTACGAAAGGAAAAAAGAAACGGACAGAAAGAGCATTGTGCAGGTAGCAGCATTTGCTTATTTCTCTTTGCTCGTGTATGTAGTCGTGCATGCACTGCAGTTTAATGATAAGTTATGTTGTACTTCACAGAAAGGTCCACAAATAAAAAGACCCTAATGGCAGTTTAGCTGTGCAGCTCAGCAGTGCTGCTCTCAAACAAGCTGTGCATTAAATCTAAACTAGGTCCATGCATGGTTGTATGATTGAAAAGATATGACAGGGTGTCTGTTTTAGTGTGTCCATTGTGTGCAAAGATGTTCGCCTTCGACATTGTAAGCAGTTTTGAGACAAGCGACGATGTCTAACACGCTCAGGGGTTCCAGTGCCCCGATGCTATTATTAGAGGACACACAGCATTCATAATTGATGATGTCATGGGATCCCATTCGTGCCATTGTATGCTCAATGTATACACCACCAATGGATGATGCCATTTCAGTGGTGCATCCAGTGGCGTAGCTAGGTCATCTGGCACCCGGGGCCCATAGGTCTTCTGTCACCCCCCTCCCCGGGTGTAGCCGGCGGAAAGAGGGGGTGTCTTCAGACGTATATGACACCCCCCTCCCCCTCACAGGCCCCTTGCACCCGGGGCCCACGGCCCCCCGGCCCCCCCTGTTGCTACGCCACTGGGTGCATCTCTAATTTTTGGACACAGACACCAGAAAGAGAAACGGGACCAACTGCTAGCTATGCAGTTGAACACACTTATATTGATTTTGGTTTTAACAATATGTATTGTATGTAACAATGAGCTGCTGATGCATCATCAACTTTTGTATGTATTGTATGGTAAGATAAACCACTTACTGCAATGCTCCCATGCTGTGTTATTGGTTAAAACAATTAAATCTGGCTACTGGGCTTGCGTACTGCGATCCGTGTCGCCACATCTGCCTTTCTGCTGCACACACCGCACGCCTCTCTCTCGTCTTCATTCCACCCTCTTGCTGAGGTCGGAGGGGTGGAAGGAAAAAGTGGCACAAAGGCGGGTGTAGCAAAGCTGCTTGAGATTTTTTTATAAATTTTTTCCTGGATTTCATTGTGGAGGTGCCCAGTAACCAGATTTAATAGTTATAGTAGCTAATAATGTGATGTGAGAACATTATAGTAAGTGGATTATGTTACCATAGATTGTACACAGAAGTTCACACTGCAGCAGCTGCTCATTTTTGCATACGAGTATTAAAACCAGTAATGCTAAAAGTGGATTTGACTGTACTTTTTTGTCTAGTTAAGACGTCTGAATGTTTCTCCCCTCTGCTTTTTTTTTTAGTGTGTGTGCAGCCAAGTTATAACAATTATTGTAACAGTGGGACTTTTTTTTGCACTTGAATATTGTTATTAGTGGGTTAAACTGCACACATTGCTCTATGGGAATTAAATGGAACCAGCATTTCAGAACGCAAGAGTCTATAAAATGTAACAAACCGAAATGTATAAATGAGGTAACACAATCATAAAGTTTATCACAGGAGAAAATTAGATAGCTGGCAGAGTTGGCACTGTTTCATTTTCTTTAGTGTGAGTGGCCAGCAAAACATGCACATAAAACTAGTGTTTTGTTTTTCTGTCTTTGTTGATCTTTTCCACATCACAGAGTGACGCCACATCAGGACAACTGAGCAAACATTTCTGTTACAACGTGATAATAATGAGCTATAGCATAATACACACAAGACAAGGACAGAAGATGATCAAAGACACATTTGCTAGTCTTTTTGACATGAAAGTAAATTCTGCTTTAGGGTGTTACGAATGTATGGCAGTGTCACAGCCAGCCATAAATTGAGCCCGATTAGCATACTGCTATAGCATAGCTGTTTGTGACTAGGATTGCACGCATTTTTCGTGTCCGTCAACAAATTTGTGGGAGCAAAAACTATCATAATCGGCAATGGCTTGCTGACACCCCTCAGTATAACCGCATGAACACGCTCGTGCCACTGCTCGCGCATTCATCGTAGTTGTCTTCTTCCACGGCTGTTTCCGATACCGTTGATCATTCTGTCCCTCCTTCTGCGAAGGCACTGACGGCACTAGCCCACTGCCAGTTGGTGCGGTGATTTTGGTCTCAAATTCTTTGCCTCAATATATTGCAAAATGAAAACACTAATGTATATAATGAATGTATAACATGAATGAACGTGCATGTATAAAAATAAATCTGTTTGCATACCTTTCATCACGATGACCATCGATCAAGACAATCATTGTGTTTGTGCCTTTGTTCAAAATTCTCTGTCACCTCTTGGTCGTGTGCTACACAGCTTCACTGGTCATCCACCTTTACAGAGCGAAATGTCTGGTGATTTTTTGTTTCAAGGCTAGTGCAGGAACTGTAATGCAGTCGAACCCATTTATAACATTCCCGGGTATAACAATTTATCGGTTATAATGACCAAATTTCACTGCATTTACGATTTCCCGACTCGCCTAATGAAACTGCGCCCAGATGTAACGAATGTTTTCAACAGCGCCATACTGTTACAAAGAACATTTCAAGCCCGACTGCGGTAAAAGGAGGTAGCATGTGAAGTTCCAAAGCATGGAATTGCGACGAAACTGGGCGCACAGCGGCATGCTCCCTGCTCCAGTCCAACAGTGATGAACATACAATCACCGAGAAGAGTGAGCACCGTGTGTGGACTTCAGAAGCCGTGAGAAAAGTTACTCGCTTTCAACAATGCTAGGGTAACCATGCTTTCAAGGCATGTCTACAGCATGCTTCAGGGTCAGGCAGGACGGTGGCTGTGGCCTCCACAATAGCATGTGCCGATACTATCATCGTGATGGCGTTTTGCCTTTTGAACTTCATACTTCTTCAAGTGGCATGGAAAGCGCGTAAGTTCGCGCTTCTTGGCGCATGTGTGGTTGATGCTGCAGCCGTAACAGCAAGGCCTTTGCAAAATGCCGGCATGCTGTAGCAGTTTCCGCATCCAGCCAACTAAAACACTTCGCTATCATATTCAAAATCCACTTTTGTTCTCCTGATAGCAAAATATATAACATAAGACAAGGACAAGCTCTGAAAGCAAAAATGGCAGCTGTGCTCATAGTTTCGAAATAACAGGTGATTGGAACTGTCCGGGCACCATTTTGAAAGAGCTATAATACGGCATTTTGTTCTTTAGATCACATTTTTAAGAGAAATGTTTAGCTAGATGTGGTAAAGGGCCAGGAACAAGAAGTAAAATACAAAAATACAATTTTCGAGCATAAGTGGTGTAACTGCCACCGCTAGCTTCAGTATTGTTAATTTTTGCTTGTTTTGAAGGGCAAGTCCACATATAACAAACTGATATAACAACCACTTTTTCACGAAACTATCAAGTTCATTATAAACGGGTTTGATTGTATGCCAAAGAAAATTCAAACAGAAATAGCATGATGAGCTCTAACTGGGGCAGGAGATGGGGAGAACTAGTGTTTGTAAAGTCAAGCTTGCATTCTGTGCTAAAAATTGCTGTCTCCTCATTGTGCTCTGCCCAGGGAACAGCTAGCAGCTGACTGTCACGCCTTTCCTAATAAGCAGGAAGTGATGGAGGTGCAATCGCTCTACGAGTCCTCCACACGGCTAGCGGACGCTGAATCCTCGTTGCTAAAGCAGATAATAAGCAGGTTTGGTTTGCAGGTACGTTCTCTCAAGTATTGTTCGCTGTCACCATACCTACTCAGCTGTGTCTACTTGCTTAGACCTGCTTAAGCTGCAGTTATGGGATAAAGCGTACTTGCCAACTTACCGAACTAGTGATGTCGGCTATGGGGCCTTGCTTTTATGGCAATAGCTGTTATGGGATCTTGGCTCGCTTGCGTCTATGCAACATTGTCAGTGTCTGCTGAAATACACACGTGGATCTGCAGTGGTGACGTAGTGCATACTGGAGAACTGTTGGGGAACAGTCGGAGCACATCATTTATGACAGATAGGAAAAAGTTACTGCCCAGCATAAGAGGAAGGCAGCAGGAGGCCTGTCTGCATTGATGTGCCTTCAAATACCTGAGATTGCAAGGAAGTTGCATGTTCCTTGTGCTGGCCTCAGGCAGCTGACATTGACCCATCTGGCTGCCTTATACAATGGCTCTCTGCATGCATATACAGAGACAGATCCATCACTTTATGCGCCTCGATGGTGGCCTTGATGATACTAGAACTATAGGCACCTTTTGTCAATTCAAATTGGACTACAGGTCATCTTCAACAGCTGCTAAACTTGCAGCTGTTGCTTGCACAAAACCCAGCATTACGATTCAACAAACACACGACAAACAGAAAAAAAAAAGGCTCATGGCCAGCTATCTGTCCTATGCGTACTGTCTGTCCTACAGATAACAGACCCTAGTCATCTCCACTTTTTCCTACTTACTACTACTACTACTACTACTAGAATATCAGTCTAATAAACAGCTGCATTTTCATTATTGTAGAGGATACACCCGGTGACCATGAGGGCAATGGATGTTCGGCTGTCTGAAGACAAGTCCAGTATTCTGTTCCCCATTTATGGACCAGCAAAAAGACTGGTAGCACTGAAGTCTGTTGAGCTGGCAGACGGCCACGAAGCTTCAAGTGTTTTTCCAAGGTAATGACCTGGTAGCTTCGTACATTCAATGTTGGAAAAAAGTGTCTGGCTTTTGTTGCTACCATCATTTGAGAGAAGACTTATTCATTATTGTGACTTAATCATTATTACTAAATATTTCCTTGCACTAGTGTGCAGTTATTGACTTCACTTCTAGCACTTACATTGCTGTGAGCCTTCTCCAAATTAATTGCTGCTGTCACAGTAAGAGCTGGAGACTTAGTTTCTGTGAAATGCTAGAAGGTTGTGTGGTACAAGCCATATCAAGCGTGACGTGCATGTCATGCATTATACCAGTTTCGTTTAGTTGCATGAGACCGTTTTTCTCTCTGAACTGTCTTGGGTGCCATGTGTGCCCCCTTTCCCGCTTTCCCCATCAGGCCGTCGGTCGTGGGCCTGTTTGGCTGGCACAGGATTAAGAGGGGCCACCAGGAGCTGATCCTGACCGCATCTGAGAAAGACGCCTTGGCTGTTGTGCAGGAGACCAACCTGCCGGTGGCATCTCTGCTATCAGGAACTTCAAACCTGCCTTTAGAGGTTTGTTATGAGCCTGCACTGCTGTTTTGTTTTGTATCATTGTAGTGACCACCATGTTGATGGCACCTGAGGCCCTGTTTTCAACCAGTAATTTTTAGTTAGTTGCACTGGAACTAATAGTCAGTTACAGCCGCACCAGAGGAATAGACACAAGAAAAGTATCATGTGGGTGGGTGCACTTTTTGTGTGTTAAATTATAGAAATGATAAAAATAATTGCACAATGGTAAACTTGTCTAAACTCAGCTTCACCACAGGTTTTTAAAGGTTATCTTCGCCGCAATACAAACATGTTATGCGGCAAAGCATACATATGTTACGAAGGTGGTTTTGGTTTCATGTCCGCCTGCTCCATGCAGGCAATTTTTGGCCCAATTTTCGTTTAATGTCTAGCATTATTTGGGGCAGTAGATCCAAGAAATGTGGGCCAACCCCGGAGATAGTGCAGTACCGGGCTGACTGTGGGCTTGTATTGAACTCTTTCTTAATACAGGGGAAGAATGCGCAGTTAAAGCCCATTGCGTGTGTGCTTCGCAGTGACTGGCAGGTGTGATAATGCCTCATTGTCCATGCAAACACAATGCATGTTGGTGCAAAACAGTCTGCGCGTCAGTCCAACACCCTTTATGGACGACTATGTGACTACCACAAGACAAGGAGTCATTGATCACGTATGCGTATGTGGCATCCACAACATGAAAACACTAAAGTATGTGTCATATGTGAGCACCTGTAGACCCGTACTCAGTATACTGGGACTGAACACATACAACAAAAAATACGAGGAAAAAGCACATGATGCACACAAGAGGGAAAGAGAAGACTACATGTATGGAATGTTAAATACAAGAGTGCATGAGTGTATATTATATAAATTGTCTTTAATTCCAAAAACATAAGCAATTATTACTCTTCCCACAACACATGTACAAAATAGCCACAACAGCAGCAGAAGCGAGTCAAAGCAGCATGTAATGCTACACATATCTTAGATAAGGGTGGTATTTAAAAACAGGCATGCGTTAGAATCTGGTGAATACCGTAATCGAACATTGTGAGCTACGGTTATTGCTTGAAAATCTTCCGATGACCAAAAGTAGGCGTTTTCGATGAGAGATGATGTGTGCTCAATGCATACACTGTCCCCTAAGCTCTGCCAAGACAGGCACTGCCACTAATGGCGTTGCTATTAGGTTCACCATAACGGTCACGTCACTTTACCAGCCGTCAATCAGTGATGAGCCACCTTTACGAACATATTAGCGGCAAGCATCCTACAACTGCTTGTGGCCCCCGTTACTACATCGGCCAGTGGTGGATTTTCGTCACAGCCACACTGCCTTGGCCATGAGGCCTAAAGGGGGGGGGGGGAGGAGGGGGTAGTTAGCGAGCGATACGCATAATTGTCGTGACCCTCCCCATTTAAAATGCTTTGACAGGTGGCAAATCACGCTGAACCTGACAATGAAATGGTGCGGATGGTGCCTGCTTTTTACCGTCAGCATTGGCTACACATGGAGCGGTGATTGTGTCACGTGATGCACGATCCTTTCATCTGTCGCACACATTGGCCTTATGATAACCCAACTGCCATAAAAGTAGTTTAGCCCTTCGGTATTTTAAAAACTAGAAGGAAAAGCTTTGTGGGCAATAAATAAAAGATTGCCACGAAGCACAGGTCCACTATTAAACTGAGAACCTCGTTGCTATTCAGTACAACAGAATGTCACTAATACCCCTGTCACAGGACAAATCTGATGTCATTTCCAACGAATGATGTTTGTTGAAGTTAATGTCATTGTTGTCATGCGCTGTCACACAGCAAAAACTAATGTCATTTGAAAATGATGACAATGACTACTGTACAGAAAAAAGAGGCAAGAATAACGTCAAACCCACTTTTGTCCAATAATCATTTTCCAATAAGCTGAATTCCACTGGAATATGTGATCCTCCCTTTCACACTGTGCTTTTGGATCACTAACGTGTCGACGCTGCCAACCAAGTTGAGTCAAGCCAAGTAGATCAGGCAAACAACATGGCGGAAAGCACGACAAGCGTGTCCATTATCTCTGCTGAAGAGGAATGAGAACGGCAGTTGTATGGCATCGCCGCTCTGATGTGCATGCAGGCGCGTAATATCCACGTCGTCGGTGCGTGCCATAGCAAAACATGTACATGCATTCACGTCAAGTCAATTGAAGTCGCCGCAGTCGATGCTCCAGTGCGAACAAACACGACTGCCACAGCCAAAGCCAGATATGTCTGTCTAATCACAGGATAGAGAGTAGCTTTCTGTAATTAAGCACTGTGATGCACTTACGCATCATTAAAGTAATAATTAGGTAATAAAATCGACTGAACAAGTGTTATTTTTTTTGTTAAACAACAAAAAAGCACGTACTTGCAAGGCTTACCGGTAGGCTCCTGGTGTCGAGCATACACATTCGCTTCCAAAACAAACGCCTATGAGTTTGGCAAACTAATTCATTTGGAAATGTCATTTTCAACTAATGTCATTACACATTACCATGTGATAGCAAACAAATCGCATTATGAGCGAATGTCATTCCTTGTAAATAACATTAGATTTGCTGTGTGACAGGGGTATGATTCATTGGTTTCAGAGGTAGAAAAACAACACTTGATTCTATTCAACAGAAATTCTATTGATGAAGCAAAAATATTTTCTAGACCTTCATATACTGAAAATAGAAGCAATACTGAGACACGCATCGTTCACATGCATTTCACATGCTGTTGATAAATGACTGCCGAAGGGGCCCCCGAAGTCTGCAGTTTTTTTGTTTTGTTTTTCCAGGGTCAAAAAAGCATTCAAAGCAATTTGAAGCGAGGTGAACATACAACATACTGTTCATTCTCTAGGCATAGACTATCCATACCATTAGAAATAATCATTAGTTGGCTACCACCTTTTCTTTAAAAAAATATTATGTCCTTTGGCCTGTGTACATATTTAATATCTTGTGTCTGTGCGTTTAGCTCACAGTGTATTATTTAGTTTATTTATTAGTTACCTGCATCGCCCCGTAGGGCATTACAGCAGGGAGGTTACAAACTTGAATCAGTATATCAACAAATTAGTTCAACGCGTGGTAAAAAGCATCATTTTCTGTAATATATACAATGGTCGATGGCAAACTGTTCCAATCTCGAACAGTTCTAACAAAAAAAGAATAACGGAAGACGTCACCCCTACAAGAAATTTCCCTGACCTTCAAACAGTGGTCAAGTCGCCTAGATATATAGTGTGGTGCCTGGATATATTTATCGCGGATTATGCCTGTTTTAGAATAATAAATATAGTGGGAAAATTTTAATCTAATATGCCTTCTACGATCCTTCAGCTCTTGCCATTTAAGTTTAAGTTTGCTTTCTGTCATACTAAGCTGCCGGCTATAATTACCAAGAACAAATCTAACTGCCCTATTCTGGATTTTTTCTAATTTGTTTATAAGCTCAGATGTGTGTGGGTCCCAACAAACACATCCATATTCAAGTATTGAACGTACATGACTAAAGTACAACTGCGTCTTCAAGTTACTCGGTAAATGACTAAAATTGCGCCGCAAGAATCCCAAAACTGATGCTGCCTTATTTCCAATATAGTTAACATGCTTGTTCCATCGTAAATCAGAACTAAAAAACACACCTAGATATTTAGGTAAATTCCTTGCTTACTTTTAGAGTTGAATCATGAATTCTATACCTATAGGGATGATTAGCTCGTTTTCTTGTAAAGGTGACGTGAACAGTCTTATTTATATTTAATGACATATCCCAATGCACACACCAGTCTGCGATAGTGTTTAGGTCAACTTGCAGGATTTGTGAATCGGAAATGGCATCTACGACTCTATAAACAACACAATCATCAGCAAACATCCTGAATGAAGACTGTATACCAGCTGAAATATCATTAATATACAACAAAAACAATAGTGGCCCCCCCAAAAAATACTTAAGTGAAAAGAATATGGATGAGGTAGCTGCCGCTGGTGCCTCCAATGCACTTTTCCTCCTATTGTCAGGATTTGCAGAAATAAAGCGACAGTATAAATTAAAAGCCGTGCGTGTCCATGCCAACAATGATGCAGCAAGCTTTTAGCCACAATAAAATTTTAACTGAAAAGGTAAAGCCAGCTCAAAAGAAACCTCAAATGTTGTAGGTAACAGAACTGTGATAATTACACTTAAGGTGGGTGGGGGGGAGGCTTTGCCTCTCCCTGGAAAACTGTGGAGGGGGCTTGGGCCCCGGAGACCCAACCTCCCTGTAGTCAGCGCCTGTGCACCAGGCAGCCAAATTAATCCAGAGGCATTCACTACACTAATCCGCTATTGTATCTCAAGATCCCTTGTGTTGCTTTTGAGTCTCAATTGTTTTCAATCAGTCAATCAATCAAATGCACTTTTGTTCATCTTTTGCCCTTTATTTTCAGGTACTTCCCTTATTTGAGCAATTTGACAAGATCACTCTTTGGTTCGGAAACCGCCTCCAAGACTGGGAATCCGTCAAGGTCTTTGCAAGAAAATTGTCTGAAAAGAGATGCTACTACATTAGGTGGGCACTTAAACCATGTTTTTTCAATGCTTTTGGTGTTCACTGACCCCTATGAAACAATTGACTGATTTAGCAAAACACTGTAAAGGATGACTTCAGAGCGCTGAGAAGCTGAGTATGGAATGGTTGTGTGGTAGAGAAGAGCAAGGAAAAAGAGTGAATCTGCAAAAAGTTGAATGCAGTTCACAGAAGACAATCAGCCATTGAGTCTTCTTAGAGTGCACTAAATGGGGAAAAAGCTGGAAAACTGGGGAATGTTTGTGAAGTTGGCTGTTCTGTACAGTCCCTGCTGCTCACTGCACCATGGTGCATGAGGTAGTTACAAACCAGGAATTAGGTTAGAGAAATGTAAGCAATACTGGCAGTTACTCATCATCTATCATGTTCACTTGCTAAAAGTAGTTTGGATCTCTACAAATTTTTTAGGACCTTTCTGTTATAGGGATAGAGGGGATGCTGTGATTTTAAAAAATGCTAGAAGTCCGGTGGTTCCTTGGCCAGCCTTCATATCACTGACGGTACTACAGGTCGATGAAAAAAACCTGCTGTGCAAAATCTTCTGCCCTGCCTAGGGAGTGAACCAACACCAAGTTTTTTAAGAGAACTGGTAACATTAAGAGGCACTAGGAGGTACCAAATTGGCTATCGTTCACAACAGAATTTTGTGCAAATAAGTAGGGGTGTGCAAATAGCGAATAGTAATTTTGAATCGAATCAAGTAAAGAAAAACTGAATATCGAATCGAATACCAGAAAGCTTTTCACATCATTTAATGCTTACAAATTTTGGGCAATACAGTGCTGCAAATGCTTGGAAGTTTCCTGGCATTGCATAACAAGAATCTAGCAAGCTATCAGTAACATAGGTACGTAGAAATCAAGATATACAGTATGGTCTGCGTTCAATAAAGGGAACACCAAATTAGTATACCAGCACTGATTACAGCTAATTAACTTATTTATTGCATAGAAAGCTTTGCTTTTCAGTTTTCCCCAGAAATGCAGAAGAGGTATCCTAAATTTATGACAGGCGGGCTATAGTAAAGTCAACCTGCTCGATGGACGAAAGGACTCCGGATCACATGGCTCAGTCACCACTCCACGTGTAGCCAGCGTCAATGGTAAAAAGCAAGCATTGTGCACGTGGTTTCATTATTAGGTTCGGCATGATTTACCACTTGTCAAAGATACTACAACATGCAGGGTCACGGCAAGTTCACACAACGCTTTCTCTCCTCTCCTCCTTCTTTATCTACCATCCACACCAGTGCATGCAGCCAGGCCATGACACTTTCACATCCGCCATTTAAATCCAAAGCTAGTTTTTTGGCAGGTTGCATGAAGCTACAAAAGAAACCAAAAAAAAAAAAGAGTCCTATGTGCACCTATAATTGGCTTCGGTAACGAAAGACCACCATTCCATATATTGCAAGGATGGCGGCTGTGAACAACTTTGTTGCCATCCCGCGCACTTGCCTACGTTTGTAAGGCAGTTTGTCGGCTTCCCGAGTGTTGCACAGCTGCTGCAAATAGGTCTGTGTTGATTTGGCACCGAACCATAGCTAAGTTGCCGATGCTGTATGAAGCAGTGGTGATTAAGCCCAATGGCCGAGGCAGTGTTGCCGTGACGGAAATGCAGCCCTGACCGATGTGGTAATGGGCTGCAAGCCGTCGTGGAATGCTTGCCGCCAATATGTCTGTGTGGCTTGGCTCATCATGTAATCGGTTCCAACAGGTTAGATTGATGGCTGTTCCAATGGATTAGACTGACAGCTGCATATTCGACATCATTTGCCTGCCTATCCATGACTGATCGGTCCGATCTTCGCGCTTTACAAAATACGTGCTGCTTATGTTGCCGTTCCCTCTGTCCGTGTCATGTTATAATTTCGATTGGGCCTGTCTGCCTGGACAAACGTTGTACCATCGGAAGCAGTCCCGGCCATCGCAGTGCCATTCTGCGAGTTGCGACGTTCGGGTGCTGCGTGTGTAATCCCTGCGTAGTGCTGACGTCGGGGAGTGCTCGCGGTGACAGAGTTTGCCATGTCATACACCTGAGCTTTGGGAGAAAGCCCTAGCCAGCTACACCCTCACAAGCCAGTGCCAGCATGTAGCGAGGGCCGTCGACACAGTGAAAGCCTCTGGTTTCCTGATGAGGGGAGACCACCCCAAAGACAACGCTTAAAGAATCCCTGAATAAAGAGCTTTATTTTCTCTCTCTCTCTCTCAGTGGTCCTATTGTGCTAAAAACAAAGTAAAACGCTTGCTTGGGCAGTATTGAGCGCAAGGGGCTCCGCGGCGCACACGACATGTGACACTGCGCGGGTCTGTACACCGAATATATAGAGTATTAGAAAAATCAAATATGTAGTAGATATCTGATTCGTGAATTGAATTCTTTAAATGTTCGCTATTTGATATGATTTAGTGATATTTGATATTCGCACATCCCTACAAATGAGTGAGCCAGATAAAGACTTGAACCTTGTTATAACAAAATAATGCATATAATGAAGCAAATGCAATTCCCCGTGATATCTGCATAGAGATCCATGTACTTAAAACCTTATTTTAACGATGTAAAATTGTCTTGCTAATAGATATAACAAACTGCTTTGTCTCCAAAAACAAACAATACCCAACCATTCCATGCCGAGTATACAACTTTCTATGAGAGTTGGAACTCTGTGTACAGCCTGCAGTTGTGGTTTATTAAAGGCGTAACGGGGAGTACTGCATCCAAGCGTGCTGTGAAACAAAATGCACTGCAGAATGCTGCCTCTGTGCTGAATTTGAGCATGAGTGGAATAGCAGTTTTGACATTAGAGTTGTTTATATTTGGCATCCTAAGTTATGCAACACACTGTACATTTATTTCGGGCCTCTCTGACACTGGCTGTGTCTTTAAAACCATCTTGTGCACAGCACGAATTGGTTTTTGCAAGCATACCATACTGTCTTGTCTTCCAGGCCCAAGGAGGGCTACCCACTGGCAGCATTGCAGGCCACACCACAGAGTAAGCTTCCGGATGTGCTAAAACGGTGCCAGCCAGTCAGCCATCGAGCCATCACAACGTTCCACAGTTTGAGAGCTGCAGTTGCGGACCTCCTACAAAACATGGACACATTCATGGGCGTTCCTTGGCAGAGGTCTGTCACACAACTACGAAATGTTGCGCAGATAAGGGGAACAGGCATAAATTAGATGTTTTACACAGCCAAACATCGATATAACGAACCTCAATTTAACGAATTTCGCAATGTAACCAACTATTTTCATTTCTCGATCTTAGTTGCATTAAAAACCGTGTATCTTTTTCGCAATTCGATGAAGTAATTTTGTGACATGGTTTCGATTTAATGAAGTTTTTGGCCATTTCAAGCTTGTACTTGGAGCCTTTATGGCTAGTAAATCTAGCAGAAAACTATAAATGTGGCAGCCGAGGTAAAAGGTATTTGAAGTATCCTTGTGCATAAAAAGTTTCAACTGCAAAACCGCCGTCAAAGTGCTGTCGTGTTGGTAAACAACACACATCGATGTCTCATGCCACAATTATCAACGCGACACTTCTCATTACGTAGATCTCAACAATAGTTGAGCCTGTCAAATTTTTTTAGCTATATCAGATTATATGTTTTCCCGATCAGTACATTTTTTCTTGCTTTTTTTTACAAAGCGTATGAACGAGGTTCTACTGTATTTGAGGAAAGTGGCTTTCGAATATCAAATATTTTGTAATTTTGAGTTCACATAGAAAGAAAGATCGAAAGAAAAAAGAGGCTCATTTACATTATCTGGCAGACAGACGTAACACCATTTACAAATGTAGGTCCAGTCAACTGGGGAGCTTGCATATGAGAAATGACCCTGACAATGAAACAAGAGGGAACAGGACACCACATCACGAGGTGCATATAGACTGTTGTGTTTATTGAGCTATAGAAGTGTGGTAGTAGCGAAGCACCACACATTGGTTAAAGGGAGGCAAGTATGGTGAGGCTGGTTAAAGAGTAAATTGTTTTTCCTACATCAAGACAACAAATTTGTACATAAGGTGTCTAAAAGTGAAGCAGTCTTATTGAATGACTGGAAATGATCGAGCATAAGCCTTGTGCATTTGCTTAGGAACTGGTGCCTCCGTGGAACAACCGTGGTTCTTCTGCAGCAAGATAATTGGAAACAGCCCTCATCTGCATTGATCTCTTCTTTGAAACTCCAAATTAGTGTTGTTGTCCCTTACATTTGTACAGAAATGATTGTCCAACATTTTCAAATTATGCAATATCAAATCGAATGCTACATATTGAATCGTTGTTGGCTATTTGACTTGTGTTTGTTATTTTGATTATTCGCACACCCCTAGAATAAAATGATGTTTGGGCTAAACCACCTAAATTTAACACATAAGTAGCATTTAGTCGTATATTTTCTTTAATATACCCTGTTTGGATGCAATGTTCAAGCTGCACAGTTTTCTCATAGGCTTAGATTACCTTGGCTAGCAAGCAAAAGTTAGTTTGGTCAACCAAGTCAACCAAGATACCATAGGTATCCTCTTTGCCATTAGGTTTACTGGCCAAACAGGATCTGGAGGGCCATGAGATAGTATTGCCAACAAAAGCAAGCATAGAAGCTTTAACCTGAATGACAGCAGTTGCATTTGCGGCTGTGATATTTGTGAGGTAGTGCTTGGGGGTCATGTTTGAAAAATCGAGTGAGGCACCTTACAGTGTCCTAAATTTCTCTCAAGGCCTATTTTCCAACTGTTCAGAATTTTCCATAATGCTCACGAATGGGGTTGTGTTTTGCAATTTTACAAAGCTTACATCAAGTTTAAAAAAAAAAAATTCTGTTTTCAAGAAAGTTTTGCTCATTGGTCTGTGAAGCTTCTCTAGGAAGCCTGATAGGGAAAGTTCACAAGAGGAGTATTTGCTTTGAGCAATTGTATGCAGACAAGTTCCTGAAACAGGTGAAATTGGCAACAACAAAGTCGCTGAGATAGTCGCTGTGATAGAAAAGTCACAGGCCTGCAAAGCACACGCAGCACAGTCACAGTGTAAGCTGGAGGACTGGCTCCATAGGAGCTCCATTTCCGGCAGCACACACTACAGGGTCATTGCGGCAAAGCCTATTTGCATTGTTTTCACGAGAACGATCTGAACTGTCTGCCTGGCATCGACGGTGAGTTGCGGCTTGTGCTGCTCTTTATATAGTAGTCTGCTGAGCCTGATGTTGCCTGGTTGCACCCGCGTGCATACCCCTACAATTCGCTCCTTCAGCAGCGGTTCGTACCATGCGAAGAGGCACCATAACGTGTACCGAAGAGTAAACACAGGTATTGAGACTACGCGGCACACATCACATTCCTTAACCCGTGGCATGATGCGATGGTGATGATGATGATTTATTGGCACACCCTTTGAAAAGGGGCCGTGAGGAATAGTCGCCTAGCCTGTTTGAGTTAACCAGGTCCAGCTACATGCAACATGCAACTGCTACATGTCAGGACGCCTGGTGGAAAAAAATGCAACTGCAATGCAATGTTTGGACGTTTTGAGGCTACGCAGTGCGCATGTCACACTGCATGACAAGTGGCATGATACGACGCTAATGACCAAGATGAAGGTGATTCATTTGCATCCACTTTGAAACGGGGCAGTGACAAACAGTCACCTAGCCTGCTTGATTTATCAGGCATGCCGTACATGTTTTTCCTTCCAGCATTTTTGTATAAATCTTTGTGTATCATCTTCTGTTTATTCATCAAGGTTTCTCTATCTACCTTGTACTGCTACCTATGCAACTGCTTCATGACATGCCATCTGTTGTAATAATATGCAACCGCAATGCAAAGTGTGCATGTGTTGACCCTATGCGGTGCGCATGTCGCATTGCGCCTCTCCTTGTGCACTAGAACACGTGTATAGGGCATTTCTGCAGCAAGCTAGCAAGCGCTGGCGTGGCTCAGTGGTAGAGTAGCCGACTCCCAACCAGCAGACCCGGTTTAAATCGCGGCAGGAATTTGTGTTTTTTCTCATTCCTTGCAATAGCTGCGACGATCACTGACGGCGATGCCGGCATCGGTGGCGGCATCAAGTTTTGTCAAGTTTTTATTATTGTGTGGCTGTTTGTTAGTCTTTCTCTCAGTGACGCCAACCATACATAGTTCCGTACGGGTTTAGATATTTGGAACTAAGACACCATATTGAAGATGACTTGGTCACTAAAGTTGGCAACTAAACATTCTTGGGTAGCGTAGGCATTGTGGGCGTGAGTAAATCCATAACTTAGGAGTAGCGCCTAACAAAATCATGCACAGGCAGCTTGATTTATTATTCTGCCACCTGAAGCTGATGGTCAGTGGCTATAGGCAGCTTTTCAGGGTTCTCACTCATCATGACCTCCACCTGCTGGAGAAATTCAACTGTCTGAATGACGTCTGACCACTGGCAGCACCTAATTGTCTTTGTCAGAGATGACAATTGGCCACAAACTGTTGTCTCAGCTAGAAAACGGACCATTTCACAAAATTAAAGAAGGTGGTGATCTCCAATTGGCTGTGGTCGGCATACAAGGTGACTAGGAGAATGTACTGCTTCATCTCCAGTGTCAGAGTGAAAACTGATACCCTGGAATAAATGTGCTATATATGTGACAGAGAGGTTGGTGTGGATGATGGTAAGTGCCTGGACAGATAGAATTAGAATGTTAATGTCTATGGCAATTTGAATAAGTGTCTTTAAATACCTCGTGCATCCGGTAAGTTGCCCAATTGTGGCAGACAGCAGCAAAATTATAACAACCTAGCAATTCTGGAAACTTGGTCACCAACTCTATTGGTCTGCTTCTTTCAAACTTCACTGTGCAAGACACCATTCTTTGGAGGGAAAGTGATGTGTACTCGTAATGTAAAATTAGGTAACCAAATTCCTGGATTTCTTTTGTGTCTGCATTTAAGTTCTTACTATTTGTATTCAATTTTTCCATGGCAGTATGTGTGTGTGAATTTATTTCAGCAGAACGAACATCAAACTCTTTGCTGGAGTGGGTTTGTTTCTGAACAAGGTGGTATCACTAATAGTGTGTCACGGTCTTTCAGATTTCCTGCACTCGTGCGGCTACTTAAAGGTTTTCGCACTGGGGAGCTAACAGTATTTACGGGACCCACTGGTTCGGGCAAGACTACATTTATGTGCGAGTACTCCTTGGACCTCTGCATGCAAGGGGTATGTGTATTGTTGTTGTTGTTGTTGCTTTTTTTATGCTGTATAAGTTTCATATGAATGAGCAGAACTTGGTACTACTTCGAATAGAGAACTGCCGTGCCCAGTTTAGAAATTAGAAATTGCTCGATTTGTACACGTCGAAGATAGTTGCCATATTTGGTGTCTGCTTTTTCTGATCTAATTGTGCTGCAGTATGAAGCAGGATGTCTTTTCGTGCGTGCATTCTCAACTTAAACTCACTGATGCATTATTTTATGAGCGCGGTGGCTGGAATGTTTTTCACTTTCACTCTTTTTTTTATCTTTATAGTTTGTTTGTTGAACATTGCACACTCAAAGTACGTAACAACTGTGCTGCAGTTTATATGTGCGAAGTGCAGCAAAAATTACTGAATCATGCTTCCCTTGCTCTTGTGCAGGTCAACACTCTCTGGGGAAGCTTCGAAATTCAGAATGAGAAGCTAGCCAAGATTATGCTAACCCAGTTTGCCAAGTAAGTATCTGTAAATAAAGCAGTTAGCGTTTCTTGAAAATGCTATGTTAGCAGGAGGTACTCAGTTGTGCATTTGGTAATTTTACGTGCATTGCTTGGATGCGTAAAACAAGTTTGCATCAGATTGGATGCTGTAATAGAGGATGAACAGGCTTGACCCGGTATTGTTGACCTCTGCCACATTTTTTCTCTCTGAATGGGCATGTTAACGTTGTGTTTGTGAAAGGAAAATAGATGCATGTGTCATTCATGACCTTTCACTTATCGTCTACATGCTTTCACAATGCTTGACATTGACCATATGTGACCATAAACAGAAATTTTCAATGCGTGATAGAAATAAATGCACTAGTACTAATGGAGACATTGATTGTTTCTGTGCGCATTGTTCTGTTGCGAGCTTGTTTTTTAAAACAACCTGTACTAAATTGAAGATGGTGCTTCTGTCAATGAAGCTGTGGAACTGCATGCAACCCCCTTTTACCTTGGCTGCATTTCATTTTTCAGGATTTCACTGGAGAATAACATGGAGGAATTCGACTCTTGGGCTGACAAGTTTGAGCTTCTGCCGCTGTACTTCATGACTTTTCATGGAGAAGAGACCATCAAAAATGTGATGGATGTGAGGCTCTTCTTCTATTTTGTTCTTTATCTCAGCACGGCACGTAAAATGAGGCTTTTTGACCTGAAAAGTGCAGTGGCACAGTAACTGTAATCCAGCAGAACCTTGTTGGTATGACCCTGTTTCGCATGATTTCCTGGCGTCAACATTTGCGATCGAGAGTGCAGAAAATGGCCCAATACAGTTACACCTTTTTTTTAACCGATTAGTATGTTCCCAGAAGAACACTGTCTTTTGGCAGCAACATTAAGTATATCGCCAAACTGCGATTGTATGATATGTATTCCAACTGCTAGATCCCATGCAAACAAGAAAAGGTGCAAGGCACTGCGATCGAGAGCAGTAAGCATCTGCAACAGCAGCTGCCCTGCAGCAATCGCCTGCCATGTCATCTGAAAATGCCGCCATGCATTTCTTATTCCAGTACCATCGCCTTGGGTTATCGCATGTCACCATTCACAGCTATCACCGCCAGCTGATTGCAATAAGCATCTTCACCTATCGGTTTGATAGCACATGTGGTCTAGGAAGCGTACTACAGGCTCTTAATAGGTGATAAACCCATATGCGACTGTGTTCCCTGCTGCACGCAGCACAAAAGGAGCATCATGATTCCTTTTGGCAGCATCATGGCATCATATTCATTAAATTGCCAACCAGCTCGATTTCATTTCAGTTTCCCATTGTCATTGAACAACAATGCTCATCTGTGGTTGTTCGGAGCCCATGTGCTCGACGCACACCAGCGTCACGTGCTGCAATGACTCTCACCGAGTGGGCATGCCAAAACTTCCTATATCATATGTAAAATATCTGCATGTAGTTGTTTGGATTGTGTCAGAACAGTGTCTTGACAAATCAACAGTGTTTATCAGCCAATTGATTAACTCTCATGGACATTTCGCAACACAGTGTTATTTGCATCTCAATAGTTGGTTCAACTGCTGTTGTTTTCAGGCAATGTCCCATGCTGTCTATGTGCATGACATACAGCATGTTGTGGTAGACAACGTGCAGTTCATGATGGGCGTTGGCATGGATAACTCCAACGTTGACCGTTTCTGGAGGCAGGATCTCCTGATTGCTGCTTTTCGACGTTTTGCCACGCAGCACAATTGTCACGTGACACTTGTCATGCATCCACGCAAGGTAGGTTCTCCTTGCATGAGCTGCTTTTGAAGCAGATACTGCAAGGGCTAGGTGTAATGCAGTTAATGTTAGGCCCCACTTATAGGTTACTTCTGCTCGTGCCTATGTTTGGGTGGGGCTGCATATTTTAAGGCAAACCGCTACAGAATTTTACTTTGTCTAAATTGGTCTATATATTGAAGCGCTCTTGGAAAAGCTACAGGGCTTGTAATTGTATAATATTTCTTATTAGCGGCCTTTAAATAAAGTACACTTCCATTAATTCAACTCCAGTTAATTCGATCTCAGTTAATTCAATCTCGACTAAAGATCCTGGCTGGCGCTCATGCATTTCTATGGGTTCAAACATTCATTATTTCGATCCTAAAATTGGCCTTTGCCAGATAATTCAAATGACCAGTTGGCATGCATGTGCCTGACCTCAATGTATCCCCAATAAAGGCCTCTCTTATTCACAGCGTGTCTTGGTGCAGCTCAGAGGACAGTAGATGCATTGAACACATATCGTCTTCTCTCGGATACTACTATTTTCAGCCTGCCCTAGAAAGCAATAACGGAAGCTTGCAATTACTGATTATGAAGTTTTCTTGATTCTAATGTGCACCTTTTCTGACTAAAGAAAACTGGGCCGAAAATTTCCTGTGCGGTGCAATCAGAAACGAAAGCATAGTCGGCTTCACGTCGTTTGTATGCTTTACTGCATAACACGGATGAATTGCGGCGAAGCTGACTTTAAGAAATCGGCTGCCATTGTGCACATTAGATTGGGTGCACGTTAGGTTTCTGCTGAGTAAACCATAAACATCGCTTTGGCGCGAACAAGGAGGGGAACAAAGGGAGCGCTTGTCCTTCCTTGTTTGCGCCAAAGCAATCATATTATAGTCTGCTCAGCAATATGAACCAACTAGCCCAGCAACATCTACTTCTGGATTAGATTTCTGCTTTGTTTAAAAGCTTAATTGTCGTTTGCATGTTAGTTTTCTACTTTGAGCTCATAGAAAATGGGAGCACGTTTGATTTGGGGGCGGTTAGAATCAAGCAAATACTGCAAAATAAATGTGACACTTTTTTTTTATTTTGTTCAACCTATTGGATAATTCGGTCAATTTCGTCGGTCCCGCCAGGGCCGAATCAACAAGTCGACTGTAGCACCAAAGCAGACGATGCGTGCACCTGGTAGTTAGCAGGTATAACATAAGGCCTTGCACATTGCCTGCACAATTTTTTAGTGTGTTGTGGGCATAGCCTTTAAGGTCATGGGTCACTTCCAACTTGCGTTAAGGGTGCTTTTTTTTTTTAGCTTTCATCATCAAAAACTTCAGTTTGCCAACATTCTGCGACACATCCATTTGTATTTCAAATATAAAATTTCACATGGACACTGCTCTCTATCTACACTATCTGAAACTAGACATTGTAACACAGTCCAAAACTGTGTTACAAGGGGTCTTCAGGAACTGCAGAAGTTGCATGCATTCTGAAGAAGCGCAGTGGCACTTGAGAGCAGTCACATTAGATACATGCATTGTATTTCAAATTGTAAGTGATTAATTTTGCTGCTGTGGTGATGCTCAAGTGAAGCAAAAGAAAGTAATGTTGTACTAAGTATGCATTGCTGTAGCAACAAGCCCGAACCTACACATTGTCAACATAACACAGAGAAAGCAACTTGTATGAGAGGCAGAATTATACTGATGCATCATTGGTTTATTTTTCTAGTTTCACTTTCCTTCCTTGATCTCTCCTTTTCGAACTTCTCACTTTCCTCGATCTCTCTTTTTGTAACTTTTCACTTTATTTTAATCGTTACCCATCTCTGACATCACTAGGATGTTGCTGTATGTACAGTATGGTGCAATGTTAAAGAGGACACCCAAGCAGTACTATAAAGTCAATTTAACTGGATTATTACATACAGCGTGCACATCAAACACGGACAGAGAAGAGAGACTTGACACAATACTCATGTTACATCTCTCTTCTTTGTCTGTGTTCGATGTGCGTATTGTAAGTAATAAAGCAGATGTATTGACTTGCCCAGCCAGCTACTGTACTACAATTAACTGGAACCTTTCTTCACCCAATATCGGAAAAAGTGACTGATATGATCAGTTGGACATACACCTACACATAAAAAATTACGTTGTGGGCCTTTGGGCTATACTTCTTCAGCAACAATCAGTGGCAGGACATCTAACTGCATGTTCTTTTTCACAGTTAATGGCAATGTACGCTCCGCAAGTGGCAATATAGGTGTCACTTCAACGTAGCCGTGTTCGTGAAAGAGCATGCTTGATGTTGCAAATACTAGAAGGACTTGTTTTGTTTATTGTCAGAATCAATGCTTTAGGAGGCACGACATTCCGGAAATTCAAGCACCTTTACTGACTTTTTCTAAATCTGGTGTGAGGAAACGTGGGCGTTTCATAGGTAGCATTTCCAAGCTGTGCAAGCACCAGAAATTGATACGACTACAATCACCACCACTCATCTTTCATACTTGATAAACTTGAGAGAGCTGTGGACAGGCTAATTCGTTTTGCCACAACTTATGCCTTAAAATGGGAATTGTCAAGAGACCTGTCCTATACCGTAAAATAAGTGTCAGAACTCCGTGTAGGCACGTTAATTTGTTGGATCTCGAATTGCAGCATTCACATAGCGGCACCGTGTTTGCACTAGCCGTTGCATAGACCGGGCAGGGTGCAAGAACAGTCTCTCTCTTTCTTTTTTTTCTTCCTTTCTTTGAGAAAGAGAGATGTGGCTTGGGACAGTTTTCTCAAAGTTAAAGTGCTCACTAAACTTCCGCCCTGAAATAAAGTGAAATGTGAACACTCTAGGAAAAGGATTCGGAGGAGCTCAGCACGAGTTCCATCTTTGGTGGTGTCAAGGCAAGCCAAGAGGCTGACAATGTGCTCATCCTTCAGGACCGGAGACTGACCTCCCAGCAGGGACGCAAGCATCTGCAGGTGAGTGTCTTGCTCGTGGGTGAATTGCCCTCTTTGATTCATCATCAACACCACCTTAATACATACTACCATAAATGGCCACAAAGTGACCTGTGGACTGTGGTTTCCGTGGTGATGCAGTAAAATGTCATTGATTCAGCCCTCGTCAATTCGGAAAAGCGGATAATTCAGACTCGTCCTCTGGCCTTAGCACGAGTATGCATTAATGGAATCAAACTCTTGGTAATTCAAACGTATTTGACTGCACACTGATTAATTTGGAAAACTCTCGGTGTTCGACAAGCTTGGAACGTCACAAATGTGCAATGCAAAAGAGCAAAATCAATTCTAGGGTCCGAGCGAAAACGATGTAGTGGAGTCTACATTGCTGTAGTCATCCGTGGAAATTGTTTGTGAACGACAGAAATGTTGGAATGCTTCATGCCTTTATAGCCTTTATTCTTGCATTTACCGCTGCGCATAACACCATGTTGGCCATGTGCCTTCATAACTGCATAGTCGCCATCCATGATCGAATCGATAGCGACCACGGTTTTGTTCATAGCGGTTATGGCACACAGTAGTTTCGTTCCAACTCGGTACACGCATCAGCCGTGTGCCTTCAGACCTGTGTGGTCACAGTCAGTTATGGTGTCGATATCAAACACGGTTGTAGCGTCAAGTAGTTTTGTTTTGACTTGGAGGGCATGTTGACTGCGTGCCTTCAGAACTGTGGTCGCCGTCCACGATCACGTCGATAGCGGCTTCAGTTTCCTCTGCAGTGGTTGCGGCAAAAAGTAGTTTCATTTAGACTGAGTGCAATTACTCTGCGCACAATGTCAAAAACAACGGCAGAAGCCGTCAAGGATGAAGAGTGCCACCTACATTGCAATGGACGGACGATCTGTTGGCGACCAACTTACTAGCACAAAAAAATATTGTGATGTGTGGGCGACAGTGAAAAGCGTGTCTCGAATAATGATGCCGGCCACTGTCACACTGTAAAGGAAGTTGCAAGGCCTTCGTCGCTGCGAGTGCTGATCAGTCACGAGATGACCAGAATTGCAGCTTCTGCGTTGCTTTTGTGCAACATAGAAGCAGCGCTTGCCAATTCATTCAGTAATTAAAAGCATGTTGACTTAGTAAGCATTCATTTAGTGTTTTCTTGATCCCTCGGTAATTCAACATTTGGTTAATTCGGGCTCTTGTTTCGATCTCGTGAAATCTAAATCAACGAGGGTTTACTGTATTTGCGATATCCTTCATTATGACTGCTACATTGGCTAACTACCACGCTTCCTATCCACAACTGCATCTGACTAGTAAAATCTGTGAACCGACAAGTGCAGCCAGAAAGCAGTCGCAAGCTTTGTAGGTGGCCTTTTAAAGCTGTTGATCATTCGCGAAGAGGTGTACCAATAATTTGACACATTGGCATTTTACAATGTCTCGTGTAGTACTTGGTGTGTAAATGAAGCAGAGATTTTTTTTTTTACTTGTAGAAGACACTAAAAGCTATTGTGTGAAATTAATGTCACTGCATGCAGCTGTTTTACTCTCTTAATGGTAGCATGTACTTTCAGTGGAACAAACACTGAAGTTTGTTCAAATGAAATTTCACTGCATCTCGGAGTGGTTACCAATGGTCACTTGGTGAATTAGCTACAATTTCCCATTTACTAGGAAAACGGCAGCGTGCAAGCAAGTCTTTTGTATAGTGTTTGGCTCTGCGCATGTTGCACTCGTATATATCTTCACCCGTATTTCAGGTAACCAAAAACAGATTCGATGGAGACATTGGGTCAGTGCCCCTGGAATTCAACAAGGAGAACCTCACTTTTTCCGAGAGCACATCGCCATTCAAGAATGCTCCAGAAAGAAAAACAAAAAGTGCCTTTTCCCGTGCCGGTCTTCCACCACCCAGATGAATATTTCTTGCAGCACTGTTAGGGACATCACACTAAATGGAACTCTTGCGTTGATATTTTGCATCATCTCGTAGCTCTGGAGTCCATGTCTTATATTTTACCACCCTGCAGTGAAGTAGTAGTCGTTATATATACTATTATGTTGTACTGGTCATCTTGCTGCAGCCTCATTCTTTGGGGAATAGCTCCGGACTGATGTATTTATAAACAAGAAAATGAACTGATGTAATTTATACATAAGAATGCCAAGTGCCATGGTCATGTTACAGCAATTGTACTTCGGCTTACTGAAGCCAGCACTAATAAATTAGGCTTTATTATACAAAGAAACGAAAAGCATTGTTTGTCATAACTTTCCTTTTCTTTAATTTACACATCTAAAGTTAAAGAACAATAAATTCAGCCGGATAAAACACAGGATCACGCCTGCAATTCATTCAGAACCCCCGTGTGAATCACGTGGGCCACATGGTTAGTGCCTGTTGTGCTCCCCCAATTGTTTTGACCAACACCACAATGCTGCTGCTGTTGCATGTGCCTAATGAATGCGTGGCACACAAGTTTGCGCTGTATGTCCTGTTTCTCTGATCTGTACACAGACACACGCATTTGAGTGTCCAAAGGTGGTGCTTGGTGGAACCGTGGTAAGGAGAAATGGTACTAAGCAGCACATGAGCAGGTTGCCTTCAAATAGCTGCTGCACACAAAGAAGCGATGATGCGTCAAAGCACTGTACCATTTAGAGTGACTTGTATGCTTTACTGGCACAAATGCAGCTCAGATTGCAAACCTTAAAGGGCCATGAGCTGCTGCAAGCAGTTTATCATGGGCCGACTTGCTTTGTGCCTGCGACATTAAAACTGTGTCCCAGAGTGTGCTGGCAGTTCTTTGCCGTGACAACTCAGCTAAGAAGGTCATCCATTTCACTCTTGGACAAGGGCTTGACTGGCGCGGCAAAGGCAGGCGTCGAATTCTGCACTGGCGGTTGCACACTGACAAAGTTCCCAAAGTTGTTCGTGGGTGCCATTTGGTTCAGCTTGGGCCGCGGTGCACCCATCTGAGGCCCCGATCCCAGACGAGGTAACAAGTTGTCAAAAGCAGACGTGTTGATCTGTTGTTGCTGCTGCTGCTGCTGCTGCTGCCTACTGAGCGGCTGTGGTGGTGTTGCAAAGCGCGTGGTCATCGCCATCGGCGATGCTGCTGCCTGCTGGGCGCTCTGAAACCCCCACTGAGGCGTTGCTGGAGACAGTCCGGCTGAGGAGAAGTCGCCGGCGGGTGAGGACCCGTAACCGGGAGATGACCCAAAGCCTGGCGAACCCCCAAATGGATTGGACCCGGTTGGGCTCCGGATGTTGAGAGAGGCCAGGTTAGAGCTAATCAGGCTGGACGTCAAGTCCTTGGGTTCGTGTGCTGGTCGCGTAAGAGCGGGCTTGGCGGGAATCAGGGACGGCTGCGACTGTATGCGCTGCTGGAACTCTTGTTCTCGGGCCAACCTCTGTTTTTCTTCCATGGAGAGGGACTGCTGCTGCAACAGTAAAAAAAAAAAGGGGGGGGGGAGGAACTTGGCCATGCATATAAGCTTTTTAAAGCTTTAAAATCACAGCATGATGAAGGCATAAGATCTTCATGAACACTGACTGAGCTGTGCTGTGCGTGCCACGTTACCACCAAAGTATGCAGGCGGCACATATTATTAAAGGAATAACTCCACTCATAATTCTTAAATAAAGTTTAATAGCTTTAACTAAATTAGCTATAACTATGATTTATTCCAACTGTTTTTGCCAAATACACCTGGCCATGTCTATTTCACCCGGTGGCATCCTTTAATATGCCTGTAAGTTCTTAAAATGATCATTAAAATTCATGCTGCCCTCCATGAATGTATCATGGCCATTGGCTTCAGCATTTATTGAAAGTGACTAAGAAGCTTAACGTCTCAGAACAACACAGGAACTAGGAAAAATGCTATAGTGAATGGCTACGTGCTTTAATTTCAACCACCTGCACTTATTTAATGTACACCTAAATCTAAGCACACAAGGACTGTTGCATTCTTCCCCCGTTGTAATGCAGCAGTTATGGCCGGGAATCAAGTTCTATGCGAGGAAAGTGTGACTGTATGACTTGAATGTTTTTTACTGTGTTTCGGAAAAACCCATGTGGTTTTCTCAGAAAGAAAGCTTTTCTTGTAGCTTCGTGCTACAGTTGGGTGGACAACAATTCTATCTTTCATGAATTTTCCTCCACCATGTGAGCTTCTGCAAAACTTAACATGTTCTGTGTTTCCCTGTGCTTTGAATTGTCTATTAATTCGGTCTCGCACTGCGAGCTGCTAACCTCCTGGCTAGGTCAGCTGGTAAAGTTAGTGCCTGAAAAGGCAGTGGTCATGGGTTCAAAACAGAGATCAGGACAATTTTTTTTTTCAACTGTGACGCTTTCTTTATAGTTTCGTGCTGCAGTCAAGTGGATGACAATTTTCCCTGTCACTGTGCTTTTTTTTTTTGTACAAGCTGTGCAATATCTATGGAATATGGATGCAATCTATGGAATAAAATTTTCTAATATAAACTCTTTTCAGATACGAAACCTATCTCGCCCTCCTACAGCTTAAAAAAAATTATCAGCAGCTCATACCTTAGGTTTCTGCGTAGGCGACTTGGTGGCACTGGCATTTGGCGATGATGCTGAGAAATTAGAAATTCCCAGGTCATCATAGACATTACTAGTCTGGAATAAAAAGACACAGTATTTGAAATTGCCACTCATACTACATCATCTTACTACAGCTGTCACAAACTTCTCTTTGCACATTTTTTTTTTACATACCGTAGAGTTGGCTTTGTTTGACAGCGTAAGACCAGAAACAATTTCATTGGGATTGGTCATCTCCATTGCGGCACTGTCAGAAAAAAAAAAAAAAAGGAAATAAGAAATCCAGCAAGCCTAACATCCCTGACACATGAGCGAATTAAAATCATTTTGAGCAAACCTCTTTGCTTTACGCTGAAGGACCCTTTACCAAAAAGAGTTTCGCCAATGACACTAAATACGGTGTAGTCTCCTTCACATGTTTTCAGTAAGCGGTTGCAAAACACATGGCGTTAGAAAATAAATAATAGAAAATAGTGAATCTGGTCAATGAAAAGTGAAGAAAAAGCAGCTAATTTTAATCTTGTCAGAGGATTAGGGTAGAGCGTCGCTTACAGTCCACTTCGCTTCCATTTTGTTTGTTCAGGCATTGTGGAGAGCTGCCGTTCATTTAGTATTCCTACAAGTGTGTCTATCAGATGCCAATGACACCCAGTTCACTTGGCTACCAAAGTTCAGCCAGTTCGGCAGTGGAGCAAGGACAGAGTTTTGCCAAGCTGGTTCTGCCTTCCGGTACCGGAATGAGAATTGTGCAAATATGTGTGTGCAGGCTAGGAGAAACTGCTGACCTGAGCGGATGGGGAACATCGACCTAAATATATACGGTGCTTTCAAACACTGACAAAACTAGAGCCATGAGGGTCACACTGCCTCATGTAAGCCGGATACAAGGTCGCAGAGTGATGAAGCTGCCAAAGGCCAATATGATGTGGCAGTGGCAATCATAATTATGGAAATGACTATAGTGGTTTGAGAGTATCGCTGCACTAAAGGTTCACGGCCACACAAATTGTCACTGCCACGTATAAAATTGCTTTTGCAAGCACTCAAATTATTAATAAGGCACCACTGCACTTTGTCAAGTTTCTGTTGTTGAAAAGCTGTGCATAAGGATACCCCTTTAGGCCAATGAAAGAGCTAGGATATCTCCCTCTCTACAAGGGACCCATACCGAGAAGGAGATACTCCTTTGCCATGTGTCACTCCACGTCAACAGTTTTCCTGTAGATATGCCCTAGCCTAAAGGCTTTTGTAGTGCCCGTGTGTTGGGGGTATAAGCCAACGGCAGCACAGGAAATTGAAAGAATTTTTAACACACTGGTTCAGCACATTTTACTTCAGCATGCACAACAGCAGTCAGCTATGAGTGATACATTTTTTTTTTCTGTGATTTCCCATGGTGAAATGGAGATCTACGGCTATTTCACATGCACTTCTTAAATATGCTGTGTTGAGTCGCAGGTTATTTTGGCATAACGTTTCCCACTTCGTAAAAAGTTTAAAAAAGCACAGTATTGTAATGCTGTTAATACTATTTACGCAATATGAGTGGACTTTGAGCATATAATTAGGATATGCTGTACCTGGAAGCAATTGTCTTTTGCAAGATGATGCATGCTGAACATGTACCCTGAATGACGAGACAGTGTATGCTAAATGCACTCCAACTCATTTCAGTTTTCCTGCTTGTGAACCAGGTCCCATGACTACAATTGCACTCTGTCATAATCAATAACATCTAACATGAAAATACTTTCATCATGTCTGTTATTCGTTATAAGCATACATTCATGAAGTGCTGATAATAGCAGGCCAACATTTATATTTCATTACATTGAGTTTCATCTGTACATGGCCAGCAAGTGTTGCACTGGAATGAGTGCTCCAATGAACAAAGGTCTCTTGCGTTATGTCTGTGAATATTAGAATATTAGAAATAGCGACCGAGCACAACAGCGAGAAATGATAAGAGTGAACGCAGAGCAGAATATGAAAGACGCAAGCCGCGAACGGCAGAGACCAATGAGAGTGGCCTCTTCAGTGACGTGCGCATGGGAACCTGGCATCACGTGGACCTGCCTGACCGCTCAATGCGTACTCGTATCTGGCGTCAGCCAGAGCGCTCGCTTCGTACTCTCATCAGCTCACAATTCTCACTCGCACTTGCTTGGTTTGCCTGGCTTGGTCTCGTTCATGCTTGTTCTGATTGTCATGCTTTGAGATTGTTTCTTTACAATGATGAGTCTAAACCGAGATGTCCTGATGAAAATGCTTTTGTAGACAGCGTGCCACATCCGATTCTGTTCTGCCACATCCATTCTCTTTGACTTTGGAATGCAGCAACACCGCAGCAGAAGAGCACACACCAACATGATTATGACAGTGGCAATGTCATCATCACCATAAGATATGACTTGCATTAAGAAAGAAGGACGAAGGATGTAAACACAGCGCCAACCTATCAGCAGATGAAGGAAAAAGCATATGACATCTCGCACCTACACAGAGAAGGTGAAATTTTCATGCTGTCACGTGACTGCCGCAGTGGCTCGCCACCAGTTGGTGTGGGGGCTCTGCTGCAGCTGCATTTTAACATGGCCAGAGCACCGCACGCATTTCGCTGCTATACTCTTGAACAAATGTACACTCTTTGGGTCATATCTTGCCACACCACAATAGCCATCATCTGTCTTGCTTGCATTTCCTTGCTTGAAAACGCTGCGCTCGCTACTTTCGTGTCGAGAATGCTCTGTCATGCTGATAATGCGCATGGCGTTCGCGACTTGGAAGTATCGAGCTCGCAGCATTAAGAAAGGAAATGCGGACAATACAGACGACAATTATTGTTGCGTGGCGGGATACGAACCAAAGGGTGTGATTTTGCTTAAGAGTGTAGTGTGCGTGGGGCTTTCTGCGGCAATGATCGTTCCAAGATAGCGCCAGAGTAGCACGCGTCATCTGTTCACCAGTGATGCCGTTGATAAGGGCAAGCACATCCAAACAAAGCGCTACATGAGCGTAGATCTGTTTACGGTGGCTGCTCTTAATCGCTGTAACATGTCACTCGCGCGCTGCCTGTCACAATCTCCCGATTAGCGAGGCAGTCGCACCAAACTTCGCTCGTTTGCAATGCGCCGCCTGAGACAGATTGTCCATGCCACCCAATATATGCGACATGAAAACACTTATAGAGCCGCTCAAATGTTGCATTAGGGAGTATCGTAATCATCGGTGTTCCCAAGAACAGCCCTACAAATTTACTCAGCATGCTGTACTGAAAAACATCCTCTTCATCAAAAATAAGCCCAGGTAACAGCTACATTACCACACTAATTAACCACAAAGCCATTTGCCAGAGTGGCTTATTGGTCTTAACTGCAAGCAGACACGATACAAGTGGTATGCGTGTGTGTTTTGTCTCTTCTTGCACAAAGTCATACATAATTTAACGAAATCACCTGCAGTTATTATAGGGTGCCTTTGACCTAAACATCAAATTTCTGAATGACTGCTATAAAAGGCAGGAAGAACCAAGTGAAAAAAAAAAAAGAGAAAGGGTGAACAAACCTTTGTTCCTGCTTGATGGAGTTGAGCTGCTCCAGCTTGGCTTTGTGCTCCATTTCAACGGCAGCGATCATGTCCTTGACAACGCCCATGATGGCTTGGAACTGGTTGAGCGTCAGCCCATTCTCTATGGTCAGGGGCATCAAGAACGGGATCACTTTGCACGCCATCACATCCTTGGTGAGCCCCAGCTTCTTGTGGGACATGGCCAGCTTGTAGATGCCTGCAAAGGGCGTGAGGCTCGAAGTTTCGAATTTCTGTGTGGTTGCATAGGTGTGACAGTAAGGACACAATTGGCTAGTTGGGGCATCTTTATGCAAGTGCCTTATGCACAAAGTACAAAACAAAAACATGACTTGCAACTGCTGTCTTGCCCTTCGCAATTAAACTTAGTCACTGTGACGCTATGTGCGCATTTGTGTATGCGTAATGTGAAATAGTTTTCTGTCGCACGTTACTGTTCTAAGTATCAGTATATGTTTATCTAAGGCCTAAGTCAGTATATTTCACACCTTGGAACTGTTACAATATTGTCATAAAATTTCGAATATCAAAAGTTTGTTAATGACTGCCATAATGACAATATATAATAGCTTTACAATGTTTTATTTGCATCCAATTTAGGGCAATACTCATAGAGAGAATGTGGACATAATTTCTTACCAATTTCTCATATCCCAATTTTTTTCAACCTGCTCAACTATGTGGTCATACCTGGAGCACTGGCACCAACTCCACAGAATCGCTGTAGAATGGCATCCAAACTTTTGGTCACCATTCCATGAATGCTTTATGAATAAATCTCAATTATTTCCATTTGCCTATGGTACAGCCTCTAGAGTCTACAGGAGTATGCTTATCTAGGTCAATTGCTCACAGGGGATCCTGACCATAAGAAGAAAACTTGCAGAAGAATAAGAATGGGTTGGAGTACATATGGCATGCATTACCAAATCCTGACCAAAAACTTAACACTGTCAATGAAAAGAAAAGTGTACAACCATTGCATTCTGTTGGTGGTAACGTGTGGGGCAGAAACTTGTTTAACAAAGAAGCTCGCGAACAAGAACCGAACCAAGAGTGATTGAATGAAAAATGTTGGGCGTAACATAAAATGTCACTGTTTGCTCAGAGACCAAATAGCGACAGACGATATTGTACTTGACATTAAGAGAAAAAAAAAAAAATGGGAGCTGGGCAGGCCATGTAATGCATATGGTAGATAACTGATGGACTATCAGAGTTACAGAATGGGTGCCAAGGGAAGGAAAGCGCACTCGAGAACAGCAGAAAATTGGATGGTGCAGTGAAACTAGGAAATTCGCATGTGCATTGGAATCAGCTAGCACAAGACAAGGGTAATGGGAGATAGGAGGAAGTGGTCTTTGGCCCGAGTGGACAAAAAAAGAAAAGGCTAATGATGATGATGGCAACGATCATGCTAGCTGTGCCCACAGAACAGAGGGCCTGTTCTCACAGCATTCCTACAGAATAAAGCCTGGGAAGTTTAATAAACAGTCAACAAATTCAGTAAAAAAACAAGTTTTATGATTTCTCAACAATTAAAAAAATTTTTTTTTGTAGTATCTCAAAATGTTAAGTTCACCAAATCTGATACTTGTGCAGAACAACATGCACGTTTCTCTGTTTAACTTCTGGTCATATGCTTCTGCAAAGCCCAGCTCCTAGCTTAAACTTTTCATGATCATAGAATAAACTTTGCTGTGAGTTGCGTTCTGCATCCAAACATGGTGCTACTAAAATGCCTCACGAAATCTGTTGTGTATGAAATTTGGACCCAAACGAGCCAGTGGTTCAACTGAAAGTGCCATTGGTACTGGATTGTCTTGCCTATGCAACAGTCAGTGTAATAATATTTCTGATTCCTGCTGCTTTACCAGAAATAAGCACCTATGTGAGAAACATATTGCTGTTCCTTTCAGCACATGAACAAGTACCCAAATGGTACTTGTTCATGAGAGGGAAAAAAAAGAAAGGTCTACCCAGTATTCCCATGAGGACTGCAGGTTCTTTGGAACGTATTTCGGGCAGCACGGGAAGGATTTCATCCAGCACCAACCACTTGTCGAGGTGCTCAAGCAGCTTTCCCAGGCACACCAGACAGTTGACACGCACCTAAAAACAAGGGGAATGCACTACTGGTTGACGACATTCTTCTTTTGCAGGCAATTTAACTTGCTAGATTAGACTGAATTGTGAAGGCATTGACTTGTGAAACAGGAGGCATGACATACCGGTCTCCTAGGCTGCCTCGTATTTATCATGGCAGCACCACACCTTAGACTTAGAGGAGTCACAATATGTTAGTGAAGACAGACACCCACTTCGAAATAAGGTTATACCATAAAAACCAGCATATAATACAAGATTTTTAAAAATTGCTTATTAGCGTCTAAACTTACGCCTCATACTATATGTGGATCTAGACCGAAATTTCAGCCAGGAATCGGGCTCGCGGTTTTGGCTTTGTTATTGCTGCCTGGCTATCATCATCCTAATCCTCTTCCAGTGTACAGGAGGCATCATTTAGAGATGGCAAGGGTTTGGTCGCTGTAATGTGCCGACATAGCAAGTAAGTGCGCACCTTGGCAGAGCACGAGCTAACGTGCTAACCGTGTGAAGTGCACGCGATCAGGAAATTGCATTCTTTATACTCAGTGAAGCACCAAAATGTCAGTGCCACGAAAGTAGTACTTGGCTGCCTTCTAGGGCAAGGTGACTTTAGCTGTAGAGAACATCGGCAATTGTGTTGCCAGGAGGCAGTTTGGTGTACTATACGCTTGTATGACATGCATATCACAGTAAAACCTTGTTTATATGTTCTGGAAAAAAAGAAATGTGAGAAAAAATGCACTAACTGGGAAAACGTACAATCCGAAAAAACAAAAAGCAATTTACAAACTCAACTGTAGTTGAAATCTACCTAATGCGAAGCATTGCTCGAATCGTGGCAAGAGATGCTGACGCGTGTTGTTATCATCAACCAGTCGAGTGTGAGAAACATTCAAGCGTGCATTGCCATGAAGAGATGATTTACCTCATCCCAGAAAAAGCTGTTAGGATAAGCCCGGACATCGACCTGTCAAGTGTGAGAAACGTTCAGGTGTGTGTTCCCATGATGAGATAATTGCCCTCTTCCCCGAAAAAGCATCACCCTGTATGCCCTGAGCAGACACAGAGAAAAGAACGAAGAGAAGAACATACGAAGGGAAGGATCAAGAGAAGAAGACGTGAAAGGGAAGAGCTCGTCGACTTCAGAACCTGACAGAGGCACTGGTACTTCCACAAGTTCCCCAAGTTTTCGAAGAGAAGAGAAGAACATACGAAGTTCTTGTGGTCGTCGATGTGAAGACATCGACGACCACAAGACCGTGAGGGGTTATTTAAGGCCGTCCAAGTCTCTAGCAGTTCTGATTAACACAGGGACCACCCCGTATTAATCAGTATCGCTCGAGACTTGGATAGAGTCGCAACCACGTACCAATGAAGTGAATACACTCTTTTCTACTTTTTTTCATCATCACAATGCCCGCCTTCGTCGTCGTTTCCTGATTCTTACGGTGAAGACCCACCTCACCCAGTCGAGATCGTATCAGCGTTGAGCTGGTGGGGCTTCGGCGACCCAGGACATTTATAGTAGTTGTTTTCTTATTGCGTAGTGTTTTAAGACAGCAATGAGAAACCGAAACGAAGTCGAACTGGTGGGCGATGTCGGATGCCGCCAAAACGAAGTGTGACGCTTACATCGCGCTGCCTGCAGCATAGAACAGCGGCATGTTTGGATTATCGCCTACTAAAAGCATACAGTATGTTACCAACAGCACTATATGCCCCACGCACTCTATGTGCATGGGGTGGAGGGTGGGGTGCTAGGTGAAGATGTTTATTGCAATTGGTTGATGGCAATAGCGTTTATGTTAGCCAGAACAGTTGATTTCCCTGGTGCTTTTTTTGGCTTCACTGCCTACTGACTTCATGTGGTGGATGCATTTGTGACAGTCATGTCAGCACAGTTTAAAACCAGCAAACAGTGACCGTCTTCATGCTGCTGTAGAACATGCACGTACCCCAAAAGGACACACATGGTAAGTTGTATAAAATTCAAAAAGCTGTCTTACGGAGAGGAAACTGGTCTGAAGGCACAGCCTCTTAATCCTTGGCAACAGGGCATTCTTCATTGATGGGTAGTCGATCAGATGGGCAAAGTCCGGGATGATGTTGAGGCACAATTCCTGGACAAGGTGATGGGGGGATGAGGGAGTCGTTATTAATAATTGTCAATATCGTTAAGTTTAGAGACAGGGAAATACACATAAATAAATAAAGATGCTGGCAACTGCAAATGGAAGGGATGCAAGCCTACTTGACTTTCATGATGGAAGGAACGAAAAGGATAGAAAGAAGGAAAGGAAGGAAGGAAAAGATGCCCCAAAAAGGCTATGACAAGGACTAATGTGTGGTAGTGGGAACAGAAAAAAAAGTTATAGAATTACCACAGGCCATACTGTAAATTGCACTGATTGAACCATTTAATGCAGGCAGTCAAATGCATAGTCTGTCCAACAATGCACAGAATATCTCATGACACGCCCTCAAAAAGTGCAATAGTATTAAAAAAATATATGTTCCTCTTCCTTTTGCTGCCGCCATCAAATCTTGCAACCTCACGTCATTCGTGTGAGATGTACGCAACAGATTTCATGCCATATGATATAGCAGTTCTGATGTTTAAAAATTTGACACCAGTTGGATCAGACGCTTCAGGATGAAACCTACATGTACTTTAGGCGGGAAAGGACCTATGGTGACTATATTTTTGGCTGCCATAAACACTCTCTCACTGACTGCAGCTACAGAGATGTGGCTTCATGAAAATTTTGTCAGCAAAATTTGAACTTTTAATACCATGTTTTACCTGCCTTGATAGGGTCCTCCTTTACCTTTCACCCTACCTGGATTTGTTGGGCATCTGATTCGAGCGAGCCATAAATCATTGGCAGAACGTGGTTTTTGATGTCCTCGGGAGGGCACTTGGTCAAAAGTAGCTCCATCTTTTGCATGAAAATCAGTAGTATCTGTAACGAAACAAGGGAAAGGAAGTTTTTACAACAAAAGGTTGACATCAACAATGTTGCTAATAATGGTAAAAACGTAGCTTACTTTTCGCTGAAAGAAAAAAGAAATACCATTAGAGGCTCAATTTTCTGCACATATGGGCATAAAATTTTGAGGTGATGCCCAATTAATTATCCTCAGGCACGCTTCTCGCAGTACCGCACAAGAAAATGGTGGAATTATAAGTGAACGTCTGGAGGCTGCAGCTTTAACTATGAAAGGCACATTGCATAGCTTATATTGTAGCTGGGCTAGCTTGCTTTACGTGATGGTCAGTAGTAAGCCTGGAAATGCTACAGTAAACTTAGCTTGTAGCGAAATTCACCAGTTCACAAAAGCAGCATTAATCACTCAATTACATCAAAATTATAAATATATCAAATTTAAATTAATAAAAAATCTACGAAGTAACTTTATATGTTTTCAAATTAAGCAAACTAGTTTTCAGCCTTGCAAATAAGAACTTGTCGCAGGTCACAGCTAAGTATGAGGCAAACTTCAAAACTTCCTAATGTGCGTGTGATAAACCCTGCGGAAACGTCGCAGCACTAGTTGTTGCAGTATCATCTTCTGCACAGTGCTTGATGTTTGCCTTAAACACGATAGTGTAGCTATTTGTGGTGCTCTGTCATCATCAGAAACATCTCGAGTTTGGTTACTACAGTCAACTTCTCATTTGACCCCAACTGTTCAAATAATCCAATGCTGAGCAGATTTGTGCATGTTACAGAAAAAAAGTAACCAATTGCAATCAAAAATTTCTTCGTTCAAGAATGTAACTGATTACAGTTACCAATTACCGTTCCACAAACGTAACTGAGGAATCGCTCAATGGTAATCGATTAATTCTAGCTTACTTTCCTCCAAATTTTTATTAACATTGCATAAATACATAAAAAGAATGAGCTATCTTGGCACTTTCAGTAGGTGTTCTGCAGCCCTTCATATATTGATTACCTACACTAACAGCTACATTGTCAGTTGCTTATAAAGAAATTTATCGGTCATCGTCCCTCGTTTTTGTTCTGAAGACATCAGCGACACAGAAAGCTTCTGCGAGGAGAAAGAAGAAAGGTAAGAAGGGGGGGTTAGCCAGTTTGCTCTATGTGCACTCTGGGGAAAGGGCCGTGTTGTACTGCGTAAATATCCTGCATACACTATTGTGGTTACTGAGCATCTGGGTAACGTGACCAGCAGATTCCTCGGATGCTTCGGCGTTTGACGGGGGATGTTGAGGCAGGAACAAGTATCAACATTTATTCCAAGTTTTATGGGAACTAGCCTAGCCAGTTTTCAAGCTAATCAATAAATTTACACTTGCATTTGGGCATTATTCTATGTGCTTCCAACAATGCGTGCACACCAAGCAAGACAACATTAAGACAGTGGGGTCAGTGCACTTTTGCTTGGCTACAGATCGTTAGACAACACATTGAGAAGTCCATAGCTGCTGGATTGAGAAATTATACAGGGTCTGTCCCAAAACTTCCCAGAATTATTTTTCTAGTCGGCAATGCCGCCCAGCGGGACGGGGCTTCGGGCAGACAAGTTAGTGGGGGATCTAAGCTTCGAAATGAGACCGGCCTCGGTTGCCTGCGGGCAGTTGTTGAGGCAGGTCACGCTCCGCGCAGAGGTATTTACTGCACCCTCGCTGAGAAAAAAAATGGACCAGTTTTTCGTTATGCAATCAAGTTTTGTGTGAAACGGGGTAAAAATGGGATGGAGATGCTCGAAATGCTTCAGAGAGCTATGGTGACGATGTGATGAAACAAAGCCAAACTTTCATGAGGCACAAGAGGTTACGGGAAGGTCAGGAGTCTGTCAATAACGACGATCGCTCGGGATGCCTATCGACATCACAAATGGACGACTCAGTAAAAAAAGTGCGTCAAATTTTGGACAAGGATCGGCGATTAAGTGTTCGGATGATTGTAGAGGGCAGGCATTTTGGTATAACTAGAGGCTAAAGCAGGACAAAACACTGTCCCACACGTAAGCCATGGCACGGCGGGAGCAAGGCAATAAAAGGAGGCATCGTCCTGCCTAAAATCGGGATGTTTGACCACTTTACATATAGGCCCTCTATCAAGTGCAGCACTTCATTTGTGCTGGGACTTAGAAAAGACACCCCTAATAGCGCTAATGAAAAGCTGAAAAAAATTGTCCATATGTAGTTTTCTGCTATTAACATCCTAAGTGGCCTTTGCTATTGAGACATACCAAAACTGGTTCAATTCATCAGCCAACATCTGGCGGAGCATTAAGATGAGGAAACGAATACTGATCCCTGCGGGTTTGCCTCCATGAACATGCGCATTCATGAAGCAGCTACACGGCACAATCTTGGGCGTTATACAGGCAAACCCACTTATAACAACATTCAAGTGCCACGAAAATCCCACTGTTATAACCGATAATTGTTATAATGGGGTTGCATGAAAAAATCAAAATAGGGGGATGGCAGAGCTGCTGTTAGAAAACTATAATGGCGGGAAGGCCAGTGCCCCTCCCCATCACATTCCTCCATCTGGCTTCTGATTGTGTTCACTCGTTTAATGCTTCCTGGGCGCTCCGATAGCATGTAACAAGCCGCGGCTGTCGGCGTTAAAGAATAGCACTCGTATAACAACTGCAAAGAGGGGGAAGATGGGAAGATGGCTGCCAAAGCGATATGCACTCTGCCGAGGCATCGCTTTGGCAGCCCCAAGAGGCACCTTTTAAAAAATGGGAAAAGATTGCCACGGCTGCCTGTCAGCTTGAGAAATCCAGAAGAAACGCTTCAGTAAGATCGCCACAAGCATCTTGCAACATACTTTTCACTGGCTTGCATGAGAAAATCCAATGTCCGTCAGCCTTGCATGCTTTACGCGAAGCTTGCCAACATCGTTCTCCAAGGCATCCAGCTGCTCCATGTAGTGCAGCGCGAGCTTTCTCACGAAAACGAAGCACTGTAGGGACTGAATCATCTGCCGGGCCTCCAGTGAGGACAACATTGAGGCAGCCTGCCCTACCATGTCATCACTGCCGTCGTCGCCGTCGCTGTCCGATGCAAGCACATTCGTGACGATCGCCTCATCAGTTAGAAGCGCTTAGTTCCTAAATATATAGCTGTGCACTTTTTTTTCACTGCACCATCGTGCATTGCCGATGATCAGCGGGCAGATCAGCCATCTTCCATTTTGGCGGCGAGTCAAACGAGGCTGGGAAACCATGAGGACAGGAACGATTTTGATGCAACCAACAAAAACGAACGCGAATGATTAAGCTGTTTACAGAACTGCGCTGAATGTGGAGCCAGCAAGCAACCTTGGAGTAGCACAGCTGGCATGATACATTCGTGTTTCAGAGGGTGGCGTGGCGTAGAGCTGTGTGCACAGCCCATTCGTGTTTAGAGAGGTGGAAAGGCAACAGGAGAGAGGCACACAGAGAAGGCTGGAAAATGAGTGCGCGGCAGCTGTCAGGGCCATTGTTCAGCAGCTAAAATTTCTCATTTTCTTTTTTTCTTTTCAAGGATTTCGCATTTCAGAGATAATAAAAATGTTTATTCTCTCTTTATTCACTACCTTTCAGCAGGGGCACACAGCAGCCAGACTTCTTCGTTAAAAACGATAATGCGGCATCAGGGCATTGTAGTAAGCGGGTTACTTCACCATGGAAAACACACAAAGTTCATGGTGCAGCAGCTTCTCATTGTTATGACCGATATATTGTTAAAACCGGTATCGTTATAAGTAGGTTCTACTGTGCTGTAGTTTTCGCCAAATTCAGGTTCTCTAAACTGTGTTGCCTGTTACAGCTTGTCTCGTGATAAATTGACTTGCATGTAATTCATTACTGAAACAAAGTGATTGAATTACAGTGAGCGTTACCGAGTCAACAGTGGAATCATTAAGCTACAAAATTACCAAAAAATTTAATTGATTACAAGCAACTAATTACATGTAATTCGTTACGCACAAGTTTGATGTGGGGACAAGCTTGAACTGTTTAAATTTGCTTAACTAAAATGCATCTGAAATTCCCATTCCATTAAGGTGGGACAAGATGGCTTCATGAAAATGCTTAAAGAGGCAAGTTATCAATTCACTATGGCCAGTGAATCTAGTAAGACTGATCTATGGTCATATTATATAAAGATTCTTTCTTTCAATTCCATTTAATACTGGTAACAACAAAGGCTTGGTGTCGTGCCAAATAATGACGAATGGCCGAAAGAATAAAAAAAAAATGAAAAGTTGCTTTATACGACCCCTGGTATGGCCTGGCAAAAACTTGGCAGGCTTGTCCAGTGTTTAAGATAAGAATTTAAAAAAGTATTTAAAAAGTATGGGCACCTTTTTGTTGAATATGGTCATACTAATCATGGTCGACCTAACAGAAGTTGACTGTATCAAAGTCATGTCACACGTGACTCTGATATTATTAGTATTATAATTTCTAACTCGTAACTGATTAGTGTGACTAAGGCACTCGAGGTCAAGCGATCGGTTGAGCACTTGCAAAAAAATGGCACCCTAAGATCACTTTGTTAAACCAAGAAGACTTGGAAGGCGGCAATAAGGACGTCTAAAGCGACACCAATGATAAATATTAAGTATAGTTATAATGATGAATTAGCGCTTAACACTATGTGAGAGTGCAGTTCCTGCTGTCGTGATGTAACATGTTCTCTTTATAACTGGTAAAGTGGTCAACAAATGATGATACACAAAAGTTATCTGATGATAAATATCATGCTGAGTGATAGTAAAAGCCACTAATGATAAAAATTTACTGGTGCCACTATTTCTTCACACCACGATGTGAGCTCTATTTGCAGGAACATGACACTTTTTCTCTCTAGGAATCCAACTCAAAGCAGACAGTAGCATCCTGGAAGAACATGACCTCTCAAATTGCCAGTACAGCTACTACAATGGCACGTTGTTCGTTCCAGAAATTCTAAATTGAGGTATAATGGTGCAGCCTCCTTTCAGTTGCAATCTCCTTTGCAGCTAAATCATCTCTACACAAAAAAGTTGTGGCGAGGATGCTAGAGGGCTAACGTAACATTCTGGGTTGATCCAACCTTTGCTTGTAATGCTTCTTTAAACTCGAGCACAGCTTCGTACAGGCAAGACAAAAAAGGTATGCGCTACCTCCAAGAAAACAATTCGGGCACCACAGTAATGTGAATGCTCCATTTGACATACCTGAACGGGTTCCCTCAGCCTAAATATCGGGATCAGGTCTGGCAGGATGACTGAGCAGAACTCCTCCTTGCTGGATTGCTCAGCAATGAGCAGCACGCTAGGTAGAACAAACGGCACCATGTCTGAATTGGCATACTCTTTCACCAGGCAGGGCAGGACGCGGTGCAGGGCCACCCGCTGGAATGCAGCCGCAACAAAGTGAGCATGGGGCCAAGACAGCATGGGCAGCACTGTGCATCTTGTATGCCCTTTCAGTAAGTTTATGAGCTATGTATTTGCTGATTTCCACATTTTTTATGTGCAAGTGTACATGCCCCATCTGTGAAATCGGCGAGACTAAGTCGGGGGCCGCTGAGCTGGGAGAGGAAAGTGAGCACCAGAGGAGGAAGGTGCTTGGAGGTGGAGAAGAGGAGTGAGCGGCGGCGGGGGGAGGATGGCAGTTGCTACGGGCTCTGTGTGCGCTATGGATGTACCGGGTTTGTCTGGCGATCGAGAGGCCGAACGCTGCGCAAGAAGGATGAACAGCAAAGCAAGCGGCGGCAGGCTGAGCACGAGTTAACTGACCTCAAAGTCATTCGCAAGCACCAGGTACAAACTGAACAAGACTGGCAAAAGATGCGGGCTAGGCGTTGTGGTCTCCATCTAGCGATGCTCCTCCGGGAGTCACCTAGCCCATTGCGCAGGTTCGAGGATCCAAGGGGACGATCAGCTCAGCCGCGTGTATAGCGTGCGCCCAAAGCAGAGCGCCGGAAGCAGAAGGCCCAGAGTACAAGGAGGGCGTTTATTCGACAACTACCTTGCCATTGACTGTAACTGTTATACCCGTATCGGTGCGGGGCCCGTGAGCCAAAGTTCCTGAAAATCAAGGGTGGCACTCAGTATCAGAAAACGCTGTAACACGCTGCTATACTGGAGGATGGCTCCTAACGACCGTGCTACCAGGGCAACGTTCCTTCAGCTCGGTGTAGCTTCCGAGGGCAACTTGACGCAGTACGACCACACACGTGAAGTGAGCTGCGTCTCTGGTGTGGCTTCCAGAACAGGAGCAGCGAATAGGTGTGCACCCGCCTTGGGTCGAGGATCGTCGGGAAAGCCGGTCAAACAAAGGGGTGACTGAGAGAATCGGAATTCAGTACGCACCGTTTCACTGTTCAAGAGCTTCTCCCTGCGTTCCCGCTCTCTGGTTGGTTCGAGCCACCAGGAGAGAGGGAACGCAAGGTCCCACCTAAATAGACCAATCGAGTGAGTCCCTGGACCATTTGGGGGCAGACAACAGCAAGTGTTTTACAGTCCCGCTGCTGTTTTGCAGCCTTGGAGGAAAGAGAGAGGGAAAGCAGTGGCCTGCGCAAGCGAAGTTCGAAAGCGACCTTGCCACGATGCGGCTCCTATGCCCAAAACATGCTGCGCTATGCCACCGCAATGAAATGCACAACGCAATCCCCACAGCTTGCCCAGGAGACTCCCGAAGAATGTGCTAGGCAGCTCGCGACAATGCAGGCGTCAGGCAAGACAGTATAGCTTAGGAAATCTGGAACAGCACCCATATGCTTGCATGTAACCTACGTTCACGAAGTAAAATGTCACTATAATATTTTTTTATCTTGCTGTTTTTACAACTAACCAATTTCTGTGCTTGCTGCAGTAGGTTATCATGTGTTTCTGCTAATTTGTGAACACACCCACCCCTCATCTAAAGCCCTTCCAAGAGGAGTATTTGAGGTATTGTGAAGAAAACAAGAAATACAAGAAACAGACATGATATGACATTTTGTTGTCTACAGTTTTAGCGCCTGCTGTCTTGGGTAAATGACCTGGTAAACTGCCATCAATGTGTTTTTGAGGTGGATCCAGACTGTTCATGTCTTTGATGTTCCAAACTCAATTCCACCAGGGGCTGGCACCAGAATTTTTGTTTGGGGGTAGGGGCAGAGCACAGTTATTCATTTTTGATAAGGCTGCAAGTCGGGAACTTAGTCAGCGAGTGCTCTGTGTTAGTAGGAGGGGCGTGGTGGGAGGGAAGGAGGAAATCTTTGGCGGTCGCAATTCCTCCTCCCCCTTGCCCCCTGAATTCAAAACAGAACTAACTTGGGCTCCTTACATTTGTTTCAGCTTGTGTGCAAAATGTTACACTAGTCTGACAATGAGCAGCTACACTGCAGCTTGCCAAGCTATCAGAATCTAGAGGCTAGGCAAAGTATCTCACTCACTAGACTGATTACTTTCCTTAACATGACCCTAAAAGCTAGAAGCAGCAGCTCTTTCATATCTTCCTTGTACCTTGGGCATTTGTGCCAGAACTTGGGGCAGCCCCTTGTAGACATGGGACTTCTGAAGGTTGTCCCACTGGTAGAGGGAGTCCAGGTACTGGAGCGTCTTGACACCCACATCCTCCAGAAACTTTAGCTGTGGACAGAGGGCACATCATCAACACGTAGCACACTTGCCGAAGAATGACTAAAAGAGCTTGGCGCTGGCTACAGGCAATCATGGCCTTGAGACACCATAACCAGCAGTAAAATGATGCACAAGTATACACAAAACGTGATGCTGGATGTTCAACTGATTCTTTACTTCCCAAGAAACAGACAGAATTCACAAGGTGTGGAGGGCCCAGCTGCAGAAGCCTTCTACATATGGACTCTACACCTAGCATGATTTATGCTTCTTGAAAATTGTTGGCTATGGCATTGAACTGCTGAGCTTGAGGTCGCATGTTCTATCCTTGCAGCAGTCGCAGCACTTCGATGAGGGGTGAAATGCAAAAACGCTTGTGTATTTGGCTTTAGGTGCATGTTAAGGAAAACCAAATGATCAAAATAAATCGAATTCCCCCACTATGATGTACCTCATGATAAGATTGTGGTTTCAGCACATAAAACTCTAGCACTTAAATTAATTTTAATTAAGTTTAATGTCATGCCCCGTGTCCCACTGTCTGATCATACGTATATTAAGCATTATAATGTTATAGTAATTTGTATAATAATAATAATAATAATAATAATAATAATAATAATAATAATAATAATAATAATAATAATAATAATAATAATAATAATAATAATAATGGCTAGTTAGTCCACCTTTTAATTAAAAATCATGCTAACACTTCTGCAATTAAATACTGAGCCTGGGTGGCACGTTTATTATCCTGACAACAATTTGGCACAAGCATTAAATATCAAATGACATGGCAACAACAAGACGGAGCAAAGGCTTTCAACAAAACATGGCAAACTATCAGAGGCATAAAGGAAAAATGAAGTGGAAAGATCTTTCAAAAGTTTGTTGCAGTAAGACGGTACTGGTTAAATAGAAAGGCAAAGTGTACAAGACAGAAACAGGATGAACCATTTTTTGTAGAAACAAGATCTTTCACCCAAAGAACCCTAAAATATGTGCAAAGGCGGTTCCAAGTTGTGAAACGGAGAATGAACACGTTTGAGTTGGAAGGCTGGACTTGGGCACTAAAGAAAGATGGTGGAAGCAGACTCTTTGGTTGGTCTGAGCAGCAAACTGCAGCCAAGGTTCAAGAGGCAACAGTTTTGCCACATAACAAGGATAAGAAATGGGTTGAAATTGAGGAATTATGATTGAAAATGAAGCAAACAGTATGTGAGGTCATCCTAAAAAAACGGCAGCAATGCACTGTCAAAAAGACGATCTCGGAGCTAAAATTGCTCTTTTCATAATTCCCTGACTTCTTGCGGTTTCCTCTAACTACTTGAGCAAGATAGCTCAGGCGGAAAATGGCAAGCTCTAAGAGGCACTCTGTGCTGAGCTGCAACAATGTTAAATATTTTAAAATTTCATGCTAGGATAAAGAAGAATAGGATGAATGCACACTGCCATGGCAATTATCTTTGTAGTTGCACTTTCCTATGGGGCAACTATGTGCATGGGATTGGGATGTGGTCCGTTAAAATAATCTAAATTTGGCTAAAACATACTGTCGAAGAGAAGCCAACTTGCCAAATTTTATGAACTGTCCATTTCATTTAATCATTTTTCCTGACATGGCTCATTTTGCGACAGTGTCACTGACAATTCCAAAGTCTTTATGAGAACTTTATGAGAAGTCTTACGAGAAAATTTCCGCTACAATTCTAATTTTTCCCTGTTTGCTAGAAACTCGGGGAGAAGCTGGGAAAGGAATGGGCCGACACTAGGGAAGAATAAGAAGAACTCATTGAAAGCAGCAACTGTAGATAACGAAGTGCAAATGATAAAAGAAGCTGAAAGCAGGGTCACTCACTTTAGAGAACTGGTGCGCATCTGGCCTGATGTCTGGTGTCACACTCAGGAGCATTCTAACGTGCTCCTTAGCATCTTCAGGCAGACCACTCAATCTTCCCGATGACAGATGCTTCAAGTGCTGTGGGGAACGAGATACCAAGGCCTTTTTCAGCACACAAGACCACAGCTTTCATAGAATGGGCTCACTTTGTTTATGCACTGCTTCAGCGAGGCCACGCTGTTGTTGGCATCGTACAGAGTACCGCCCTTGTTGTAGACAGCATACACAAGAATGCCCAGGCTGAACATATCGCTTGCAGTGTCGTTGGAGTCTGCCAAGATGCATTCAGGGGCCAGGTAATTCAAGTTTGGCTGGGCGATGGGCGGGAGGTCTGGCTCCAGGTTCAAGCTCCGGTAAGAAGGCTGCAAGTCAAGTAATGGCACAGCAAGAAACCATCTAAATTGCGCAGCTCTGTTTCGTGGGCGATTATGCTCAACCACGGCAACCACGACACAGTCTGTGAAACACGTACACCATTTGATGCACAGTACATGGAAACTATTGCTTCAGGAAAGCACACTGTTTCGCACATAACCATGAACGACTTTAAAACGAGACAGATATGACACTCAACACATTGCACTGTGTCTTCTGTCTCGTTTTGAAGTCGTTCTTGGTTTTGTGCAGATTAGAGAGAGAGAAAAAAAGATGTTTATTAAATGAAAAAAAAAAAGTATTGTACACATATTAAAAGGCAACCCCAGTGGTTTGTCCAGCAATGTGCCTAGATTAGGTCAACTATTTTGCTTCGTAATATGTAGAGCAGCAAGCTGTTGTATATAGCTTTGTGGTGTTGAGGGGTCCCTCTTGGAATGATTAGAGCTTATCCAAAACAATGTATGACCAACTGGCTTCCAAGTGAAGCTTTTACGTGTAGTCTACCAATCCAGCTTAATATATTGCTGCTAGTGTCCCTTTAGCAATGTGGCCCGCATACTTCTCTGGCCTCTCAGAGCTTAAAGCAACGTGCATGCTGATTTGAGTACGCTTTCATAAAAAGCACACCTGCGGATCTTGTGGATTGCTGGCACCTACGCTGAAGTCAAACCCAGCGATCTTCCAAGCACCTTTCTTGTTAACCACTATCGACTGCGGGCAGAGGTTACGATGAAGGCGCTTCACGTCATTGTGGAGGAAGGCCAAGCCTTCGGACAACTGAAAGTAGAAGAAACCGACAATGAATAATCAACAACTGCCCCTGTCACATACTTCAAGAAATGTTTAAGAAATTAAGAGACAATCAAACTATCTCTAAGAAAAGCACTTATCTGAATTGGATACCTATGTCCTGCCTCAAACTACATATCACAGAACTTGCACGCAATTGACAGCATTATAGGTGCATTTTAACACGCAAGGTAGTGCAAATATGCCTTTATAGATCAAAACAGTTTACTTAATTGAACAAATTTGTGATGCAACAGAGTTTATGAACAAGAGCTGCCTGTATGCAACGTACCTGTAGGAACCCATACTTGATTTCGACATCAAACAACTGATAATCCTTGAGCTCGGGAGGAGGTGGAACAGGCATGTTCTCAGTTTCACCAAGAATGTTGGCTAAGCTACAAAACGCTGGTTCTGTTGCGAATGCCAGGCTTTCCCTGCACACATACAGAAGAGAGGCAACCAATGCAGACAGTTCAGTTTTACATAACATTCCCAAACCTGATTAGTAGCAAACATTGCTCAACACTTTGAAGCCTTGTGTTATAATACGTTGAAGGGAATACAAGGTTACCATCATGTGGAAAAAGCAATAAAGGCCTAGAACAATCTATATGTTCACTCCCGCACTTGTAACTATGAGTCATGCATGCACACCTGAGCAAACAAAAACAAAAGGTTAATTTAGCCATTTACGGCATGGCACTGAAAAACATTTTCTTGAAACCAGCAACATGCTGGATTGATTGCGATGCTTTTCAAGAAATATCATCACCATCATCATCAGCCTATTTTTATTATGTCCATAGCAGGATGAAGGTCTCTCCCAGCAATCTCCAATTACCTCTGTCTTGTGCTAGCTGGTTCCAACTTTTGCCTGCAAATTTCCTAATTTCAATGCCTCACATAATTTTCTGCCATCCTCTACTGTGCTCCCCTTCCCTTCACTCATTCTGTAAATCTAATGGTCCACCAGTTAGCAATGGCGACAAGCGACACGATGGAGATGGCTGCCGCATTTGCTCACTGCCTACAAGTTGAACCCCATGCGATCTACGACGTGGAGTGATGTCTCCTTGGTGTTGATGGTATGAGGACAGCAAATACCCACCAAAACTGGCATGATGCATGCTTTAATAATTTAAGTTGATGTGTTTTGCTTTAAAGAGCAGCATAAAATATTTCTGAAGACCTTGCAGTAGGTTTTTATCCTTGCATGTATTAAAATTTATTCGTATGCTTGTTCCGTGTGACAATCGGTAGTACTTAATTGAAGTACATCCAGTTCTTGCTTTGCGCTTTGGCTATTCGCTCGTAGCACATCTGGGCAATGAGCGACCAACTCTAGATTTTCAGAAATGAGTGATCAAGCAACAAGAATGAGCGATCTGTTCACGTAACGATCTGTCACTCCAAGCCGTTGCTCATCACTGTTGCACACCTCTCATGAGGTTTGGGATTTATCTGCCCTGTGCATTACACGGTCTGTTCAGCTCCACTTTTTCTCTTAATGTGAACTAGAATATTGGTTATCCTTGTCTGCCCTCTGATCCACACTGCTTTCTTCCTGTCTTTTAACATTACCTCTAACATTTCTCGTTTCATTGCTCTTTGCGTGGTTCACACCTCGTTCTCAAGTTACTTTGTTAACCTCCATGTTTCTGCCCCATATGTTAGGACCGGTAGAATGCAATGATTTTACACTTTTCTTTTCAACAACAGATGGAATATACTGCTGAATAAAATTTTGAAAATGAACTTATAAGAATGGAGATACTACTTTCCCCATTCCTCCTCAACTAATTATTGCTTCTTCTCAGCTGGGGCGGTGCCAATAGCAGTACCCTGCATATCATTCCTTCTTTGAGGTTGGTGTCCAACAAATATTTCTGAGCGTGATAAAAGAGCAGTGACAGAATGGGTGGGGCACATTAACAAGTACCACTAATCTGTTTCCTTGAAGGAGGTCTGGAGTGATGACTATGGGTACATGCATGGGCTTTTGCTCGGGAGTAACTGATGATCATAAATGCCAGCCTAATGGCTGACATCTACAGCCAGACGCTTGTAAAACAAAGTGCTCCGGACCTCCGAAATCCTTCGTTATAATGGTCACTTCATGAAAAGGTTGCCCACCATACCGCTCATAATAGAGCAGTCTAAGCACATAAGTTCGATAAAAGAAAACCTTTCTCTGATATGAATTCAAGAGAGACTTAGGAAAATAAATCGCGAATATTTTTGAGCACAATTCGTCTGACAGAATGTGCAATTGCAGCCAACCTTACTGCATTAAGGTTCACAGCGTGCTCAGTAACGAAACGCAATAGATATGCAGACTAAAGCTGCGGATCATCGAACGCTGCTATCGCCTCCCTTCGTGTCAAAATTAATGGTCCGGTTACAGGATCTTCATCACTGTTGCCTTTATCTACACTCGCATCCTTGTCAACATGTATGGCTTTGAAAACGTCACTGGCAGTCAATTACGATGACATCACCACACTGTCGCTAAATGTGATGTATTCGTCAGCCAACCCACCCGCTGACTTATAACAACCAGCGTACAAGTTGAGCCATTCCTGAAACAGTGCAGTAGGACTACATGTGACATTGGCAGACTCATCAAGCACTGCTGTTAGCTCTAGTGCACACTGCACCTCGGTGACCTCTGCGGAGAGCAGTGGCAGAACTGCTACGTGTTGTTCATTGTAAAGCAACAAATCAGCCGCCGGGGACACCAAATTTCTTCGTACAGGCAAATTCGCTGAAATGCTCTTCGTTGTAAAGATGTTCACAATACATATAGAACAGAGAAATTCAGCTGGGACACAATCAGTCCTTTATAATACAGGTCGTTTCACTGCAGAGGCATTCGTTGTAAAGGAGCTTGACTGTATATGCTGTTACGCATGTCTATGATGTCATAGGCAGAGGTAGAGGGAACCTCTAAATCCATAAGAAAGAGCGAGCAATCTTTTATGTGAGTCTGTAGGCTCCCTGCCACGTGCAGTGAAATAATGTTTGCTTCACATGTTCATGCAGCACTGTCTACAGACTGGGAATTGCTTCACAGCATGTTGAAAAAGTGTTTCTGTGCCCCTTTAAGGAAACCGGCTCAAAAGCAGGACGCTGTAGTTAAGTGTCATTTGATGGATATAAAGTGTATTGCCGAGGCACTATGAATTGTCACCTTGATTCTTCCATCGGATGCTGAACGGTGAGAATGCTGGGATGCCGGAGCCGTGTTAGCTGCGCCACGCCTTGCTTCAGAAGTTCCATTACGTGTTCCCTGTCCCTTCTGGAGTAGCGGTCAAGCTGCTTCTTCTCGAGGACAAACACAGCTGCCTCCTGTTGATAAACAATCAGTGTTACAATGCTTAAAGCTGTGCAAAAGTTAGTTATTCAGTGCTTAAAGTTGTGCGAAACATTACAAAGTACCATCCTGGCATGACAATTGTCTTCTGCATACATTGCCTCTGTATTAAATGATTGAGCTGATCAGTGTCACACTTCTGCTTCCTTCTCGTTGCAGTGAGCGGAAGATTTATGTGCTCTGTATACACATGATGCTATACAATGTGTTTTAGCAATCTCAGACATAATGCACAAGCCAGTACCTCTTTGGTGCTTCGCTTTGTGGCCTGGAATATCTTCCAGAGAAGACCGGGACCAGCGCTTCCCACATGTTTGATAATTTCGTACTCTCGTGTGACCGGGTTGCCTGGAAGAACGGTGCTCAGGTTCGAAACTGTGGTCCTTAGCCGGTTGAACACCTCCATCCTTGGCTGTGATCACAGAAAAAACGAGGTTATCATTTCACACAGCTTAACCCATCACCAAACAAGTGCTCGATAAATAATAAAATCGAGGCAATTGAGTCCTGCACTAACAAGCTGGTTTGCTTTTATTTTCACAACGCGGAAGACGACGTTTACAACGCTTTAAACTGCGTTCTCAAACCAATCTGCACACACGCGACTCGTCCATGCTGTGCGCGTAGTGGTTTTGCGCCATGTGTTGGCATGCAGCGTGCGACATGTGCGCGAAGCTCCTCGTCCGTTTATTTGCAATAACAATGCCGGCAAGTGCGGGCGATGGTTTTCAGCGGTTTAGCGAGCGGCTGTACAACACCGGCTCACGCCTCTGCGCTCGCGAAGTGAATCATCGCGGTCGACGTATGCTTACTGGTTTCTCCGCAGAGCGCTTTCGTTGAGCGCTAGCCTTGTAGAGCGCTATCTACGCCGGGTTAGTCGCATCGTTCTGAGATTGAAGAATACAGATCGCAGCAGCTGGTTTTTTAGTAGCCGGAATGCACAGTCAGGGCGTCTACCAAAATGCTCTGCAGACAGCTCAGCTGACGACGACCCTGCCACGAGCCAAAGTACGCAGCATCGCAGTCTCCCGACGTGGCCTCATGAAGGAGCTTGCCCAGCTCAGGCCCAGCGAGCATGAGCTAGAGAATCAACGCTGCAGTTCAAAAAGATTTGGGCAACGCATTGCCCAAATGCACACACACGCACACGGGATCGCAGACAGGAAACTACGTCGGCTACGTCATTACGGCTATTGCATAAAACTGCAAGGGAAGCTGCTCTGCCGGCTCTCTGCGCCTTCAGCTTTGCCCACAGGTGCCGCTGTGAGCGGCGACTGTCTAGTTTTGAGCGGCGACTAGTTTTGAAGTGAGGGAAGCTCGCAGTAAAATTGAGTATGAAGAACGGCTGAGGAATATGGAGGAAAGTAAATGGGCTGGGAGAGTGTTCAGGTATCTGTACAGGCAAAACATTGATTCACAGTGGAGGAAAAGAACTAGGAAGCTTACCAGCAAGTATGCGGCCTGTGGGGTGGGCAACACAGCAACAAAGAAGGTCAAGCGGAAAGTCAGAGAGGCTGAATTAATCTCATGGGTGGCGGCAATGGAAAAGAAACCTGCCATGAGTAACTACTTAAGGAAAAAAAACGAAATTAGGAAAGAAACCATTTATGATAACTCAAAGGGAAGCTCATTACTTTTCGAAGCGAGATCGGGATGCCTTAGAACACGCACGTATAAAGCGAGATATAAGAAGGAAGAAGAAGCATGTGCTTGCTGCGGTAAAGCTAGGGAAACGACGGAGCATATTTTATTAGAATGTGAAGACATCTATCCAGCGGTCGATTTAGGCACCACTGGCCTCCTTGAAGCCCTTGGGTTCAGCGGGAGCAGTGGAAAAGCAAACAGGTCCGCAATAGACATCAGTAAGAGGCGATTGGAGGATTGGTGGAAGAAAAGTAGGGAAACGACAAAGGACGGAGACGTACAAAAGCACAGTTCGCAATAGGGTATCAGAAAATTTGGACGTGGTAGTTCATAGTGTGTTTTTTGTTCTCATGGGTTAACCTAGGTAGGATATTAGGCAGCATAGTAGCAAGAGCTTGGTGGCGCAAGCCACCGCCCCGTTCCAAAGGGGACGCTCATAACATCCATCCATCCATCCGTCGCGCTTGCCGCCGTCGAGAGGAACGGACCGAGAGAGATCCCGAAGCCGAAAGAGCCGAAGCCGAAGGTTCTAGAATAGCCGCGCTCAGTTCTTGCGTGAAAGCGTGCACGCCGCGCTCCCGAAGCGAGTCTGTTTTAGAGATCGTCGTTTGCGCTGCGTCGGTTCTCCTTCTTCTCTTCGTTGTCGTCGAAGCCAGTGGAACGCAGCGTCTAGCTGTAGGCGAGCAGCACGATGACGGAGGGAGACGACCAAAAGGCTGCAGCTCAGGGCGACCAGCAGCACGCGGCGGCGGTGGCCGCTGCCGGTTCCAACGCTGTGGATATTACGCCCGAGAAGAACGGCGGCATATTTAAGGAGATCGTGAAGGCCGGAACCGGCGATGAGACGCCGAGCGATGGGTGCTCAGTCTCCGTTCACTACACTGGAAAGCTGGTGGATGGCACGGAGTTCGACTCGAGCCGCTCGCGGGGGCCGTTCGAGTTCAACCTCGGCAGCGGTGAGTCTGCTCTCGAAATCATTGCCGTAGGCCATTCGTTTGCTCATCCCCTCCCCGCTTAGACGCCGCAACGCGGAATTGAAGGCGGCCGGCTTTTTCATCGCGAAAATTCATTCCTTCGGGGTCGACCGGCAGAAAGCCGGCGTGTGGCGTCTTAGCGCCCGCAGCGTTCTCTCGATCACGTCGCGATCGGGATCTCGCAGCATCCTCACCAACAAATAATATATACCTAGACATCGTGCAAATTAGTCGTAGCCTTTTTTTTTTTTCCTGCGAGCTCCGCTACTCGTGGAGGAGTTGCTTAGTATAGCTACCGTGTGGACGGCTTGTTATTTATAGGTATCGGAATCGAAGGATAAACGCCCCCGCTCCCAACCCCCGAGCGCCAACGAAACAAAGAAAAAAAGAAGTGTTTATGTAAGATTTATGTGCATTCATTGTTCTCCAGTTCCTCTTGCTAACGTATTTCGTCAATGCGAAAAGTAATCCACTTGATCGAAAGTGTCTGGAACTGACGGCTCTCTGAGAGAATATTCCAGATTGTGTGGAGTTCGTGGGCTCCAGGAAGATGTTGAATATTCCTTGATGTCTTAGTAATAAACTGCGCTTATGAGCAAGGGAAGAGAGATATTGCCTCTTCGAATTCTGGAAGCGTAGGAATCGTGTTTAGAGCTCTTAATTAGCCAACTCTTATTGGATAACCCCCATATACTTTATTCCGACATACGGGATAGCAAGTCTTGCTTGTGAAATAATAAAAAAAACAACCAATTGGTGCTGCAACGTGAGTTAAAGTGACGAATATAAATGCAGCAAGGTGACATAACCACATATATAGTTTTCTTTGATATAGTGAACTTTGTGTACCTTAAACATTCATAATTTTTTTTTTAAATTCACCCTTCCTCTATCACAGATTTCTATAGGACGAAATTTTGGCAGCATTTTTTTCGTATGCACTGTTTTCGTGAGAGTACCATCATTCACTTGCAACATCCCACGTTCTCAGTTCTTAACTGGCATTTTTGTCACAGTTAACCAGGCACTTTGTCTTACTGCTCCTACTGCTTTGTTGTATTACTGCCTTGTTATACTACTCCCTTTTTGCAAGAGCTGTAATAATTTGAAACATTTGTTGTCATGCTTAATCAGGTGCTCAATTTTGTCACAATCTAGTTTTAAACATTGTTCACGGTTTGTGATGCACTACACTGTTTTGCTGCACCAGTGCTCGTATGAACTCAGTGAGGCTCCTCCTGCAAGGACCCTCACTTTGGGCCTGCATTATTGTAAGAACAAAGAAATAAATAAATTTAAAGAGTTGATTATACGCTTAGCAAGCCTTATGTAAGCCTTCTGCCATGATGGCTTAGTGTGACCTGCCACTGGGAATGTAGGTCACGAGTTTGATATCCTGTTGTAATGCAGCCACATTCTAATGGAGCCCTTAGATTTAGTGGCACACTAAGGCACTGTAGGTGTTCAAAATTGATCCAGAGCCCGTTAGTACAGCGTGTCTCCCAACTCGTCTTGCTTTCATTTGGTCAAGCCCACCGTGCCTTCATGTCCTGTTTGTCCTGCTGAAGTGTCGAAAGGCTTCAGGTGGCAAGCTGAGCCATTCTTGAAAGAAGTATATTATTAAAGAACGCTACTGGTTTGCGTGAGATGGCAAGAGTTGTTCACTTGGTGGTATCTTTACTTTCATCGACCTTATGCATCTGTTGGCTGAGAAGTCATGTTTAATTCGCCAAAATCCCACCTTTATTTTGCCAAGTAAAAATTACTAATTTCGTGCTCGCCTATGCAACTTTTAGATCATCCCCCATTGTTTCTTGCCAAATTTACTCTGCTAACCTTATTTCTTCTCAAGTCCAGCTCACAGCTTCATTGTTTCCTGAGTGGTGCAATTGTCTTTTGTAACCGCATGGCTACAGACCATGTCAACCTTTCCAGTTGTCCTAACTGCCAAGTCCACAGCCTTCAGCGTCCCCCATCAATGTTGTCATTCTGAACTCCTTTTCCACTTTTGTGACACGTCTGATGGTAAAAAAAGAACCTTGGTCTAGCAATGAAATATGTGTTGTATATGTTCTGCAGTTCTGGTGATTTCCCCGCTGGTTGTGACTATGCGTGAACAAGGGTCTGGCTGCTTTGTGCGCAGGTGCTGTGATCAAGGCATGGGAAATTGGCATCAAGACGATGAAGAAGGGGGAGGTGGCCATACTCACCTGTGCCCCCGAATATGCTTATGGCAAGAGTGGCAGCCCTCCAAAAATTCCAGCCGACGCGACACTCATCTTTGAGGTTGAGGTGCTCGACTGGAAACTGGAGGACATCAGCCCTGACAACGATGGCAGCATTCAGCGCAGGATCATCACCGCTGGCGAGCTCTACACGAATCCTAAGGAGGAAGCCAGTGTAAAAGGTAAGAGGTTGGGGAGCGAGGAGATGACCTGTTTCTGAAAGTACGTGTATCCTGTTTTGCTGGTAGTAGGGACCTTTAGGGTGATTGGTGTGGCTAAAGCTTGTGTAGCTATCGTTAGCCTCAGCCTAAGGCCAGTGTAGCCAGAAATTGTTCAATTTCTCATGCTCTTTAGCCTGCAAGATCACCAAAGCAAGGTTAGAAGGACTTCACTCACACAAGAGCAGAGTTACGGAGGGCGTAGTTTTCAGGTTTTGAACTTTTTTCTTTTCTTTTTTTTATTTATTTAGGGATGGGGGGAGGGGGGGGGGGCTCTTTGCTGGGACCAGTCTCTACTGTGTCTGTAAAGTAGTGAGGCACACGATCAACACAACTTTCAACTACTGTTCTGGCCTGTCACTCGGAGTGCCAGCTCCCCCAACGCACGTAGGCCTTGTTCCTATGTGAGCACTACCGTGTTACCGTGCACTACCGCTATCAATAGGCACCGGACGGACTTTGGCAAACTTTCCTCGTTGTAAGTTCCCTTTGGAGCAGAACAAAACACCATGAAACAAATATGCAGGATGTTTGTTCGTAGCGCTGTGCCGCCGTGGGATCCTGTTTTCTGACGAAGCGTAGCACAGCGTCAGCAATGCTCACTGTAATCTTTCGTCGCCATTTCACAGCACGGAATAAATGCACGCGGCACAAATGGTGCATCATAAGGTCTCAATGGTATTTCCGGCATGATAGACCACCACAAACAGTTAAGGGATTCACTCTGACTAGGGACAGACCCATAAGACTGATGTGACTCGGCCCAGTTCGAAGCGCAGGCAGCCATCTTCTCTATCGGCGGGGTTGCCAGCCATCCAGTTACGACGTCAGTCTAGAGTGTGCGCGTATTGGGAGGCTCGTGCACCTTGGAGGAATAAACTCCCCTTTTTTCTAAAGTTGTACCCGACTATAGTTCTGTTTCTCATTCACAGATGAAACTGCAAAAAATTTAAACCCGCTGCGGTAGCATAGTGGCTTTGGTGTTGCGCTGATAAGCCAGAAGGCACGGGATTGAATACTGTTCATGGTTGCCGCATTTCTTCGGGGGTGAAATGCAAGAACACCTGTGTACCATGCGTTGGATGCACGTTATAGAACCTCAGGTGGTCAAAATTAATCTGGAGTCCCCCACTACACCATGCCTCATAATCATATTGTGGTTTTGGCATGTAAAATGCCAGTATTCAGTTTTGTTTTAATTGGAAGTTTTACCGGAAACGACTTAAAGTTGGCCACACACAAAAGAAAATGGTGGTGTCGTTGCCAAGCAGCACATGTAGTGAGTGGAACTTTGTGTAAAGAAACTGCCTAAAACGGGTAGTCGATGAGAATTTTTCAGACTCGGAAGAAGTGAGCTTTAAGTTGGAAAGAGACAGTGATATTGTGCAGTTTCTTTATTTGAGCTCCCAATTCTTCAATGAAGGAGACATCTCACCAGGCAGTCAATTAAAAATGGATGCAAGTCAATATAAACAATCCACCAGCTTCGCCACCACGTTTTCGATTTACTGCTGTGCTCAGCTGGAATGTGGATATACTCACTCTTAAAGGGGGCACGAAAATCGTGTTTTGGACATTCACATGTTTTTTTTTTTTGCTTTATTGGCGCTAAAGAAAAAGAAAAAAAACTTAATTTCAGACAGTGCAATGAAGCCAACTTTCCTTAGCATTAAAAATATTTATGGGTATGCTTTCTAAATAAATATATATTTCTAAATGTATTTCTGGCATTTGTTTAATGCACTGATTCCATCAATCATTCTTTTTTTAATTTGTATTTTGGGAGCATTCTTTTTTGCCCATAAGTAACTGAGGAGCTGGAGGCTTAAAGGGACACTGTAAGACAAACGCTGAATGAGTTTAGGTTGTTAGAGTATCGTTGAATATCTCTACATTTGTTGGTCTTGCGGTAATAGGTTGGTCAATATTATAAGACGATATGGTGGCCAGAGCTTCATTTTCCTTTTATTTCATGCCAAAACCCCAGGGCTGGTACATCATTGTCACAGATCAGATTGCAAATTATTTTTCTTTCAGTCGTTGTGGCTCAATATAAATGTTCTTGAGCGCATGGTCACACTGGGTGATCCAGTGTCTAAGGGCAGCACGGCATCCAGTTCGGCAGCAGTAGGATCCATCGAAAAGACCCTCTACGTGCCGATCGGTTCCAGACAAATTTTCGCTCCTGCTTCAGCCAGAATCCTTTGCCACATACGAATCAGAACATGAGCCGGAAGTCTTGCAAGAGCAGGCCGTACCCACCATCTCTGATACCACGGCTGATGCCCACTGATGCCATCTCTTCTTTGCCAAATGCCTCTTCTATTCCTGATGCATCGCCAAAAGTGTGCTTGCTAGGAGGTGCAGGAGTATCACTTCTGTTTCCTTGGGGTTTGCTTCGGGATTGATGCATAAAAAAAGAAATTGCACGAACTCGACGCAAGTGGTGAAAACATAGGGTGTGCAGGGACATCTGGGATACCACTCTGCCTGCTCGTATAATTTGGTGCGTACTTGGCAGGTGGCACTAGTAACAAAATATTGTGCAACCTTCCCTGTTTTTCATGGTATCTCAGAAGCTCCAGCAGGCTGCTGGGCAAGTGATATAAGTGATGCGGCATTTCAGTGACAGGTAATTTCCGGTTGCTGTAGGTGTCAAATACCCCAGTGTGAACATGGCATGACAGTGGCTGTTTTGATATCATGGAAGGGTAATGTATTACCAGCTCAAATAATTTTTCTCACTTATTCTGTAAGAGTCCACCTAGTGGACTGTCCATTTCAGCTACTGCTGATTGGCTAGGGCTGTTCGTCTTCTCCTCTCTTGTACATCTGCATCCAATCAGCAGCGGCGGAAATGGACAGTCCACTAGGTGGACTTTTACAGAATGCCCCCCAGGACTGAACATTCATGGAAATTTAGTGCCAAATTTACAAGTCGAATACTTCATGTTGCACTCGGAGCTCTGAATATTCGCACACTTTTATTAAAATGTTTGAAATTTATTTTTTCGCTTATCTCTGAATCCCTTTTCCTTTTCAGTCCACCTCAAGGGCATGTACGAAGGTCGCGTCTTTGATGAACGAGATGTTGAGTTTGTGGTCGGTGAAGGCACGGACCAGGGTGTCGTAAAGGGTGTGGAAGATGGCCTGCTCAAGTTCAAGAAAGGGGAGAAGTCGCTTCTACGGATTGCGCCCAGTAAGGCATTTGGCACAACGGGCAACACACAGTTCAGCATCCCACCCAATGCAACAGTCGAATACGAGGTCACCCTGAAGAGCTTCGAGAATGTGAGTGCCTGGCTCTGCGCCCTTTCCACTCCTCCTGTTCTGGCTTTGCTGAATGATCGGACACACTTTGTGGAACTAAAGAATCCTCTTGGCAACAAAGGAAATGACACACAGGAGTGTGAAATTGTAAAAAAGTAGCATTTATCGCTCTTTTTGTGCAGTACTGTTAGCTGGCCCGCTACCCCCCCCCTCCCCCCCCCAAAAAAGAAAAAGAAATAGATCCCTATTAGGAAAGTATACATAGTAAAATATTTTTGCGCGCACAATTGACAAGGACACAGTGAAAGGGGACACACGAGTGCTTTGGTGTGTGTCCCCCTTCACTGTGTCCTTGTCAATTGTGCGCGCAAAAATATTTTACTATGAATTTGTACCGACTCGCCCAACTATCAGTTCTGCTGCGAGGAAAGTATAGTTCGGGGTGATCCCTCCAAATGCATTGGAATGGAGAAATTGTTTTTCTCGGTAGCCACAACATTGGATTTGATAAGTTTTGTTGCAATTAAAAGAAAAAAGTCGAAATCAAGGGATTGTAGAAGCTGGCTCTTTATTGAGCCTGTCAATATTTAAATAAAGGTTGTATATTGTAAAATTTCAAAAACAAAACTGAAATTTACAGCTTTGTGACTCAGCAATAAAAAACATCATAATTCTTCAAACTACATATAATATATCTAAAGGAGAACATTTATTTATGGAGTTCTCTTAAATATATATCACTAATTTGCGAGTTGGACTTTTGTGAGTTGTAAACATGACACTTTTCACCTGTGCCAGCTCTATTACCGAACTGGAAGCCTTCCACAGGACACTCTTGCGAAGAGCGCTGACAAGCGCATAATCAATCCCTGTGTGCTGACTTCCCATAGCCTTAAAGGGGCCCCACTGCACTTTTTTTAAGGCGACCATTTTGTGCTATACACCTTTTCTTATCGTGTCAAAGAACCAACAGCAGAAGGAATTAAGGTAGTTACTGCATGCAAGCCCAACTTGTCAGCCAGAAAAACGTCAAAATACTACAGCCAAAGTAAGAGTAACCTCGAGTAAAATTTTCGCAACTCAGGATAGCACATTTCACCCTCCTGTGATGTCATAGATCAGTGCCCAGCAGCCAGAGAGAAACAGGGTTACACAACAGAAGCTGGCACAGCGTAGTTGCCATGCCTGCTCAGCCTGTTGGTGGCATTTCCATGACCTCCGCAATCGGGCAGTGCACGATCAAACTGACAAAGGCCACAGAGCCATTTCAAAAATTGCAGCAGCTTCCTTGAGGCGGTTGTTGTCAAGTCATGTGCTTGGCATGTTAATGTATCGTTCCCATGGTTGCAACATTTTGCCCGTGGATGTGTGCTAATGGGGCAATGCTTAAGATTGTTGTAGAACATGATGAATAGCTTTTTCTACTGCCTATTCCTGTTGTAAATACGTATGTGTATTTGCATTTGTCCATTCCTTGTTTGACTCTATATTGAATGCTTACTACAGTTGATGCTCGTTAATTTGACCCTGGCGAGACCAGTGAACTAAATAAAATTATCTGGCAGGTCAGAATAAACAGGATGCAAACAAAGACGCCGAAACGCTCTGCTGATTAATTTGCTGTATTGGCCGTATTCTAACACTGTTCCAAATCTAATGCACGCCCACTTTGTATGTGTCCAAACTAGAAAACTAGACATGGAAATGACATTAAAGCTGCTAAACAAAGTACACATCTAATGCACAACCGATCTTTTAGCAAATACGCGGGTGGGGGAGGGGGGGGGAGCAAATTGAAGTGCACAATGACGGCCGGTTTCCTAGTCTGCTTTACCGCAATACATCCGTGTTATGCAGTACAGCTTACAAAAGAGGTGAAGGTAGATCTGGTTTCGTGTCTGACTGCACCGTGCCGGCAATTTTCGGCTTAATCTACCCGGGGAAAAAATAAAATGTGCGCGTTTTAATTGGTTAAATACCGTAATGAGACACTGTGAGCTACTGTTATTGCTTGAATATCCTAGGTCCTAGGGCTGGCCAACAACAGGCGTTTTCGATGGGATATTTTTTACATTTGTTCAATGCATTCAGTGTCCACTAATCTCTGCCGAAACACATAGTGCTGCTGAGGGGTCGGGGTCAGGCGCATGCGGGCTCAAGGTTGAATTATCCAGCGAAGGCTAATTTTAGGATCAAAATAACAAGCTTGGGCCCATAGAAATGCATTGGTGCCAGCCCGTGCATTTTACTTGGGAACTAATTAACTGAAAAATTGAATTAGCGGAAGTCTACTACTGTATTTGTATTCAGTATTTGTATTTTTAGCCAAACAATACTTTTTGTGAGGTCAACATCGCTCAAAGGTAAAAAAAGATATATTATGTAGAAGGGCAGTGTTGAGGATAGCCACCCCGATAATTTATTATTAGGACATTGCTCTTTCTGCAACTCGCTTTGTCGAGTTGTTTTATTCAATAAATCGACATGTTCTTTCAATAGTGGCAAAAAAATGTTTGTGTCATTTTACCTGCCAGTCTATCTTCCCTGGCCTAATACAGTCGAACGTAACTACTACGTATTTCATTATTGAAGTCATGGCCCATTGCACTGTGTTGAGTAGGACTGGTGTATGCTGCTGTTGACGTTAAGAGCTACCTTTGTCATTTTTAAGGGAAACTTCACTGTTAAACCTGAGTGCCATGCCACAAAGGCCACTTAACAATGCATATTGTTTATTGTACCAGTACTCTCACCCACAAAATATTGTGGGGTGCGCGAGCACGTGGCGAAACGGCCCTTGGAGCCTTCCGGCGGCACACCCCTGTTGTCGAGACCTGCATGCATGCACGTCCCGCCGGGACTGCAAGCATGCATGTTTCTGTGCTTCCTTGTGGTGCGCTGGCGTTAACCAAATGCAGCTGCGAGGTGCCATTCTCTCATTTGGCGCTGTGGCGGCTTCGACGGGCAAAACTTTGTTTATAGAATGCCTTGCCTCTCTCCTTTTATAGAGCACTTCTTCCGCCATGTTCATCTTTGGGAGAACGCTCGTTCGTAAATAGAAAGCAACGACAAAGATTGGCCAAGAAAACATGCAGTACGTGAAAAAAAATTACTTTTTGCGTTCACCACCAGGTCCTATGTGTCTGCGCTCGTGACTCGACAAAAGGTGGCCATAGCGGTGCACACAAGCTCATGCTTCACATAGTTTTGCTCATTGAAGCCGCTAAAGCGCCAATCGCAAGAGAAGCATCTCGTGGCTACGTTCGGTTATCGCCGGCGCGCAAGGAGGAAGCGCAGACACATGCAGGCTTGCAGTCGCGGAGGGACACGCATGCGCCGGTCTCGACAACAGTGGTGCGCCGCTAGAAGGCGCGGAGGGCCGTTTCGCCACACGCTCGCATGCCCCGCAGTATTTTGTCGGCAATTGTACATTCACTGCATGGTTCTGTAGTGTGTTGCTGTGTCAAAAGGATGCTCTTTGTTGTGTTTTGAAATTGCATGGAGCTACTTAGTCGTGCCAATTCTCACCATCTGGTCGCAATGCGTTTCAGGCAAAAGAGTCCTGGGAGATGGACATTGAAGAGAAACTTGAACAATCAGAAATCTGCAAAGGCAAGGGCACAGCATTCCTGAAGGTGAGCCCAGTTCATCTCCTTCACCCAGGGCGACCAGACATTGCAGACCATGGCAGCGATGGTCACGAGATGCGATTACAGCTACCAACACTGACTGCTGTAGAACTTCACCGATATACTATCACTTGCCGGCACATTTTCTTGATTGCAACATTGCTCAAGTCCAATCCCATGCAATGCTAACAGCATGTCTAGCAAATTTGCGTAATGCATTTTCATGGCTATGGCTGTGCATGCTTTATACCTGTAGTCCCATGAGCCTTAACCTCTAACATAACATAGTTATGTTAGAGGTGTTGTACTGAGTCTTTAGCTGTCCTCACACTCATGGTAAGGCACTCTAGACCATGCAGGAGTGCTGCATAGCTTGTGTTGTACTAGTTGCTAATGGTAGCCTGCAACAGACAGGAATCTGCAGTCAGCATTAAAACTTGACGTACTGTGGGCCAGCTTTTTGTGTTTCTTCATGTTAGTATTGAAAGGCAAAGAAAGCTGTAAAGGCCACTTTGCCACATGCATATGCATAGTAAGCCTAGCGCTGGAAGCTCTAGCCAGCAGTGCTCGAAGCTGGAGTGTCAGATGGGGAACATCCTGTCAATTGTGGGCATTATGTACATTGTGGGAGCGTGTGGCAGATAGTCTCTTAGCCAAACTTGGGGTAATGGGCAGTTGCCACCGGCAAAAAAAGAGAGAGAGAGAGAAAAGAAAAGTGGGGGAGGGGAGCAGGGTTAAACGGAAGTGCTGTTTAGTTAACCAGTGGCACTCTTACTGCAAAGGGTTCCTACAATGTGTGTAACACCTTGCCTGCTGCTAAAAGCGATAACGCTGTCCACTAAACTCTGTTCATCTCCCCCATTTCCATCTATGCTCCCACCTATGCCATCATGGGCAGTCGTGATTGTCACAAAAGCGATCGTGCGTACTCACTGTATCGCTGTGTTACCGATGCAGTGTTTGCTAAGAGCAGTGTACACTAACAAATTGCACACAGCCGCTCAGTGATAAAGACACGTTGCAAGCAGTCAACATTTGTGTTGGCAGCAAAAAGCATAACCCTGCTGTAGCCCGACTGCAGAATTAGTTGAGTGGAGCGTGACTGTAAGCATCCACTTGGTTTCCTTGTAATTTTGCAGCCAAGGTGACTTCGCCTTGCTCGCTTTGTCGGCATATGCATTCATGAAAAAAATTCGAAATCAATGCAGTAGTACTCTGTACTGCTTGAGCGTGTCAAATGTGAGTAGGGTGAACCATAAATGGCCTGTTTATTGTCGGACATAGACGATGTGCCAGTGGGTATGGATCAGTCTGCCACGTCACGTGTGCTGTGCAGCACATTGTTCAAATGCACATAACGTTGTCTAGCATTGCTCGACAGCAATAGATGTTGAGCGAATACGGGTGTCGACACCTGAATATGGGTGTTGGTGCCATGTGCACAACCATGACGTGCAGGTTTGCCCACCTAGTGTATTCTACCTGCAATCGTGCTTCACACAAGTGCAGCTGCTGCCTCTGCCGTCACGGCTCTGATCACACTGAGCCAAGGAGGCTGGATGTCATACACGCGGAGAATTCTGATTAACGTGGATATCGGAGTTTGGCACCAAGATAGAGCATGTTCCATCTCAGTGTCGACGCTATCGAGGCGTGCCAACCAACACTGGTTACAACAGACACTTTTGTGCGCACGACTATAAAGGGTCAACCTCTCCCCATTTTGACGACACATCCACACATGCGCTGATGTTATGTCAGACTATAAGGTGACCTTAGTCGATGCTCAGCTAAAGCTCTCTCCTAAAGGCTACATTCGGAACATATCGCCAGTAATTGCGACACAAAAGTTCATTATCACTGCCTGTGGCCAACCACTCTATAAAGATCAGCAGGATGCAAGTCCCAATGATTAACCTAATGGCCCCTCCCTTTCCATTTTGCTCTCAGTGATACACTGCCACCCATGATGGGCAGCAGTAGAAATGTTGCCCACCATTCCGATGCACCACCCATCCCAATAAGGGAAATGCAACAATGGAAATGGTCAATGTGGTCAAAATTTGTGATTTCTAACCTTACTTTTTTTTTCTGTAATCCTCAGGTGATCCTTTGACATGTTGTGAAATATCGAAAAGGAATAAGCAGCAGAAGCTGAACAAAAAAAATTTTTTTTTTTTTCACTTTGTAGTGTGCTGCTGACAAAAAAAATCTGGTAAAAAATCAAATTTAAAACGGCGCCTTTGCACCACGGATCACGGGGCTCTTGGTTGACACAGCACCGCCATCTTGGTACCATAGTAAATAAAGATTGAAGCTTCAGATAACCACGGTGCCATATTTCTCTGTGCGAAAATAAAAGGAGAAGTGATGAGCAAGAAAAAGCAAAACTAGCATCACAATCAAGGAGGTTCCTTGGCCGCAATTCGTTATTGCCATATGGTGATGTACTGCTCCTATTGGCTGATGCAGATTTTAATTGCTGGCTCCCGTTTCATGTGCATGCAACGAGCTGTGCATTTATTGTTCCACTGAAATTTAGCAATCAAGGTAGGCCAGCACTTCAATGCCTACCTGCCCGGCGCAAGTTTCTTTCCTTAATGCGTCTTAGCTGCTGCCAAACAGTGTTCAAGACGTGATTTGCTCGAGATAAGGATATATGGGTACCTTTCGTTGCGGCAGTGAAGCTAGTACTTCATGTTGTTATGACAGAGACTTCTCTGCGCTAAAGTTCTCCAATACACAGCTTGGAAACTACCTGACATAATTTTGTTCGACTAAGGACCCGACACTGAGGACCACCCATTCGACAAAGGGCTAGAAAAGTGGGTGAAACTTATTAGAAGGCTTAAAGCATAAACTGCAATTGCAGATTTCTATCGTAATGTGTTGAGGTCTCGAAATTGCAGTATTGTGCAATGTACCAATCAAAATGGCAAAATTGTTGCATCGGCAGAAAGAAAACGTTTATTTGTGTGAGTGCAACTCCCCCCACCCACACTCTAGTTGCAAGGTGCCCTCCCCTCGAGCATTCCTGGTTAGAACCGTACCGTTGTGTGTCGCCCCAAGTTGGGTTGGAGTCTATCAGGCGTGCGCACTCCTGTGTTCCCTTTCATATTTCTCACAACAGCACACGAGCTTCTCAGGAGCAAGAAAACGGCCTATAAAACCTTGTGTACTAGCTCGATGCATCAGGGCTGTTCGGGTCAAGGCCCTTACTAACCATGAGCAAGGAGAAACTAGGGGCTCGATTTCTTGTTACTAAGAACTGAACAAAGCTTGGTTCCCCTTGTTTTGTTCTCCTCCCATGTTTGCTTGACTGACTGTGTGTTGCATCCTACGGCACTTGGTGCCCGCTTTTCCAGGAGGAGAAGTACGAGCTGGCACTGGGGAAGTACCGCAGGGTAGTGAGCCTCTTGGAGCATGAGGACAACCTGAAGGAAGAGCCGAAGGATCGGCGCCACGCTCTGCTCCTCGCGACCCAGCTCAACCTGGCCCTGTGCTACAACAAGCTGAATGACTCCCTCGAGGCCATCCGCGCCTGCGACAAGGCGCTCGAGCTAGACCCTCGCTCTGAGAAGGCTTTCTTCCGCAGGGGACAGGTGAGGCTGTTGCCTTTGTGGCATTGCTCACCGTGGCTTCTTTTGAGGTAGTGTGACTGGCCACTATGGCTCACTGGATGTGGTGTTACGCTGCTGTGCACCAGGCAAGAAGGATAGATTGTGAGCAATGGGTGCTTGGCTGCATTCGTGTGGGGGCAAAATGCAAAAATGCTCATTTAATTTACTTACTGACCCATGTACATGTTGACCCTGTAATGCCCAAACACAGTTCCTCATCAATGAATAGTAAAACAGCTTGTTCACCTTTACTCCTGACTTTTGCTTCTTGCATGTCAGTTCCACAATATAAAACTAAAAAGCAGTATTTGAGTTAGAACCTCATTATTTTAATTATTAGTAATAGATTTATTGAGCTTTCCAAAACTAAGAACAGTGTATAAAAGACGCTACCATACGCTATGTGTTATGTTTCCAGTGCATAAATCAACTATAGCATATGTGAAACGTTGGGCATTACAGGGTTAAAGCCTCACAGAGTGGAAATTTGGGCAAGTTGGTTATTCATGAACATTTAATGACAGTGCGTAATACGAGAGGTGTAACAAAGGAGACAATGCTGCACTACGTGTTTCTCCTGTATGTTACATCCCTAATTGTATGCACTGAGACATAACACAGAAGACGCAGCATCAGTGCTGTGGATGTCTCTTCTATGTGATGTTTCTTATTTTACACATTGTTATTAGATCATAATAAGGAACCTCAGGTGGTAAAAATTATTCTGCAACCCTCATTTTTGTTTGTTTGTTTGTTTGTGTAAGATATTTTGCAGATCCAAAGGGCATTGGGTAAGGGGGGTTTAGTTATTACAATGAAAGTAGAAGAAAAATAGTAAGGAACAGGGTGACTAAGCAATTGAACATCGAAACGTAATGCAACAAAGTAATTGCAAAGTGCAAAACGAAGTTCCAACGCAAGTGAACAAAAAAAAAAGAAACGCAACACAACAAAATGTGTTTGCTAAATAAGCACTAAAAGAGCATTTGAGTGCAAGTGAAGAAGAAAATGCAACACATCGCAAAATAAACAAATTATGAACTTAAACGACTAATCCATGATACAGTGCTATTGCAAAAAATTCACCTCAAGCTTGTGACGAAACGTATTCAGGCTATTATCAGAGGCGATATCGTCTGGAAAATCATTCCACATGTGGATTGCTTGTGGAAGCGCGGATGTGTTAAAAGCATTTGTGTTGCCAAAGATGCACGTGAAGCTGAGGCGATTATGTAGCCGGCACGACGTCAAAAAGGGGCGTTTGAGATGTAACGAGGGTATTTTATTGCTGTAGACATACTTGTGAAACAGGCATAGGAGAGACATTTATGGCGAATGGCCAATTGTGATGCTTCACCATAGTATAGATGCTGTTGTTGAATGTTAGACCTCATCAATCTCTCATTCTTCTGAGGCTGTGTGGAATAGATTAGTAATGTGGCAAGTTTTATTGCCATTGCTGTGACAGAGGCTGGCTGCTGCGGCTGTTTACACTCAATGCAGCAGCATATCAGCTCCTGTGTTGTCATACCACTGAGCGCAAGGCCACTAGCTCAGTTGTTGCATAGTTGGGCTATTTTATTTTTCTGCACTATAATTGTATCTTGTTTATAGTATTTTCCCTGGCTAGGAAAATCCAGCAGCAGCCTTTAATTGCACTTCTGCAAAATGGAGCATGTGTAGTCTAATTTTTTGCATATCGTTGGCCACGTACGTATCTTTTCTGTATCAGTGGTGAGTGCCACCATTTCACTCAACTATTTCCCACCAACTGTCTTGCCAGCTCTTGTACCCGGGTCACACGAGCAAATTCAGTGTCCCTTTGGGCAAGGGAACTTCAGCGCCTTTGCCCCCTGTATGTTCAAACGCTCCTATGTGTTATGTTCAAAGCTATATTTATCTACACATGCATCGATCTCTGCCAGCATGTTTGCAAAACACTGATAGCCCAAGCAATTGCTGAGAATGTAATTGCTGAGAATGTAATGAATGCCAGCATGTGCAGTGGTTTGTAGTAGTATTGGTATGTCCCATATAATTAGCTGTTTGTGTTTCACTCCAGAATTTAGTGTAATTCTAGTACAAAGCACTCAACCAAGGCATAGCATGATATGTGCGCAGACTGTGCAAGTTGGCAAAGGTGCAATGGGGATGTGACATGTTTGTGTGCAGGGGTAGAGTACAGAAGTCAAGTGGCTGCTAACTTGGCAGTGTGGTTCGTTTGGCACATTGCAAAGTGGGCGACAGCTCACTGCAGAGCTTCTGCATCCAGCAAGTTACTAGCAATATCATTGCCAGATCTTAGCATAATTAGCATGAAATGATCAGCAAGCAAATCTTCATTATGAACTTAAAGCAGTTTGTTATGTCGACTTATAGGAAAATATTGCTTAGTGAAAATGACATTTAAAATTAATGGGTTACAATTATGTTATCATATCTATTAGTTCATGTTGAGCTGTTTCGTTACAATAAAGTTTGACTGTAATTAGTGGAGAGAATGTTACAGAATTGGCATCTATGATTCAGTTCTGGCTGTCAACATCCACATCTCACGCATGCAGTGCTCATGCATTGTACATATTGTCATGGCAACCAGTGTGATAGCAATACACCAGGTTGTTCTGCCACTTTTAGAATTTTTTCGTGGCCTTAATGATTTGAAAGAAGCAGTGCTGGCAGCATGGAATCTTAAAATTATCTGCGGCACACTGCGCTCTGATGTGGCCATGGTCTGGGAGTGATTTGGAGACCATTCATAAAGTTTTGTTATTTTCCTCTGCACTTAAATGCAATTGTGAATAAGCAAAAACCAGCAAACAGACACATGCACAAAAGAGAAGGTGGCTGGCCCGAGCGATTTCCTTTGTGTATACATCTGTTAAGTTGTTGTTGTTGGGTGGTTTTTTTTTTTAATCGCTGCAAATGCTTGCGAGCATGCATGTTGGAATAGCATGAGGCACTTCGCTGATAAATAACAACCTAGCAATGATGTTTTGGCGTAGCCAATTTCCTGCCCCACCGTGGTGGCATATTGGCTTTGGTGTTGCCCTGCTAAGCCCGAGGTCGCGGAATGAAGTCTTGGCTGTGGCGGCTGCATATTGATGGGGGCAAAATGCAATAGCACCTGTGTACTGTGTACTGTGTTTCCCTTAAAGAAGCACAAGTGGTCAAAATTTACTACGGTGTCTCTCATAATCATATTGTGGTATTATTGTGTAAAAAAAAACTTTATTTAATCTTTTAATTTATGCCAATTTCCTGAAGAATCATTTTATTTGCTGTCACTTGCTGTAACATATTTTTGTGTGCTTTGCCAGCTGCTATTATTATCCTGTACTATATACAGTCTCACCATCAAGTGTGCAAAGTACTACTGTGCAAACAGTTTACACTGCGAAGCTTGCCTCTTGCTGCCGTATGAGGAAGGTGGCTCTTTTAATCTGTCAAGTTAGGAGTGCATTTAGAGAGCAGAAAAGTTTCAAAATATTCTTTTGCAAGTGATGTTAGTGGTGTGGCTATCTCACGAGCCCGGATGGCTAAATTGCACCTGTACGCAGAGCATTTCTTTGAGACATCCTGTTCCATGCCTCTTTCCTAGGCCTACATTGCAACCAAAGACTTTGACCTTGCCCGCAAGGACTTTGAGGAGGTGCTCAAGATCGATTCGAACAACAAGGCTGCCCGCAACCAGCTCAGCATTTGCACTGTCAAGCTGAAGCAACAGTTGCAGAAGGAGCGTCAGATGTACAAGCACATCTTCGACCGCATGGCCGCCCAGGCCGAAACTGTAAGTATACTCTCTGCTTACGCCCTCCCCCCAACCAGTGGCTATGGCATTCTGCTGCTGGGCACGAGGTCGGGGGTTCGATTCCCGTAGTTGCTGCATTTCCGTCGACCCAAGAATGCCTGTGCACTCGGATGTAGGTGTGCATTAAAGAATGCCAGGAAGCTTGAAATTAATCCAGAGACCCCTACCATGGCGTCTTTCATATCCTGGGCACTGCTTCTGACCACTAAAGGCCCCAAATCACCTGCAAGATTTTGAACACATTCTTAAAAAATCGCATGCGTTGTCTACAGAATTCCATGACTATGATCATCAGCAAACATAGCACTGCTGTGAGGAAGCCACAACGTCAAAGAACAACCCTGTGCTCCTCTCCGGGCCTTTCCATGCTGTCTTTGCACACTGTGACACCAGTGACATCACACATGTCGCATCACCATGGTAAAAAGGTGTCGATCGGTTTATTGACGAGTTGTGAGAGCACCGATGTGACAAGAGAGCCTACTGTGTTTTCTGCAAAGGGAGGGAGTTGTACCCATTGTGCACCACTTACAATAGCTATTAGAATATAATGCAAGGCTTTCTCCCAGAATCCTTAGCCTTGATAATAGAGAGTTTTAGTCCAGTGGGTTTACAGCCAGCGGAGTGGAGCGGGCGAGCGGTGACGCGACTGTGCATGCGCACAACGCTGAGGCGGCCAGCGGTTTTACGGAGCAGCGTTTACGCCCACTGGAAAGCACTCCCCTGCGGAGGGTATACGCAGCGCACAAGCGTGCATAAGCGCACGCGGCCGTGTATGGGAAATGCAAGGTGGCAGCCGCGAACATGAATGCTGGCAGTTCTGCATCGACGACGGTGACTGCGGTGCTGACCCGTACCTTAGTACTCAGTACATTATTAACAAATAATGTACTGAGAACCTGTAATATATCTTTATTCAACATTTCTTGAATTATAGAAGCAAACGTAATTCAAGTTCATTTCTCAGTAACTCCTATTCAGACTACTAGGTGGGGCAGCAGAGTGCCCCGCTCCTAAAGTCCCTTGATACCCTGCTCGAGCGGGTGAGTGAACCGCCGGGCTAAAATTCTTTTTTCACGGCCGCTCCGCTGGTGCTACGGTGGAGACCGCGAGCGGAGCGAAACGTAAACCCGCTGAGCTAAAAGTCTCTAACAGCTGGTGTTAACATTCCAGTTATCACCCGTCAAGTTTCGTTACCTACTAGGGAACGTTGTCCTCTCCCTGCCTCCGCGTGTTGAAGCTCCCTTCTCTCCTATTTCATGGTCTCCGTTTTGCGTTTTGTCTGTGTTAGTAATTCAGTATTTCAGCCAATCCCCGCAAAGTCTGAATAATACATCGGCTACTCTATATCTCTTTGTATCATTGCGCATACTTCAAAGTTTTCTTTCTGGTATCCCACAACTGCACCCTCCCCCTATAATTGTGACTGCCTTGTAAACAAATAAGTACGTTATTTTTATGGGAATCTTCCTTTCCGTCGGTGTTGTGTGGAGGGGCCATTCTTTTGGTTCTCTCTTATACAACGGCTTTCTGAACTAAGAGAGCCGCCCACCTAGGGCGAAGAAAGAATACTTTCTCGCTGTTTCACACAATAAACGTTCATTCCTCCTCCTCCTCCTCTCTTTTCATATAAACTGGTGCCACCGATTGCTTTTGCTTCAGGTGGAGTTGGTTAGAGGAGGAGAGAGCACTGTGGGTAGGGTAGTGAAGGAAAGTGAGACCTAAAAAGATATTTGGTTGTTTTAAGATATTTTACATTTTAGTTCTCCCAGAGATTAAAGCAAGAAAATGTAATTTTATCTTTACATTGTACCTCTTGCTCGTTTCTTTTTCTCGTATTGTCAGACTGTTTACTTACTCTCTCATTTATTTCTTTGGAGCTTTTCTTTTGCACCCCTTGTATCCTGTGAAAGGTTTGCAGTATGCAAAAAAAAAAAAAAATTATTTCTTTCTGGCGTTACCATTCCTGGTCAAATGCCCAACCTGAGTGGGCAATGACAGGTGGAAAGGGTAAACCCGGAAACGATGTGCTTGCAAAATCAGGCTCTAGGCTTCCAGCGTAACTGCTGTTTGTCTTTAGTGCATCAGTAATTTCTTAAGTTTTATTGGCACTTTCAACCTTCCTCTCCTCAACTTTTGTCGTGCTGTGTTTCTCTCCAGAATGCTCCTGCTAGCGCCACCAAGGAACCAGGTAAGGAAGAGCCCCTGGAGCCGGGAGTCTGGAACCGCTCCGACGAGAACAACCAGGAGGCCGCTACGCCGGAGGAGTCTAAAACAGCCACGGAAGCTGACAAGGAAGTGCCACCAGAATCTGTCCCTGCATCGTCATAGTGTCCTCCGCACCCTGAAGAACCAAATCACATGGCTTTCGAGCTTGTCTGAGAAACGGATGAGGAACCACTGTCTTTTTTTTTTCAGTTTTTTTTTTTTCCTTTTGCATTTCTGTGGCACCTTGGTTCGTTGCCTCTGTGGTCACTGTCGTCGGCCAGTCAAGGCAAACTTGCAAGTCTAATCATTCCTCATGCGCCCTGCTCGGCCAAGTGGTCTGAGATACCTCTGAGCGTCATTTCTGCCAGTGTTTTCAATAAAAACTTGTTCATATGGACATGGGTGTTTGTTTTTATTAGCACACGACATGCGCATGTGCTTTGTCCTTTTAAAAAAGATGTTGCAGTTACAGTAAGTCTTACTGTTTCGTGTGGCATCAGTGGAATTAAACATTTGCAGATATGGTGTGAAAGTGCACAGTTATTTATAACCTTCTTGTGTCAGCCAGCTTCTGTTCTCTATTCATGTTTTGGCATGGAAGTGGTGTTTTGCCTTCAAATAAAAAACTTGTATGTCCAATATAGATGTTAAATGGGTTAGGATATAGTTTCTAAACATTAAAGTTTCAAACCAGAAAAGCATGTTAATAATGCATCTCGGGCATTTCATTAAAGTGGTGGCAGATGCCAGAAATCTTTGCTGATTGTACCTCTGCATTGGATCCATTGTTAGGAGCAACAAACCATAAAATTTAATAATTCTTGCATTAAGTTGGTATACATACTGTAATGCAAAGTGGTCACTATGCATTTTGTCTACCACCACTATAGTCTCAACCACAAGTCTGTTTGCATTTACCCCTACTGTCGTTGATACCCAAGGTTGGCATGACACATTCTTCGACACTCCAACGAAGGATGCTCGCTAGTTTCTGGATCATTTCCTGATGTTATGCATGAATTGGGATCCTCACAGTAAGGGTTTTATTAATTACAAGGCCATGGGCCGCCTGATATGGCCTTGATCAATGCACACACCCCTTCGAATTGTGGTGATTTCTTTTTTCGATACAGTTTTGCGCGATATATAGCTAGCTTCCAATGTACCTGTTCTCTGCACACCATTCACGCTGTTGGTGCTTGCTCTGTCTGTCGTAGTTTGAAGGATTAGTTTGTAGACTTTCGATCTATATCTAGTGAACTTTAAGAGCCACTAGATAGGTGGTGGTAAACTTTATTGAAATGGGGAAGGGTAAAGGGGGACGCGGCTGAGCATGTGGCTGAGGGATCAGGCTCTAGTTAGGCCCTGGGCCTGCTTGGCCTTCTTTTTAAACTTGTTTTCAAATGTGGTGCTGAAGAATGGCTACCATTCTCCCCCATGTATTGTGTTCTACTTCCCCCGTTTGAATAGGTGTGTGTGTTTGTGCAACGCCTCCTTTATTATAATAAAGCAGGCGTTATAATAAATATAATAAAGGACGCCTCATCTATAATAATAGAGGAGGCGTCGGTGTGTGTGCACGCGCTTATTTCACTTTTCTCCTTGATCCACGCTCCTAAGTATTTGCATTCCCGTGACCTGGGGATGAGGTGTTTGTATTTCTGTAACGTAGGGAACAACGCGCGAACGTTGTTCAAACCCTAGAGCATCGCGTTCCCCCTGTTATACGGCAAAACCTGCCAAGTGGCGCCATCTGGGACGCTGCATTAACGCTGCTTTGAGTAATTATTGTGGCCTCAAAGATTGTATGCGCCTTCGCGCCGCAGAATCTTGGAGGCGTAGGGTGTAGAAATTTAACGTTGTTTCTACCACGTTTCGACAAACAATATTAGTACAAGCTCCCTGATCTACCACAACGCTATGGCAATTAGCATGTCTTTGGTATTTTACGTACCTAACCAGGCAAATGTTTAGTGCATGGCTCTTCCAATTGTCGGCGCCACCTACCACCATGGCTGTCGTAGAGCTTATTACGCGCTTTGACTTAGCTTCGTGTGGTACTTAGCGCCAATAAGGCGTAGTGGATTGTGTTGTAAGTCTAGTTACCTTCTTTCTCTCTTATAGGCAAGAGAAACGCAAGCGTTGTTTTAAGAAGAAGAAAGGAGGTGTGGGGCGGACGCCGCGCGCATGCGCAGAAACCGTTATTGATCGGTGGAGGAAAGGAGGAGAGGAGCGGTCGCTGCCGCTCGCTTCTTGTTCTTCCTGAGGAAACTTGCCGACCGTGCGCGCGTTGGAAACAGTGGTGATAAGCGTACGACGAGGGGATTTCGAGACGACGCTGCTAACCTGTCTGTGATCTCGAGCCGCGCGGACTACATTACTCTGCGAGGACGACAAGATGGCACTAAAAGGATGCTACGCCTGCCTCAAGTACACGGTGGTCATCCTCAATTTTCTCTTCTGGGTGAGTGGCCTCGAGCACCGGAGATGAGCGCAAACCGATTTTGCCGCCCAACTTTTGTCGCGGCAGCAAGCCGACGCGACATCGCGCCTTGTGCCGCCAAGCACTTTGACGGCTCGTGTTCGTCCCACGTTTCGGTTAAGTATGTCGCGCGCTTTGGAGCGTGCCGCGATCACGTATTGTGTTTGTATTGTATTTGCCAGGCCTTATTGTTGCTTCTTGGAACAGAAACGAAGGATCCGGCGGAGCTGTCAACTCAGTGCCGGCGCGTTCCTTATTTTAGGCTGTTGCCACCGTACTGAAAGCGTGGGGCGTGCACTCATGCCTTTGATTCAGATGTAGCTGTTCTTTTGAATAAGTGAAATAAATACAGGACTTGATGATGCGATGTATGTCCACATATAGAGATAGATTGTACGATGCAAACCTCCGATCCTATGCGAGTCTTTATGCCGCTAACTGAATATCTCTTGACGGGACACACGCACACAAGCACACACACACAAAAAAAAATGTAAGAAAGAAACGAAAATCTTGCATGTGTTTTGTTTCCCGTGTTTCACTGCCTGGGTGCAGGATGTTTGCCTCTGCGTTGCATAACATACGCAGTGAGCGTCTAGCCACTGCTCGATGCACTTTCACAGCTTTCACTTCCGAACTTAGGAGTTGCTGTCTGATATGTGATCTGAACACTGGACGCTTGACTTGCCCTGAATGGGGCCCGCCGTATGCTTGGCTGCTTACGGGAGGCCCTCTTCCTTTCACAGCGATAACGATGTAGTGAATCTCGTTTTTTTTTTTCGTTTTTTTTTAAATCGTTAACTGCAGGAACATATCGAATTGGCTGGTAGTACAGTTAAACTTATTCTTCTCTCTAAGTTCGCTGCTGTGCAATTCTGAAGTTTAGTAAGGCCTGCAACGTTTTGTCCCCCCAGGACATGTCCCTCGAACTAAACCTCGGAACTCCTCTCCGCGTTTGAGCATTTCGATTGTCTTGCGCGCATCCTTGCGTCAAGGACCTCTGGCAGCAACAAAAAAGAACGCGGAGGCTCGCTCGCTCGGCCAGGAAACTTGTTAGAATGCGCCTTGAACCTGACCGCGGACTGTTGCGGCTCTCTGGATCGTCGTAGCGCGCGACATTTGCCAGCCTCCGTAATAACAGTGAGGTGCATTTCGTGGCGTCCTTCGCGGTGCCGTCGAACTTTCGCCGCTCCTGCCCGCACTCCACGATCGGTATTGTTGGCAGTTGCCGGAGGCCATCAAGATGTGGAGAGCGGTGCCCACATTCCTGAAGCCGTGGCTTCCCTGCGCTGGACGACGCTGTGTTTGCACTTCTGCATACGGGCCTTTCCGACTGGCGCTCGCCTGCTGCTGACGTTCTCCAGCCATCTTTCTCCCCACCCCCCTCCTGCCTCTCGGTCGTGTTTAGTTTTTTTTTTTTTTTTCTCGCAGCCTGCTGCAACTGTGTATACAGTTGCGCACTTTTCTTGCTGGACATCGCGGTAACTCGTCACGTGGTACCCTCGCTGCGCGTTCTCTATGCAAGGGCGTGACATAAGACCGCGTGTGGTTGAGCGGCTCGCTTGTTTGCCTGTCCGTCGTTCTTTCCTTTAATGCTTGTATTCCTTTTTTGGTTGAAACACCGCAAACTGCGCGGCTTCCTTGCGTGAAATCTCAGATGGTTTTTCTTTCAGCGTGCGCTTTCCTCATTAAAAATAAATTATTATTATTATTATTAAACACTCATATCTGACCGCGTTGATAGCTTATTACTTACTAAAAAAAAAAAAAGATGCCAAAAAAACAGCAGTTGGCAACCAAGGCACACGGACCGCGCGGGGTTGTGTTACTACGCCAGTCAATCACAGAAGCAAACAAAATCGTCGTCATGCGATCATTTCAAAATGACGTCGCACTTGATACCACCGCAGCGTCTGCTGTTCTTGAAGAGCCTCTTCATCGGCGTAAGCGATGAGTTGTGCAATAGACGTGGACAAAGTGTATAAGTAAAATTTCGCTCTTCAAAAGTCAGCGGTATAGTCAATTTCACTGCTGATACCGTGTTGCTCATTAAACTTCACTGCCACCTGAAGTGAAACTTGACCATAAATAGTTGCAGAGAAGTAAACGTTTTATTTCAATTCTATAAAGAATTAGGCTTTCACCGTTTCACTAGAATAGACGAGAGAAAACGTATGAAATTACGCGCTTATACTTTTATATTTGTGGTTATCGCCTTATTTAGGTAACGAAGAAAGTTTGAAGTACGAACTATTTGAAGCCTCGCGGAGGAACAGTGGCTCGTGGTTATGAGGGCGTGGGCGGGGCTTCACTGCAGACTTAAGTTGTATCCGACTGCAATAGGTACCTGCGTTTTCATATTACAGCGCTGTGTCGCTTTAACGAATATATGTTTTCACCATGTCTTAATTTTGCGCTGAACTGATTGCGGTGAAGGAAAAGGGGAGGAGAAGCCTCACAAGGATAGGCCATTAATTGAGGCTTTATCATCGTCACAGGTATAACAAAGGTAAAACGCTAAGACCGCTCCTGAGCGTTTCTCGTATCTCTCTTGCTAAAACGTACTGTTCGCTCCTTGTTTTGGCGTTTTTATTGGAGCCCCGCGATATGCAAATCGCTTAAATGGAAGGGCACTCGCAGAGTCGGCTGCGTTAGCATTGGGAACCTTCTGTATTTTTCTTTTCTTTCAAACTCGGAGTGAACTAGGCCTAACGGAGTTAAGAACGGCGCAAGATATGGTTTCGGCACCGTTGTGTGGCGCATTATTTTGCACTGCCACATTATAGGGCGGCTACACCATAACCACGTATATTCAACCGCCGTTTGCAGCCGTTAGCAGGCCATGCGTTCAGTTCTCATCGTTTCTTTTATTTTTCCTCTTTTATTTATGTTTCCTTCTTTCTTTCGATAGTTCTTGCATCCCCCTACTTAGAGTGAACTCCCGCTTTGTACGAACGGCATTTAATCGCTCAACATGTGTTGGAGGAATTGTCATGTAATATGAAAGGCGACGACCTTATGTTGCCGCGCCGCCATTCCGGTTTAGACAGAGCGTGCGTCAAATCCGACGTGCCCGAGATGCGCAGAGGAAGTTTGCGCGCACAGCTGTGAGCCGGCGGAAAGGCGTGTCCGACGCATCCGCGCGAGGCACCTTTAGAATATTGGCATTTTTCGTGTCCGTCTTCGCGGTCGCGCGTGAAATCCTGCCGACGAACGCGGCGAAGTGGGGGCGGAGTTTTACGATGAAGTTAGCGCAACACACACACAATGTGATGCGTTGACACTTATTTGCATGGCGTTCTGCATGGTGGTGGCTGCATGCGGACAGGTAGAACGCGGGGAACATTATACAAAACGTTACATTGTCGGGTTTAAATCGCCCCGAAACTGCTCAGCGGGCTATGCCGAGGATCATCGTTATAAGTTGGAGGGTTCCGTGTTAATTTTGGCCGCGTGATGGTTCTTAGCGTGCGCCCCAAAGCGTTTTTCTCGCATTCCGCTTCCCATCGGAATGTGGCCGCGCCGCCATCGGGTATTGATCCTGGGACCTCGAGCTGAGCGGCAGAACGTCGTGCATTCAATGAGCCATCATGACTGGTACGGCAAGAACACAACCAGAGAGGTTTGAGTCGTACCTAGCCAACCCTCGTGATTTTTTTTTTATTTTTTCGTAAACCTTAAAGCTAGTTTTGAGATTTTACGAATATTGCGGCAAGCGTTACGAAAGATCGATTCTGCGTGTCAAAATGTGGTAAAAGTGGTGAAAGGTTATGCTGACGCAAGATTGCAAGAAGTAAGAAAAGAAGAAATGTTTGCAATAAATGAAGTTTGACGGTGTACCTTTGTCACCATTTTGTGGCAGCAGAAACCACCATATACTTTGAGCAAGTTTATTTGGTAAAAAGGAAAGGGCCACAAGACCGACCAAAAGGATTTAAGAGCGCTTTCACGTTTCGGGTTCCCCACGGGAGCCTTGTCCACAATTTGTGCGAATTGTGTGTCACACCGGCGCAGACATCTTTTTTTTTTTTCTCATACTCTAGATTTCGGCAGGTTTATTCAGACAAGTTCCTGAAGCAGGCGAAAGTGGCGAGAGCAGAGTCTCTGGAGAAGTCGCTGTGATCCAGAAACAATGGATTGCTTTTATGTTTCAACTCTTGCTCCTAGGTTTTTAAAAAATAAATCGTTAATGAAGTGAATATGTATCCCACAAAATGTGTGCCCTCTGTGCTAACGTTAATAAAATGCATTTTACCTAGCGGCCCGCGCCTTTCGGTCGCATTGGAAAAGTCCTAGGCCCTTAAACGAAACCTGAAACACGTTCCAAAATCCAAGAGTCGGTGAGCGTAAAACGCTACGTAAAACACTTTGTAATGTTGGATGTGCACCCCGCAAAACACCATTTACGTTTCTTCTGTGGGAAAACAAAAATTACTCTTTCGTTAAGGAAAACGATAGGCCTACCTTCCCTCCTTGAATTTACCACCGAAACTGGTTGAAGAAGGTAGTTGTGACGTGTTGTTTACGCGCATTTGTTTCCTCCTACTGCAAGAAACGTACTGGAATGTTGTCAGGTTCATTCACTCTTTTCGTTATTTTTTGAGGCAGGATTATCCTTTGAAATAGTGAGCAGCACCGAGCAGACGATATCGAAATCCGTGGCATCCGGCGAAGCTGGTGGGGGAATTTTAATATGGCGTCGGCCGCTGCCCTTTCTTCTTTTTTCTTTCTCGTTTTTCTTCTAAGGTTCTTTCTGGCTTGCTTTCCATTCAGTATGTCTCCTCAGTACCCGATGTACAATATCGATACACTGCTTAATCTCCACCATGATTGCGAAAGTTTGAGAACTACCATCTGTGCCTTGCTCCGTCTAACTCTTCTCGATAAACAAAACCCATGCACGCATGGAACGCGTGTCTCTGCTTCTGGAGTGTTTCGGTTAGAGCGATCTCTCATTTCAATAGCGCGCAAATGTGATAGACATGTAATATATATATATATTCTCTCGTCTGCAATCGGAAAAACGGATTTTGTTATTTTCGGAAACGGCTATGGCGCGTTATTGCTTTATTTAAATGCGTTTTTTTTTAAACCCCGAAGCTTTGAGCTGACATTCCCTGATAGCTGTCTGGACGAAGCCTTTGGGCCTATACAGGCGGTTACCCCATATTGTTCGGCATTTCTTGTTGTTTCTTTCACGTTGTAGTGCCGTTCACTGCGAGAAAAGACAATATGGCAAGGCCGTTTCTTTCTTTCTTTTTTTCTAATCTTTACGTGAGCTGAACTGCACGCCTATACCAGAGAAGCGCGCCCTGGGAATGGCCCTATATGTTCATTAGCGGAGTGCTTTCTCGTCGCGCTTTGCGGAAACACAGCCGCACTACATATACTCCAGGCACAAGTGCTCTTTTTCCCCTTTATATTTCACTTCGCGGCCAGCCAAGGATATATATATATATATATATATATATATATATATATATATATATATATATATGCTCTGTCCAGTACGTGTTTGCTTCTGGCGCTTCGCGCAACGTCGAATTATCATGCGCAGCGCTTCTCACGGGGCGAACAAGAACACGTAAAAGCGCTTAGGAGTTCGCATTTTCTGTTTGGTGGGGTCGTTTTCTTCGTGTTTCTTTCTTCTTTTTCGACCGCCCCCCCCCCCCCCCCCCTCACACACACGCAGACACACCCACGCCGAGGTTATATCGCGGTCCCCGTCCCCTCGCAAATGTCTAAAGTAAAACATTAATAAAATACTAACGCCTCCTTGTAAGTCGCTCGCCGCTCCCGAGTGGTGAAACCCCCCGCGGGATCGATTAAACAAACCCCGGGCATCCGAAATGTCAAGAGGCGCGCCGAGAGTGGCCAGTGCAGCGAGATACAAACCACTTGTTTCTTTTACGCCAAAAATAGAGGCAGCACCATCGTTCGCGGGCGCCGCTTCTGCTAAGTAAACAGAGGCGGTTTCTCGTGTAAACAGCCGCCTGATGAGATAATTATGTGTTCTCCTTCTATGTGAGAGTGGTATGTCACCCTGTTTTCTTCTTTTCTTTTCTCTCTCGCTATACTTTAATTCGGGGAAAGAAGTGTAAGCGTCATGACAACGCTTATTGAAGGTATATAATATGTGGCTAGAGGGTATGCGGTAAGATAAGCTAGGGAAGCAGCGTGTATACCTACGCTTCTATAGAATATACCGAAAGCGGCATCTCTCATGCCGGCAGCGGCGCGTCAGTATTCCCGAAAAACGGCGTCGAAGGGTAATGCATACTGGTGGCGACGCCAACTTGAAGTTCTCGCACTGAATTGTGTGACCCCCACAAACTGCCGCTACGTCTGCTAAAGCAGGAGTTGATACTGCCGTCGGAAACTAACGGAAGCACCATACTTTCGGAAACGGAAGAAATTTCCGCCTTTTTTTTTTTTTACATCCCCTGTTTGAGCGATGTAGAGACGTCACATGTGCCTATCATCTTCCTCTTCAACACGCAGCTGCGCGTGTTCGAATGGAAAGAATTGCGTCGCGTGTAGAGCCCGTGCTTCCACATTCTAATTTGTATTCGCGGTAGCAATTATACATAGCTTATATACGTAGTATTCACTGCATATTTGTATTGGCTATAAGGCCATTTTTTTTAATTATCTAGTGCTTAATTTCAAATTACTTTTCTCAAAACATTCTTTATGCTACTGACTTTGCCACCCGGTTTCCTTCCTTACTGTGCGCGCGCGTTTGTGTGTGTGTGTGTGTTGCGCCATTACATTGAGGGAACAGCTAACCAAACCAATCTGTGCTGCGCCCGTGTCGTAACATAGGGGCACTTCTTTTGTTGGGCTAGTTGTGGGGACACGTAGCTATTGGAAGAGGTGCGCAAATTGAGACATATGTACTGCACAGACGAAGCACAAGTTGGCGATCGTCCCGTCTGCTTCGTCCGTGTCTTAATTTGCGCCCGCTCTTCTTAATAGCTTGCGTGCCGTAACATCGCGTGTTCGGTGCGGCACTGTTGATGGCTGCGGTGCCCATAGCGTGCCGCTCGCTTGTCCCTCGAGAGTTCATCGTGGCACTACTGTCGCAGCCACGCAGTATACGTATGCAGTGTGTATACGTCACCGCATAAATAAGAGTCCGTATGCCGCCAGCCCGGAGTGGCCACTACGCCCCTCACTTCCCGTCGCCTCCTCCCCCACGCCGGAGTGCGTTGCTCCGCGACCCTGAACGCCGACCTCCTCGAGTCCTCGCCGCACGCAGCAGCCGGAACACACACACACTCGCACTCCGAGCCTGGTCCTCCCTCTCCCGGCGGCTCCCCGTGCGTGCGTGCGTACGTGCGTGCGTGTGTGTGTGTCTGGACGCCCTTGTTCTCGGTGTCGCGCCTCTCTCTTCTTTCTGCCTTTCGCTGGGCCACAGGCCTGTCCGCCCCGGAGTGGGTCCCCCCTTCCTCTCGATGGATGCATCCTGCTGCTCTTCTCGCCGGTGCCGTATTTTAGGACGATGCCTTGGCGCCGTTCCACGGTGCAGCGCCGGCAGCTGTGGTACCTTGGCTTCTGTGTGTGCTTCTTCGCGTGTCTCTTCTCCGCGCCTGTCGGGCAACCGGGCGCGCCGCACCACCTCGTTGTCTGGCTCTCTGTCTTCGCCCGTTACGCGCGCGATCCCTTGTTACGGCTGGGTGGCATGCTGCGCGTCCTGTGTGTGTGTAGGTGTAGACTTGAAATACGAGCGACGAGGGTTCGGGCTCTGGCCCGACGTCTCGGCGTTTTCGGTGAGCGTGTGCGATCGTACTCGTACGCTGCTCTGTATGAGCGATAATTAAAGGAACCGAGGGACTCGACATATATATATATATATATATATATATATATATATATATATATATATATATATATATATATATATAATTCGTTTACTCAATATTACAATGCAAGCCACTTGAAATCACCAATAAATAAAAAGAATACAATAAAGACAAACATGGAGATAATAAGGCACCGCGCGATAGTACAGTCGACCAAAAAACTTTACGGACCACGGGATCTCATAAAATTCCAAATATACCAGTAGCCTTTAAAAGCAGCCACTAAAATTGTGCATCACAATGTTGTTCGCATATGCCACAAAAGGCTGGAAATGGGAATAATAGGCTGCGTCTTGAGACTGAGGAGATATTCAGCTTTTTGTGAGATCTCTTGGTCCGTAAACTTTTTTGGTCGACTGCACATTCAGGGTGCGGGTGAGGCGCAAAAAAAAAAATAAAAAGAAAGCCTCAGTGATGCCCGAGGGGCTTGGCGCCCCTGGTGTCGTGCGCTCGAGTGTACGCGGCCCACTTCCTTCGCGTTTCCTTCAGCACGTGTCCCAATGTGCGAGCGAAACCGTCGTGCGACAAACGTAACCCCCTCCTCCAGCATGCGCGCGCGTGAATGCTGCAGCCAGCGAGCCAGCCGCCGGGGGTGTCGTGCGTCAGCGCGGGTCCCTTCACCGTTACTGGATTACCGTTACCGTTACTAGATCACCGTTACTAGACTAGAAAGAGGTTATCTAGTAACGTCGGGTCCCTTCACGACCCGATGCACGCGCGCGATGCCGCCAGATAGGAGATCGTCCGCCGACGCTCGGGTAGCGACGAGGTAGCGAAGGGAGGCCGCCGTTCGCGCCGCTTCTGGCGTCGAAGACGGGGAAGAGGGGGTCGCCGGGGGCGCTTTCCTCGCGCCGCGCACATGATGGATCAGCGGCCAGGGAGGAGGAGAGCAAGGAGGCGCGCCAGTCCGGGAAAACGTGAAGCCCCTAGGAAAACGGCGAACGATGGTAGTCACCACGCGAGGAATTCCAATTCGTGACGCATCTTTCTGTTACGAGGTTTGTGTAACACGAGCGGATTTCCCCCTTCCGTGTTTTCGGACAGCGCGATCAACCGGGATCGTGCTCTCAACTTGCAGCTCGCGCTGCCTCGGCGGCGGTCATTAAGTGCACAACGCAGGAAATGGGACAAAAAAAAGAAAGGGTGAACAAGACGGGTGGACAGAACAAGGCGCTGTATCGACACGACTGTATGGTCGTAGGCTTACGTTTGCATTTTTTATGGTTTTGTAAATTTAACAGGTAACCGGAAGGTTCAGCTCTCGTTAACGTCCCTGCCTTTCTCTCTTTTGCATCTCTCTCTCTTTCTCTCTCTCTCTCTCTCTGCGCCCACTGTCCGGATAGCTCGTGTTCGATAGCTATTTTGTGTGCGCGCGTCTGTGTTTGTGCGTGCCTTTAACTCTGTGTTGTCCCTATCGTATTTCATTCGTCAATAATTAACTACAAATTCATTTTTATTTGTCTTCTGCGTTCCGAAACAACTGCGACGGAGAAGAGCGCGCCCCAAAGTTGTGGCCCGGCCGTTCTGACGTGAGCGCGTAGTTTCGACGCGTGCGTGGTATTTCTTCTGAGAGCGATCGGGTCCTATATACCTGCCTGTATAGCAGCGGATAGCTCCACTCTCACAAAGGCACGTGCGACATTGATGAATACCGCCAGAGCGTTTTGCAGCGCTGCCTTTTTACGGTGTACGGGGTGGAATTCACGCTCGCAGACATGCGCCGAGGTATTCTTCGACTCGATTCTTTCCACCGCAGTTGTTCGGAATTTCTGCTTGCTGTTCCTACGCGCTCCCGGGAAAGGTATGTATTGCGCGACAGGTATTGATTGCGCGGGCATCGTGGGAATTCGGTCAAATGGCGGCGTGTCTTTGGGAAGGACGAGAGCACGTGCATTCGAAGGACGGCGAATGAATGAACGAACGGCTCTCGGTCGCTGTTTGGGACGAGGTGGCAAAGGGGTGTCTGGGTTAGGGGATTGGTTAGGTGAAGGGCCTGTTCATCTCGTTCTTAGTTCTTCCGGTCTACGAACCCTTGTACCATCCTCCTTATAAGTACACGTTCAAAGCGATCGCTTTCGCATGGGCCGGTCGACTTCTTCGCCGTTCGAAACGGAATGCTTTGACCAGCTTCAGGGTTAGATTCTGTTACATTTGCTGCGGTTCTCATTCCAGCCTGTAGTAAGTGTCGGATCTTGCCATTGTGAGTAAGCTGCGCAACTCCAAATGGGGACGGTGTTAACCTTCTGCGCGTGACAAATTACTCCCGACAGTGTGTGTGCATCGTGGCCCGACTCTTGGCAGTCGCTGCCGTTGTCTGGCTCGGAGCCATTTGTCGGGTGTGTGTGGTGTGCATGCAACGCTGCATGCCCACCACACACACCCGGCAAATGACTCCGAGTGGTCATGACTTTGTTTCGGGAAAAAAAAAAATTCTTCCGGTCCAGTAAGCCCGCCCTGGTCGTCTAGCACTTGCACGCGTGTAGCTTAATTATAATAGTTATCTCTGTTTGCTGCAGAACCGCTAATCGATGAAGTCAAATTTATTCGCTACATGCCTCTTTTATGACTTGACTTCGACTTGCTTCTCCGCTAGCATGTGTGTAGTGGGGGGGGAAAGAGCAATTAAACACCGCCTTCGGGCGAAGGCAACCGGGATTAAGCCTGAAGTGGCCACCGTCGTCTAAGCGTATACGCGTTTGCTCGTTATCGCTGTTGCGTGCTGCTATTCGAAAATCGCGCTTGTATAGTTTCGGTATTCTGCGTTTAGAGCTTCGTCGCGTGACCTACGTATGTCCTATGCTATTGTGGTGCAGTTGCTGACAAAGGAGACACTGAAAATCGACGGCGCTGATAGGCTTCGCGATTTATCCTCCGTCATGCCACTCGCTTAGGTACGTAATTAATCATTGTAGATAGTCTGCAAATATATATTATGATTTTATTCTTCCCGCAACATCTTGGTGGAGATATGAAATAATTCTCTTACAAGGAATCCGCAGTGAATTGTCCCCTTCGCTGATGCCCTTACCGGTAACAAAACAAAGCAAACGAAAATCGCCGATGAATTTTTTTGCAGTTCATTAAAATTATGCGAATCCCACGCAGTCCCCATAGTTCTAATGAGCAACAACAAAAATTCAACGGTGATTTTCTTTTTTTTTCTTTGCTTTGTAACCGATGTAAGCGAAGCATTCTGTGCTGTTTGCTTTGATTGACGGTAATTAGCGGTGATGTTGACGGCGAATGTTTAATTTCTTCAACGTTCAGTCCAACACGAGAGTGGTGAGTTGGTGTTAAACGTTATTTTGCGTGCACCAATGCCGCTTATCTGCGTCGTACACAGAACACACACGGGGAGGTGCTTGCTTGAGGCACTCTTGTGTGCCATTGTTCGTAATCTCTGAGAGAGTTGAGCATTATCATTACCTCATGGCACATCGCACCGTGGGAGAAGTGTTAAACTTTAATTGAACTATGGGGCTGTACGCGCCAAAACCGCGATCGGGTTGTGAGGCACGCCATGTAGTAGTGGAGTCCGGATTAATTTTGGCACCCTGGTCTTCTTTAGCGTGCACCTAAATCTAAGCGCAATAGCGTTTTTGTATGTCGCTCCCGTCGAAATGGGGCTGCCACGGTCGGAATCAAATCCGCGACCTCGAGCAATGCCATAGCCGTCAATCTACCGCGGCCTGCCCAGACGTGTTGATTTGACGTTCGAACGCTTCCGTAGTGTCGCCTAGACCCTACGGCATTTTAATGCGGCTTTGCGTCTGCACGCCTTGCGTAAGTTGTCCGCTTGACAAATTTGCACGGTGTTTATTTTTTCAGAAATAGCAGAAGCGTACCGTAACTTCAGTTTGCCCACAACCGCTGTTTCCTTGGCTGCTCACGTCATTTTTTCCCCTCTCCCGCCTTCTCTCCCTGTTTGGGAACTGCGAGACTCGTTTAGCGACTGTGTCGGTTCTACTCCTACCCATTCTCTCCCTCCTCTCTGCAGTTCTATCTACGTCCCCTATAGACTTGCACGGTATCTCTTTCTTTTTTTACAATTCAACATGTTTATTTAACGTCACAAGGATGTTGTGTCCGCCGTCAAAAAGCCAGTGAGAAGGCTTGACTTAGTACTGTAAGTAAGCGCCGCGATTTCTCCACTGCTTTTGCGGGGGGTCACGGATAGTTACAGCTGTCAATAGGCTAATGTGGCGACGCCCAGGGAGCTCCAGAGGGAACTGTTGGCACTGTGCATATCCGACGCGGTGCAAAGGTCCAGACGAGTTTCTCGCGTCGCTTTTTTCTCTTTGCCGCTCTCCTGTCATGTGCACTCACGCTCTGAAACACCTCCGTACGTGGTGTGCGAGACAGCAGCAGCAGAAGCAGTGGGAAAGTTGAAGGAAGAGGCAAAGAAAGCTTCGCTTTAACAAGACCTCCTCCTCGTTTTTCTTCAATTTTGTCTCGCCACCAGAAGCTCCCAATGGGACCTATATACTTTGCTGAACAGCGTAAATTTTAGCTGGATTGCTCGCGCCTAGCCCAGTAGCGTCGTGACTTTGAGTACGCATATTTATATCACCGTCGGGCTCTCCTTGCATTTTCACGTGGCATAGGCACTCAAAGGCCCGTTTTTACAGGAAGAGCAAAGTGCAGGTCGCAGTTATTGTTGGGCGTATAATTAGCAAAGGCGCCCAGCTAAAGGCAAAGCGCACATTCGAATTAAAGGCTTTGTGAATTCCGCCCCATATCCGCTTTTTTACGGTAATCCGCACTGCGACCAGTTCCGCTGACCACGCTGTAGACTGCAAGGTGGCCCTTACGCATTAGCCAATTAACAGCGCCTGCGGCACAGACCACGTGTGTCTGTCAACGAGGTCGCGGCTGCCCTTTCTCTTCTCCCCCTCTCTCTTCTTTTTTAACCGCTCCTTCGGCAACCGTCGCCCCGGGGCGATCTTTCAGTGCTCGGGTCAGGTTCGGGTTTTTTTACGAGCGTGGAAGCGGTCCAGTTGAGGCACAGCAGCAAGCAGCGCGCTAGCCTCTGCTTCTTTCCCTTGCCACTGCACGTGCATCGGCCAGCGACGACAGCTCCGCTGCCGCCGCCAGAAGCAAGAAAGGAATGCGCACCCACAGGGCGGTGTGGGCGTGACACGTCTGTGGAACGCGTCTCGATCCTTACGGCAACGGCGCGTGTGTATACCCCCCCCCCCTCTCTCTCTCCTCGCCCCATTCTTTCCCCGGTACGTGAGTGTGTGCGTACCCTCGGCTGCGGCTCCGAGCTGCGTCTGTCTTGCGTTCTCTGTGCCCCCCCTCCGGACTTCCTGGTCTCGGATGCTCGTTTCCTGCCGGCTTCTCGTTCTCTCGCTTCGGTCTTTCTTCTTCTTCACTTGCTTCCGGGGCACGTAGTCGCCGAGTGGCGTAGCCTAAACATGTCATCAGTCGACGCCCGCTCGACGGGATTATTTATGCGCGTTTTTTTTTCTTTTTGTTCTTCGCGGTGGCACCGTTATTCGTACGACGAAGGGTCGGAACGTGCCGATTGCTATCGGCTCTTTCGGCCTCTTCGAACACACTTCCAACGAGCGCTCATTAACTTCGGGAAACGGGCTCCCGGTAAGAACTGAGAAAGACGTGCGCCTGCGCCGAAGCTTAAGAAGTATTCCGGAAACCTCCGTTGCACGGATCTGCTGCATGCTTCGCTGACGGACATCGGTCGCCGCTGTGTGTGTTTGTGTAGGTGCGAACGCGTATCGATTGGCGAGTGGCCGACGGGCTTTGTTGTGTCGGGCAAGATGCAGCGGGCATGCAGCTCCTGTACATTGAGCGCCTCCCGAATATATATACCTGTGTACCTCGCGGAGCGTATTGATTTGGTAGAATAGAACTTCTAAGCAATTGTTGTTTGGCGCCCTTCCGCAAAAATAATAATAATAATAATAATAATCTCGGCAATGTCCGCCAAGAGAACCTTGTTACAAGCCGCGCGTACCCAAGTCGTCTGTATATGCGTGCATATATATAGCGTTATGAATATGGGCGTTCGTTTTCCTGTGGGCGCCGATGCGATTTGACATTTTCAGGCGGGTTCGTTTTGAAAAAGGAAAGGGGGGGGGGATCGACTCTCTTTTTTTGAAGCGTCACCGCTATTCGTCTCCGGGAGGCGCGCTCGGGTTTTCAGCCGCAGTTTCTCACGCGTCGCGGTGGCGGTGCGAAAGGAGATATCCTTCGCGTCTGGCGCGCGCATTGCATATCGTGCACCGGTTCATCGCCCCGAGTGCTCGCGAGTGTGTGTGTACAGTGTTGCGCTTTGTATGTCACGTTGCCTCGCGCGAAAAAAAAAAAAAGATAAGGCTGGCTCCCTCTTTTATTGCGTTTCTGTTTCTCCTGACGTGCGCGCGCGCGAACGACGCAGTTCTATTGCTGCTATCCTTTCCGCGCTCTCTCTCTTTTTTTTTTGTTGTTCCTTTTGCTTTCACATTTTGTGCAGATGTAAGAAGCCGCACTTAGGCTTTTCTCTTTGAGCATTGGCCTGTAATGTTAGCTGCTGCAGTCAGTAGTTTCGATGCATATCTCGCGAAAAAAAATGTTGGCGACCGTCGTGTGATTTAGTCGTATTTATTTATTTATTTACACTGTCAATTCCATCGGAGATCTTAGCAGTAAGTAAATATACAGAAGGTGATAATCGTAATACGCAGCAAATCTATCTGTACAAATGTCAATAAGTCCATATGGAAAGTAAGTTTGAGGTTCGGTACTAATGACATATAGGCAAAACTATGGTAAACGGAAAGTTTAAAATTTACTTGTTGGGTTTTACGTGCCAGGACCTCGATCCGATAGTAAGACACACCCAAGTTGGGGGGGGGGGGGGAGGACTCCGGAATAATTTCGGCCATCCCAAGTTCTTTAACGTGCACCCAGTGCACGGTACACGGGTGTTTTTTGCATATTTGCCCCCCCCCCCCTCCCACCTAAATGCGGCAGGTATCTGATCACGGGGTCCTTCAGGGTTGGCATCACAACACCAAAGTCACTAAGCCACCACGGCGGATTGTGGTAAACGGAAAGCAACGCAGAAGATGTGACGCTGTTAATAAAGTGGAGGGTTCAGTTTACGCGTCAGTATTACAAGTAATGATAATGCGCAGAACGTGGTGCGCATGAAATAAAACCGGTAAAGCATCTGATTTTTCATCTAATGATAAGTATAGGGGCAGTTATTGGATGTTAGTAATGGAAGAATCCAGCTTGTTCAATTTGCGAATTGCGGATACGAATTGTTAGTATACGCGCGTACAGGAAAATACACAAGTGAGACTTAAACGCGATGGCCGCGTCTTATTGTTACTGCCTGTAGCTGCACTATCGATCCGCCAGGTGATGATAATGATGAGGATTTATTGGCATCCCCTTTGAAACGGGGTGGTGACACACAGTCACCACGCAAGGTGACGCGATGTAGTTCGCGGCAGCTGGCGGGTGTGGCAGTCTCTTCCCTACCATCCGGTAGGAAAGAGTGATACGACCTGATCCGTTGCAGGCATAGGTAGCGGTACAAGGTAGACAGATAAGTTTTGAGGAAGGGAAAACATGTGAAGGAGATGCATACAGAAATGCCATATGATTGAGGAGCGTGTATATAGAACGCCTGATTAACTCAAGTAGGCTATAGGTGACTGTTTGCCCGTTTCAAACGGAATGCCAATAAGTCATCATCGTCATTGTCACCTGAAGGCCAGAAACGCAATTATGCGGAAATTGATGGAGGATTGAAGCAGGAATTGTCCCCTCTCCACTTTATATTAAGGGTATATAGAATGACGACTGGAAAGCACTGAATAAGGTTTTGATTTGTCTTACACCATTTAACGGGCAAATGGTGCAACGGGAGGTCGCTTGGCTGATGTATGCTTCTCAAACGCTCTTTTTTCAACAGAAGCCATGTCCTCTCTTTTCTGGACGCTTTATTTCAGCATACAGCAGATTTCCTTTGACGGCGGCGCTGCTATTGACCGATCGCTGACATCAGTCAAGAAGGGCGTTTGGATCAGTGCGCTTCTTCCTACTGTTACTGTGTATATGTATTGACGCGGTTTGATAAACAGGCTGAGGTCCAAAAAAAAAAAGTTCAAACGAAGGCGCACCTGTTGGAAACTGTAAAGGTGGCACTCTTTGACTGTATTTCGGTGTCTTCCTGGGAAACTTTTTTTTTTTTACCGCGTTTAAACATTTGAAATGTTCCATACTCTGCGACATAGAGGCACGTCGTCGTATACGTTCCGGTTTGGCAATCAAAAAGCGCTCGCGAAGGAAGTGAACTCTTCCGGTGGGTCGCTCTATAAACCATACGCGGCTTCTGGCGCGCTCCGCAAAGATGGCGCCCCTGCTATCAGTCCTCACGTCGCGTAGAAACCGGCAGCGAGCAAACTTTAATAAAATGGAGCTTTGAGCTCAGCTGTGAGCTCCGTTTCTCATTATCTTTCACCTCTTGGTCGTATCAGTCAAGACTCAATTTTTCCTCGGCTTCTTAGCGCCAAAGTTATACTTCTTTTCTCAAGCACTGTCTAGCCTGTTGCAGTCTCTCATAGCCAGACCGTGTTCGCGTTTCCTCTTGAGCCTCCGATCCTGTGCGTCCGCCACTTGTGCGTTCCTCGATTGGATGCGTCCAAACTGTGTTTTAGCTTTCACTTCGTGTGCGCGCAACCGGCCCGCGGCGTCCTCATCTCATCCAGCCAGAATCTTCTTATGCAAGCCCCGTTTCGCAAAATGCGGCAAATGCGCGCCGTCGGACCCCTTTTGTTCGTGCGATTTTCTCCACGTTCGGACGGGCTGAACTTTTGCGCGCATGCGATGTCGCGTGGACATCGGGGAACCATTGACAACGCGTATCGTCAGTCACGTCACGGCGGTCAGCTGCAGACCTACGTTCTGTTTTGATAAACTGCCGAGTTCAGACGCGTCTTCACCAAAACAGTTTTTATAGTTTGTGTTTAAAAAAAAAAATGTTTTCACTAAGGCGACTCCATCGAGGTGCATGCGAAGCGGAACGGCTGTGCTAATTTCTCATTTGCGGAAACGGCATATATATATATATATATATATATATATATATATATATATATATATATATATATATATATATATATATATATATATATATATATATATATATATACACACAATGAATTCGCACGTGCTCTATAGATTTCCTGGTCCGGATCGTCTCGGTATACCGTATACGAAGTATTGTTCTCCCTCTCTCTCGTAAACTTGGCCTCGTATAGCACCAGTGCTGACTGACCAAAGGAGCGTCCCGCCGACCGCTCGGCATGTGGCATCACGAAAGTCGGGTCTATTGCGTGTGGCTTTGCATTCGTCGCTCTATATTTGGAAGGCGTGACCGCGCGGCGCAGCTGCCGCCCGTACGTAGGTGCGAGGGCGCCTCATGCCCTTCCCTCCTCCATTCCTCGTCCTTCTCAATAAGGATCGCGTGCCCATCTATCTTTAGGCGCTCCGTTTTTATGCGGAGGAGAACCATGCAGATCTATATATGCGTACGTTGCATATCGCCTTACCGGATCCGTTACGTGCATGTGCATAGTGCGCGCTCTCGTTCCCAGCAGCGCATTCTCGACGTTCCGCGTGCTTCACTTGCACGTATTACACACGCGGATGCACTGACCGCACGGGCATGTGCGTGCAGCATCGAGGTGCTCGTTTTTATTTATTATTATTATTATTATTATTATTATTATTATTATTATTATTATTATTATTATTATTATTATTATTATTGCAGGTACGCGCGGTGCTCGTCGAGTGCGCGTCCCAGTCGCCTAACGTAACGTTATAATCCGTTAGTATTCAGTTTGCGAACCTGGAATGGCATAAAGGGGTAAAAACAGGCTCGCGGTGACTGGCTCAGGTGTTTCGCAAACGTATACGCTTACCCGGATACGGGCAGAGCACGCACGCGCGCGCGCGTCTGGCCTTTGTCTTTGAAAGCTGTTTTCGTGATGCGTGTGGTATTTCAATTAGAAGTATGTACGGCCTCTCGCGAAACTGTCCTATCCGCACGCGTCCCAGCGCCGCGATCCGAGAAGGAGGCCGGTGTAAATAATACGCAGTCGCTGCGCATGTGTGTGTGTGTGCGCCTGGCAGGCGACGGCAGTGAGGCGAGTTTAGGGTTGACTTGTGCGCAGGGAAGGGATGCGGCGAGGGGCGGTGATGACGTGTGGTGGAGGGCGCGTGCGTTGACGATGATGAGCTTGCCGGACCGCTTCTCCGGACCCCGCCGTCCTCGTCCCGACTGCATGCAGGGTTGAACGATCGCGTGGCTCTTCCATAGCTTTATGTGGCCCCTTGGTCGAAAAAGAATGGAAAAATAAAGTAGAGGCAAACCCGCACCACCGTTAAGGTATAACGGGTATAAAACCGAATATAAGATAAATGAAAAGGGGCCGCCAAGGCAGCCCAAATCGGCTCTTCCATAGCGCGGCAACCTCGGCATTAAAGGGCAGCCGGGCCGAGTTAAGAATTGAAGGCGCCGTGCTGTCCGCGCGTCTTCTTGCGGCGGGGCTCGCGCGCTCCTTGGATGACGCCGCGCCGTCTTTTTTTTTTTTCTTGTGTGTGTGTGTGTATGACGCACGCGCCGCGTATGCGCGTGTCAATTGCCTTCCGGTGTCGCATGTCTCGGCGTGTTCCTTGGTTACGAAATGGCCGCCGCTTGTTCCGCGTCTATATTACGCTCGCTTATAAACGCGCCTGCTGTAGTGTCGCATTCGGCGCAGCGGTTTTCAGCCGGCGCTGCTGCTCATTTCCTTTGGCCTCGGCTGCAGGCGGCGTGGAGTTCCCGCTTTGAAGTTTCAATTGCAACTTGTTTCTCTCCGTCAGCGTTACGCCTGTTGTTTTTCAGTTGTTTTCCTCGTTGCGCGGTCCTTTGGTTCATATCTCGAGCCCTTCTTGTTCTCTCCGAGTTTCGGTCTTATAAGGTCTCTCTACCGTTGTCGCCTGCGAAGGCATTACTCGACTCCGCGTGTGCTACTTTTCTGTGGACTCATCCCGGGAAGAAACCGGGATATATATCTAGCGCGATGCGCTGGTCGTTTCAGTTCTTCCCGTTAATAATTGCCGACCTTTTTAACACGCGCAACTTCGTTCGTGGTCTACGCGTACGCGTAAACGCAGAAGCGTCGGAGTATATGCAAGTTGAAACCTCGACTGAACGAAATCCGATTTAACGAGGTGCTTTCCATTCTGAGACACTTGTATATTCATAGGGCATATTGCATTGAAAATGCTTTAAGGTATGTAAATCGAAACAACGAAGCGAGCTCAACTAGATTCTTGGCCGGTTTAACGAAGTTTGGGACGGCCCAGGGAGGGGACCGTATATTGATTAAATATTGCCTGTCCGGGTTTATAGTTCTCCTGCGAACGAACTCGTATACACTACGCGCCCGTCGGCTTCGCCGGCTACGATAAGTGCGTACGCAGGCAAAACTTGCATCTCTTAAACTTTTGCTCTTGCAGATATATAGATACCTTATTCTCGTCTTAGTTATTCGTGGTTTAACGAAGTTTTCGATTTAGCGAAACGCTCCCCGGATCGTTAATGTAGCTTCTACTTGCAAAAAGCGTATATATGCAACGGCCCACAAGCTCAGCTGACTCTTCCACTTCCTGCCGGCCCCGTCAGCGAGAAGCGAGACACGTACATAGCCCGCTATGGGTGCGACAGGCGTAACCACGCTGCTTCCGGCGTATTTCGATCGATTCAGCGTAACCTGACCCTCGCGTAACAGTATACCGTACGCCTGATTTACGAGGACGCATCCTCTCGCAGACTTCGGACTCGGACGTGCACGCCTCTCCGCGGTGCTTGGCGCGGCGAAGTTCGATCAGCGGAACTTTCCGCGTGCCGTTCTTATATACGCGGAACAGTTGTGGAATCGTTGGTGCGGGTCGGACTGCCGCAGTGCTTCTCTAAGGGAGGTGCGTAGAAAGCGGGTAAACCTGAACCGAAACCGTCAGCCGCACGAGCCGATAGAGCGTCGACATTGACGAAAAGGAGGCGAACGAAGGAGAGAAAATGTCGGAAGCATTTCTACGTGCCGAGCACGCATTGCAACTTCGCTTGTATACCCCCCCCCCCTCCCCATTCACGTTTCTCCCCTAATGTGCCTGTCGATATGGGCATGTATAGGCAGCTCCTATAGACGCGCGACGGGGTGGATGCGAGTCCTATACGAGCCCCGCGCATCTCGTACACACTCCTGTCTCGGCAGCAGCAAAATTTGCATGCCTGCCAGCGGAGTTTAAAGGCGGCGCGCGCACTTTTTTTTTTCTTACTACGCGCTTCCCGCGAAGAATGGCTGCTGCTGCTGCTGCTACTGCTCGTCTTCGTGCACGTGGTGCCACGCCACTCGGCAGACAGCCACGGTCGGCGAGCTTGCGCGGGCCCGTGACGACACTCATTCCACGCACGCGCGAGGTTGCCGAGGGGGATGGAAGTGGAGCGAAGGTCGAGTGGTACTACTACTACCACTGCTACACGGGCGGCCAAGGAAGAGGCAGGCGATTACTCGATGAGTCGCCGCCGGCGGCGGTGGCGGTCTTCCTGGAACCGCCGCTATATGCGCAACTCGTGGGGACGAGTTACCCAATACTCGCGCGGCTCTGCCCCCCCCCCCCCCCCCCCCGTATACGCTTGCGCCCCGCTACGCTCTGCCCAGGGGGTCTGCAACGTTAACGGGCAGCAGCGGGACCGGTTCCTCCGTAACGGCGCCGCCGTCAAGGGCGCGCACGCTATCGCGAGCTACCTTTACAACGCGGTGTGCCTTCGCATGCGCGATGATCGGCGACCCATTGGGCGAAGGATTCCCGCTGCCCTCGGCTACGCGGTGTTGGTGCTGGATAATGCGTGCCCCCCCCCCCCCCCTCCTCTGTCTCTCTTTGTGCGCCTCGCCGTGCGGAAGCTCATCTCGCACGACGGTCGCTCCTTCGACCTTGGCCCTGAAGTGATCTTGCCGCGCAGCGTGCGATTTCTGGGTCGTGCTTTTATAGCGTGCTTTTATAGTGGTGCGTGCGTGAGGCGGAGGGCTCTTTTGTCATTAACTCGACTATCGGTTGCAGTTTTCTCGATGGTTTGGCGTCTCTCTCTCTAGGCGTGTTCTCTTAAACCATACGAGAGCATATATATATACGCTCGCTTTGCTGCGTGTAGGAATCCTGGATCATGTCTGCTCTTTGGTTCGTGCGCCTTCAGGTGGACCCTGAAGAAGCTTGTGGAATGGCAGTCACGTCTTGCGCCCATCGGCGGCTGCCGTCGCAAGCGTTGTGGAGCGCCATCTCTCGGCGCGATCGACTCCGGGACATTTCGGAGCGCCGCGTCGTTTTCCATCAATTTCTTTCCGCCCTGCCTGTCGCGGCGGCGGTTGTTGTTATTACGCCGGCTGGCCCACATTTCGCGCCAGGTATAGATCTGCCGCCCTTCTTCCTTCCCCGAAGAGGTCGGCGCACGCTGCCCCAGAAGATTGGTGCCGTACTTTTTGAGATCTCTGTGTCTCTCTCTCTCTCTCTCTCTCTCTCTCTCTGTGTGTGTGTGTGTGTGTGTGAGGTGAGAGAGAGAGAGAGAGAGAGAGAGAGAGAGAGAGAGAGAGAGAGAGAGCTGTACGTACGTAAGCGGTATATAGTTCGCCGAGTCGATCGCGTCTCATTCGCGAGCGTGTTGCCATGCGGGCCTGCCTTCGGTTCCCGCGGCGCCTACACAGCGGGGGGCGGCTATGGCGGCGGAGGCAAAGGGCGCTCGTGTGATGTCTCGTGCGGCGAGCGTTTCCTGTCTGCAGCGCGCAGTCTCGGTCGCAGCTTTTGTGCATCGCGTGTATTGCGCAACAAGCGCCCAGCGAGCGTAGAAAAAAATGGCCAGGCTTAGCTTGGTTAAGCCAAGAATGCGTTGCATATTGCGCGAGTTGGGACCCAGCTTTTCCCCCCGGCTGTCGTGACGTCACGTCACGTGGTTGCGCTAAAGGTCAATGGTGGCTGCCCGGCCGCGCCCAAGGGCTGAACTGAGTGATTGCAATATGCAACGCATAAAAAAAAAAAAAAGATGGTGACATGATGACCGGCTTGCACGAAGTATTTTTGCTAGAGGTTACATTTACCTGCAATACATGAGCCGTCGCGAGGCGTGAATTGCCGCTAAATGGCCGTTCACGAAAACACGTGGTGTGAAAGTATATGGCGCCTACACGCCGACACGGGCGGTACTTCCAAACGCATCCGTGAACGCGCATGTGAGCAAATTACAAGGCAAGCTTGCGTGCTTGCGAACCTCAAAAAGCAAATAAGCTGGAAGCTGCCTGGCTGTCCAAGTGTGTAAGGCTGCGTACCACAATCCCGCCAAAACGTTCGGGCTTGAGCCACACCGTTTCTATTAATTCACGTGGAATTACTTTCTACCCCAACCGCCCCGCCCCCTACTCCCCAAGTAATAAGTAATGATAACAAAATTTTAAAAAAAGAAGGCGGTGCGAGCTGTCGCAAAGGCTTGTTACATACAGGTCGAACGGAGCGGTGCCGCGCAAGGCACGAGAGACGCTTTGGAGGCGCAGGCGAGCGCGTCAGACCCGCGGCCTCTTCGCACTCGAAAAGCGCTTTCGACACCGCGTGAAGAAACACCTCGGCATGCGTGCACCTCCGAGGCTAGGCTCCTTCGTTGCGCCAAGCATAGAGGCGCCCGAAACATGCGTCGAGCCAGCGCGTTCTTCGCACCTCTACGCAACGCGTTAACCGCGCTGTTCACCGCATGCCTGACTGAGCGGCTGCGCGTGTTGTTGTGGCCTGCTGCATCCTCGAGCAGCAGCAGCAGCAGCGACGCCCGACCGCGGAAGCGCTGGCATGTCATGTGTCGCATCACCCGTCCGTCCGTCCGCTGCGTGTGTCGCGTGTATACGAGCGTCTCTCTGTCTGTCTCTCTATGTGTGTGTGTGCGTGTGCGACATGTGCGGTCGTAGTGGTGGGGACGCATGCGTAGAAGGGCGTGCCTCGTTTGCGTGGGGGTGCGCGCGGTAAACGTCGCCGACGCTGAATAATTTCTGCGGCCTCCGTGGCTCCGATGCGGGGCTGCTCCTTCCGCGCGCTCCACCTGCCCCCCCCCCCCCGTATACGCGGATGGGCATGGGCGCGGGCGCCATGTGTCCCCCCCCCCTCTTTCACACACACACGCACGCACAATCCTCGCCTGGGGCTTGGGACCGGGGCTTAAAAATAGAACGGCTCCCATTGTCTCATACGTCGATGATGGCTCTGTTTTTTTGAGTCTGATGACGTTGCTCTGGCTGCCACATGGAGTCGCATTGGTGGTTGGGGTTGTTTTGTCAAGTGCACGCGCTTCTTGTGGAAGGAAAATGTGCACGTCATGTGTGTAGCGGTCGCACGCGTAAGGCTGTGCTGGATGTACGCCGCTCTGCTGTAGTGGAATCGCGAACTAAGCTGAAGCGATTTTCTTGTGCGTGAGAACTGTACGTAAGTGTAAATATTCTGTTGTGACGTATATGTGTCGTCACTACCGGTCTTTTACTCCCCCGCTTTTGCTCCCCGTTGTTGAGGTGTCAACCCGTTATGCGTAGACTGTTGCAGTGCGGCGAGGATCTTCTTTCTTGCTTCGTTGTAATATTATTTGTGCGATAATGCAACCAGTCGTTGCTACTGTGCTACAGGAGAGTATGCCAACGGGACCAAATCTGTTTCTTTATATAGTTAACGGGGTTTCACAGTGACCACTGCTACAAAGGATATGCCCCATATAGTAAATTATTCCGGCCTAATTTAATTCACCCAACGTTATAGTCGGAGCACGACTGTTCTAGCATTTTGCATACATACATGGGTGACGCTGATGTCTGCCGGGAATCGAACAGTATGGACCTCGCTGAGTGCCGTTGTCACTACGTCACCGCATATGGATTTCTTTTTCTTTCTTTCTTTCTTTCTTTCTTTCTTTCTTTCTTTCTTTCTTTCTTTCTTTCTTTCTTTCTTTCTTTCTTTCTTATTCTTTCTTTCTTTCTTTCTTTCTTTCTTTCTTTCTTTCTTTCTGTTATTGGTATTTTGTTGTTATTTTTTGTGTGTGTGCGGGGGGGCTTGTCGCGGCCTCCTTTTTCATATACCGCTGTAGAGTAATTGCGTTAGAAATCGCGAGCTTTCTTCTGCACACAAAGACGTGGGTGGCGATACGGCTCGCGACATCCTGCTCCTCCTTGGTCGTCATCGAGGTTTTGGAGAGAGAAATGTATGTTTCACACATACCCCGTCGCAACATGAAAGGCGAGTCCCGGCCGTCGCCGGGTGAAGGGGGGGCTTCTTTGGCATGGAGATGTGTCGCAACATGCCGCGCCGTGTTCAAACGGCTGAACGGGGCGCCCTTTCTTTTTATCACTCTTCAATTTTTCTTTCTCTATTTCGCTTCCTTCCCGACTCCCACGCTGTCCTGAAATCCAAGGCAAATAGCGGAGGCCGTTGCCGCGGCAACCCAAGCCGCTGGCCTCGCATCACCGCTGCTATATTTCATATAAGTCTTTCTTTCTTTCTTTTAGGCGTAAGATTTTTCTAGGTGCGTAGGCGGATTTTAGTTTATGGTTGAGCTCTTCAATCAATTCATTTGCGAAACACTTCGTTGACGCAGAATGTTCCAGAATTTGTTTTTTTTAAGTGAACTTTGCGGTGGTTGTAAAATAGAAAAGGGAAGATCTTGCTTGAGCGGAAAATATTAGCGGGGACGGCCGACCAATGGCGCAAGAACTCCACCTAAAAGCGAAAAGCTTATTGAAATGCTTCGCCGGGGCGGCCAGATTGGTAAAGCGTCGCCTTACGCATTTTTGTGTTAATGTGTGTGTGTGTGTGTGTGTGTGTGTGTGTGTGTGTGTGTGTGTGTGTGTGTGTGTGTGTGTGTGTGTGTGTGTGTGTGTGTGTGTGTGTGTGTGTGTGTGTGTGTGTGTGTGTGTGTGTGTGTGTGTGTGTGTGTGTGTGTGTGTGTGTGTGTGTGTGTGTGTGTGTGTGTGTGTGTGTGTGTGTGTGTGTGTGTGTGTGTGTGTGTGTGTGTGTGTGTGTGTGTGTGTGTGTGTGTGTGTGTGTGTGTGTGTGTGTGTGTGTGTGTGTGTGTGTGTGTGTGTGTGTGTGTGTGTGTGTGTGTGTGTGTGTGTGTGTGTGTGTGTGTGTGTGTGTGTGTGTGTGTGTGTGTGTGTGTGTGTGTGTGTGTGTGTGTGTGTGTGTGTGTGTGTGTGTGTGTGTGTGTGTGTGTGTGTGTGTGTGTGTGTGTGTGTGTGTGTGTGTGTGTGTGTGTGTGTGTGTGTGTGTGTGTGTGTGTGTGTGTGTGTGTGTGTGTGTGTGTGTGTGTGTGTGTGTGTGTGTGTGTGTGGAGAGATTTGCACGGTTTCTGGGATTTGCCCAGCGACGCATGCTCCAAATCAGCGCTCGGAGCGCATGTCTAAACTCGGGCGTGTCAAAAAGGGCCGCAGCGCGTCTGCAGCGTCGCGAAAGAGAAGAACGGGGACCGTGCAGTTCGGAACGAGAGCGTCCATGAGCCCCCCTTCCTCGTGCAACCGCGGCGGAGCACGCATCGCCGGTTTGAGCAGAGATCGTGTTCTCGAATTTTCGTCGCCGCCGTGCGTACGTGTGCAGCTCATCGAAGATCGTGTTGCCGAATTGTTCGCGGCGGTTGTTTACGTGTATGTAGCTATACTCGCTCCCTTGCAGGACGTGCTCGCGGGCCCGAATGCTTGCCGCGTTCGTTTGTTGTTGAGCGAGGCAGGTGTCTCGTGTTCACCTCCAGGGCCAACCGCGTGCATTGCATACGTGACACGCCGGCGTGACGCGTTGAGATCGGGCGCTGGTGTGTATGCGGCTTCGCCATTATGCTTACTTCTTAGAACGACTGACGGTTAAGCTAGTTGTAAGCTCGGCTCTATGTAGGAGCTTATATTGGCTGCTCCGCATGTATCCCTGTTCTTTTTTTCTTCTTTTGCATGCTTAATTCTTACCATTCTTAGTTCTTGCACTTCTGCTTAATTATTACCGGCGAGGAACCGATAGTCTATCGATCGATAACGACGGTTTGGCGTCATTCGAGCCAATGCACGAATGGAAAATGAAGAGTCCTTGCTAAGTACGGCCCTTGCTATGGGTATCTGGTACATAAGCTGCCTTGTTTCATTCCTCAATTCTCGTTCAAAGCCACGTCGCTTTGCAGTCGCCGGAAATTATGCGCCCCTAATTGCCGCTCTGTGAGGAAACGTTTATTGGAAACTACACGGGCCAGTCACCAACGGCGTTTCTATGTATAGGGCGGCTCAGCAGTGAAAGAACTGCGGCTGATACGCCTATGGTGGTCGACTCACCTCCCCATAAACGGCCAGAAGCATACGAATCGTAAAATTGGCGGAAGAGCTTGAAGAAAGCTGTCGCTTTAAAACGCCTTCTGAATGCGGTCCCATAAAAGCGTTGAGGCTGAGGCATGATGCAGCTTACACAATGAATAATGTATAAAGGCGGCTGGGCACTGCGCGCTATATATATATATATATATATATATATATATATATATATATATAAACACGTGAAGTGAATCATGTTAAGCAACGTCGCGCGTGTCAGCAGTTTATTGTCCTGTTATACTTATTTAGGAGGCAGTTCAGATATGTTTACATAATGTGTGCGTGTTTGCAAGCGCCCTGTCAAATGAATCTCTTGTCAGGCGTCATTGCCTGATTTTGGTCATCTTTCTGTTGAATAAGAAAATAAAGTGATAGCGTCAACGAGGCGCGCGGCATAAAAGCAAAGGAACGAAAAGGGAGCTGTGTGCAAGTATGTAGTTAACGATTGACGTGCATCTAGCAGGGGGGGGGGGGGTGAGGGGGGGCAATGGCTGCACTGTCGACGCCGCAGAAATTTGTGCGCCAAATTCAAATGAGCGCCATCTTTGACGCGGGCGGGGTCCGCTACAGCAGACGCACGAAGGACACCTGCCGATAAATATCGACAAAATTTACGTCGTGAACGACTCGCACTGCAAGAACTACTAGGTTATTTGGGTAACTCGAGCAAGAATTTACTGGCGACAGCTTTTCGTGTATGCATAATTGATGCGTCCATGCTTTCAAAACTCATTAAAAGTCTTTTCGTTTACATTATGCAAGACTCTGTGCTCTCTCTCTCTCACTGTGTGCGTGTAAGAGAGAGAGAGAATCGTTAAATCCTGCAATTTAATGTTAAAACAGGTGAGTAGTGACTGTTAATGTTACGTTTTTATGCTGCGACTGCATGATTGTTACAATACTAGCATGGTTAAGGCCTCTGTCAGTACGGCCGTATAGAAATTACGTACACGTTCCTCTCTATTATGTCCATCGCCCGTGTTTTTGACGTGCGCACGTAGCTCGAATCGAAGAAGAAAGCAGGAAAAAAAAGTAATAAGCCTGTCGCTGCACGCCATGTACGTGCTACCGCTGTCAGCCCGCGCTGACATGCCAGCGCGTGAGAGGCGCAGCCGCGGTGTGACCCGATTCACGCGCGGCGGTCGAAAATCGGACCAGTTAATTTTCCCGTCGTATCCTCCCGTCTCGGTAACGCCATGCATCGACGGTACGCGCAAAGCATTTCGGTCTACGATCCGCGCTTTGAGATCGGCGATCTTTTTAGATCGCTTTTAGATCGGTTGTTCTTTTTTTTTTTTTCGAGTCGCGATTCGAAGCTATTCGGGGAGCCACTCCCCGCGATAAGGGGTGGAACCCCATTCCTCGCCTTGGTGTGACTCGAGGCTAATTGGGAAGCATTGCATGTGAGGTGGACAAAACAGGGCGGCTGTAATTAGGCGTAGATAGCTCGGGGATGTGCGCGGGTCACTGCTTAATGCGGTCGCTATACCGATGGACTTTTGACAAGAAAGTAAAATACCGAAAGATATTTTAAAAAACGATAATTCCCCATTTACTCATGCGGCTCGTGCCTACCGACTTTCAAGCAAGCGATAAGTAAGAATAAATAAAATTAAAATTAGAGATGAAAATTACACTTTTCAAGGTAGCACGGAGATCCAGTCGTATTGAACGACATGCTTCAGAGCTATAGCGCGTAATTATTTTACACCGTGCACGTGTAAGGTGCCCACGATATGGTAGATTGATTTGTTTCATGTTCGGTTCTTAATGAAAACAATTCTCGGTAACATTTTTACGTGCGCGCGGCCAGACCACCGGTGGGCTCCTTCCGTGTGCACGGAAGCCGTGAGGGAAAGCACGCTTTACAGGTGCGCGTTGGAACGATTTTTGAACCCCCTATTCCCCCCATCCCCTTGGATTTTTTATTGCAACAGCAATTATATGGACACTCTAGTTGCATTCTTGTCGTCTCCAGGATGTTCAGTTTAAAATCCAACGGCGATAACGCCGTCGCCGCGCACAGTATGCTGTGTGCGAGTGAACGCACGCGAGGGGAGCCGACGATCACGGCTCAATCTGGTGCACGGGAGGGAGGAGACAGAGAACAAACGCGCTACCTTCAGTCGCGCGAAAGGCCGGGGCGGGGGGTGGGGGGGGAGGTGGGAGGGAGGGAGGGGGGCGGCGGCGTTGGGCTCAGGCAGCAACTGCGTATTTCGCGACCGGGCTCAAGTGGAACTGACGATCTCGGCTGAATCTCGCACGCGATGCGGAGGAAAGTGGGAAGCAGCGCGGGAGGAGGAGAGGAGGGGCGGCTTCCACTCCGCGAGCAACTGCGTACTTTGCGGCGCGCGGTCGCGCGCGACGTATCTCGAAAGCGATCTGCAGACGGCTCATACCTCTGTGCGTGTTGTTTTCTCGCCGCTGTTTGCGTTTTAACGATAGACGGCAGGAAGGTAACTTCGCTCGCTGCTGCTGCAGCGCTTCGACTGCGATGCGTTCATGCTTGCCGGTGCGCGCGCTGACAATATGCTTGTTAATTGATTTAGTAAGCGAATGTTTCCAAGTTTATGCGACCGATAAAACTGATATCCTTACTTCGTGTAGCTGTGTACTAATTTACGCGCGGCAACTATTTCATCGCCCTTGGACTATATGCGGAACCTCACGGTGATGGCGACGCCGATGGCAGAGATGCGCTGTAGTGTTCATATAACTGCTATCCCAGTGAAAACAAGCGAAAAAAGAAAAAAAAAGTGTGGGAAAACGTGTCAGTATCAAGCGTATGAAGTGTGGGAAGCCGGTCACGTAATAGATGTGGAGAGGGGATGAGAGAGCTTAGAAGAGCGTGTATGTTTGTATGTGTGGTACATATATTGACGGCGGTCTGCTCCGGGGACCTCCACCAATTGCACTCCGCTTCTCGAAGAGGCAGGACGTGTGTTGGAGTGAGCTCCTGGGCAACACTTTGCAATGTGGTGAACACGGTTTAAGTCATGGATCCGCGACCTCAAAGGTGTGCGACTTAATGCGAACGCATTTCTCTCGCATTCACCTCGCCATTCATTCATTCATTCATTCATTCATTCATTCATTCATTCATTCATTCATTCATTCGATGGCCGATTCATTCGATGGCCGATTCATTCGATGGCCGAATTTCCAGTGGGCATTCGCCTACAGTGCAAGCAGCGGTGGTACCTGTTGCTGGCGCCGGCGCCGTTCATCCGACGCACGCATGAGGCTCGCATTTTTCCGCGGCGCAGCTTGCCCCCGGAGCTGCAGATCCCGCCGCCGGAATTCTCTGGCCGCGCCTCAGCTGTTGCCGATCCTTCTTTTCTTACCCTTGTCTCCCGCTAGGCCTCCTAACTGCGTCTCCATTTGTTGCCATTACGTTGCCCGTGCCTGGCACGCACAAGCTCCGCGGGCGCGCCTGTGCCGCGCCTGCGCGTCTGATTTGTCGCGCGTGTGCGCCCGTATTGAGGCGACGGAGAGGGCACGCGCGTTATCGATCGCCGGGTGCGTGAGCGAGAAGTTGCGTGCATCGTCGCATATTAAGTGCAGCGGGTGATGTCGCGGCGGTTTAGGCGCAAGAGGGAATCCTTCAAGTGCGCATGTACACTAGCAGACGACACAACGCAGCTGCGGCAGAACGCCCACACCAACTGACGGCGAGCCGCTGCGGCAGTCACGTGACAGCACGAAAATCTCGCCTCCTCTCTTTTACTCTGCGTGTAGGTGCGAGATGTATAGCTTGCTTTTTTTCATTCGTCTGCTTCATTCATTCATTCATTCATTCATTCATTCATTCATTCATTCATTCATTCATTCATTCATTCATTCATTCATTCATTCATCCATTCATTCATTCGTCTTTCATTCATCCGCATTCATCTGTGCAGCAGTAGCTACTCGTGGCAGGTTTCTTTTCCATTACCGCCACCCATGAGATTATTTCAGCCTCTCTGACTTTCCGCTTGTCTTCTTTGCTGCCATGTTGCTTACCATACCGGTCGCATACTTGCTGGTAAGCTTCCTATAGTTCTTTTCCTCCACTGGGAATAGCAATGTTTTTCCTGCACAAATACTTGAAAACTTTCCCAGCGCATTTACTTTCTTCCACGTTACTCAGTCGCTCTTCATAATCAATTTTACTCTGAGCTTCCCTCAATTCAAAAATTGTCCAGCCCGTGCCACCCTGCACAGCTTCATTTGTAGTCTTTCCGCGAGCGCCCAATGCGAGGCGACCCCACTGACCTTTGGTTGCCATCGAGTCCTGATGGTACCCCTGATTTCAAGCAAACAACGGCATTTAAACATGCAAGTCCTTGAAGCATTACACCTTTCCTCATAGCCCGGAACACCTCATGCCTATTGTATCTTCATAGCGCTCTGTGTTTCGTTATGGCCACATTTCTCTTCCTCTTTGCTGTTATTGTTTTTTCCTGTGTTTCCATATATCTATTGCCTTCGTTTATCCATATGCCAAGGTGTTTATATTCATTTTACCAGAGTTATTTCCTGGCCTTGAATTCGCACTATCTGTTCACTGTTTTCATTGAATATCACAACACCCGATTTTCTAACGCTAAATTTCGGCGCCGTGTTTGTCTCCTCCCCTTTCTGGTCCTGTCGTCTAGCGCTGTTTGAATTTTATTGTTGCCATGGAACACCAACTCGCCCAATCCGCTGCCCATCTGCAGCTAAATTTCAGACTCAAATTATCGCCTTTTTGTCCACAGGTATCAGCCAGCTTTCGCATATCACTTTGCTTGTTAGGTGGCAACACAATGTCGTCCGCATAAAACGAACCTGGAAGCTGCTGCCCTACTACTGTACATGTCTGTTTGCGTGAAAAATGAAACCCGATATTACTTCCCTGTAGCGCCCTTTCCACCTTTACCTTGTACTTCATAAACAGCAGTGGGGATAAAGGGCACCCCTTCCTCGGTCCCTTGTTGATGTCGACTTTTTCCTTGCTGCTGATCCCTTGCTATTCAACGAAGGGGGCTTATGGAGGCGAGCGACATCCGGTGATATTGTAAGAAACGCAGCGGGTCGTGCGAGCAAGACCACAACAGCAGCAGCAACAGCAGCGTCCGGAAAGTCGGGAGAATATTCAAAGAAAGCTTCGCTTTAAAATGTCCCACTAAGTGTAACTTAAGTGGAACGAGGTTAAGAGTTACGGCAGTGACGTGTTAGATTGGATTTACGATATTGGGATCGGAGAAATACTTCTGTTCTTCGGGGAAAAAAAAAAGGGGGGGGGGGGTGTTAGAGGGACGCTAAACAGTAACATTAAATCAGGCTTAAGCGATATATAGTTTTCTTTCTGTCTCTTAAACTATGCAGTTTCATTTAGCTGGCTGGAATACTAATATAGTATAGTGCAGCAAGTGCAGTGAAAACATCCCTTTTTCGAATTTAGCGTTGGAACCTCATCCTCGGTACGTCGACCAGTGTGACGTGACGGATTTCTTCATGCTACTCGGGCGGTTTTGACAGTGTAAAAGCTCTCGGAACCTTCCACATAGAGAGTCTTGTATGGAGTTTCTTTAGGATTCAATGTCGCTCTATTTTATTTATTTTTTATCTTTGTTTTTCCTCAGGCTTTTGGCTTTTGGATTCCTGTGACTGAATAAGTTGCCGCTTTGTTCTCGCAGTAAGCGTCATCTGTTGATACAGCTCAACTTAAATGTTCCTTTTTAGTATCCCTTCGGTATGGTTAGGTCGGTGGTGGCAACGACGATTCAAGAGCGCGCTGACGTACATCTGCACCACACTGCATGGCTGCGCGGATTGCAAGCTCCGCTCCGCATCGGTGTGCTCTGCGGGGCATGCGTAGAGCGTTCGCCTGGAGAGAAATGGCGGCTTCGGTGCAGTACTTGCATGCATGCACCCCGCAGATGACGGGACTCGCTGGTGAAAAAAAATGCGAGAGGGTGTCGCAGACTCGCCGCGGTTGCCAACCCGCTGCTCTGCGCGATCGAGCGTGCGTGCAAGTCGGCAAGTTTTCTGTTCCTCAACGAAAAAAAAAAGGGGGGGGGGGGAGTTCGCTTTACTCGTGGTCGATCTTACTTTATGTCGTGCTGCCTTTGTGTGGTGTTGCGTTTGTGTTGTCGGTTCTGCCCTAAGGTGATTGAATCGCGTGTCGCCCGCGCCTTGTACTATAGCTTCTTTGACTCGAGGGCATCCGATCGATCGACAAATCAGTATTTCGGGCTGTCGTTCTCACTTCGCAAATAAATAAACATGACAATACATCTATGAACGCATCGACCGCTAACGCGGTCTGGCAACTAATCAATCGATTCATCTTTCAGCCTCGCGCAATCAATAGAGAAGGCGCGCAGCGAACAGCTGGCTTAATTAATCAACCAATCAGTATGTGGCGGCAGCTACACCGCCCGCTCCTCCCCACGTGTATACATCCATTCTCGCGCGTAGTGAGCCTCAGGAATATTCTAAGTAGATTCACGACGTCGGGGTATTTAGGTTATGACGCCATCTATTATAGCGGTAGTGTAACGGGCTAGTTGGTGTTCGTTCATCTGGTACTGTGCCGAGTAAAACTGAGCGTAGCTCTTGTAATAACCAAGATAGGACACACCAGACATTTCGCCATGTCTTCCTTGTCTGGCGTGTGCTGTCGTGTTTATTAGTTGCGTACAGCGCATTACGTGATGAATGTCATCGGTCATGCTAATTAAGCTAATGTTAGCCCAATTGGGTTAGGGGCGCGCGCGTGCTCTGCGCGCTGCATCGAACTCCGCCGACGCACGCCGCCAGCCCCGCGCTCTGTCGATTCTCGATGGAGGATGGCGGATGAGAGGGATGCCGGGAAGCTGCGCTGCGCCGTCGCCGTCCGCCGCATCCTTGGCCCGGGAAGGGATGCCACACCCTCTCGGGGGAACGGCGCCCGCTCTTCGGTGACCTACTCTGCGTGCGTGCGTGCGTGCGTGCGTGCGTGCGTGCATTGATGTGGCTGTTGTGCTTTTTCGTTTAGGCTGCGCGGCAGCCGAGAGAAGAAAACCAAATTGACTATAGTGCCAGTTTGTATCCGAACCCCCCCCCCCCCCCCCTCATCCTCCTTCTCCACTCCTCAATCCAAGGCCGCGCACTCCTTTATCACTGCCTCTTTCGCTACTCTCGTCGCAGTGGGCGCTCGGTACATTCTGGCCTGTGCCGTCTTTGCCATTTAATGCCTTCTATATAGGCACTGTTTCTATGCTTCTTCGATCCTGTCTCTGTATATTTTTTTTCAACACTTTTTTTTCTTCTCTTCGCTGGTTCTGGAGAGGGTACATGAGATCGCTTTTCCATCGTTCGGGTAAAACGTTCCCGTGGAGCTCTCTTGTTTTGGCATGATAGGACCACCCCCCCCCCCCTTCCCTTCCTCCCCAAACACCGGGCATCAATTTATTCGCCGTGGACGCGCGGTGTCGTAATCTGATTGGTGGTAATGCGATTACTTTGTAACTAGATTAGGTTGCTGTTATCCCGACGCCCATGGTCGTACGCCGACGTAGAAATAAAGGAACACGTGGGTCGGCGGCCCTCTATCGCTTTCTTTTTAATTTTTTTTTCGTGGGTTTCGGTCTCCCATCTCGCCGGTCCTCCCCGGTATTTGTGCGTACAGATGTGAGACTTTGTCAATTGCACGCTGTTGCGTATATAGCCTTGTGGATGGTCTTTCCAGTATATAGCCTTTCTTCGTCCGTGTAAATTGGCGCTGTTTTTCCACAATGCATCGATATGTATGCTCGCCCAATATGACGGCTCTCGTAAGCGCTTGTGGTGCTATAGATTAATGTATGTTCATTTTGCACGCTTGGTTCGTGATATAAAAACGCCAAAATTTCCCCCCGTATTTTGCCCCCTCTTCTTTTCAGGGTACTTCATATATATAGTTTAACTGCACGCATGGGTGATTGAAGGCGAGCTTTCCCTTTGACGGGAGAGCTATAAGAAACGGAATCGCCGCGCAGGTCCGCATAAACAACACTGGCGGCAGTTATATGCAGTTTGTTTAGTTGCGCCTGTTTTATGTTTCAGTGCCAGCGACTCCGTTATAAAGCGCGTTGGCGGGCTCTCGCGGAAGCCTTTCTGTATACGAGACCGATTGTGGCTTGCGTAAACGATTCAAAGGCGTTGTTTATCTGCTTGCGCACATGGCATGGTCGTCGTGTAGCTACGGACTCGGCAGAAGCCGCGTATCCGTATGTTAACAATGTAGATCACGCGTAGCGAGTAAGTGATGCAAGGAGATTTGTAGAGAGCATATATACCTGGACACGGTCTCCGTATATAGTCTTTGTTATACCGGCGTCCCACGGGTGCGCTTTAGCTCACGACCGAGCTGTTTCCTAGGTATTTCTCGGAATTTCTCGATCGCGATTGGCTCCTTTGCGGAGGCTGAGGAGCGAGACCATGTCGCGATCGAGAAATTTGATCCGGGTCGGGCTCGCGGTCGCGATTGAAAGTGGCCCGCATGAGTGGAGTGTCGTTCTGTATTGCATATTGTATATATATGCACGTACATCTCCTCGCTGCTGTTTTCTTATCGTGTTGCCCGCTCGTATCCGGCTGTGTATGTATATATATAACACGCATATGCTGCCGCTGCGTGTGACGCACATTGTGCATGTCGGCGGCGGGCAGGCGTCACCGTGTCACCGGAATGCAAGCAAAGGTGTACCCCGGAACCTCGTATTTCCGTCCGCGATCTGCGTGCTCTTTCCGCTCGAGGAACGCTCTGCTTTCTTGGGTCGCGTTCGGCTGCATGTGTACGCTCGCTCGTTTGCGAGAGAGGAGGAAGAAGGTGGAGGACAATGCGAACGCCAAGCAGTGCCAATCAACTTTATTATTATTATTATTATTATTATTATTATTATTATTATTATTATTATTATTATTAGTTTTATTACTGTTACCGTTCTTTCTTTTCGGGTTGTACCCGAAAAGAATATATATATATATATATATATATATATATATATATATATATATATATATATATATATATATATATGTGTGTGTGTGTGTGTGTGTGTGTGTGTGTGTGTGTGTGTGTGTGTGTGTGTGTGTGTGTGTGTGTGTGTATATATATATATGTGTATGGGCCCGATTTTTATTAGTCATATCATAAGAAGCCGACAAACACGCCCAAGGTTCTACTAGGACACATATATACCCAAGAAAGTGGTTGGCGAAACAGCGCCGCGGTAGCTCAATTGGTAGAGCATCGCACGCGAAATGCGAAGGTTGTGGGTTCGGTTCCCACCTGCGGCAAGTTGTTTTTTCATCAACTTTAATTTCCATCAATTTATCGTTTCCTTATTTCATTTATTAGGCACAAGTGATTTCCCCTATGTTGTCCTTGGTGTCAGTGTTTGTTGGCTTCGTAGGATATGACTATATATATTCCTATTTATTTTCATGGTAGATTTCGTGTCACCATTTCCCGCACTCCTGTATCATGTACTCGTTATTGGAGAGGTTTATAGGTTAGGGGACGCAAGCGGCTTCTATAGGGGCCACGGTACTGCGCTGGCGCGGACCCAGACGTAGGTGTCTGCGCATAAGCAGCAACGTGCCTCCCCCCCCCCCCCCCCCCCCCCCAGTTCTTGCGTACGCTAGCCGCTTGCGTCCCCTATACTAAAACTCTCTACTCACAAGTTTATGCGCGCGCGCTTACAGCTTTTTAGAAATGCCCTGTCACTGTAATGAGTGATCGTACCATCCATATACGGTTTATGTCGCACCGCGACCATATTGCGAACTGTCTCGTATATATTAGACACGTACTTTTTTCTTTTATCTTCCTACTCGGCGCAATTCGAACGCACCCGCCGTCGCCATCTTTCCTTCATCGTCTCGCGCCTTTCTTCTCTCTTTCCTTCGCGTCGCGCCTGCGGGCGCCAGCGCCGCTTGGCTCGGGCGAATCACGGCCACTTATTTTCGGCAAATTGGCAGAGCCGCAAAGTTTGGATGGAAATAGAATAAAATTAAAAGGAAAGTAAAAAAAATATATATATAAACTCGACGCATATGACGCCTGCTGCCTTGAAATCCGGGAGCGAGTCACTCGTGAGCGGTGGCGGCTGGCATGTGTGTATCGTTTACGCTTACTTTTCCATCGTCTCATTCGTGATCTCTTTCTTTCTTTTCTCGCGCGAGGACCGCGGAGCAAATAGGCTGTGTCCATCGTCAGAACAAGCGGGGAGAAAGAGTGGGGTGGGGTGGGGGAGCAAGCGGTGGAAGAATCCGGGGGAGTGTGCAAGGGGTTCTGAGATATAACGGATGGGTAGAAGGGGGGGGGGGGGGAAGGGGAGACTCAAGGGGTTGTCCGGTCAGGGTGGGGTCCATGCGGCCATTGCCACGTTCACGCTGTCGGATTTTGGCGTCGAGAAAGGAGGAAATAAGAGTAATAACAGCGGGAACTGGCGCGTGCCGCGTTCTTTGTTCTTTTTTTTTTCTTTTCCTCCTCGTCTTCTCTCAATCGGTTTGTTTTACACTATTTCGGGGCGCAGCGCCGTCGCCGCCGCCGTCGCGGTTTCCGCCGCCGCTGCAGGGAGAGGAGGCAGAGCTGCAGGTTTGGGGAAAGGGCGGACCGGGGATTTAACCGCGAGCGCTCTCTCTCATCACCACGTGCGCCACTCTTGCGTTTTGACGTCTTTTGCTCTTTTGTCCGTAATGCCCGGCTCTTCTTTTACTCTCTCTCTCCCCCTCCCTGCCTCCCTCGCCATTTATGTAGCGGCCGTGCGTGGCCCTCCGGTCTGGGCCCGTGGCTTGGCAGTATAGTACTGGCAGCGAGAGCAAGCCGGAAAGGACAGACGTGCCGCTCTGCCTCCCCCCCCCCCCCCTCCTTTCGGTTCCGTCTCGTGTTCGCCGACACCTCACCGCTCGCGCCGTCTCTTTTGTTTGTGCGCCTTTCTTTCCCGACGTCTTCGCTGGAGCGGCTTTTGTTTGTGCCTTCATTTTCGCCGCTTCCTGGCAGTGCAACGTGTCTCCGTTGGAGGAGTGATGGGAGTCCCTGGCTGTAGTGCAAGTTTGAGGAAGGTTGGGGAGGCGGATGGAGACGGCGGTCTCGCGCGCGACGCTCTTTATTTGTTGTTCTTCAACGTCCCCCCCAGCTGCATCACGGCTGCATCCGTGGCTGCGTTGCGTATACTCTTGCGAGGTCGAGGAGGAGTCCCTTAGCGCAACGAGGTTAAGGTTAGCTCCCGTGCCGGTGTGGTTAGGAGAAGTATACAGCCACTGAAAGGAAGCCCTGCGCGGAGCGCGGCCGCGAAAACTTGGTCGCAGTAACGTACGTAATTGACGCCAAGTTTGCAACGAGCTTTGTCCCGCGTGCGGTGGTGGCTCTTCAGAGTCTTGTCTCTATAGGGTGTCACTCAAGAGCCGCTACATTGGCGACAACCAGATACACGAAAGTGCGACTACGTACTCGGGTAAACAGAATAAAGAGCTATAGACTCCCCCTTAACCGAAGAGGGGAGTCTGTGTGGCAGCTCAGGCTGCAAAACGAAATTCTGCTCCAGGCTCGGACCGAATCACATGTGCTATGATCATGAATCTCAGGGACAAAGTAATTGAGGAAATCGCCTTCTGCTTTAACGAACATTACTGATCCAAAGGTTACGTTCCGACCGAATTGTAGGAAGCCGAAATCATCACAATATCCAAACCGGGGAAGAAATCCACCCTCGAGGCGCTTAGACCCATACCACTCACGTCGTGTATGGGTAAGCTTTTCGAGCGAGTCATGCAAACACGACTACTGAGCTATATAGAAAAAGATCTCTTCCCGGCTACCATGTTGGATTCACATCACATCAAATGAAAGACTCTTAGGACTCGGCGTGCACAGCACATACGCCGAGCTAAAGGCGGCGGTGTACTTCTATCACAGAGAAACCGGCTGAGCCAAACTCGGTCGGGCAAAGAAATTCTCGCCAGATTAGCAGTACCGCCGTACCCGCAGCACTTCGATGAGGCCCTCGTAGCAGCACCGCAAGACATCCGCGGTATGGTCTCGGTCGCACCACCTCAAGAACATGAACCGAGACCGTAATGCCGAAAGAAGGGCAGAAAGAGTCAAGTGGCTCAATAACTAAATAAAAGACAACACTCACGACATGTATACAGACGTTGCCAGGTACAACTGGGGGGGAAATGCGCAGCAATAGTGATAGACTGGGATATGAAGACAGTCATTCAAAGGAGCCTCTGTGTACACGTCCCCAACCACCAAAGCAGAGTCCGTTGCCATAGCTTTGGCCTTCGAGAGCAGGAACACAGGGGAAAGCAGTGAATCATCGTCACAGGCTCCCAGGAAGTGCGCCGGCTTTATATATGAACGGCCGCCTACGCGGCCCCTACCCACAACAGTCATCAAACTACTGGGGCGTTAATTAACCCAGAAACACCGACTGGTCTGGTGCCCGCCACACGCCGGGCTCGAAGGGAACGAAGGGACAGATGCTCTAGCTCGACAACTTGTCAGCCGAGCGAAGCATCTCCACCCCGTCAACGAAACTCATTTAACAACTTCAAAAGGCATTCTCGCTCACCAGCGGTTGGGCCACGGACCTCCGTAAAATACAAACGGCTGTCTTTCAAAATTAAACAGTTTATTCGACGCTGTACCGAAACGCTTGTCCGTGGTGCGGCGGCTCGCCAGCATTGTACCACATCTGAAGGGGGTGCGATAAGAAGCCCGGAAATTTAGAGACTTTCCTGGGCGACAAAGTGGTAAATAGCATGGAGCAGTGGGAGTCACAGCTCGCCAGCTTTGACCAGCAGGTGCAACTGGCGCTTCTGGGTCGCGTCCGGCGGGCGGCTGAAGCCAGTGGAGTCCTCCCCACCTGTAACGTTCCGTTCCCATTTCGCTTTTCCGCCCTTTGCAAGAATGTTAGTTCTTCCTGCGCGCTTGAACGCGGAGTTTTATTTAATCGGTGTTGTCTCTTGTGCTGCGAGCAACCGGCTGATCCCGTTTTAATGAACCTGCATGGAAATCTCAATTTCACGAAAACGCAGTCGTTCTTTGTTTTAATTTTTTTGTGTGCGGTGCTGATTACACGAAAGCGTCCCCCTATTGGCAATTCCAGAATGCGTTACTTGTACTGGCTTGGACTAAACCTGGGAATGTTAGCCAGCAGCGGTGGCGCCTCACGCCTTTGTTGGCGGATGTGGAACATCCTTTTTTGTCGCAGGCTTCACGTGTAAGTGACCTTTTTTGGGGGAAGGCAGCTGGTTAAGTTACCTTCACCCTTCTACAAGAACCTATCTACTAGAACTAAACCTGGGTTAGGCCCAGGTTTAGTTCTAGTAAATAAACATAAACAACCCCGAAAGTGGATGGGAGAACGGTGCCGCGGTAGCTAACGTGGTAAGAGCTTCGCACACGTAATGCGAAGACTTAGGGTCGTACCCCACCAGCAGACAGTTGTTTCTTTCATCCATTTTCATTTCCATTAATTTATCATTTCTTTAATCGAATGAATAAGTACATGTAATTTCCCCTATGCTCTCCTTGATGCCCTTGTTTGTTGAATTCTTATGATATGACTGATAAAGATCGTGCCCTCGGTTTCCTTTCTTCTCGTTCTTTACGTGGTCAATGTGTCTTGAGATAAAAACAAATGAGAGTTCCGTTAGTGAGTCGGGGCCGCACCTTTGTTTTCGTAGCTGATACGTGTGATAAGGTCGTCTGCGTCCGATGACTGGTGCTTGTTCATGGTTGCAGTACGCAGTGTTTTAGGTACGGCTCGGGCTTGCGAATGCAGCGGGAGTTGGAACCTCCAATAGTTCGTCATGGTAGGCTTGGGAATGTGCATCACCGGTACACGAATATGCATTGCGATGACCAGAGCAAATAGTTCGGTGGGAGAAGGAAAACGAAATTTAGGCTGAGCATCAGCCGAAGCGGAGCGTGCTGCTCTTGCTCCAGCGAAAGACGCATGCGCGGTTTGCAGCGCGCGGAAGCAACGACGTTCCCGACTCCTTCGCGCACTCCGAGAATGGACGGACGTGCTCATTCCGCGGAGTTGCGAAAGCCCGCGTCGATGCGAAAAAAAAGTAGGAAGAAAGTCCTTAACGGCAGAACGGCCGTCATTGTCGTTGGCCACCCGCGCGTATAGAGCGGAAGATTAGGCGACCGTTTAGTCGCGGGGTGCCTCCGTCCAGTACGCATATGTAGTTCGAGCGCGTACACGTGACGCTCGCCTTGGACGACAGCGCGGGGAGCGGCTGCGCGCGCACGAGAAACGCAAAACAGCCGAGGGCGCTAATCAGCATCGCGGGTGCACCCTCCGTCTGTCTCCGCGCCATCAGCCATGCATTCAGCTGCTGCAGCGCTGCTGTGGCCGCATGCCGCGAAGAAGGGTGCCCCTGTTTTGAATGCGCGCGTCCTCGAATGGGAGGGGGGGGGGGAGAGGGGGAGGAAGCGACGCCGTTAGCGCAACAGGAATGGCGATGGGGAGAGGAGTGCTCCCTTTTTTTCCCCTCTCTCTTCGTCGACCCGTCCCGACAGAGCCCACACTTTCGCCTGGTGCTTCTTCCTTCGCTGCGTATACTTCTTCGCCTACCACGACCTAGTGTCTCTTAGTTGCGTGCATAGCTGCAACACCAGGAGTCGCCGGCTGCATGCTGTCTCTTGTAGGAGCAGATACGTCCTGCCAGTTTTCAGAATTTCGGCTATGCTCGTCGCGGTCGGTGTGTGAACGGCGATCGGTGTTCCAGTTAACAATCGTGCAGGGATGTCAGGCGCCTCCGGTTCCTCCCCTTCTTTTCTGCGTTGGCCTTTTCGTTTAAATTTCTCCTTTCCCGTTCGCTTTCAAGGGTCGGGTAGGTGAGTCGAACACCGTTCGACTGCTCGTTTCGCAGCGTTCTTGCAATGATGATGTACTGTAGGGCCGTGCGGGATAGCTGTATTACGAGCGGCAGCGGATCTAATAGCGATTACGTGGCTTCCTCGTACCCGCTTGACGAAGTACCCGCGTACGTCGTACCCGCTTATACGCTCCCATTAAAGTTTTGTGTGCTGTTTTACACGACCTCCGAAGCGCCGCCGCTCAGTACTCGATAAAAAAAAAAATCTCTATGAAAGTACAAAATACCATTCCGTCCCGGCCATGGCCACGTGTCAAAAAAAAAAAAAACGTTTCTCCGGGAGGCGTCGTCCTGTCATTTGACCCGGGATGCAGGGACGCAGACGCTGCACGCTTCTGCGATCTAGGGATTTAGAGGAGCGATGGGAAGGATGAAGGGGAGCGCCCATGGCGTCGCTCTTATACAGCGTCTTTAGGGGGATTGCTTTCGCGCGCGCCGGGCACCGTTCCCTATAGTACTTACCCCTCCATCCGACTTCCCCCCTCCCTCGGATTCCTCCTCGTGCTCCCCCCCGCCGGGGAATCGCTTCCCGCTTTTGTGCGCCGCACGCGAGCTCTTCGGTGGCGCCTCTTCGGCGCCTGTCCCGCAGCTTGACTGCCACGGGCCTGTACGCGTGCTTCTTAGGGAAGGAAAAACGCGGAACGCTTTCTATACTCCCCGCCCCCCGCGGTCGCCTGGTGTTCCCTTTTTTTGCCGCTTTCTTCTCTCCTCAGCCCTTCTCATCATCGCTCTTCATCCTTGAACCGTTGCTTCCTCCGAGCGACCCGAATGCCTCGATCCTTTCTTCCTCCCTAATGTACCTTTCATTCCTTCTTTCTCGCTCAACTTTGACGCGCGTCCCTCGATCATGAGCGCATCTGTAGCTGCGTATACTGTACGTCTGCTATTTCCCGACAAACTAAAAATGCCCCCTCCCCCGCTCCCCCATTTCCTTTCGTCTGGTGCGGTTGGCTTTGCCGCCGTCAGCGTATATCGCCGCCTTTTTGTGTGCTGCTCGGCGCCGAGTCGGCCGCGGGCCGTGCGTTATCTCCCATTTCATTGTTAACTCGCAGCTCGTGTATTTACTTTATCCCCGCTCTGTCGCATCGCGTGGACGTCTCGTTTCTCCACGCGCGGACATCGATCACATTAGCGCTTGGACCGTGTCCCATTCAGTCAACCGTCTTGGGAAAGATAGCGCCGTTTCTCTTCGGCCAACGATGACCTCTGTTGCGCGCGTGCCTCTGTGCAAAGATGCTGTCTCGTACACGACGTCGGGAGCAGGCGTATACTCGAATGGCTCGTCCGACATGTCCGTGATGAGAATTGAAGGCCGCACGCCTTCTTGTGGGATTGCGTGTATAATGGGAAGCGCGCAGCTTGCTTGTAGGTGTACTGCTGCGTATACAGTACTTGGTTTAAAGGCGCATGTCAACGTGGTCGCGGCTGCAGCGTCCCGGATCCTTTCACCATTGCTTGATAATGTGTGCATCGGTGACACGTCTATTGGGCCGGGAGAGCGCGATGGAACACCCGCCGCCTGTGGGGTGTTCTTTCGGTTAGCGTGGATGAGAGTTGGCTAGAATCATCTCGGCAACATGACTTCGCGAGGCCGTTGAGGACCGTAGGTGGGCGCACGTGTAGGAGAAACGGGGGTTTTGGGGGTGAGAAAAAGGAAAGGTTGGTCGGGAGGCGTATTTGGAATATCCAGAAGGTACAACGCATGGCAACCGCAGCACCACGCTATTGGCTTACGAGCCTGCGGGACGCCGTGATGTCACTCCTAGCAACGGCGCCAAGCGATAACTCTCGTTCCCGGTGCTCTCCGTACAAAAATCCCTCACGTGACCTGATAATAGGTGCCTAGGGACAGGATTGTTTACGGTTTTTGAGAAGGCATGATGGTGGCGCCGAGCGACGCCGTGGCGTGTTCGTTCTCGGCATGTTCGTTCTCCGGCTCGCGCGGACCGTGCGTTGTTCGACGTTGCTTATGTGATCGTGCTTGCGTTGCTTGTGTGTTGGTGGTAGGTTCTGTGTTACTTGGCGGAAAGCCGCGAGTAGTGGTGGTGCGGCAGTGCGACTTTCGCCTCGGTGAGCTCTGGCAGTACAGAATCTGCGTTGTGACCCGTGCTTCTAGCGCCTCGGCAGCGAAGTTCTGCGAACCGCGATGTGGCGTCGCCGTGTCCGACTTTGCTTAACGGACATTGAGGGATGTGCTGCTCGCTACAAGTCATGTAAATGCGACTGCGTCGATCGCCCATGCACTGTTCAGCGCTGATTGTGTACACAATTAAGTGTGCTGTGCTTGAAACGAGTGGTGCAGCCGTGCAGCGGGGGGTGGTGGAGGAGCAGAGTGGCTTAGGGGTCTCCATTTGCACGTTCACAGATATGTGCTCCCGTTTTGGTCTCATTAGCGGCTGTCGCGGGATTGTGGTGTGCTCCTTGCCTAGTATGAAGTTTACGATGCTAACACACAGCATGTTCGCGTTTTTCCGTGCTATGTGTCATTTGCATGATGACCGAGTTGAAAACAAGGCATATGTCTGTGTTGTTTGCATTTGTGTGTTGTAAATTACTTCCTATTGTGGAAGTTCTGGCAGTCTTAAACATAAACGTAAACATATAAACATATTTCTGTGTGACTGAAATTTTGAATTTCCCATAATAGCCTTTACGACTGATAAGCGGGCTACACAGCCTGTGTGAATCAGCTACCTTTTGTTGCGACCCTCTTCCATGTGGTAGACTGATGCATGGTGCGCGTTTATTTCTGTACTGTTGTAAAAACCATTTGTTTATTCACCCATGGAGTACAAATGTACTGCTTCTTCGCCGCAGTACATTTTAGTTGCGCGCTGAAGGATACTAAAAGTGGGAGGGGACCGCTATCACCCAGCATAGTATGTCCACTCAGGCGACCTGAGAGGCGGCGGTTGCGCGAGTGTATAATTAAAGAACTCTTTTTATGTCCAGTGACAATTGCCCCTTTCCCCTTTAGTATGCTTCACCGCAGTACATAGGAGTATTGCGAAAAAGGTAATCTTAAAAAGCTCAATTATGCAACGTTTCTTTCGTAGCTTGCTACACCGCAATACAGGGGTGTAGCATCGTGCAGTAAAGCATAATAAGAGTGGAAAGGGCACATAGGTTTACTCATTATTTTCAATTGTGATATAATTTGCAAGTGCATCTGTGCTCTTGGTAAGCTTTATTGACAATTCTTTGTACATTACAAATTCATATTGCCAGGAAGCTTACTAAGGCACATTCGCCATATTGTAATGCATTATTCACCTTCAATGCAGGAGCACAATGCGGATTCATGCCTATGCTTCTGGCTGGACTGCACGTGCTCTTTGAGAACTGATTCGTTGTTCATAAGTGCACTGGTACTTACTCTAAACTGGAGGGCTGAAGTTGATACGGAAGCACAATCTTTATTAAGAGGACAAGATGTTGCCAAGGTGGTTGTAGCACAGTTTTTTTTTCTTCGAGGTACCTTTTCTACTAGAAGCTTCCATTGCAGTGTTTCGAGCCTCTTTGAGCCAGCACATAGTCTATATAAACATCGGACACCGATTGGGAACATCACCTATGCTCTCTGCAGTAAGCTGCGCACAGGATAAGTTCATGCCTATCTATAGAAAAAAATGTAGCATGACCAGACTAAAAGGGGGTGGGCTGCAGCAATACTAAGTGTTAAATGTTGCCTTATCCTTTCTGTTGAGTTTTCTGTTTTGTGCTTTTTATTATGGATCCTCCACAATAACCATTAGAGTGCCGAACGTGAGCTTGTTGGTCTCAGATCTCATGGTTGTTACTAACAAAACAGTGTGATAAACAAACAAGGGCTTGGAGGCATCCTGTCACCTTGCTTATCTCATGGTGTTGCTTCATGAGCACCGTAGGCCTCCAGACCAACTAGGAAGGGAAATTTGTTGCAATCACTTCAGAACTGTATTGCAACCAAACGAACAGTGCTCTCAATGACAACATTTGGACAGTAGAGTGCTTGCACCCAGCAAAGTCTAAGAAGGAAGCATTCAGGATGTGCAAGTGGGCCTTTTGAATCTGGCATCATTGTTGAAGGGGCTTTGCCTGCTACCCTCTTTATGGATACACAAAGATGATTTCCTCTTTGAGAGGGATTGTTTCAGATGTCGTTACATGGCAACAATGCTGGGTGTATAGTAGCAGAGAAGCTTGTCTTTGCCCACTGTCAATAATATGTTCCTTTTCCAGTTCCTGTGGAAGTGCCTACTTTTTGTACACAAAGTGCTCTCCATGCATGCATGCATTTTTAGCTTGTAAAGATGTCTATTACCCTTTGCCTCAAGCTGGTCCTTGTTGATGTCACCCAAGAAGGCATTGTGGAGTATGGCGATGCGCACTTACAAATCAGTGTTGATGCCAGTGAAACCAGATTAATGGAGCTGCCATTTATTTCTGTCCACTCCATCTTCATCCAGTTACAATGAGCAGTTCTTTGTCCAAACAGAAGGCATATGTAGTTGGTCATGCATAGCCTACGCACTAAGATTTGTTGGCGTGCCTGAGAACCTTAGCAGTGTCTATATGCAAAAAACATTCTGATGTGTTGATGACTTCCTTCTCTTTATCACCCTTTGCCTGATGAAGCCAGCAACTTGGTCACCCGCCGTGGTTGCTCAGTGGCATGGTGTTGGGCTGCTGAGCACGAGGTCACGGGATCGAATCCCAGCCACGGTGGCCGCATTTCGATGGGGGCGAAATGCGAAAACACCCGTGTACTTAGATTTAGGTGCACGTTAAAGAACCCCAGGTGGTGGAAATTTCCGGAGTCCTCTATTACGGCGTGCCTCATAATCAGAAAGTGGTTTTGGCACGTAAAACCCCATAATTCAGCAACTTGGTCAATTAGATGTACAACAGGCTTCCCATTAGTTTTCTCAGCGTCTCCTTTACCAGGGTGCTGCTCATAGATATCTGTTTTCTTGACCTTGCACTGCACTTAAACCATGGCCACACCTGCTGAACCTATAGTATGCGATCAGAAAAGTGCTATACATCACGTTGCTCCAAACTCGTGACATGCGCTACAAGGCCTTGTGGAACACCCTCATTAATTTCCGCCCTCATCATACTGTATGAAGTTTCACATGACAAGTGCGACAATTAACATCTGCTGGTTTTTCAGTGCTATTCCTGTCCAGCTTGCTGAAAGCTGTCCCGAGTGTTTCAAAAGCAAGACTGCTGTCGGACAAGAAGTGCATAAAGCAAGGGTAGCAATAACCATATATGTCACACAAAATGAAGGTCACTGAGTGTACAGGCGATTTAATTCTTATCCAACAAGCTTGGTTCTCCCTTTGCAAGTGAGTAAACCCAACTTGCCCCAAAGACATGGCCTGTGACAAACTATGTGCCAGATGCTGTGTCCCCTGCGAAGCCGAAGATGTGTACAACATCCTGACACCCATAGTGGCTTCTACACTGGGCAAACAGGCTACTACAAGAATGACCGCCTCTAATAATATGCTAATAACATGAAAACGTGCAGAGATTTGGCTATTCATTGGGTCCAACTGCAGGTGCAAGCCACTCTTCCACCAGATTTGTGTTGTTCACAGGAATTGGAGCTATACAAATGCAGACAAAAACAGTGATGTTTGAAAGTAGTTGAGTTCAACTATATTCTGCACAAACAGTGCTACTTACAGCGCCGGTACCTTGTAGCTACATTTCATGGCTGTCCCGCCATTCAAAGGCACCATTCTTGAATTATTAACTTCTATTTATACTTATGGTGGCCACATATTGCAAGTACATATCTACATTTGTGCAATATGGTTAAATGATGTCAACTATGATAGCCATTCCTAATCTGAGATGCAACAAAAGAACTAATATAGACAACAAATTGCAATTCAAGAAGACAACCCGTGCACAGGATAAGTGATAGACTTCCTTTTATTGAACAAAAGTCACATGTGTCGCACGTCACCAGCAGTGGGTAGCAAACTTGCAAGCTTGGGTGACAGAGGCAAAACTTAGCAAAATGCTACACTCATACTCAAATGTATAATGGCCTATGACACAATAAACTACATTATATTGTACTGAATGAAAGGGCAAGACTCCATCCAAGAACACATTACGGCACAACATAATTGACATGGTGTAAAAGATGTTAACACGCCTTCCCCATAAAAAAAGAAACACTGAAAACATGCCTTAAAGGGCAATGTGCAGTGTCTGAAAGCAAGGAAAAACAACCCAAAAAAGGTTTCGCTAAGTCTTTCAATGATTAAAATTGTCAAACTGTCTTGTCACTTCTTAATGGATCTGCATTGTGTACTAGGGTGTTCTGATAAGGCAGTTTCAGCAAGTGTATTGGAAAGCAGTGTTCCCAGTCTGTGCCCAATATTTCGAATTTAAAGAGGGTCAGGCTGCCTTTCAAAGATGTACATTTTAATTTATAAAACAGAAAAAGGCAAGCAAAATTGCTGTGCTTTAGAAATTCACTTAAAGCAGTGCTAGTAAATTAAAGTATTAGTTTTCACTTATACAGCTTTCCACCTCTAACATTGTTTATCCCAGTTGTAAAAAGATGGGAATTCCTTTTTGAACAGAACTTTTTAAACTATATTTAACAGACGAACCAAATACATCATAAAAGTGGCATTTCGCATCTGCAACAACTTCAATGTACTTGAAATTCAGCATATTGGGACATGGAGGAAGCCATAAAAATGCAATAACGGCCCGAGAGAGTTCTCTGCAATTAGGTGAAGAAATTGGCACATACCTGCAACATTTATTGATATCTAGGGTGAACTTTAACATCCAATGCAATATAGGCTCTTTCGGGACTGTTTATAACGTTTTGTGCCAGCGCACATACGTTAAAACACTATTCAGTGCTTGCACGCCGTGTCGATGTATGCCGAATTGCATTAACAGGACGTGAGCAGCACAGTAATCGCAAGGGCGTTTTGTTTCCTCTTGAGGGCATCGCGCTGCGTATCATTAGTAGTAGTGGTGGAATACGACTCCATCTCACAGGTTCCGATCTTGTCAGCATGGTTTTCGCCCAGCGATCCTCGCAGCGTAAACTGTCGCACCGGCGTAGATCCCGATTCCTATCAATCGGTTGTCGGCATGGGTTTCGCCCAGCGATCCTCGCAGCGTAAATTGTCGCACCAGCGTAGATCGCGATTCCTATCAATCGGCAGGGCGGAGACGGCGCTTCGATGGATGGGACGGAAAGTCGCGTCACCCTCGGCTCGCGACCGCGCCAGCACGCCAGTTTCACGTAGCCGCGTCTGCGTGCCAGCCACGACAAAACGTTGGCCACGGCGTTGGCCACGACACGCAACAAGCTACGCGAAACCGCTGGTGATGAGAGTACGTTGTTAGGCATGACGCCACGGCGCGTCCCCGCAGGCGGCAGCCAATAGCGTGGCGCTGCGGTTGCCATGCGTTGTCCCTTCTGGATTTTCCAAATACGCGGTCGGGAGAGCATTCATCCTAATAGGGAGTGGTCGCATGACGTCACGTAGGTGCCATGTTGCTGCCCTGTGCGTATAGTTTCCACTGCCCCTCTGGAGGTAAGCTGATTCAGATGAAGCGCGGCTTTTTCACTGTGCTAGCTGTTCAACGATGCGACTGTCTATGTGACGTCAGTGCACAGCGATAAGGTTTAAGGGACGTACAGGGAGGAGAGCTATAATGTTAGGTGATGATGTATTAGTACGGTCTGAACCACCACTTCTCTGAAGAGGTAAATCGGCCGATTTGGCCTGCGTCTATTGCACAAAAAAAATGAAGAAAAAAGAAATGCAGGCTGACGTCGCAATGAGCCCACGAATGGTCAGTCGAATGCTAGGTCAATGTGCTGTAGGACAAACATAACTGAAACCTAGCAGCTATATATGTATACTTCGAGGCAGGAGCGGCGGACGTTGGTGCAGCCGGCCACATGACCACTTTAGACAAGTCTGATTCAGACCGCACCATGAACTGTAAGATAGAATCGCGTAAAAGGGCTCCCGCCTGGCTGTATAGCTGCTCTCAATCGAACGTCGTTTCCTTCGCGTTCTCCTTGGTTCGGCTTCGGCTTCGAATACTGCCCGTTCTGCTGCCGTAAATATTTGAACTTTCTGGCTTCGCTTAAGTCACCGCGAATCGTTGTTTCACGCGCCCTGCCCTCCCGAATGCGCGCCATCTTGAAATGGCCGCGGTGGCCTATATATAAAGTTGCACGAATCCTCGGCCGAGTGGTCGGTCGTCCAGCCGACGGTTTATAATTCATCAATCCGTGTTTCGGGTATCGCTGTCCGCTTAAGTGCGCCGACGTGTTTCTCTCTCTCTCTTCATTCTTCGTCTTCATTTTCCGCGTCGTTAAGCAGGCTTCGACTGTTTCCGCGAGCGCTGCAAAAGCGCCCGCGGTGTCTTCTTTCCAGGCGCGATCGTTAAAAGGGCACGCGCACTCTCTCCGTGTCCGAACCCTGGGCAATTTCCTCGCACAGCCCCCTTGGCTCTGTGTGACCCCCTTGCCCGGTCTTAATGGCGTGTCGTCTTGCATTGGTCCTTCGAGACGACGACCCCTTTTCTTGGGTTTGTCTTTGGGCTTTCGTATTCTCGTCCCGTTTGTTTCGCTCGCTTCGCCAACGGTCTCGGCGTTGCGAGAGAGAGAGAGAGAGAAAAAAAAAGGAGAGACATAGAGAGAGGCTCAAGCATCCATCGGAAACGGGCGCGGAGCAGCTCATGGCGTTCGCCCGAAATTTCGCTTGCGAAAGAGCGCGCCCATCGACCCTCGCCAATGTCGGTGGTGACGAATGACACGCTTCTCTCTTGTCGCTGCCACTCGCCGAACGAGCTTGCAAGCAAGAAGAAAAAAAAAAAAGAAGAAAAACGAGGTGAAGAGAGAGAGAGAGAGAGAGAGACGGAGGGAGGGAGGGAGGGAGGGAGGGAAATTGGCCGACCTTTGACGTTGCGCTGCATTTAGGTCGCAATAATCAAGACAGAGAAAGAAGAAGAAATGGAAGGTTAAGTGATCACTGTCGCTTTCCATGCGTCCGGCGATGTGAAATTGTCGGGCTCAAAAGGGTATTATCGCTCTCCCATGCCCACTCTTGCGCCGTTCTTTCGGCGGTTACGTCCGAGCGTTCTGGGGTTCCGCAACTCCCGTGCGTGCCAAAATACGATACGAATACGAACGAGAAGAATACGGTGCTTATTTATTTATTTATTTATTTATTTATTTATTTATTTATTTATTTATTTATTTATTTATTAGAAGTGATTTCAGGGTCCGAGCACCTGCACATAAAGGACTGGTTACATGCACGCAAAAATGTGCAGAAACTTTATGACTTACAGAAAACACCTTCTATCGCAGTATTGGACGCGGTATACCGACCATAATGGCTGCGATGGAAGCGTGGAGCTAGGTTTGTTCGGCAGGATGGGACAGCAACCTTAAATATGCCATCCGTACGCGTTGTATAGTGTACATGGAGCGATATGACATTATTATATGCCTCGTATATAATACAGTGTATATGCAGAAGGGGGTGAATGTTTAACTTCGATCCCCCGTGCAAGGAATGAACGGAGAAAGAGGTTGCGGGTTCGATTTGCCCGGCCTCATTCCGATCGATGGCCGTCTATAGCAACACACACACACACACGCACACACACGCACACGCACACACACGCGCACACGCACGCACACACACACACCTACCACATAACCTGTACCACCCGCCTCTCCATATAGGCTCTACGTTGGTTTTAGACGCTTATCAATGAATGAATCAATGAATCAGTCAATGAACGAATGAATCAAAATAAAGCCTTATCGGTCTGCGGAGTCTTGTTCAGTGGTTTAGCAAGTGGGCTACTATAATTGCCTTTGTTGGCAGAAGGCTGCTCGACCTTTGGCTTATGACGGCTAGTCACACAGGGTTAGAAAAACAAACGCAGATAAGCTAGTAGTCGAGCTCAGATTAAGGGCCCCTAATTAGGGTATATAACATATCATGGGGTCAGAGTGAACAGAAGTGTCTTGAAGGGCGGCAGGGGATTTGGCGGAACGATAAGGCTAGAAAACTTGTAAGCAACAGAAAACAAGAGTCGGCTGACACAACGGGACAGGGTCAACTACACGAGTGTTGGGACTGATCTATCCATGATGGCCACACAGTGCGAGGAAAACACTTACGCAGGAAAAAAGGACACCGGGACAAGACGCATTTTCCTGTAAAACAGTGATTTGGGCTTGTTGGTAAGACATCGTGAGGCTTATAGCGCGTGAAAAAGACAAGGACGAAAGTGAGACGTGACACACACAGGCGCTAACTTGCAACAATCTTTATTTCGAGCAAGGGACTGATACATATACAGAACTTTTTCGCGTACATCATATACAGTCGCGGACAGAATAAAATGGACCACGGGATTTCCGAAAACGTTCAATTCCCGAGCAGCCTGTAGCAGTAACCAGTAAAACTGGCCACGACAACGTTGTTAGCATATTCTAGTCGAGGTCCAAAATGCAAATACCAGATTGCGTTGTGAGGTTGCGGAGATATTCAGCTTTTTCTTAGATTTCATGGTCCATAATATTCTGTCCGCGACTGTACATGCGCTGTTTGCAAAAAAACCCTTACACACCATTGCGCAGGTACGATAACTCTTTGCGGGAAAGGGCAGTCGATGGTTTAGACACACAGTTATCCCCAAGCCTATCAATCATTTCTGCTTCTATAATTTCGCGAGTTATCCTACCTCGGGCTCTTCCCACAATGGAGCAGTCTCTGTATGCTGGAACACACGTCGACTGGTCACCATCATCCACCCCGGCAACAGTGCACCTGCAATGCCTGAAGTGGGCGTCAAGGAACCCACCCCGCTTTTCTTCTACATTATACCGGTGTTCCTTTAAACGCTCGTTGAGGCACCTTCCGCTTTGCCCCACGTAGTTCTTCCCACACTTTAAAGGAAGCTTGTAAACAGCTGCTTCCACACATTCAACGAACGGTTCCTGGTGTTTCTTTTTGCACCTGCGCTTATCAGAGAGGCCTGGTCTGGTTAGTCTGGTTAGTGAAATTTTGCTTGAAATAAAGATTGTTGCAAGTTAGCGCCTGTGTGTGCCACGTCTCATTTTCGTCCTTGTCTTTTTCACGCGCTAAAAGCCTCACGCATTTTCCCCCTGTGTAAGTGTTACCCTTGCGATGTCTGGCGATCATGAATTCATACCGACTCGTTCAACTCTCGTGGCTTCTACAGTCATCTATCCGGCTCGTAATGGACTTAAATAGGACGACGATGGTAATAATAATAAAGGTTCACAGCACTATGCCATGCCACCCGGACAACGACCGATGCAGTGACCCTGCAGGTATAATAAAGTGGCTCGCCCATGAAACTCGCACACAGAGGAGGGGGGGGGGGGGGGGGAGACGCGATGTCGAGGAGATTGACGCAATGGAGTCGCGTGCTTCGTCTATCCACTTTCTCGCGTCCTTGTCTGTGAAACTCGCACTTCGAGTGCAGCATCTATAGTGTTATAGCCCTTGGGCAAAATATGCCGGGCGGAGGCGATAGCGTGCGCTGCACGACCGCGTTGAGTGACGAGTGAACGGGGGGTAGTGCGGCGCCGGCGAGTGAAGAGCGCCGGCAGCGGGGATGGAGCTGTCGACGATGGCTCGTCAACCCTTGGCAGCTGTCAAACGGCGGCGTCTCGTGACCCACTGCGAATCACACGTGGGCAGTGGGGGAAACACGCCTTCGCGTGGCCGGAACAGCTGCATGCACACCTGGGAAGGCGCATTACATTACATGGGTGACAGCTATATAGACGAGCGAGTTCCCCGCCGCATTCCTGTGTGTTGCTTGGGACCCTGCGACCATTTCGCCGTTAACGAACGGAGAGGGCCTGGACGGCTTCCGGCTTTTCCCATTCGCATAGAGCGTGCTTATTTCTGTTTTCTTTTTTTTTACGGGGAAAGAAAGACAATCGCGAACAGAAGGGCTGAAAAAGAAGAAACAGAAGCCCGCAGGTTTTCAACACTTTTTTCAGTATATACGAATAATCAAAATTTTACAACTCAATTTTGCCGTATAAAAAAACGAAAAATTATGCACGTGTAAGTATTTATGCATGACGGGCCTATTACTTCTTTGAAAAACGTAGAAAGAGATTCCTGCACGCCGAACAAACTTAAAAAAAAAACGCGGCTTGTTCCCAGGGCACAACATGTGACCAGAATTTTCTGGGGGCTGCAGGCCCACTGGCTGCCTTGGAGAGTGCAAAGCAAAACCGGGTTGCCTCTGTGACTGAGGTGGAAAAAAAAATACTGCATTGTATTATATGACGTCCTCGGCTTCGAAGCCTCCCAATAAAAACGTTAGGAAGAAGTTTGAACATTTCACGAGATGCATATAGATTTAGCGTACAGCGTAAAAAAGACACATTGAACGTTTGATACGACATACAAGTTTTATACGTATACAAAAACAATAAATAAAGAAACTAACAATAAATGCTCGTTCGCTTAATCTGACGGCTAAGAAACCGTGGTGCGCGGACGGTAACAAAAATGTTAACGGACAGAAAGTTGCCCCCGAGTGACCCATATAATTCCGCCCCTGCGTTCGGGCGAAGCTTTGTACAAAGGTTAAAGGTGACAGGCGGTCAATTCTTTCCCTTTTTCCGCCGCCCTCCTAGTTTCTTCGTTTTTTATTGGTCCTTTATTTCTCACTTTCTTTTTTTTTTCCTCCAAAGCCTCCGCACTGTCGCTAGCTCACGACCGGGGAGGAGGGGGGGGGGGGTCAATGCACTGCGCCGCAGATTCGGCGATCGCCCGCGTGTGTGTGTATCATATTGACCGAGCCGCGCTCTGTTTGAAACCGAAATGTGCGCCTTAATTCGCAAATGTATGAATAGCGTTTATGTGAAAGTCTGGCGTTGTTCTGTTCGAGCTTCTTTGATTGTTGGTAACTTGTCTGCCTCTTTCCTTTATTTATTTTTTTTTCATCTCATACTATGAAAACCGTGCTTGAAACAAGATGGCCAGATGGGCGCGAGTTGGTTAATGGCCGTTAAAAAAAAAAAGAGGATTTTAAAAATGATAGAACAGGCAAAGCGAGCTTGACAAAGAACTACAAAAAAAAAGGGGGGGGGCGCTTCATAGCGATGCGCGCCTCTCTCGGGCAATGTGCTGTCGCAGGCGCGCAAACTACACTTAAAAGGAAAAGTATACTATAGCTGAGGCATAGGTACATATACCCGTAACAGTGTGTCAGTGAACCATCCTTGCATCAGGATGGATATTATAATAGTTGGACTGGTTATCATTTCATTATCCGTAATACTACTACTACTACTACTACTACTACTACTACTACTACTACTACTACTACTACTACTACTAATAATAATAATAATAATAATAATAATAATAATAATAATAATAATAATAAAGTAGGGGACATGAACGACAAGACATGAACGAGAGCTCAGCACAAAAAAGAGAGGGAGAGAATCGGCGTTTGTTTGTGTCATCTTTTCATGTGCTTTCACGCTGAAGAAATTGATTATTTGAATCAGTCGTGATGGTCATTGTCGAAATTGCGCCCTCTGTCCTTCGCGTACACGAGTCCCGCATAGTCTGTATCGCGTAGTCTAGTCTTGTCGGTCTGTCTGTATATATGTGTGTGTGTGTGTGTGTGTGTGTGTGTGTGTGTGTGTGTGTGTGTGTGTGTGTGTGTGTGTGTGTGTGTGTGTGTGTGTGTGTGTGTGTGTGTGTGTGTGTGTGTGTGTGTGTGTGTGTGTGTGTGTGTGTGTGTGTGTGTGTGTGTGTGTGTGTGTGTGTGTGTGTGTGTGTGTGTGTGTGTGTGTGTGTGTGTGTGTGTGTGTGTGTGTGTGTGTGTGTGTGTGTGTGTGTGTGTGTGTGTGTGTGTGTGTGTGTGTGTGTGTGTGTGTGTGTGTGTGTGTGTGTGTGTGTGTGTGTGTGTGTGTGTGTGTGTGTGTGTGTGTGTGTGTGTGTGTGTGTGTGTGTGTGTGTGTGTGTGTGTGTGTGTGTGTGTGGTTTTATGTGCTTGTTATTTTCCATTGAATAATAAGCGCTAGCGTGTATTTTTTATACTTTGTCCTGCGTAATTACTACAGCCCAAAGTACGAAGACGAAGGGGAGACACAAAGAGACGGTTTCGTGCGCCGTATTTGTTTTGCCCTGACTTTGTCCTCGTTTGTGCTGTTTCGAATCTTGTTTTAAAACGTATTCAGTTTTCGCCGGAGGCCTGCACGGCGGCTCGGCTTGGGAATGCTGCATCGGCGCTGCAACGTAAGCGCAGCTGTAATGCAGAATTGCGCTGCGGCATAAGTGTGCAGCGTGAAGTGGACATGCCCGTATATGTTTCCTGGTGTGCGTATACATAGGCACATTAGTCCGTCGTGCGAGAAACCTTGCTGCATGCTGTACGACGACGCGACGTCGCTTTGGAAGTAACCGGAATGGCGTGCCTGCCGGGGTCGCTGGCACCGAAAGCGGGCAGCGTATACCATCCCGTTGGAGCCATTAGGGTGGCCTCATTAAGATGGCGCCCATATGTGTTCGTTCTTTCTTTCATTTTTTTCGGGGGGGGGGGGTAGTTCGGTGTTTATGCTGTTGGCGCGTGGCTTTTAACGCCTACGACGAAGTCAACTGCGATGTCGTGCCGCCCGTTCCCTGTAAATGCGCGCCCCGGGTCATTTGCCTCATCTGTGGCAACGAAGCGCGTTGCTCTAAAGTGTAAGCCGCGAACCGCTGCAAACGCGCCCACATACACGCACACAGATGTGCGCGAGTTCTTTGGTTGTGCGCTTGTGCGTTGTGGGGTAGGAGATGCTCTCTCTCTCTCTCTCTCTCATTACTGTCATCATCGTGCTTCGTGTAATATACACATGGCTGCGCTCTTTACGCCCACTGTTCGTGGGCGTGCCGCGCCTCATTTTGGTTGCTACGCGTGTATAGCTAGCGACACGTTGACAGTCCCGTGACAGTCTAGCGACAGTGTCCATCCACGCTCAAAAGCGAATCGCAAAGCTTCCAAACGCGCGTCGACGACAAGGAAGAGGGGGTGATGCCGTCCGCGGGCGGACCTGTATAGGCCTTGCAAACGCGCTCCTCCTCCGAGCGAACGCCGCTTATCAAGTGCGAATACATAGCAGGCCCGTCCCAAGACTGACGGATCACTAATGGCGAGGACCGAGTACAAAACACGCTGCGCGCCATCCGCCACATTTGGCCCCCGCTATATAGACCCCGTCGACGACAACTTGGACGCTCGTTTTTGGAGGTTCGCGTTTCAGTTTGGCGCCGGGCGTGCTTCGTAACCTAGTCGGGCCTGCCGCCGGCGTGCTTGCGTGTGACGATGATTGATGAAGTGTGGGGGCGCATCGTTCCAATAATAAGCAACGCAAGGAGCTTTGAGAGACGCCGCACTATAGAGGACTCCGGATGAAGTCAAATCAAATTTGGGGCCGTTTATATGCAGACAGATTAGCCACGGGGAAAAAAAAAAGAACGTAGAAGGGGATTTGAGAGACGCCGCACTAGAGGACTGCGGATGAAGTCAAATCAGATTTCGGGCCGTTTATATGCAGACAGATTAGCCACGGGAAAGCAAAAAGGAAAAAGAAAAACGTTGTAAACAGCTCGACAAAGCACCGGCCCCTTGTTTGACAGCAGCACGCAGATACAATCTCTCATCAGTTTCAACCAGAAAGAAATACATGAGGATACACAGAAAGCCGAAACACTTATATACGAGGGCACTACAGATACGTAAGTTATTGTGCAGCGTTGGTTATGTAAGAAGGAGTTCCAGAGGTGATCAGTTGGATTATTTATGCACAATCGTAGTACCTACACATTATGTTCATATTTCGTGTATTTCTGACGACTTTCACGGTATGTACAGGTGGACAGATCAAACTTGTAATTTCGGCCAACTCGGCTTCCTCAACTCTTCCTTTACTGAGCCTATATATAAATGAACTAGTTTGATCGACAGCTTTTCCTACATATTTTTAAGCATTTCAGTCGGGACGTTTCTACTATCAACGCCACGCACCGTCTTAAATGGCGACTGAACTTTACCTATTTGTCAGATATGACTTTTTTTTCAGATTTAGGAGTCTGGAAAAATAAAACTTCGACTAAGATTATCGTCAGAACTAACATTCAGTGCTCCTAGCACTATACTTCAATAAAAAATACACAGAATATGCGCTGTGGTCGGCTCGGCAACCTAAATAATAATGGCAGCAGTGTGAAGACACAGAAGCTTATTGGGATAAAAGCAACCCTCCTACCCCCTCCGTAAGTTGCTTTTATCCATCTGCGTTTCGACAATGTGTGTACGAATTATTACCAGCAATCAATTCCCGTAGTGTGGAGTTCACGAGTGCACAAGAGCATGCCGTCTATTTCAGACCGACCTTCGAGCGAAGCTTGACTAGTAGTCTAATATCTGACATTTCGAACAACGCTTGCGCAAGTGTCCTTAATCATTACTGTACTATATTGTGCAACATTCAAGATTTACTGCACAGCAGTGTACAGGAATTGGAACAAAGTACGTAGAGGCTCCAAGCGCCAGTTGAACGCCCGCCAGAGCACCTCGCTTGCTGAAAGAAGCTGGGCGAAAGCAATAATCTAGTATTAGGAGGCTTCTTCGTGCTCCGTGACCTGACAGCTATTGCTTCGTGAGCCTAAAAAAAATGGAGTAAAAAAAAAAGCTAGCCAGGCGCCTGGCGCAATAAGGAAAAACAAATGCTTCCTGCACAATAGGAGCTTACCCAATTTCACATTTTCGAAGCGACTGCTTTCCCGCATAGCATGAGCATTACTATGGCTAGTATTGACGCCAATAAACATGCGTGATACCTCTTCCTTGCATGGTCTGACTTGCAAAATTGACTTGCACTCTAGAAGCCAGGCTCATATTTCGTATATGTCAGATGTTTCTTTTTTTTTTTACTCTCCGTAAATATACTAAAAATATAGCTGATTATTACTCTCTTTCAGGTTCCTCGAGATGCTTCTTTCAAGTTGCACGTGCAAATTCTAAAAAAAAAAAAATCTATCTGAGCACTTATTGCTGCTTTACAACCATTAAAAAAGAAAAGCAGTGATCAGGCTATAATTTTACGTATCCCGGTAAACGTTTCGACTCGTTAGAAAATAAAAGCACCGAGATTATACAAGCACATTCCTAGCGGTAATGAAAGAGTTAACGAGCTCCATAGGCTCGGTACACGGGCGTTGCTTGTATACCACCCCGTAGGAATGCGGCCGTTGTTGGCGCCAAGTCGAACCCGCGACCTCGCGTGGTAAACAGCGGCGGACGCCAAATTCCCGGAGCACCCCCCCCCCTCCCCGTTACAGCGGGTTTGTAATCGGATACGCAGCATTAGTTGGGTAAGGTTATATGCGAGGTAAGGTTATATGCCTTATACTGTCGGGTGGTCGCTGCCACGTTGTGCGCATATGCAAACGAGCATGTGCGCGGAGAGCGTTTTCTTTCTTTCTTTCTTTCTTTCTTTCTTTCTTCCTTTCTTTCTTTCTTTCTTTCTTTCTTTCTTTCTTTCTTTCTTTCTTTCTTTCTTTCTTCTTCTTCTACTTCTTCTTCTTTCTTTTTTTTCTGTGCTGATGTTCCTTCGTCGGACGTCCCGACGGCGTGGGAAGCGACGACAGCCCCACGGCGCGCTTGCTTGCTTTTTTGCTATAAGGCAGCACCCGTGCGCTTCGGGATCGAGTGCCATTTCTGGCTGAAGTGCATGCTACGTGGAAAACGACACGTCCGTGTTTCAAGCAGCGCTGGGAAGACGCGTCGCGGCTTTCCGTTTTCGCCAACTCGATGCACTGCTGCGAAAACTCTAGTATAATATGCGGTGACACTGGCAAAACTGCAGGCGTGCTCGCCCATTTTTTTTTTTTTTCGTCCCTAATCCCTCTGCTATTCTTCTGTTCAGCGGACGTCACGTACCGGCGGATTAGTATAAAGGCGGGCTGTCGACGAGCCGTTCTTTTGTTTCCCATTCCCGATTTGCTGACACGGCCCCGTATAGTTTTCGCTTCACTTACAAGACTCCTCGGGGCTAATTTTGCCTTGCACGTTGACGCGTGGTTTGCATGCTTGCTTGCCTGCTTGTTTGTTTGTACCATTTGTGGCGTGTCGTTCGCGCGTGTGAAAGTTCAGTTACGTTGTCTTGGGCCTGGAGCATCGAGAGCCGCCTTATCAGGTCCGATATCGTCGAAGGCGCTGAGGTACAAGCGACGCCTGTCGGCGCACTCGTGCGTTTCTTTCACTTACATTGTTCCAGCACCGCTAACCTTTTGCCGAGGTACAAGAGAGACCATAGTTCCTGGAATGAAAGGGATCCTTGTTCGTGCGTATATATATATATATATACACACATATATATATATATATACATATATATATATATATATATATATAGACACACACACACAGCAATACCGGGCTCGCGACAAGGGTGAATGCGAAAGAGGTCCTCGATTACAGAAACGAGAGTCATTTTTCGTCCGCTCGTTCTACCCCATGCTCCCGCGCCCGCCGATGCATCCAGGCAGGGCGGAAGTGGTTCTCTCTCTCTACCGGAGCGATTAAAAGGCCGCGGCCCCGGCGATCGTCGATGTCGTCGGAACGACGTCGCTTCCTCTCCCACACCGCGGCTCGGTGCACCCCTTCCCCTCGATTTGGTCTCGGAAGGGAATTAGAAGACACGCCGCGTCGGTGGGGTCGAGCTGCTTGCTGTTACGGCTCGGGCCAACTCACGAGGCGTATCTGCCCTCTCGCAGCGTCGAAGGCGGCGTAATGAAATTGGCTGGGAGAGGGGGAAATGACGGTGGGAAAGGAAGGAAGCGCAGCGCCCCCAGGAAACGGCCGCGATCTCGTCCGTCCACCGCGCGCGATGACGGTGTCGACGGCGGTTCTCGGTTCTCCACCGAGAGGGAGAAGAAAGTATAGAGAGTGATGGGCTCGAATATGATCTTGCTTATTAAAAAAAAAAAGATGCTTTATATATATATATATATATATATATATATATATATATATATATATATATATATATATATATATATATATATATATATATATATATATAACGTGCTCATTTTTTTCCCTCCTTCTGTTTCTTTGTCGTTTGACCGGTGTGCGCCGTTAATCGTTCACGTCGAAGCACGCGACAACCTGCGCGACGTGTAACTCGCCGCGAGCTCGTTCCACTTATCATCGCCGGCCAACGGCGGGCGACGGTGCAGGAAAAGGCGGCGCTGAAAATTGGGCCGATTGGCCCGCTTTGTTTTCGAGCGTCGGCGGCTGACGTCCAGCGCGTCTCAGCGTTATTAGTGAACCGTTTCGAGCTGACGGTGCGTCGATGTTTAGGCGACAGCAGCCTCGTATTAACTTACGTTGGCGTGTATGTATACCGGGTAGTCAAGTATTCGACCAAGCCTCGTCTGGTCAGGTAGTATGTTTAACGAAACAAAAGTTACGCTCACTGGCCATTTCACAAGTAGTCGGCGTTAAGGAACCCGTACGGGTTCCTTGTTCACAATATCGTTTCAGCGAACACTTTCAAAGTGTTTCTATTTCATGGACTGGTCCACTCGAATAGGCGGACATTACTTAAAAAGAAATGATAAGCACAATAGACTAATTAACAAAAACACTAAGTTTTTAACTAGTTACCTTACGGCACATACTACAATTTACGAATTCTAGCCGGGGAGTTCGTAAGACGCATCCACTTGGAACGAATCATCAGGATAACACCAGTTTGGAGATATTAATTCCCGAACCTTGCGGAGAAATCCATTGGCGTTCCAGTTACTTTTGTGCTTCAATGCATAAAATGACGTTTCATTAAGAAAGTAAGTGGAACGACAGTGCATTTTTACCGCAAGTCTGACGGCGCATATCTCGTAAATGATGTCATCCACACAATTCTTTTCAAGTGGATATGCCTTCCAGTCTCACCAGTTAGAATTTCTAAATTGCAATGTGTGCCATAACGTAATACTTAATTAGTTTATTTTTGTTAATCAGCCAATTATGCACTTCAGTATATATATATATATATATATATATATATATATATATATATAATAGAAATAACTTTATTCATTATTAGTATCGTAGGGTTAATGGGTGGGGACCTTAGTCGAGGGTTCCCACACACATATACAAAGTGATCACATTTAAGTGTTACGGAGTTCTTAAAAATAACCTGTTGCAGATAGCATAACTATAGTCCTTGAGTTGGATTGTTCAGAGGCGGACATATTACCCAAAACAAGGAATCGAAACACATATTCAACTAATGAATAAAAATCTCCTAATTATCGTTTGAATTAGTTACTTTACGGCACACTTTGCAGGGCAAGAATACCCTATCAGGCCAACCTGCGTTAGTACATTTCTCCTTTGCGTCAGGCCATTCAGCGTCCCGATTAACTCTTCGCTCGCAGTACGTGCTGCGAATGCTTTGTACGAAGGCACCGTGCCGAGGACTCCTCGCCGTTCTGCAATGGCCTCCGAGATTTACCCCCGCGCGCGCTCCGCGGTGGATCTCGGAGGCCATGGTTCTGCCCTCTTCTTTCGAATCTCCTCTGCTCAGCGCGCTACGAGCAGCTTCGTTGAGACAGATGTGGCCGGATGCCCCACCGTCGCTCCTGCGCGCGTGTGCGTATACATGTATATGTACGTGCATACACAATCCTTCGCAAGCATCCTCAGCTCGTCGCTGCCGCCGCCCATCCTGTCTGTCCGACCGCCGAGTTGCTTTAAAACGATCAAGGAAAGAAAATATAAAGGGATACAGCGCGCGCAAGTGGGGAGTCCCTGGCGATGCTCGGCGTCTACACTTCCTCGATGCGAGAGCTGCGGGGAAACGTGATCATTGCGCGGTCTTTGTGACTTCTTTGATTTTCTTTTCTTCGCGCGCCCACGACTACCCACGCGAATTGGGATTTCTAAGCGCTTGCGCGAGCGATGAATCTTAATGAGCGGACTGCACTGCTGCCACTTACGCTGATGACTCCCACCGAGCGGCGCTGCGTTTCCTTTCACTTCCGCGCGCTTTCGAGACGCCTTTAGCGGAGAGTATACGGCGGCTGTTTATATATAGCTATATAGCAACGCTGCAAGCGCCGCCCTTTGACGCGTTGCTCTCTAACGATCCTCGGGCCAACCGGCAGACCGCTTTTCCAGAGGATGCATCTGTGTAGCGCACGCTCCGAAAGTTACTGCGCGATAAACTGTGCGGGCGGAAGGGGGCCCCTTTCCCTGTAGTCCGTGCGCGGTCTCCCGCTGGCGACGATGGTATGCAGCTGCTGACGTTTGCGGTCCGAACGGCTTAAATTTAAAGCCGGACGTTCCCTGCCCCCCTGAACGGGGCTGGAAGGTTTTCGGTTAGGGACCGATGTCGCAATTACACGTGGTTGACTAATTAAACTTGCAAGGTACTCCCACTTGCAACGACTGCTAACATACACAGGAATTTTGGACGTTGCCCCTTTGACGATCTGTTAAGACTTTGCCGCACCGCAGCGCACCACCGCAACTCGATGGGTGCATGGTGCTTTCAAAACTTCTATTTCGAAGGATCGACTTATAATTTCAACAAGCTTTCGTTATAGCAGCGTGCTGCGTTATAGCAGTGTTTTTGGCCCTGGCCAAAACGCAACAGCGAGTGCCGACTAAGTGCGGCAAGTGAGGCTGTTATTAGAAGGAAGTACTCTCTCAACGTTGGGTGTTTGAAACTTGTTGAAACTGGGCCGGTCTTCTAATATATATATATGAAGATGTTGGCCGTAGAGCTACGTGGCTGTTTTGCGCTGAAATTCCACGGATTGTCGAAGCGGCACTGTGCACATTTTCTGGACACGGTATCATACGCACGCGGGTTTCGAGATAGGTGCCCCGGAGCTTGCGGTAAAAAGTGCACTGTCGTTCCTCTCACTCCTTTAACAAACTGTCGTTTGACCCATCGAAGCAGAACAAAAGTAACTGGTACGTACGACCACGTATATTTAATTCAAATTAAATTAATGGGGTTTTACTTGCCAAAACCACGATTATGTGGCACGCCGTAGTGGGGGACTCCGGAAATTTTGACCACCTGGGGTTCTTTAACGTGCACCTAAATCTAAGTACACGGGTGTTTTCGCATTTCGCCCCCATTGAAATGCGGCCGTGGCGGGGATTCGATCCCGCGACCTCGTGTTTAGCAGCCCAACACCATAGCCAGTAAGCATTACGTATAATTCGTCGCACACTTTGGGAAATATCTCGAAATTTTTGTTATCCTGAAAAATTCATTCCAAGTGATGCGAACTCACCGAATTCGTAAGTTGGAATGTACCGTAAAGGAATTATAAATTAATAATTTCTTCGTAATTAGTTGATTATTCATTATGATTTCTCGTGCGAGTAATGTCCGCCTCTTTTAGTAAGCCAGCTCAATGATGAACTGTGAAATCTGCCACAGGCTATTAAAAAAAAAAACTTTATGGCCTAAAAGAAAAAAAAACAGTGAAAAAAAGGAGGCAGTGACGATTTTATATATATATATATATATATATATATATATATATATATATATATATATATATATATATATATATATATAACGTGACCGGCTTCTCACACTTGACACATAATGCACACTTTTTCCCACTTTAGTACTCCTAATGCTAACGCATTAACAATAATCTCCCGGTATATTTCTCGCGCGCGCGCGTCTGTATGTCTAACCGTATATGGGGTTTAACATCATAACAGTTGTTCATAAGGGACGCCCTAGCGGAGGGACGATGCCTTGTTAATTTGTCTATACCTGGGAGTTAACGTGCACTCAAATCCCGCGGTTAACGAACGTTCTTGCATGTAACAGCGCGGTTATGTCCCGAAAGAGGCGCTCTTGTCGTATCTGCAGTTCGCTCTGTCATTCGCGCAGACGCATCGATGCATTGGAAATACTGGGAGGCAGTGCAGCTATGGGCATGGTATGCGAGCGCGATGAGCAGCGATGGAGATTGCACAGCATATATATATATATATATATATATATATACACACCCACCTGCGGCAAGTTGTTTTTTCATCCACTTTAATTTCCATTAATTTATCGTTTCTTCATTTCATTTCTTAAAACACAAGTAATTTCCCCTATGTTGTCCTTGGTGTCAGTTTGTGTAGGCTTCTCCTGATATATATATATATATATATATATATATATATATATATATATATATATATATATATACACACACACACATATAGGTAGGATCGAACATTGACCTTTCATGCCTGTGGTAGCGAGGGCGATACTTGGCGATACTGCTTGTAGTTTTGCGGTCACCTGCAGTGATTTGGTATTTGCAGCCCGGAGGGTATACACTGACAGCTCGTGACTTTGAAAGTCTTCGTACGGCTGAATAAAACAACCATTGCGTTTGGGATGGAATGATCGATAAGTTCATCCGATATTGAATGGCGAACGCGTATGCTCATTGACTTACCCAATTTTTGAACTCTTTCATTTGCGTTTCCATTCACGAATATCCTCGTCGATTAATGCCCATGACCCGAAACCTGCCAAGTCGCTCACGCGCTCGCTAAAGCGATGATGCGTTTCCTTCGCACATTTATAAGCGCTCGATCGCTCCAATCGCTGGCGCGCTCGTTCAACACAGTCACTGGCTCCATTCATTCACGCAATGCAGCGTACAAGCTAGCTAGCGCCGGGGAGCTATTTGCAGAATGTATTTTAGTTGGCGGAATGGTCGGTTCTCGCGACGGGCCGCGAATTTTGCGCGAATCTAATAGCGGCTGGTGTCGATCGCCAGAATACAGCGCCGCGACGAGTTCCGACAGCCCGGCTCGGACACTGAATCGGTTTAGCTTGATGTAATATAGTTTCGAAGCACTATTTTTCTTGCATTTTCCTGCAACACGTGGATCATACTGGAAGAGAAAACGAGGCTATGTAACAGTTCCGTTTATTAAATTCCGCGCCGAAACACCATGTCGCCGGTATACGTCAGTGTGACGTGACATATATTAAAGTATATCGTCTGATACTTCATGGTCCCTTGTGGCGCAGCAAATGTATACTAGAATCTTTCTAAAAAGTTTAGTATTTGGCCCGTCTAGAATACACTGTATTGTCCCCCTTTACATGAGCATGCGTTTCAATGGCTTGCACTGAGCGTGCACAGACATTTGTGTTTGGGGTAGGTGCACACTTTATTTTCGATGATTTATCCAAAACTGGCAACCCACTGTTTTATAGCATGCACGGTGTGACTTCTTCGGCGACGTTGCTGCTGCCAATGTTGAACTTGGCTGAACAAGTTTGCTCGAAGCAAGTATATACACTCTACTTGTGTGTGTACGGCGTTTTCTGCAGCCTCGAAGTGACGACGAATGTACGATCAGAATTTCTTTGTTGCACGCATTTTCTTTTCTTGTTTTCTTCGGTTTGCAATCTTGCGCTGCAGCGCCACCTTTCTCAGCACCTTTAAAACTTTTTCAATACCTTTCAACGCCTTTTCGTAAAGTTTACGAAAGAATTCGGCGCCACTGCAACCGGATTGCGAGACGCAGCCTGGCGTGGAACAGCCGCCCGCCGTTGCCGGACTCGTGTGAATTGAGAGCGCCGTCGGATCAAGTGGCGCCTGCTCTCGTATTGCACGATCGCGTGCGTTCCCTGCACCCCCCGCAGGGACAGCTGAAACACATTCCTAAGCATCTTATAGACAGTGTTGTCTCCTGTAAGTTAAAACAAATCTAGAGTAGGCGAATCGGTCTGCGTATAATGTTGAGAGGCAGGCTTTTTGAAGGTGTACTTCGCTTTTTCCCGCTCCTCTTCAGCGTCGGCTATCGTACTATTTATTTATTTATTTATTTATTTGCATACCTACACTTGCCCTGAGCCATTTTTGCGGGGCGGTGTCTAGGCTGGAAAAAGTACTCAAAACAGTCGCAACATTTAAAAAAAAGAAAATAAAAGAACTAAGGAAAATAAAACGCATGAGCAACGCATAAATATAGGTACAATGCATAGTGTGATTACAGCGGCATACAAACAATCAGTTTACTCAGCTACAAGTCGTGATGAACGGTGCGCAAGTGCTTGCTTCTTACCCTCTTCCTCTTCTCCCAAGTAGCTGGCTAGAGAACGAATGTGCAGTCGCGTTCAATATCAGCACGGCGCCCGTGGTTGAAGTGGCTCCAGCACTACACGCTGGCGCAGACGTACGAAAAAAAAAATGGTTTAATAAGTGCATTTAATTGGAACGGTGTTTCGTTCTCCAATATTTCGTATGTCGGCACCGCCGGAGAGTCTTGTGCCCTCCCTCCCTCCCTCCCTCCCTCCCTCCCTCCCTCCCTCCCTCTCTCTCTCTCTCTGTCTCTCTCTCTCTCTCTGCGCTGTGACCTTTGAGAAGTGCAGTTCAAGCGGGAAAATTTTCGCACGTCATTCCGTGTGCCTCGTTTGCTCGTACGCAACACCGTTCTCGATTACCATGCTGCATTCGAATGGAGTCCCGCCTGAGCGCCCCTGGTTTGCAGGTGTACATACGGTTAAATGCGCCAACGCAAGCGGGATTTTCCGACGCCGTTATCTGCGCCGCGTGAACTGAATAGAGCTCCGGCGGCGCTGAAGCCGAACTGCGACTTCTTTCGGCGCCGTGACCAGCAGTGGCGTAGCCAGAAATTTTGTTCGGGGGGGGCTACGCCACTGGCCCAAAAAAAAAAAAATATATATATATATATATATATATATATATACCTATATATATATATATATATATATATATATATATATATATATATATATATATATATATATATATATATATATATATACCTATATATAGCTGCACGTTGCGGCTCAGCCTCCTGCGCAAGCTTTAGCTCGGGTGCTCCCATTTAAGTACATGTAATAGGGGAATTCGTTTTTCCCTGCAACCACTTCACCAAATTTGAGGAGGTTTATTGCATTTAAAAGAAAAAGTTTAATTCTAGTGACTAGTGGCTTCGAATTTTTCATTTAGGTGGTCAATTATTGATTAAAAATTGGCCAAAACTGAAGATTTTCAGGAAACGAAACTATCAAGCTTAAAACTCCGTGACTCAACAATGAAAAATGATATCACAATTCTGTGAATTGCATCTAATAGTACATCTACAGCGGACAAAATAGATATGTTACACATGAATCTCAAAAAAAAAATTAGTATTGTGGAAATACGGCTTTTGCAGAACCCTTGTACACAACGTAACCAATTCACGTAAGATACAAATTGTCATAGCAAACTTGTCCGCTTTGACTGTTATAATAAATGCCATTTACAGAACCACAATATCTGTTCTTCATGCATAGCTATTAGTTTGTAAACGTCGTTCTTCTATTTTTTCAAACTTTCGAATTTTCCAAAATATTTTAAACAAAATTTAGGCCCTAAATCGAAGTTCTGTTTGCAACAGTCACTAGGATTAACTTTCTCTCTCAAATGCAACCAATTTCAATAAAAGCGATTAGCAGGATTATCTCAGAACAGCGTTTCTGCGTTTTACAAGTATTTGAATAGGCCTCGTCGGATTGGGCCCGAGCTAAAGCTTCCTCTTAAACAATTTATCGAGGGATCAAATACATGAATAATAATTGCATTGTAATTGCCAAAGATGCTGCAAACGAATTCTTGAAAGCTACGCACTCTAAATACAAGTAAAATATGTATTTTTTCATAAAATATTGTACTCGTATGTGCCAAAAATTGGCCCAACATAACTGACGTCAATGCTTCCATGTTTTTTGTCTATTTATTAAGTAAAGAAAATATCACACGAACTTTAGAACTATATCAGTTCGAAACCGGGAAAGCAGTGCATGCCGCTGATATGAAAAATTAAAAGGCAATGAACATAACAAGTTGAGGACAAATATTTTAATGAAACTTTGTCATTGAAGAACCGTGCTTACATTCTTGTATATATGCAATGGCCAGTGAAAAATCTCAATGACGCTGTCGTTTGTTCCAATGTATTACGCAGGAGTAGCTGTCCCTTGTGTATCGTGAGTAATTGCACCGAAGTTATAGTTGCGACCGACAGCACGTATAAAAAGCAGGAGTTCTGCAAGATATATGAGGGCAAGTCAAATGAATGAGCCAACAACGGGGTACTTTATTTAAAAGTAGTCTTCATGAGAATTTGGACATTTGTCCTATTGACTAACGAGTTGCGTGATTCCCGTCTTATAAAACTCCTTGGGTTGCTGCTTCAAAAAGTCTGTATCTGGTTCCCTTGAGCTGTTTTTTCGGTTGCCCCAAAATGTAAAAGTCGCAAGGTGACAGGTGTGAGCTGTATGGCGGATGTTGCAGCGTTTCCCACTTGAACTTTGCCAGTTTTATATTAACCACATAAGCGACGTGGGGACAGGCATTGTCATGGAACAAGATGACCCCATTCGTCAATTTTCCACGTTGTTCGTTCTTGCTGTTCGTTCTTGCGACACGCTGCCATTCTGGCGTTTCACAATATAGCAAACAATTGATAGCCTCTCAAGATTTTAACAAATTCTATCAGTAATGGACCCTGTCGATCGAAAAAAAAGTCAACAACACCTTTCCAGCGGAAATGATGGCCTTTACGTTCTTTGGGCGTGGTAAATTCGAATGTTTCCACACTAAGCTTTGCCGTCGTGTTTCAGGCTCGTAGTAGTGGCACCGAGGTTCGTCCCCGATCACAGTTGCAAACAAGAAGTCGTCATGCTCATTGTGATACCCGATCAGATGAGTCAAGGCAGCGCGAAACTTCTCCGTCTTCTCGCGATGGATAAAAATCTTGGGGATCCATTGCGCACCAAAGAGCCGATAACCGAGAAGCTCATGAATTATGGCGTGAACCGAACCGTGACTGATGTTCAGACGGTCTGCCAGTTCATCGATGCTTATCCTCCGTTCTTGTTTCAGCAGCTCATGAACCTTTAAAATTGTGTGGGGGGTGATTGCACGATGGTTTTGGCCCGGTCTTGGAATGTCTTTGCAACGTCCTTTGAACCGCTTGCTCCAACGCTTCACAGTGGTTAATGAAATGCAGTGTTCAACGTACACGGCAGTCATATGGTGATTAATTTCTGTTTTGGAAACACCTTCAGCTGTCAAAAACTTTGCGACACCGAGCTGTTCAACTTTTGAAGTGTCCATTATGTGACGCAACCATATTCAACCCAGTGTATGAGAGCATTAAAGAACATTATCTTCACACCTGCGTGTCACTTTTGTAAATGAGACATGCCGTTCTCCTACGCGCATGCCTCGCAGATAATGAACCGAACCATCATCGCGTGGTTAGGGTAGGCTCACTTCCATGTGACTCGCCCTCGTACATTAGAAATGCAAAGATACAATGGGATATGCAAATGCGAAAATACGGCTTGATAAAGGACAAAAAATTGTCACTGGAAACAAAGTTCACTGCATGTATACACAAAACCTCGCAACAAGATATTTAAGTATACGTATAAGTCTCCAATGAGTCTATGTATGTAAGAAGTAACTGTATATAATGCGTCAAACAAGGCAAATAAACATGTTGCACAATCCTAGATTCACAGAATCCTAGATTCCGCCCCCATTCCATCCACTTCCCCCGATGTATTGCGCGCGACGGAAGGCGGCGCGCTTGCTCCCCGCTTTTCTCCTTTGCACACACAAGACTGAGCCACCATCGTCGGCTCACCTATTCATCCTCCCCTCCTACGCTTTCACTCGCACATACAGCATGCAGCGCGTGGTCACGACGTTATCACCCTTGGACTTTATACGAAACATGAGGGCGATGGCAGGAATGCGCCTGGAGTGTCCATATAATTGCTTTCGCAATAATATAATAAACGTATCCGGCAACTGAAGCGTCCCGTCGCCCGTTACTTTCCGCAAAAGAAGTATCAAAATCGAACTTTCACCATGCGACCATTCGCTGCGCCGCAACAATGTATTTTTTTTCTGCGAGGCGGAGGCACCGAAATGAAAAAAAAAAAAAACGCATAGGAAAGTAAGTTGGCCAGAATCTAATGCCTACTTCGGGCACCTAATGGGGCTACGGAAGGAATACTGAAGAAAACATGAGACGCTTGGTCCACTGAGAACCATACGCATACTGCTCAGTATCCTACAGCGGCGAAACAAGACTTTCCGGAAAGGTTCCGCTCAAGGAATGCGGTGCAATCCTTCGAGTCCCCACAGTGATGGCGGCGAGCGGCCATTGTTTTTTTTTTCTCGTCTGCTAGCCAGAAAGCGTCCAAAACTCTGTCAGGTGAAAATCCACTCGGCCAAAGCAAACCGAACGCGCACCGAAGTGCACCGCACGGTGCTCGGGGCCATACGAGAAAAACGTATGCGCTCTGGCTGGCTCTGGCAGCCCGCGGGTAGGGTAGCGAGAACAAAAAAAAAAAAAAAAAAAAAAAAAAATTGAAGAGGCTCAATGTGTCCTCGCGAATAAAAGTCAAAGTAGTGAAAAATAAATAAGAACGTAGTTACTTTGGCTGGCTTTAGTGTCTTGACATGGATGTTCTGGCGTAGGTTAAAAAAAATGTTGATATTTTTTATGTGACGTGACGGCACAAGTGAACCACCCCAACGCTTCGTCTCATTGGACCTCGCTGCTTGCTTTGTCAACTCGTCTGCTAGTGTGTTGATTTGGCTTGTCTCGTATGTTCCGATGTAAGAGTTTAGAAAAATCAATAGACCTTTGGCGTCAAATGTTTATAACAACATTAAACCCACAAAGTTCCGCAATTGAAAATCTAAAGCACAACTTTGGAAATGTCAATGCACCTTTCACATCAAGAGCTTATGAAATTTATACCCATAAAGTTTCGCAATTGATATCCATGCGCTCCATAGATTCCGTGGCCTCAGTGAGATGCCGCGGCGAGCCCACTCACCATCAAAGCGCCCTTGAAACTTTGTGCTCGGGTGGGACTACTTGGCGTTATGTGACTCCCGGTGTATGGGCGTTGCCACGAAATCCAGCCCGAGTTTGAAATCTTCGCGGTTAAATGTCTTTTCGAGCGTCAAAAAGACATTCTAGACAAAATCCAGAGTGATTTCCGGCGCCGGGGGTCGCTTTGGTCGGCGGTGCATGGACAGCACGAAAAAATTTCGGGGGGGGCTGAAGCCCCATAAGCCCCCCCCCTGGCTACGCCCCTGGTGACCAGCTGGGGCTATATAGCTCTGCCGTGTGACAGACGTGCACGGCATATCGCGAACGGGTCTCCGAATTACACTGCACACATACACACGCGCACGCCCGCGGACTGCGCGTGCGTGTCCACTACACCGTACTCCGTATGCGCACTCACGTTCGAGGTGCCACGCCCCCAGTACAGGTCGCTACGCAGTGGCCCTTTCTTGGAACTGCTCTTCTCCCTCTCCCCCCTCTCTCTCTATAACACACACACGCACGCACGCACGCACGCCGCCGCCGCCTTTCTCACGTCCGTCGTGGCCTTTCATCATACATACTCGCTCTGCCGTTTCGCCATTGTCCCGTGCCGTTATAGGGGTATAAGTATGGATTGTTCTGCAGCCATCGATCAAGATTGGTTGCTGGCGTTGCCGTCGACTGCGTGCATGCCCGTCCCGCAGGAGGTACAGGAACAACGCTTGTCACGTGTCTGCCTTCGGTGCCCCGTCTTAAGGTGCGCGCTTTTTTGAACCTGCGCGAGGTTTGGTGTTCCGTATTCCAGCGATGATCGGCTTTTAGCCGGACTTGAAGCAGCTTTTCTTGTGTAGCTCCACTCCATGGATGGGAACTGCCACGTATGCCCCGTTTGGTCTGCGACGCGTATTGAAAGCGAAACTTTGCGAACACGCATGCATCACAGGGTTTTCGTGACCGTGGGAGTGGCGTGGCTGTTCTTTCGCCGAAGTATATGCGAACCAATCACAGCGCAGGAGGCGCGGGTCACTGCCGCTGGGTACCTTGCATTCACTTCCAGGTGGCTCTGGTATCTGCGCATCCGCGGCAGTGGCGGTCGAGGAAAAGTAAAAAAAGAACCAGAAAGCTCACCTTCGTGCACCGGCGGCTGCGCGGTAAGGAGGAAGTAAACGCTTCTCGCCCATAGAATGGATTCGCATTGCGCTACGTACGTATGCGCATGCTGCCTCTGAAACCATGATGCGTTCGAGGCGTCCGTCGTACTCGCTAGTATAGTGAGCAACTCCGGTTAACAAAAGGCTCGGTGTAATTTGTATGCACCCACGCTTGTGTGCGTGCGTGCGTGTACTCGTGTTTCGACTCTTTATGTGCTCAACAAAGCATCGCTCTATATAGATTACAACTCGTTGGATCTGCTGCATTTTATTAAGGCATGATTCTGTACAGTGGTAGATGAAAAATGCCACGTCTTACGGAGTGTAAGAAGGATGTTGTACCAAAACTATAAACAGACACAGCGGGCCATTGTCCGCGGAACAGAAATTGCGCCAAATCGACCGCTCGGAATTCACCTTTATAGCGGCGCATCGCTCGTTCGACCCGAGTCGGTAGCAACGTATACGTTTAGTTGGACGCGCCAGCAGCGCATTGTATCTTCTAGCCTGGATCATCTCAACGCGATGCGCCAGCGTTACTTCGCTAAGAAGGATTTTTCTGGCAGTATAATATTTGCGTATTCTTTCTTTTTTTCTTTTATAACGAATTTAAAAAAAAGAATAGGAATTGTGTTGCAACGATCACTATTCTATAGTCCTTGAACTTCACGGATTGCTCAGTAAATCGAAATACACTAATGGAAATGTATAATTGACCAGTTAACAAACTTTCTTCTATTAATTGCGGGATAGAGATAGCAATTTACGAGTTGTAGCGGATGAGTTCACGAGGCACATCCACTTGGAACGAATTCTGTGGATGGCACGTGCCAGTTTCGAGATGTGCATCGTCACACTTGCGCGGGAACGCCAGTGCATGTCATCGCACAACTTTCAGAACGGATATATCGAAACTTGTGTCATCCTGAAAGCTCGCTCCATGTGAATACGCCTTGCTTAAGCCGCCGGCTACAATTCGCAAGTTGCAGTTAAGTAACCTGCTCCAAACTTAATTAACCTTTTTAATTAGTCGGTTATGAATTTCGATTCATCGCACAACTAACGCCCGCCTCGTCGAGTAATCCAGCTCGTGAACTACGATTGGGTTATCTGTCACGGGCGATAGTTAGAAACATTGTTGAGTCTAAAAAGAAACACCCGATATACCTTTGGTTTCCCAGTCTCCACGTTTTATGATTTCGATCGATGCACGAGAAATATGTATGCCACGCGCTTCTATCGCATTCATGCAAGCTTGACTACTGTTCTGTCGAAACGAAACCGAGCAGGCTTGTGCAAGCGAGACTGTACGACGTTCCTCCAATGAGAAAATGAATGAACAGCCTCTTCACTGCAGTGACCGGCGCCGTTATGATTGGCCAGAGCAAATGCCGCAGCCACGCGTTACATATTCTTGCCTGTGAACATGCTTTGAAATTCAGCGCTTGGTTCGCCTACGCGAGACGTGAAGCTCCGACAGCACTCCAGGGTTCGGGGCCCAGCACACTGCTGCCGCCTTGCTGGCGCGCCTGCAAAAGCCGCGTTAGGCTTTGCGCAACGCACCGTATTCGTGCTGAGAAGACAGATTAACGCGCGGCGCGTGGGTGGCGCGGGATTACGTTATTGCTTCGTAGAACAAGATTAAAAGCACTTTTGTTTATTTATATATTTGCTTAGTTTCGCTTTAAAATTTGCTGCCAGAATCGCGTGTATTAGGAAACGTCGCTTGCTCCAGCAACTATTTTTCGTGGGAGGAGAAAGGAAAAAAAATAAAATAAAAAAGTGAGTAAAGTCGTCCCAATTCACGCGATTTTGACAAAAACATTATGGACCAGAACTAACCAAATATATAGATAAACAAAAATGGTTCTTATTTTGTAATTTTGCTTCGATCTTATTTTCAAGGTACTGTGATGCAATCGGATAAGGCTGCTTTAATATAAATAATTGATGAGCCTTTTTTTTTTCGCTACGTACGTGGTTTGCCAACATCATCATGGTGGCGCAGTTTTGTTATTTGAAAATATCGACATAATCACGTGACGTTGTCGAGCTGTGCTCCATGCTTAGTTTCATTTTAAAGGATTAGGAAACTGTCGATCGATCTTGTAAATGTTTTACCAAGGACAAAACTACTTCGCAACTGTTTCTTTCTTTTTTTCCTTTTTTGCTATGTGCCGCTGTCAGCTATGAAAATTTACTTTTGATAGCATACATAAGCTGTTGCACTATCGTACGCGTCGTACCCTGTGGAACCTACTTATGTTTCCAGATTTTTTTTTCTGTCTTCTTTTCGTGCTCATAAATAAAAATCCGAGGAGACCTGAGCACTTTATCAGTTGTGAATGCAAGAGCATTAATGTCCGATTGAACGCCGCTGAGCGGTCCTTATTGTTATGAACTTTTATGAATGACAAAGATGAGCGAGTTGATAAGATATTACGGTTTGGAAAGGTAGTCGTATAATACATTGACACTGAAAGAACGAAAAGAGCACTTTAAACTGTACCGTCCACAAGCGGCTGTCCACTGTTTCTGTACTGTTCACAAGCGGCGGATCATGCTGTCCAGCCCCGCCCTGGAAGACCAGCTCCGACTGATCCACAGGGGCCAGGCGGCCCTGGAAGCATATGGAGCCCGCGAAGAGGGAGCCACCCCATCAGACGCTTAACGCGTTTCATTTCATAATGGCCCAGTAAAGTTGTTTCTCTCTCTCTCTCTCTTCACAAGCGGCCGTTTGCATTATCCATTCCGTTCCCCCTATAGTGTCCAAGGCTTCAAACCTACTTTTTTGGGGGGGTTTATTCTGGTATTTTTATACATTAATTTATTTATAGGGATTACCGAGGCGCAGTTAGAATGCAGGCGAGAGCTTGAGCGGACAAGGAATGCGCGGGTAACACAGGCTTCCGAGAGCGAGGGTGACGTGGCGTCGCGGCGATGCCCTCTCCCTTCACGCTGCACCTGCTGGTGAGCTAGGGAGGCAGCAGGCGTTCCCTTTCGCCCGCTCTGCTCCGTCGAGGCTCGCACGTGATATCGCGTCGCAGCCACTGGAAATTTAGGTGCCGTTTTTCGCTTGTCGAGACGACAGACACCGACTTTTTCTCACAATGGGCCATTCGATGCCCTCGCATCAATAACGGAAGCAGTGTGTGGGGGTCAGCCATAGCACGCTCACCTCGCAGCTTCCTGGTCGTTGCGATAATAACCGTAATCATGCTGTCAGCTTGATCGCTATAACAAGCGCTGACCAGACGAGCGGCCCGCCGTTTCAGCTCGTCTTGTCAGCCGATGGGCCAAGGAACTTAAAAGCGGCCAAAGCGATAATCAGCGAAAAGGGCGAAGTCGTGGACGCAAGTGTTATCACGGCTGAGATCGCGCGCCCACTGTTCGCGAACGAGGGATGAACGTTGACCGGTTGCATTAGCGCCGGTCAATAATGGCCGAGTAATTGCTCTTCGGCGGAGCGGGCAGGGCCGCCCGCGCACTGATTCTGTCCATCTACCTTTCAGCGGGCAGCGGCACGCTGGTCGCCTGACCACTTTCCTCCCGCGCGCAGCAAGCGGCAGCAGGAGCAGTTTGCCAGTCGCTTTTGTTGTCGTTCGGATCACGCCGCGGAGCGCGTTGATGGACGCGGAATTGCGTACGCTTTGTCTCCGATGCCGTGCCTCAAGTCACGCACACAATAATTCTGAATAGTCGCAGTAAAGGAGCGGACCAAGCAACTGAAGTTCATCTCACGCCACGTCAATGCAGTAAAAAAAATGTCGCCACCGCCATTTCTTTTCGCCCACGAGGGATGGCGCCACCAGTCCGGGCGCGCAGCGTATCACGTGATCGTTGCCATAGCACACGCAGATGGGCAATCGTGCAGGCGGCGACGATGCGCTGGCGGGCGCCGTTAATACGGATACCTCGTGTGCAGTCAATTAGTGGGGGTTTTTTGCAATGTTATGGTTGTGTGAGCGAGTGGGTCCGCTGAGGCGCGGCCACCCCTGATGCCTGACATCGATTGAGCCGTCCAGCGCTCCTCATCTTCGTGCGCGAGTTGGCGCGTGCGCTTCGAAATACCGTCTGGGGACGCGCGCGCGGAGTTGTGTCACCGAGCCCTGGCACGACGGGCACCTCTCGTCTCCGGCACCCCTATGCCGAAGAGGCGGGTCTGAACCATGGGCTTTCGTCTGATCGACGCTGCCAGGGCCAGATGGAAGAGGGTGGTCCACAGCGGCACCCTGGCGCACTGCATTTTCTTCACGACGGCCTTCATCGTGAGTTGGGGTTTCCGCGTGATCATCACCGAACCGCGTGCGCACGCATGGCCTATCTCGCGGCAGCTGCGCTAACTATAGTTTCCCCGAACGCCCCCCGGTTGCGCTTGTTAGTGGCCGCTGCCGTGAACTACAACATGTGCGCGCAGCATCGAAGAACAGCGTGCATGCATTACTTGCGTGCAGAATTCGCCAGGCGCGTTTTGCGGCGCGGATAACCGAAAGCGTATAGCGTGGTGTTGATTCTTCGGTATTGTTAGTTGTTCGCGGTGTTGTCGAAAGCTAGCCGTCGGCTTCATCGTGGGTTGCGCAAGACTGCGACGGGCTCAAAATAGAAACTTCCGTATGTTTCCGTAATTGGCGCCGTTCATTTAAAGGATATGGTCTCGCAACAACACGTCGCGAATATCAGAATGGCTGCACCTTTTTAATTCGCTTACTCGAAATGTATCTGTGGGCACGTCTTTCGGTTTCGTTCTTCAGCTGTAGTGATATATAGTGCTGCGGAACAATTAGTTAATTGTCCAAAGCAGGCCTACCATGCTTCGAAATACGATGACGCCGGCTGCTCGTTCAAGGCTGTTCTACGCATATGCGCTTGCAAATATACTTGTGTGTAGTCGTTCCCGTGCCTCTTTCTGCGTAACATATTTGGTGGCGATGCTGTGTCCTCAATTTTTTGTAGCCCGTTTATTCACCATTTCTGAATAAGGTTCATGCTTTTCTTTCTTTTTTTTTCGCGTAATTGCACTGTGCCGTTAGTCTACTCCTAGAGCTGAACAGGGGGTTCTCATCTTAAGATTCAAAGGTTTCTTGCTGTTAAGTACACTTATCTGTAACTTAGGCCCGGATGTTAAATAACGTTCCAGTTATGGTACCTCTATTGTAAAAGCCAGATAACGCCTCGCATTTCTCCTTAGTGAACGGGTAATTGGAGGTGCGGGCTCGCGCATATCTCTAGATGAGCCGAGCTTGCAAGCAGCACCATAAACATGTTTCATGGCAGCTCCGGTCATCTTGTGGATTGCTGCCAACTCCGCATTTGCGCAGATGTGGCCGTTTCGCGCTTCTCTGCCTGTGGAACGGAGCCAGAAATGGAAGAGCGATGCTACTTTCTTTCCTGTTTTGCTCAGCATGGTTTCTTGTTTGGGCAGCTTCTGTGGGGAGAACTCTCCATATGTGTGATGGCCTTACGCTTACATGTGATTAGCCGTCTTCGGTCGTTCATGAATCATGCAAGTTTAAATTTGTGTGCGTAGTCCAGAGATGCTGATGATTCTTTTTCTTTTTCCGAACTATAGGTTCTAGGTCACGTTTAGCCCTTACCTCTTCCGTGTTTGTTAAAGTGTTCATAGAGATTGAGTCATTCTAAGCGCTGCACCTAAAGAAAAAAATTAAAAATGTGTGGGTGTGTGTGTGTGTGTGTGTGTGTGTGTGTGTTTCATAAGTGACATGAGCCTCAAATTTTTCATTAATGGGCCCCTTAGCACTGTGTCAACAGTACCATTTGGTGCGCTGCCAGGATTGCATGCTTAATATTTTTGGGAAGGAAGAATATTTTCTTTTGCAATAAATCTCCAGCTTCAGAAATTAGCTGCCGTGATCGCTGAATACACTGTAACCGATCCCACAGAACACTCCTTCAATTCATATGCAACTCTGGTCACTCATCATGCATATAACATGTTACGTCGTTTGGCAGATCTTTGTCGAAATAACTCCTCATCCGCCCGAGTTCATAGATGCAGAGCACCTAGCTTCTGTTATGCAACAACATTAAAGCTTCATAGAGGGCTTGCACTTGTTGTTACAGATGCCGTATTGGAGCATCATTTACAGCGTTTTCAGTGCAGGTGAAAATGAGATAGATGTGGATGGGCCAGATTAAGGTGCAGTATTTACCGTTGTAGTAGTACAATGCAGTGGCCATGACATCACCTACGCATGCAGCCTAGCTGTTGACACATGAAGCCTTTGAATCTAACAACTCTCTTATTGTAAAACCATTGCATGCTCATCACACAGTTGCTGGGATATTGGACTTTCCACTCCAGCAGAGTGCATTTTCACCCTTGAAGCTGAAAGCAACAACACGAAAAGCATCAGGAATTGTTTCTGGCACATTCAAAATATCTTTCTTCATTTTCATGCTCTTTTTTGGCCATGACATCTGCATCAGAGTAAGCTATGAGCCTCTTCAGCCAATAAAGAATATGGATGTTTACTCTTATATATGTATGCGTGTATATATAGACACAGATGCAGCACTGATAATTCAAATAATTTTACAATGCCCACCTGATCTTGTGTTTAATTAGTGAAATTTATGTACTTTGATCACCAATATATATATATATATATATATATATATATATATATATATATATATATATATATATATTGCATAGTCCTAAGCTTATTGCAGACTGCTACATTTATGCTTCATTTGGATGATGTTTCAGTTTGGCAAACCCTTTATTTACGAAAAGCTAAACAGTGCAAAGCACAAGGCACTGTGAAAGAGCAAGTAACAAATGCTGCCTGCAATTAAGGTTTACTTTGTAATAACAGTGCACATACAATGAAATCAAGCACATGTGCAGGGAGCAGAATTTAAAAAAAAACACATAAAAGGCATGGGTAACATTCTCAGCCGTCAAGGCATGTAACACCTTTGTTTCACGGCACAATCAGTGGTTCTTTGCATGACACATTCTCATTAGTGCCATATGCTTCCGAGGCTAGCCACGCATTTCTACTTTCGATATGATGTGAAGTCTCTTGTTTTATCAAACAATGCAAGTGTGACCACACTGTTTGTATCATAAAGACAAAACAAAGATCATCACATAGTTTCTTCGTCAGTGACCTTTTGGGCTCACATGTTTTGACAGGACATTAATGAGGACATCCCAGAAAAAAAAATTTTTGCAAGATTTGGTTGTTCAGTTTGTTCAGTTTGTTCAGTTGTTCAGTATGTTCAGTTGCAGAACTGTTTGTGTCATGTTCAGAGACAGTAGCAGATAAGTTTCTAACCAGATGCGGAATATGTTTCACTGGCCAAACAGTCAAGTATTCAGTGACCCCAAAATGTCATTGACTTGAAAACCAACGTAATTGTTCTCTTGGCTTTCACAACGCAAACAACGTGGTTGCCATGTCTGATGAGACAGACTTTATGTAGGTGCAAGAACAGGAATGTGCAGCTTGTCGCAAACAATCATGCATGCCACGTACAAAAGAATGAGCCCATGTACCACAGCAAACCGTTAATTTTCCTCCATGGCAAAGAGGTTATGCAGCATGGCACACTCCACAAATAAAGGGAACACCAAGTTAGTATTTCGGTACTGATTACAACCTAATTTTGACACAAAGGGCTCAATAACAATTTATTATCTGTAGAAGTGTACCAGTGCATCACATCAAGCAATTTTTCCCTAGTTGATAATATGTTTAAGCTATTTTGCTTCGAATACTACTTAAGAGTTCCTTTTAAGAACCGACGTTATTGTATCTTGGCAACCGATGTTACCCATGCCTTTCATGTTTTTGTTGCACTGCTATATAGTCAAGCACCTGGCTATAATGAAGTCAGGTCCAGCACAAATTAGTTTTTCTTTATATCTGATATTCGTTATAAGCATATATTCATTACACACTGACCTTGGCCAGAAACATTTTAGATATATTTCATTATGTCCAAAAATTTGTGATATTCTAGTTTATTATATTGAATTTCAACTACTTTCATCCTGCTCCATGTACACACCATAACTTTTCGGGTTTACATTTTCACACTTCTTCCAAAGTAATGTTTAGCTGTATGCAGCATTTGTTTTGTTTTCTTACATTGTCTCTTGTGGTTTGCACTGTTCAGGTTGTGGTTTGCACTGTTCAGGGCCAGTCTAATGGAATGATTGCTTTAAAATTCCATTATTTTTCACGCTTAATCAGTGGATCCGGGCACCGTTCCACCCATGTTATTTATTGGGATCAGCCGGCTGTGAATGCTGCATGATAAAAAAAAGGAATAGAATCGATCGCAAGGAATTCCTACATTATACTGGTCCAGTTTTCCATGTATGTTAACCAACTCAAGCAGTTGGCAACTCTACTGAAACACTTTCTCTTGAGGCTCCTTGAGCCTCATTAAAATGAGGTTCCGCACTGCCACCCTGTATTGCTACTTGTGTTATGACTCTGGCATTGACTGAACATTGCATTAAATGATGACATCCCTTGCAATACTTAACAGGACACCACTTAAATAAGGACAATACTTAAAAGAAACATCCGGTTAAGCTGTATCAGTTAATTAGTTTCTGCAACAGCAAAGCAGCCACTTTCCGTAAAAGGACTGGTTCACTGAAAGGCCCAAATATGAAAGATGCAAGGTTCCACACCAGCCTGCTTTGACAGCATCTCTTTGGGTCTAGTTGCTTGTCAATCAGTAGAGGAGGACTACATTGCTTTCAAAAACCTAAATAGAAGAAATCACTTTTTTCTCCACTAGTAATGAATGAAACCTTTTCAACCAAATGAATGAAAATAGTTTTGAAAGAAAATTTTACCACTTCAAATCATTTTGGAGTTACTCTCAAGTGTCTCTTTAAGAAACATGTGACAAGCCGTAGCCAACGAATGTGGTACTTGGAAAGACACCAACAGAAAGCATGAAGGCATATTAGAAGTTTGAGTGGGGTGTTTTCTCGTCTTGTGTGGAGATATCCCAATCTCGTGGCTGCCTTCAGCAGCTCTTTGTGACCAATCATTGAACCCCAGGTGATGCATCCTTTCACGTGATTTTGACAAGAGATAACGAGATACCAAAGTGTGCCTTCAGAGACAACTGTATCTGGACTGCAGTCAAGCACTGACGGCAGTCATCGGTGTCGAATGTTGTTTGCTCAGATTGTTCAGAAATGTTTGAAAACATGTTTAGTACACTTAATTACACAGGCCCAGTCTGTTCCAGCCAAGTATGATAAGTGATGTGTCACTGGTAAATCACTGGTTATGTTTCACCCAACACCCTCATTATATTATATTACCATGCACAGGAAATGGGAAACTGCACACTTATAATTGTTTATGCTGAGGTGTTCCTATATACTTAGTTATCATGGGCCAGCTTTTTGTTGCCAGTTTCCTGATTGAAGTTATGACAGAGATATCCAGTAGATAAGTGAGAACTATGACGCCAGATGTTATAGAATTTTGCAGTTTGCCGGAGAGCACGATTTTGTGGCAAAATTAGAAAGCCATGCGATATGAGCTTGTTGGGATTGCATTAAAATTATTGCCTTCAGGCTCATTCGTACAAGTTGAACAATGACCAGCCCTTCTGGCTGTAGAACGTTCCAGCACAGTGATGTTGAGTCACAAGTTATTGGCAGCCTGTCAGCAGCCTGTGATGTTCTGGTTTTGAGATGTGCCAAACTCTTGGTGTTTGTGTGGTGTTAACGAAGTCGCACCATTTGTTGTTTCAACGCAGCTTGCGGGCATTGCGGTGGTGGTAGTGTCGGTGATGCTTCTGCTGGACAGTAGCAAGTACCTGGCCAGTACTGGGGAGAGCAACCAGGACAGCCACCTGTACTTCTCCGTCATCTACATCCTGCTTGGAGCAGGCTGCTTCATGGCTATTGTTGGCTTCTTCGGATGCTGCGGAGCCCTGAGGGAGAGCCCTTGCATGCTGTGCACTGTGAGTACTTTGCCAGCATCAAGGAAGGTGTTCCTCCTCCTGCTTGGCTTTAAAACATACTGAAATAAGGTCTGGAAACCATAGCAGTGGAGTGGTGAGGTCAGCGTTTATGATTACCATATCGGTTGTGGTTTAAATGACAAAGGCAGGTATGACCAATTCCTTCCAGTTTGTTGCTCTTGTTACGAACTTTGCACCGCTGCACCACGATTACGGCTTTGTGGTCCCGTAGCGCTCGTCACCCGTTTCGTGACAGAGCGTTGGTAGCGAAGACTCCGAGCCTGGCGTCGATGAGAATAACGAAAGGGACTTTATACATTATATACAGGTTATCATACAGGACATGAACGTGTCGGCACTGGGGCCGAGTGCTCACAACAAATGCGACTGTTCTCGCACGACGACGTCCGGCGAAAACGCGTGACACATCTCACCCCAGTCGGGAGCGACACTGTCTCCCGGTGGGTCGGCGGATTCTGTTTTCGAGGTGGCCTCCTCGCCGCTTTATAATCCCCGAGAACCATTGTCACTCAGACGGCCCAATACAAAGTCAGCACACGACGGTCGTCCGAGGGGTCCAACCAGCGACCGCGCTGGCCACCCGGTTCAAAGTTCGCGCGCGCGATGACCTCCAGGCAAAGGGAGGTGTGGCGCCGGGCTGTCTGGCACACGCCGACACGTCCAAACATGCGGCTCGCCGAGGCTTCTCCCGCTGCCTGACGGCTCAGCATCTTGACTTGTGAAGGGAGAATTAGGGCGCTCGCAGGATAGATTCTGCATCTTGCAGATTCGGAATCCGGGCTTGTGGTGATGGCACAACAGCATCCCCGCCCTCAGATAAGGCGCCGGGAAGAAGAGCTGCCTCCACGTGGCTCGGATGCCAGGCGCGCACGTTCGTCAGGCTCGTCCAAGTTCACGTCCAGTGTCGGGACGCCAGGTAACTTCACGTGCCCAGGTCCGACTCGCCAGGACAGGAGCTCTGCTCACCGCGTCGTCGCCAAGGCACCTTGACCAGCTCCGCTCGGGTCGTTCCTAAGACCTTGCTTCTCGCCACTGGTCCCGCTTGGTCGTTCTGCAGCTTGCAAAACCGACCGGCAAAAGGCAACACCCAACACGAACAAGTGCCTTCTGTCTCCCGTCAAACACCAGACAAGGCCATAATCCAAATCAACCTAACTAAATCGCTATCCCCTTTTGCTCCCGCTGCAACAAGAGGCAGGTGTACGATCTAGCACACAAGGCTCAAACAATCAGTTTTCAAATTAACAACACACCAAAATAGAAACAATTAATAATCAGCAATAATAATGACAAATAGAATGGTCCCCTTGAAATCGCTTTGGACCGAAAACATACTACTGAGGAAGCAAATGAGGCCATTCATTTTTACCCCGATCTCCCTGTGAACAGGACAGGTCGTCGCGAAGTAAGAGAAGGCAAGTAACGAGCAGGAACGAGTAGGCCACTGAAAGAAGCGAGGCCTAGAATGCACGACTTAGAGCATCAGCGTTCGCGTTCAACCTTCCCTTCTTATAACGGACAACGAGGCTGTGCTGCTGTAGGGTCATGCTCCATCTCAGCAAACGGCCGCTTTTAGAGGACATGCTACTTAACCAAGTTAGAGGGCAATGGTCTGTTTCCACAACAAACTTAGAACCGGAGACATAACAAGCCAGCTTCTGAACGGCCCACACAACGCAGGCGCACTCTTTCTCAGAGGTGCTGTATGCCTCTTCTCTACAACTTAGTTTGCGACTCAAATACAAAATTGGTCGTTCATGACCACTAGCATCTTCCTGGCATAGTACCGCTCCCATGCCGCGATCACTCGCGTCGCATTGAATGACGAAACCTTTCGAAAAGTCTGGTGCCGTCAGAACCGGCTTATGGCTTAATGCTCGCTTCAGCATTTGGAACGCATTTTCTTTCTTTGAGTCCCACGTCACCTTAACGGGCTCCGACTTCCGAAGTGCGTCGGTTAGCGGGCTGGCAAGGTCAGAGTAGTCTCTCACATAGTGTTGGTAATATCCAGCTAAACCTAAAAAGGCCCGTATATCCGTCTTCGTGGTGGGCCGGGGATAGTTCAAAATAGCAGCTACTTTGATGTCGGACGGTCTACGCCGGCCGCGCCCCACCACATGGCCCAAATAAGTCACTTCACCGCAACCTAGGTGACATTTAGCTGGTTTCACAGTAAGACCTGTCTCTTTCAACCGGCTCAACACGACTCGCAAGTGCTCCAGATGTGATTCCCAAGTGTCCGAAAATATGGCAACATCATCGAGGTACAGCAATGCGAACTCGCCTAAACCATGAAGCACTCTGTCCATCAGGCTAGAGAAACAATACGGCGCGTTTTTGAGGCCGAAGCTCAACATGAGTGGCCGGAATGTTCCAAGCGGGGAAACGAAGGCGGCATAGCGGCTAGCCCGTTCCGTAAGGGGTACTTGCCAATAGCCTCTCACGAGATCCAGGGTAGAGATATAATTTGCCTTCGACACTGTCTCTACCCTTTCTTCCAGGTTCGGTATGGGATATGTCTGATCTCGGGTTATCGCGTTCAGACGCCGATAATCGACACATGGCCTCGGATCTTTTCCTGGAGCCTGGACTAGTATCAAGGGCGACGTGTAGTCGCTCTCACTTGGTACTATAACCCCCAAGTCACGCATGCGCTGAATCTCCTCAGCCATGATTTTTTTCTGCACGGGCGAACAACGGTACGGTTTACTGCGGATCGGTTGATCAGAGGTTAACTCGATGTCATGCTCTAGGACCGTTGTTCTTCCGGGACGGCTCGAAAAAACCTCCCTAAACTCTGAAACGATTCCCTTTAAATCCTCCTTTTGGGCGGCACTTAGACGCGCTTCCAACGTCAGCTGTTCCACCATTAGCTCTAAACCACATCCCTTCATATCAGCCGTCGTCAGGATTTCGGCCCCTTCCTCATCGTCAGCATTTATCGTCATGCTTATAATCGCGCGACGCTGAATGTAGGGTTTCATCAAGTTACTGTGGTAAATTTTGTTGGGCCGTTTCCCTAATTTAACTTCGTAGTTGGTATCGGAAAGCTTAGTTACAACCTTTGCGGGCCCCTCCCAATGAACCTGAAGCTTGTTTTTTTTCGACGGTCGCAGCAACATCACTTGGCTACCTTCTTCGAAGGTGCGTTTTTTTGCTGACTTGTCGTAGTATTCCTTTGACAAGGTTTTCGCCGCCTTCATGTGGCTCTCTACAAGATCTTTGGTTTTCCCGAGCCTCTGGAGGAGGTCGAGGACGTACGAGACTACATTTGGGTCGTCGTCACTGCCTTCCCAAGACTCTCGCAGCATGCGCAACGGAGTTCTTAGGCTCCGGCCATATACAAGCTCCGCGGGGCTAAAGCCGGTGCTCTCATGGGGAGCCGATCTCAAGGCGAACATAGCGGCGGGAATGCAGGCCTCCCAGTCACAGTGACGCTCAAAGCACAGGGCTCTCAATATTCGCTTCAGCACCGAGTGCATCCGCTCTACTGGGTTAGATTGCGGGTGATAGATGGAACTGTGCACTACTTTAATGCCGCATCTTTCCAAAAAAGTAGAAGTTAGGCAGCTGGTAAAGACGCTGCCATTGTCGCACTGAATCTCGGAAGGGAACCCGACGCGTGCGAACATTGAGAGCAGAGCGTCCACGACCTGGGAGGAATTTAGCTCCTTAAGAGGTACTGCCTCGGGGAACTTGGTCGCGACACACAGGGCGGTCAGAACATACCTACAACCGTTCGTTGATTCTGGCAGAGGGCCTACAATATCGATTACTAGTCGCCGAAAAGGTTCGGATATGACTGGCACCAACTTCATCGGTGCCTTCCACTTGTCAGTGGATTTGCCGATTCTCTGGCAGGTGTCGCAAGAGCGCACGAATTGTTCGACATCCTTCCAACAATACGGCCAATAAAACTCCTGAGCCATTCTAGCCTTGGTCTTTTTCAAGCCAAGATGCCCTGCCCACGCATTTTCGTGCGCGAGTTCCAGTAACTGTCGGCGATATTTCCGAGGAATCAGAAGCTGTTCATATTTGCGACCCTGCTTATCTGTGTAGCGGCGGTACAATAAGCCAGATTCCTCGTAAAATGAAACCCTCTTTTTTTTCACTCCCAGTTTGACGCTCTTCATCAGATCGGCTATTGAACAATCTTCCTTTTGCTCGCGAATCAGAGTTTCTCTTTGAACTGCAGCCAGCTCCTGCCAGCTGGCGGAAACCGGAGCGAGTAGGGATCCTGCGTCGCCTAACTGCGGCGTCGTGTCCTTATCGCGGCTAGCACGGGACGCGTCACTCCCATTCACTTCCAGGACACGCTCGACCAGGCCAGCCTCCGAGCTCTGCCTCTCCCGTGCCTGCTCGCCACTCAAGTTACCCTGATCAGTCCGTGTGCCGCACCGCTGTTCGCTCACCGACTCAAAGTCAAGTTCCCTCGACAGCTGGCGCGCTTTGGATCGCGTGAGGGCCAGGTACACCACGTCGGCAAAGAATGATTTGCCCTGATCCTTCAGCAGCTGCTCCGAGCTATTTGAGAAGAGGTAGGGAAAGTGCTCCGGGAGGGCGGCAGACACAGCGGCTTCTGTGTTAAGTTTCCCAAACTCTCCTTCAATGGTAACCGTTGCGATCGGTAAACAGACACTCTCCTCCTCGGCCACTTGCCGTATCCAAGCGCACTCTCCCGTAAAATTACTCGAGGAGACGAAAGACGGGTGGACAACGTCCATAGTTGCTGCAGAGTCTCGAAGTGCTCGGCACTTCTTGCCGTTTACCTTAATTTCCCGCATATATGGCTCCAATAGTCGTATGTTTTTGTTAGTTTCCCGTATTGTCGCAAAAGCAATTTTCTTTGGGCAGCTCGCTGCGATGTGCCCTTGCTTTTTGCAATTGTAGCAAGTTAACGGCTTCCGTTTTTCAAAAGAACGCGTCGTATCGTTTCGCTGCTTGGGACCATCGTTAGCATTCTGAGATGCATTCTGTCCTTCCCTTACAGTTTCTTTGGTAAGGGACTCATCTTTCCAAAACTCGCGATGCGTGATTTGCTTCCGTTCGTCGGACTTCCCGGAAAACCCATCTCTTCTATCAGCTTTTTCTACGCGCACTGCCTTGCTGTGCAAGCTGCGGCGGGTGTAATACTCTTCCGCTAACTGCTGCCTTGTTTAGCTTAACCTCCTTTAGCCTATCTTGCAGCCAGAGCCGGACATCCTCATCAATGCAACGGTAGAACTGCTCCAACGCGATGCATTCGACGATTTTGTCGCGGTCGTCGTAAACCTCTTCGCCCTTCAGCCATTCCACCAGGTCGGCTTTTAGACGAAACGCGAAGTCAACATTCGACTCCTTGCCCTTTTTCGCGTACCGGAACCTCTGCCGGAAAGCTTCGGGCGACAATTTGTACTTCCGCAGTAGCGCTTCCTTCACATCACTGTAGCTCTCAAACGCCTCTTTCGATAAGCAAGTTATTACGTCTGATGCCTCCCCAGGAAGCAAGGCTAACAGATTCTGTGCCCAAAGGGATCGCTCAATGCTATTCCGTTCACACACGTGCTCAAATTTCACGAGGTATTTGGCCATATCCTCTCCGACGACAAAGGGTGGAAGTTGATCGCGTATTCTTGGAACGTTAGAAGTGAGACTAGGCGCCGGCGAATTATTTCGGATCTCCAACTCTTTCATTTTAAGCTCGTGCTCACGTCGCTCCCTCTCTCTCCTTTCCTCCTTTTCCTCTTCGCGACGTTCCTGTTCTCTCCTTTCCTCCTTTTCCTCTTCGCGACGTTCCTGTTCTCTCCTTTCCTGCTCGCAACGTTCTTTCTCTTTCCTTTCCTCCCTTTCCCGACGTTCATTGATATCCGCCCAGGCCTCAGCGGCTTCCTCAGCCGTTACGTCCCCAGTCCTCATGACCTCAAGGATCGCATTCTTTCTTTTGGTTGAGCCCAACTCAATGCCCAACTCCTCACAAATTTGGAGAAGTTCCTTCACCTTGTACTTCTCCATCGTTCACACTGTCCTCCTGCTGTTTACCCTTTTTGAATATACCTGCCGTACGCTACTATAACACTACTAGTAAGACATATGCAAGTATTTCACACACTGCCCTGTTTACCCCCTCAGCATCCCCTGGTTTTCAAAACACTCTTACTAGGCTTGAAACACACAAGGTTATCACAATGCAACACCAAATCCTTCCCTAAGCTACTATAACCTGTGTCAGAGAAAGTCTGGTGTTTGAGGTAAACTTCAGGCACTCACCGCGCCGAGGTAGCTGATGCCGGTCAATCCCGTAGCTGCCATCCAGTGTTACGAACTTTGCACCGCTGCACCACGATTACGGCTTTGTGGTCCCGTAGCGCTCGTCACCCGTTTCGTGACAGAGCGTTGGTAGCGAAGACTCCGAGCCTGGCGTCGATGAGAATAACGAAAGGGACTTTATACATTATATACAGGTTATCATACAGGACATGAACGGGTCGGCACTGGGGCCGAGTGCTCACAACAAACGCGACTGTTCTCGCACGACGACGTCCGGCGAAAACGCGTGACACATCTCACCCCAGTCGGGAGCGACACTGTCTCCCGGTGGGTCGGCGGATCCTGTTTTCGAGGTGGCCTCCTCGCCGCTTTATAATCCCCGAGAACCATTGTCACTCAGACGGCCCAATACAAAGTCAGCACACGACGGTCGTCCGAGGGGTCCAACCAGCGACCGCGCTGGCCACCCGGTTCAAAGTTCGCGCGCGCGGTGACCTCCAGGCAAAGGGAGGTGTGGCGCCGGGCTGTCTGGCACACGCCGACACGTCCAAACATGCGGCTCGCCGAGGCTTCTCCCGCTGCCTGACGGCTCAGCATCTTGACTTGTGAAGGGAGAATTAGGGCGCTCGCAGGATAGATTCTGCATCTTGCAGATTCGGAATCCGGGCTTGTGGTGATGGCACAACACTCTGTTGGTGCTCCTTAAGTGTTGCACGGAGGCAGCATTTCATGATGCACTTTAATACAGTGCATTGCTTCCTTTTTTTCTCTGTGATGGCATGGCAATGTGCCATCTGTCGCTGTTATCCCAAGAGCAGCAGTATGTGCCGTGCTTTGCCCAAACGATGACAGATGGCGCCGTTGTTCCTTTCAGTAGGACAAGTACGTTCTTGCTCCCACCTCACTGCAGGAGATGTGCAAGTCTGATTTATTCTGAAGGAAATAGACATCTGCAGCATCCCAACCTGGTACAAAAAAAGAAAGGAAAGTGCCACCAAGGCTGTTTCTATGCGAAATTGGACCGTGGACCAGCCAGTTGTATTGACGGAAGAGCCAAATATAGACTACTCCATAGAGAGTGGTCTACGTCGAGAGTGTTCGTCCTGTCTGGACTATTGTGTGCAAGTGTAATGCTGATATGCTACCGCTCTTGCAGTGCTTTTCTGTTGAGTGCTCTCGCTTGTGTTCACAATAACAGTCCAGAGTGCGTTATGCCGATGCACAGGTAGCTTGCATTGGAAAGGTCTACGGTTTATACAGGTGATGGGCCACTGATAGCAGGCAGATTGATACCAGAGAATTTTATTCTGAGGCATGCTTCCGAACATTTTTCAGCAGTTAGGCCAGTTTGCATGCATCCAGGCACAGCCACATTATTTTGTCAGTGTGTGACAGTATCTCGCCGTTGTTTCTCACACTTTTTGTCCTCTGTTCTCTTTGCAGTTCTTCATATTCTTGGTGGTCATCATTGCTGCCGAAGTAACTGGTGGCTTCTGGGCCTGGATGAACCTGGAGGGTGTAAGTCTTGCACGAAGCGCAGCATAAGCTTGCGACTTGGTGATCGTGACACTAATGATATTAATAGAGTCAAACATTGCCATTATAATTATGTTGCATCCAGCATGAAAATACTTACCTTTATTATACTTATGTTCGTTATAAGTGCACACACTGATATTTGTTTTTAAAAGAAAGGAACAATATATTCATCATTGCGTCTATGCAAAAAGAATTCAAGCATACGTAATGCCTCAAATGAGCTATCAGATGGTCTCTTGCCAGTTTTGATTGCCTGTTAGCATAATTGTCACCACACACACAAAAAAAAGAGCTAAAAAACAACCATGCTAACAAATCCACACCATCTAAGCTCACCAAGATGTTCTTTTGAATTGCATTTGATGATCTGTTGATGGCTTGCTGTGCTAATATGCAGCCCATGTGAACAACGCTAAATTACAAACAGGTATTGCGATGCCGTTAAAATGCAACGGCACGATCGGTGCTATCACACAAGATTGGCATGTTGTTTCACCAGCTACAGGTCAGCCAAGCCATTGGCCAAAACGCACACGCACATCCAGAATGTTGTTTCAAGTTGTTAATTAGACATTTTTACTACCAGAATACAGTAGAACCTCATTCACACATTCTGAAAGAAATGCAACAAAAAAACGCACTAACTGGGAAACGTATGACCCAAAGTCACTAAAAAAAATTTTATAGACTCAACTGTAGTTAACACCTACTCAATACGAAGCATTGTGTGAAACATTTCAGCGCGAGGCACCAACGGACACATGCCGAGCTGGTGGGGTCTGAATGGCAGGTCCACAACGCACGTAGCCATTTTCGCAGCTTCGGCAAGCTTTTGTTTGAACTCCTCAAATTAGGCTTGGGCCATTAGGTTCTTCAGGCGTGACATTTCAGCTGGAAGTTTTGCCGTGCCAACTCGGTGAGAATAATTACAGCCTGAGATGCACTTTGTCGGTTTCCTATTGCTTCGTGCTTTAAGAGGGGCAACAGGAAGCTGAAACAAAATTGAGCTTGTTGGCAATGCTGCTGTTGGTATGTGCACCACTCGCATTGGCATTGCGGGGTGCCTAATGACTGTTTTGTTTGCTGTTTTGGAACTATGCCCTTACGACATTATACTTGGCTTAGGCTTTTTGTCGTTCCATTAAGCCCTCTTTGATTGTGCGTCTAGTTTCATTCAGCTCGAAATGCCCCACGGATGCTATAGTCCACCAGTCACACAACCATGGTTATTCTCTCCCGCCTGTCGCCTCAAGCCACTACGTACGTCACTCTACTGTCGTTCCAATCTGTTCCCAATGGTTTCTATGTACTATGTCCCATCGCTGACATACTGCTTGAAAAAAATTTGGCCATTCCCCATATCATGCTCGTTGTTCCAGGCAATCAGACTTCGCTCCCTCTCCTTAATTTTAAGTGCTCAACTCAAATTCTTTCCAGAGGCATGTCTTTGGGTGACATCTCACTTGTGAACGATTGCGAGATAATCGGCTCTTGACGCCGAAATTCCATCGCCCTCTGCAGGAATCTCCGATTCGTTGTCTCTCAAAGACAAACTTGGCAAGATAATTGCACCTGATCTTCTTCCGGCACAAGCTGCTGACCTCCGCCATCGTTTGGAAACTTGCCGCGACATTTTTTACCTGGATGGCCATCCTTTAGCCGAGAAGGCGGTGGTCACCCACTGTATCTAGACTGGAGATGCCAATTCGATACGCCGCTGGCATTACCGTGTCTCGTATGCTGAACGGCAAGTGATACAACAAGAAGTCAATAAGATGTTGACTAAAAGGGCTATCGACCCATCTTGCAGTCTGTGGGCATCCCCTGTTGTCCTTGTCAAGAAGGACAGCAGTTGGCACTTCTGTGTGTATCACAGACACCTCAACAAAATCGCACACAAGGATGTCTACCCCTTCCCGCGTAATGATGATGCCTTGGACTGCTTGCACGGAGCCAAGTACTTTTCCACGATAGACCTCCTATCAGGCTATTGGCAAATCTCAGTAGATGATTGGACTGTGAGGAAACAGCCTTCGTAACACCTGACAGCCTCTGCCAATTCGAGGTTATGCCGTTCGGCCTTTGTAATGCCCTGGCTACCTTCGAAAAAATGGACTCCTTACTTCGTGGCTATAAATGGTCCCCATGTCTGTGTTATCTAGACGATGTCATAGTTTTTTAACCAAGTTTCACAAGTCATCTAACACATCTATCGGCTATTCTTGCTGTTTTCCGACGCGCTGGCCTGCAGTTAAGCTCATCCAAGTGCCACTTTGGATGTCATCAAATTACTGTTCTTGACCATCTCGTCAGTGCTGCTGGCGTTCAACCGAACCCTGACGACATTCGCGCTATCCAGAACTTTCCTGTTCTGTCTTTTGCCGCAGATGTAAAAGGCTTTGTTGGGCTATGCTCATATTTCCATCGTTTTATCAAGAGTCATCGTTAAGATTATCACCAACTTACTTAAAAATGACGTTGCTTTCGCACTTGCTCAAACCAAAGCCTTCTCCGCCTTCGTACGCTTGCTCACGGCTCCCCCATTGCTGGCTCATTATGATCTATCTGCCACCACTGAACTTCACACAGATGCCAGAGGCCATGGAATTGGAGCTGCACTTGTTCAATGGCAGCGTAATGCAGAGCACATAGTTTCATTGCTGCCTGGCGTTAGTTTGGGCCGTTGTTAAATTCTGCTGCTACTTGTACGGCTGCACATTTTCCGCGGTTACCAATTAACCACGCCTTGTGCTGGCTCTCCTCGCTTATACCCGTGTCACACGGGCGTTTGGAAGGCCTTCCAACCGATAGTCAGTTGACTCGAAGGTCAAGTTCGAGCTGCTACATGGGTGGTTTCGAAGGCCGCCGAGTCAATAGTCTATTGAGTCAGCGGAGCACCCTACAACTCTATCGAAATCTCGATGGCTTTTGAGCAATGGAAGCGGAAACAGCGCGAACATGCCCTCTCGTTCACAGTGTACTGGTACTCACGGTTAGAAAGAACAAATCAAACCAAATGCTCTAAAAATACTATATACGAGTGTTATTCATTATTCAATAAAGTGTTTTTGCCGCTTGACATGTGCGAACAGACACCAAAACGGCAGCCGCATCGAGCTGCGCAAATGTTGCTGCAGTTTCGCTACTAAACAACTTAAATACTAGACATATATGTATGGCAATGTATAAACAATATTTTTTTAATGTATAAACAAATATAAAAGAAATCATAGTGCTTTTAAATGGTTTTAATGTTGTTTAACTTTTCGTAACATGAAAGCGAAAATAAAGATGCGCAGCGCCACACAATTTTGCGAGAAACGCCTGAACCATTCAACGGCCTTTTCAAAAGTGCCATGTAGCAGCGCGACAACTCCTTTGAGTCGATAGAGTTGTGGCGTTTCAAAGGCCGTTGATTGGAAGGCCTTCCGAATGTGCCCGTGTGGTACAGGTATTAAAGACCTTACTGGATGATTGGGTAGATGGGTGCTATGGCTCTAAAAATATTCGTTTGCCGTTTTATATAAGTCGGGCCATTTGCACAAGGACGCTGACTGCCTCTCCCTTCATCCTGTTGTGTGTCCTGAATATGATGCGCATGACACCGACTCTTGCATCCTAGCCATTTCTGATCTGCACAACATCTTCACTAAACAACGGCGTGATGACTGCTTTTGGCGCGTGCAAGGTGCGTCTCTGGCGCCTTTTCTTGTTCAAATGGGATCTAGCTGCCTGAAAAATGATCATACAATTGCGGTTTGGTGATGTACTGAATGTTAGTGCCAAAAGATCTTATTTTCTGGGAACTAATTAACCATTAAGAAAGCATAACTGTATTGGGTAACTTATTGTGTTCTTGATTGCAAATTTTGGCATTGACAAATCGTATGAAATGGGATCATATCGACGAAGTTCTACTGTATGTAACTAGGAACTGCTGAGCAAACAAATATTCACTTTGCTGTAACCTATATTGTCCGAGATCCTGCATATTGAGTCTCATTGTATTAATAGAATACTCATTGATCTAAAGTGTCACCAGTGAAATGTGTCATGCTTAGCTTATCACAAAGGGTGCTACAGCAGGATTAGCCAGAACCATGCCGGTGACGTGCACTCACAAATCTGACTCGGATCTGGAATGGCAAAGCACAGTTTGTGCAGGAAAGTAGCTCCAACACACCAACCATGTCCACTTACCATGCCGCTGAGGCAGTCGTTTCTCGGAGATCAAACTTGGCAAAAGGCTATCACCACGCATGAGCTAGGGGTGAGTTGTGGAAGGCATCTCAATCCCCACAATGCGCAGAAGCCAAGGCAGACGTTGAACTGTTACATCAGAAAGAAAAGTAACCAAAAATTGTCAGCATACTAATTGCATCATGGAATTGAGAATGGATACAAGGTCAACATTGAAAATCTTGTAGCCACAGTGAGCACAGTAATGGAACAACATGAGTGAGTATGATGTGCATGTAGCAGTGAAGCCGAAACGAGACACACTTGAGAAAAAGAAATGGTGGTACATAGCTCCTTTGATACAATGCAATGAAGAAGCCTTGGGTGAGCAACCTGCTCAGCACTCAAGTGGTTTTTCCCAGATTGTGGCAAAAACTGTTTTGGTATAGCCGTAGCTTTAGCCATCCTTCGTCTATTTTCTAGTCTGATTGTGGCTCCCCTTTGCGACTTGTTCTTGCAGTTTGAGAAAGCAGTGAAAGGCCAGGTGCAGCACATGATGCATAAGGACTACTCTGTGTCCGACGTCATCACCAAGACCATCGACACCATGCAGCATGATGTAAGCACACAACAAACCTTTTCTTTTTTCCTGTCTTGCGCATTGGGCGCACTGTAGTGTCTGCCACCAGCAGAGGTGCTCCATAATTCAATGAGCCCTATGGCCTTGGCCAGTCAACACTATAATGGTGTAAATTCAACAGTCACATGCGCTTTAGAAAATGTTGTGGTCTGTTCTTTTTTTAATATTATTATTACTTTGCTAACAAAATCCATGTGAAAGATAGCACACCACAAGCATCTGAAATTTGTACTGTTCTAAAATGCAAGCAATAGTTTCCCAGTTGAAATAAGGGTTCTCAACCAAGTATGACAGGAACAAGTCAAATGTATGGAACAGTTGGGGCCTGAAAGACAGTGATAATTGCAGGAAAACTGCAAAACACATCAGTGATTTCATCCCTTCGTACTGTACTGAACGTGACACGTTGCAGCCTCCTGCCCCCTGCTGTTTTTCTAAGGTTTCCTGCTCTGAATTTAACCATATGACTTGTGGGTGTGATTGACTCGCCGATCTGCAGTGCTGTCTTTTCTTAGTAGGCAGTATTAATTTTAGCCTTTGTCAAGCTCTACTACGGCCTTTCGCTTTCTCAGTGGTTGGTGGTTAGATTACCATTGGTACCAGCAAAATCAGTAGCTATGTGGTATGCAACATTGTCACCATCTGTGTCGCATTCATAGTTCATTGGTATAATTTGCCAATACAACATTTAGTGCATTAACATTACAGGCTACGTGATATGAAAATGGCCTTAGTGTAGCACATTTATTTATGTTGTGTTCATTTCTTTGTACGCAGGGTTGGCGAGTTTCGATTTCTCTTGAGCAAAAGTATGTGCCCTTACTTAGACCCAATATAATCCCAGTGATATGAATAACCTCAAACTTGCTTTACACAGGCTTGTGGCCATGTCATGCATAGTGATAGGGGTCATGTCGTGCATAGTTGAGGTACTATAACATATAGACTTGAAGAAATAAAAATAAAGCATCATTTCATATATGCACTTTTTATAGGTACGTTTCAAGAAGGAAATAGGACCTGTGTGAAAGAGTACCAGAGCAAAAACTAAAATACTTTTATCCTTTCTTTCAAATGGGTAATAGAGCTGTGATGTTATTAGGATCGTCACGTTGCAAAGCGTGTGACGCAAGGAAGATGGAGGAGACTGTGCATGATGAACAAACACACAATTATATTAGACGGCACGTGAACACGAAAAAAAATGTCTTAACCTAGACCCACACATACAAGGTTGTTCGTAAGTAGGAAATAATGTAGTCTCACGAGGTTGTGGTTAAGTCTGGAGTGTGGTGACACGTGGAGTCCTTGACGTGAAACGCTTGTTCGTCGAGTGATGACCGGCGTGGTGGTAGAGCTGACGCAGCAGCACGGGGCAGGAAAAGGTGGACGGCCCGCAGCTCCGTGGACGCGAACAGGCCACTCTGGAGTCTCGAGCAGGCCCCAGGCGCTCATTTTGATGACGGACGCCCGGTCACCCGAACCTCGCGCGTAGAAGCGGGTTCGAGGCCGCAGCAGGCCGTTCCGGGTCTCGTGCAAGGCAGCGACCTGAGGCGTTCCCAGTCCCGAAGACGGACGCCCGGTCAGGTGAACCTCGCCAGGAGATGTCGGTTCCTAAGGCCCGGTGGCCCTAGTCGCGTCGGCGTTCCGAACGATCTCCGTTGCGCGAGCCCCTTCTCCTGCGCCGCACGAGCCTCCTTCCTCTTTCTTTTTCTCTTGTTGAGGACCGCCGCAATATCGTCTGCTCTTGCGCTCGGTCCTTTTTGTGTACTTCTTCACAAGAGCATATACATTGTCGATGGAAAACTAGACCAGTACTCTCTCTCTCTCTCTCTCACCCGCACAAACACACACACACACCTATGCCAGAACTGCTCGTAAGAGCAGATGTTGGACATATTTCCAGCAAAGACAGCCAGTCAATGGCAAACAGAACTTACGAACAAAAGAAACGTTTTCTAGTGTCTCAAACCAGATAGGTCTGTGAAAAGTGGTTGTTATATCTGTAGTTCGTGATACATGGACTCTCCCTAAAAAAATAACTGCACTGAAGCTGGCGTCAGCAGCTGCAATTCAGCAGCACTTTGGTGCGAAAACCAGATTTTGGTGTCATTTTTGTTCCTGCAGCTAGCTGCATATTTCAGTTAGAAATGTGTGATTAATGTATGAAAAGTGTCGTTGTATAGCTATTTCGAAACAGCGCCTGGTTCTGATCACCTGTAATTCCAGAACTACAAGCATAGCCGCATTTTTTTATTCAAGAGGTTACAGTATATTTTACTACCAGCAGTACTTGACCGTATTCTGTAAAGAGATCAAGGCATTATAGCTGGCCGGAACGTAAACTTCGGAAACTGCTTCGGCATGATGCTGCCATTTGGCAGAGGTCTTGGACATCAGGGTCACCAAATTACAACTACACGTTAGCCACATAAGAGACATGAAATTACATTATCTATGTCGCTTTGGGCAAAATAAAGAAAGGAAAAGAAGAAATCTTTGAAAGGTAGACCATTATCAGCAATCGGAACCGTGTAAATGAAGCATTGCCGAACCGTGATCTCCTGATAATGTCTTAGTAACCGCCGATCCTTTGCAACATTGTTTGGCAATAGCATGCCAACTCGGGCCAGATGGATATCGACAGTAAAGAAAGGAACACATGAGCGGACGTTGATCCCACGGTGAAAGGACATAGCTAGTCATTCAAAATTGCTGAAATAGGTGTAATGCGCGTGGTACTGCACGGACAACTCTGCAAAAAACGAGATTGTATCGCCATGGCATCCAATATTGCACCGGTGCGCACCCCTGGCCATGCTGTTTACGCTGTACGCCTCCTCCTCCCCCCTGGAGGCTTGCCTAAAAGTGAGCAACCTTCTTTGCGGCTTTGAAATCCGCACGCAGTGGTCGCTCGCTCATCTAAGAAGTCGTTATCATCAAAGCTGTTTGACTGGAGTGAAGCGCGCCCGCCCTGCTGAGCACCCAGTTTGGTTGCGTTTCAGTGTTCCGTGCCTTAGTACTTCGTGTGCACCTTCTGTTCATTGTAACAGCACAGCGATGTTAAAAAAAATGTTTGTTATATCTGGAAGTAGTTTCAATAGTGTTGCATCTGGGTCACAACCCCCAAGGGTAGCGTTGGCCTGGCGGCCTGGGGCACAACTGGAAGCATCCGAAGGTGCTGGCAAAGGATGAGTCAACTGCTAACAGAACAACTTGTTTATTATAGCATCGCAAAAGAGCGGCCGGTCAGGTCGACCGAGGTGGAGAGACGGGAGAGCATGTTACTCGATGGAAGAAATCGGAGCCTCTCTCTTGGCGTCCGGGGGCAGCTGCTTTTATACTCTCGGAGTCGAGCGCTTCGGATGGGGCGCACGTGACGGCGGCGCACGGACACATTGAGACGAGTAGTGGCGCATCCGCCGGGCCGGCGCCGGTCAGACCTCCTCGCTTCACAGTTGGGGAGCTCCTCTCTCCGGCTGCCGCACTTTGAGAAGCGTGGGCACCAACATGTATGCACACACACACGAAGACACGTGGCATTGAAACATGCCTGGACGCGCTTGGCAGGAAGCGTTGCAGCAGCGCTGAATGGGCCAAAATGTCCACCGCTTCTAACGAAGCCCCGGCGTCCGTTGCGTCCGCGCCGGCTATGCCGCACGTCGTAGGCGAAACGTAACAGACCCCGCCTGGAGAAGGGGATCCCGATGGTCACGGGACTGCATCCGCTGTCAGGAGGGATGTCGCTCGATGGTGCTCATAACCGAAGTTGGTCGTCCCTCGGCGTTTCTTGAGCGCAGTGCACCGAGAAGGCCTCGTTCTCACGTTCAGGTTCACACAGGACAGTGCAAAGCGACTTTGGGAGAGTTGCCATTTTTGTTCTCGTTCCCAGCAAGCGTTAGAACTACGCCGAAACTCAACCGCTCAGTCAGCAAGCACGACACAACCCTCACTAAGCCATGCCAGGCTCTTTCCCCTTTTATACTACTGCCTAGTTCCTTGCTACTGCCTAGTTCCTGCCTAGCAAGAAGGAACGGCTCCGGATGGGGTGCAGATGATGGCGGCGCACGGACACGTTGAGACGAGTAGTGGCGCATCCGCCGGGCCGGCGCCGATCAGACCTCCTCGCTTCACAGTTGGGGAGCTCCTCTCCTTGGCTGCCGCGCTTTGACCAGCGTGGGCACCAACATGTACGTACACACACGCACACACTCAAAGACACATGGCATTGAAACATGCCTGGACGCGCTTGGCAGGAAGCGTTGCGGCAGCGCTGAACGGGCCAAAATGTCCGCCGCTTCGAACGAAGTGCCGGCGTCCGTTGCATCCGCGCCGGCTATACCGCGCATCGTAGGCGAAACGTAGCAATAGGCAGGGTTGAAAAATCGCAAAGGTGCTGAAATGTGGTCGCTATAACCGATAGATCATTATATCTGGGATCGTTACATGTAGGTTCGACTTAGTTTAGAGCGGTCAGCTCATGCTGCTGCATTTGTGTGTTACATATCTGCTTTACCATCACAGGAATAAATTGTCATCTTTGTCGCGAATGAATCTACAGGCTGCACTGATCTGCCCTCGGTCCAGCAGCTTGTTCCTTGTTTCTGTTACAGGTGCGAAAAAAGAGTACCTGAACATTTTGCAGCTATAGAATTTGGCAACGCATGACATTTCCCTTTCTTGATGTTGAAATAGACTTCGTGGACATAAGCTTAGAGCAAAACGAACAAATCTTGATTCATGTTGGAAGCGTGAGACTTAATGTTACCATCCCTCAGAATAAGTAGTGATTTGATCTCGCTCACTTAAATGTACTGTAACCGTCTGCTATACTGCAACAGTGCTGACAGGCCAATAGTGCCGAGGTGCGTAGAGTAATAAATTGAGCACAGAACAGGAGAGCACGACAGATATGTCGCAACTCTTTTTTTTTCTTTCTTTCAATTGAAGAGGTCATGGCAGCAGGCAGCTTCGTGGTGTCGTCTAGGTTGTGGATGATGCATCAGGAGAGAAGCTGCTTAAAGAAGCCTACGTAAAGTTTTATGCAAAGCCAATTCTTTGTTGGTTGAAAAGGATCGGACAGTCACTGGCAAAAAGTCAAAACAGGTAAACACTACGGGTGACAATACATGCAGCCACATAGCAGAAACGATAGTCTGCGTGCACACAGCGGGCATGGCAGCAGTTGAAAATGAAACGAAGCCATCATTCTGCTGCCGAATCGTCTGAGGGGAATACGACAATGTGTCTGTCTATCTTTTGTGTTCGTTTCCAGCCAAGTTTACTGCACACCAGTTGTGTGCAGTAAGGAAGTGCTGAACTCGTGCAGTATACTAGAGGGTAAAATATGAACGAAGGAGATCATAAGGCAGAGCCCATCAGAAACATTTGAATATTAACTTGACACATGCACCGGCTCGTATGAGTGCTGATAGAGTTGTCACGGTCTTCTCGTCTGCACTGTAGAAGCGGACTTTTAGAGAACCACAATCTGGGCAAGTTAGTGTGTCATTACCTTTGAAGGTATACCAACCAATACACAAGCCAGTAGACAAGGGATGTGACAAAGGCAGCCGTACACTAGCACTACTTGCAACTGCCAAAAATTTAATCAAGGAAATCTGAAGAAAGAAAAAAATATGTATATTGAGGGACAGAATCTGTGGTGAGTGAGCTAATGGCTGTAAATGCAACATTTACTTCATTTGAGTTTGGTCATTGGTAGTTAGTTTGGTAGTTGTGAGCAGCACTGGTGCACGTCTAACTTTTTCACATCTTTTTTCTTTTTTGTCTGTTGACTCCTATGAATTAGAGCTCTGGAACGTGGCCGAATAGACCATTAGCGTCATGTATGGAATCTTCAATGCGAGTTTGGAATTGAAAAATCTCTGTAGTGCCTCCATTTAACGAGTTCTTTCGTTCTTCTGTCATTCGTGGTACTCACCTGCGTTGGCACCTTCCTTCAGCTGCGCTGCTGTGGAGTGGAGGGCCCGCAGGACTGGGCCTCAGCCCGTATCAACCAGAAGCCATCAGAACAGGGTGGCATTGTGGAAGCGGGCGTGGAGGCTGGCATCCGGGCCCTGGGGATATACCAGGTGCCGAAGTCGTGCTGCGTCGAGGAAGATTCGGCCTCCTGCGAAGTCAATCGGCAGTTTGGCGGAGTAGGGATGCAGCTGCATGGCCTGCACCCACAGGTTGGCACCACCCCATTTCATTTTGCAGGCACAAAACCTGCAAGTGTGTTTTCCCATGCATCTAACCTTAACCTAACCCTAACCTAACCTAACCTTGTTTAACCTGTTAAGTTGTGCCCACTTACAACAAACACCACTACAGTCGACTCTCATTACAACAGACCCTGACAGTCCGGCAAAAACCGTCGGTTTTATCTGAAGTCCGTAATTTCCAAAATGCCTCACTTCCGAAACTTTGTTCGCGATGTCTAACAACTTTATTGCAAAGAGTGAGTGACGAACGCTGAAAGTACAAAACGAACAAAGAAAGTTGCAGTTTCGCCCGAAAGGTGAGGCATTGATTGCGATAGCAAATTAAGCAAGATAAGTGCAGCAGCAGCCGCAGACGAATTGACCTTCGTGCTGTCTCTCGCTTCAACGCAAACTAAACTTAGCACAGTGCATACGAAGCTACCGGCACTGGGCACCCTTTGTCCACATGGCAGATCGCTTTCAATATACGGCTCCCACGCCGTAAGCAGCAGCCGCCGGAGTAGAACCGCCTTCTCTCTTGACCCCCTCCTCCCTCCCAGACAAAAGAAGACGGCGCATTTCCTCCCCACCGTCCTCTCTCTCGCGCGTGATATTGAGCCGCGATCGTTGGCTGACCCTCGCAAGTCAGTCAGTCTGTGTCGACACGCAGAAGTATGTTTTATAAGCCTGATCTCGAAAAAAAATTGCTGCTGATTTTGTCCACTGTAGCCAATAGTTTGTTGTAGCGCAGTCCGTTAAATGCAAACTTCATTGTGTTAATAAAATAGGTAGAACGAACTAAGGCTGAAATATGATCCATTATATCTGAAAGTCTGTTGTACGTGGGTCCATCGTAATGAGCCTAGACTGTATCACACAGGATGCATTTGTTATAGCTGAGTGTTCGTAAAACGTGGACACGTAAGAATAAGCCAACGAAATGGTAAAAGCTCATTTTTGTAGTTATCAGTAAGCGTGCTTTAATTCTTCAATTGCAACCAAATAATCATAGATTCCAGGTTGTTAAAAGCATGCATATGTCTATAATGAAGGGCAGTCATTGAGTAACTTCCATTAATGTCCGTTCTCAAGATGTTTGGTCATTCTGACCTTGCTCTTCTTGCCAATGGCACAATTATCACCTTTAAGTGTGTCATCTGTGGCGGCATTCGAAAGAACACTGGGGTTTCATCAACATGCACCACTGCGCGTGCGCGAAAAAAAGAAAAACAAAGGTACAAGAAAGTGGTGCATGTCGGCTGTGTACTTGTATGTGTACATTGTGGAATAAACTTTAGTTGCAAGTCTGCGCCCGTCCTTGTCCCTCTCTGTCTTTGTGGTTCGTGTGTTCGCGCAGTTAAACAATGTTCGCTGAGGCCCCATGAGTGGGATTGAGCAACAGCTTGCAGCAAGCAGCTGTAGACAGCTGCATTAATTGTGTGCCGCCAACAAATCCACAAGAGAAGAGACCCACTCATGGGATCACACACAGCAGTTTCAAGCGATGGCCTGGGGCTTGAGGCCTTATCACAGATGGGACTAGAATACTACTACAATTCTGGTGCACCCTAGATGGAACCAGCCCCAGTTGGGCCAATCAGTTTTTGGAAAGAAGGAATCACGGCTATGATTGGATGCCAATATAACAATAGCGTAGGGGGAAAAGATTATACTTATATACTCGGGCTGAATCAGGGAGACTGGGAAGTAAAGATGTGCCAGCAGGTGAAATGAAGTAGACACATACCGTATTTACCCGCGTATAACCCGCCCCTGCGTATAACCCGCACCCCTAACTTTGAACTCGGCGAAAAAAAACAAAAAAACTCGCGTATAACCCGCACGTTTACCTGAAAAAAAAAATGAGCGCTAGAAAGATGCAACTCACACTCAGTGATCATTTCGTTTTCAGAACATTTATTCAAACGACCGCCACCACGTCACTGGTTATCCGATTCTTAATCGTCGCCGCTCTCACTACTGCCATCCGAGGCTTCATCGCCACTCTCAAAGACGTAGTCGTCCTCGGAACCATCCAAACTATTACTGATCGCACATTTTTTAAAACTTTTGCGCACCAAATCGGCCGGTATCGCTTTCCACGCATCCACGATCCACTGGCACAGCAATGGAATATCAGGCCTTCGCACGCGTCCCGTCGGTGTGAGGGCGTAAAGGCCGTCGGCCATCCACTGGGCATACAGCCGCTTCACGTGTGCCTTGAACGGCTTGTTCAGGCACACGTCGAGTGGCTGTAGCATGGACGTCATGCCGCCAGGTATTATGACGAGGTCGGTGCTGGTCTCGGCAAGGCGAGCCTTCACCGCATCAGTGCAGTGGCCTCTGAAGGAATCTAGTACGAGCATCGACCGGCGTGCCAGCAAGGCACCTGGTCTTCGCTCCCAGATTACTCGAAGCCAGTCACCGACTAGGCCACTGTTCATCCACGAATTTTCTTCCGCACGCACAACGATTCCTGGGGGCAGTGGAATGCTAGGTAGCGTCTTGCGTTTGAAAATGACATACGGGCGCAGTTTCGTGCCGTCAGCCAAAGCGCATAGCATGACTGTGCAGCGCAGCTTGGCATTTCCGCCGGTCAGCACGCTGACTGATTTGGAGCCCTTTTTTTCCATGGTCGTGTCCATCGGCATCTCAAAGTACACAGGTGTTTGATCAGCATTTCCCACCTGAGACAGCAAATAGCTGTGCTCCTTCCGAAGTGCGATAACATATCGTTGAAAGTTCAACAACTTTTCCTCGTAGGCTTCAGGAAGCCGCTGGCACATGGTTGTTCGCCGCCGCATAGAAAATCCATGTCTTCGCATGAAGCGCTGGAGCCATCCACGGCTTGCACGAAACTCACGTGGAATGTTCAATTCCCGGGCCAACTTCAGGGCTTCCCTTTGCGCCATCTCAGTCGAAACAGCGTGGCCACGACTTCTCTGCTCCTCAATGAACTTCGCAAGCTGCGTCTCGAGGTGGGGGTACGCGCCAGTCTTCGGACCCCGAAACGCTCGCCTGTCCCGGTTCGTTGCTTCGAGACTCTCTTTTTTCTTCCTCCAGTCGCGAATGCACGACTCGTCGACGTCATGCTGTCTTGCAGCAGCTCTGTTGCCGATTTCTTCGGCGGCGGCTATAATCTTTAGCTTCTCTTTCGCTGTGAAACACTGCCGTCGAGTCGCACTCATGATGCCAAAACAAAGCAGGCAAACAGTGCAAACTGGGGTAAGTACACTAAACAGCGCCTAACGCGAGGCTCAACAATGCTGGCCCGGCTGGCCTTTCGTTGGCCCTTCATCGGCTTGACAAGCGTCGATGACGATGGGGATGGCGGACTACACGGGGAGGCCGCCGCACATTGCGGTGAAGCCGACCCCCCCCCCCCCCCTCCCAAGTAAAAAATTCGCAGATAACCCGCACCCCCACTTTTTAAACGCGTTTTTTCACATTTTGGTGCGGGTTATACGCGAATAAATACGGTATGTCTCATCGAATGGCGTTTGCTATTCAGATGTATTCGATTCCAGAATTCACTATTGAAAACTTACGAATAGTTTGCGTTCGAATGTAATGCATAACAGCACTTTGAAGTCTCGAGGGCGAGTAACCAATGCAAGTGCAGACTGTTCCGAATGATTCTGCTGCTGGAGAGTCGTGGCTGTTGCGCTGAGGCGCACCAGTTCCTGAGTGAATTAATACACAGGATTGATAACTTCTGCTTAACAAGTTCCCTAGCTGTCATTCAATACAAACGTCCCGTTTCGGGGTAGCCTGGTAATGTGCTAACTCATTTCAGGCAAGGAAATTTTTGCAAAGCAAATTTCACTTTCTTTACCTCTTCCTTCGACTTTTGTGCTGCTGCTGCTTCCGTAGTTCTGTTGTAGTTCCCATGAAGGGGGCAAAAGTAGGAGAGGGAAAAGATGGTGCGAGACGGTGAGGAAACAGCGATTGTGGGGAAACTGAATGTACGGTATAGTACACTTTCGCTATTTTTGAAAGATAAACACCGTAGGGTGTAGCATACGCTATGGAAGCGGTTGCACATCAAATTAACGCTTCCTTCTGTGCCCTGCGCAGTAACTTGACGGCCATGGCATTGCTCGAGGTCGTGGGTTCTGTCCCAACCGTGGCAGCCGCATTTTGACTGGAGCGAAATGCAAAAACACAATTGCACTTAGATTTAGGTGGTGCACGTTAAAGAACACCAGGGTGTCTAAATGAATCCGTAGTCTGCCACTATGGCATGCCTCATAATCCGAATGTTGTTTTGGCATGTACAGCCCCATAATGCAATTAAAGTTTCACACTTCGGCCACGCGGGAGTTCTGAACTGCCACTGCGAACGAGTACCGAATCCCATGGAAAGTGATGTACTCATTGCGTAACGGTCCGCTATATTTTGGTATCGGAGGCGAATCTAGTTTGTTATACCCATTGGCAGGATAACGTCACTTCATTAAAACGAGGTTTTACGTACATGGATCTCTATGGGGATTTCAAGGGGAATTTCACTTATACCCATTATTTCATTATATCCGATTTCGTTATAATGAGTTTTGAGTGTAGTCACAAAACATTGCATGTCATGTTGCCTTTGCTGACTGCCCACTTCTTTTTTCCCATCTACAGGGCTGTGGAACGGCTCTTTGGAATGGCCTGTACAACAATCTTGTCCTTGTTTGTTGCATTGGCCTGGGAATTGCAGTGTTGCAGGTGAGTGTAAAGACTTAGGGCTCAGTCACACCGGTGACTTGCAAAGGTTCTGCAACCAAGTTGTTCGCACAGTGACTGTTTTGGATTGGTCACTCAGCTGCTAGTTTTTTCAGTTGTGTGACTGCTGTCGCATAGCTATTGAGCAAATGAGCAGCACAGCAGCAGGATGTTGGAATGCACTAACATTTATTCGATGTGGCAACGGCGCATAGAGCAGACGTGAATGACAACAATCGCGAGACATTTCTGTGTGGCAGCGGATAGGCCATGCTTGCCGGTGGGAACATCGGTAACCATGAGTTGCTCCTTGGTTGCCAAGCGTGGTTGGTCACAGGACCGCTGTCAATTGCCGGTGTGAGTACACCATTTGCTGAAAGTGTAGCCCTCTGTACAGGCTATTGCTCGACTGGCCGAGTAGGTACAATGCCACTATCAGTGCTGGCATTACTTCATGTAGGGATATCTTGAAACGCCAAATGCTCAAGACATTGCAGGCTAGCCAGCCAATGCCTGCTCTCGCTAAAGTGTGAAAATGCAAGATACAGTCGCAAAATTTGGTGGTTTCGCTGTCCACCACTTGTCCCTAAATTTGGAAACTCAATGGTTTCTGTGACCACCCAGTGATGCACTGCAGGGTTTAATGTTGTTACAAGGTTTAACGCTGAGAGTGTTGCTGTTTTTTGCAGTGAAGGTACTACTTTGTTCATAGATTGTGATCTCATACAGAGAAGGCATGCAGCCCCTAGTTCTACGCTGGCCAACACTATAAGACATGGCTGAAGCTATGTCAGGAAACAGCATTTGTGGGAAGATTGCAGCGGCTCTCAACAACACTTTCATGCATATTTAAAGAAACCTTTTCTCGGGGACGAAATGAAGTCGTTACTTTATTTAGTTGCCGTGCTGGCACGATTCTGACATTTTACTACGAGGAAAAAAAACCAGCATGTCGCCAATTTCGCTATAAAAAAAGAATTCTACCTGAACAATTTACCATCACTCATCTCGGAAAGAAATGTATCGCTGCCTAAGTTGTCCTTCACGGAGTACACTGTATTTGATATTCTGCGTTTCTCGAACGACTTTGCAGCCATCATGAATGGAATAGAGGTGCAAGCCTCGAACTAACCAATTTGCCAATTCATCTTGTAACATGCACAAGTTCCTGGACCATCAAAACATGCAACATGGCTATGCTGCCGCTAGCTTAGCACTTCAAATAATTTGTCATTCGAATGCACTTGTGTAGTGAAAGTTGCCCACTGTCGTTGCTGACCTTTTACAGCCCTTGCACCCCTCCATCGTGTCTCGGAGGGTGAATAGAAACTGGAGATAAGCATGAAATGCAGTGATGCGCACATCATGTGCAGGGGCTCACTTTTTTCTTTTTCCTCTCTCTTGGGATTTTGTGTTCCTTTTTTTTTCAGCACAGACAGCAGTTATGTAAGAGGTTTAGTTTACCATAGAACATGCACAAAAGCTTCCGGTGCTGTAGCTGCTCGCTGTTGCATTCGTGTACTGTTAAAACCAGTACTGTTACAAACATTTTTCATCTGCCTCGTGGAAATCACTACCACTTTTTGACAGATAAGCTTCACAATGAGCGCGCTGCGTATTGCCACTCATTTGTTCCGTGCTTTTGAATATTGCTCTGTTTGTTTGTTCTGCAGATCCTCGGCCTGATATCCACCATGGTGCTGTGCTGCGCGGTGCGGAGGGACAGTGGAACCAGCTTCAAGGCTTGAATGCGGCGCCCCCTGTGCTGTCCTCGTGCTCGGCGCCTGACGCCTTTTCTGTTTCGCGCCTTCCATGGCCCCTTACTGCTATGTCGCCTAGCCTCCCCCAATCTCTCTCACTCGAAGTGGTCAGGACAGTGGACCACCAGGTATTCCAGCCTCGTTGCAGGGCTTTCGTGCACATCTCTGCCGGAGGATGCGACTGTTGACAATAGCACAGTGAACTGCATATTTCTAGGTGGGGCTGCTCCCTATCGTTGCCTCATTTCTATCTGCAGGCATACGGTTGTTCTTGAATAGGTGAACTACTTGCGTGCAGCACTTTGTCAAGCCCTTACAAAGATCCATAGGCTATTGTCTGTTTTGCTTTGAAATCTGAGTACTTTGTGTATTGAGCCATGAATGGTGAGGCGATACCAGCACCGACATAAATTAGGTGACGGGTTTCTGACTGCCTTGCTGACTGGCCGTAGTTGTTGAGAGACAGGTCACCAAACTTACCATTCATCTATTTCGTAAATTCTTCTGTTCTTTTTCCTTGTGTAACTCACACACTTGTTTGCTCAGTCAGCTAATGCCAAGAAACAATTTACATAGCAGCGCCATGTGCTGAGCCATTTCAAGCAAGACAACCACTATGTGATACTAGTACGGACAGTTTCATGCGCCAATGCCTCATGCTAGTTTCTGTGTGTTTGTATTTGCAGTGTCCCATTAATTTTGTATACTGTTAACACGGCTTGTCATAAATGCGAAGAAGTCGTGCTGTAAGGTAGATGCTCATTTATCTGCGAGAATTACTTGCCGCAGCCAGTGCTTACTCTGAGTAGGATTTAGTTTCTATGGAAAGCCTACCATGTCAGCCTGCTGATTTAATTGTTAGCAGGCTTTATTCCTCTATTAGCATGCCTCGTCAAATGCAGAAGGTAACGTCGAGAGAGAGAGAGGTTGGGATTGTCATTGAAAAAAAGAAAGAAGAGGCTGTTCTAATGTTACCTCGCTGAGACAGAGATGCTAAGGGGATCAACGTCATTGACTGCCGCAACTGTTTAATTGTATGTACTGTACGAGTATATGGTTGTAAAGACCCTTTCTCACATCTTTTCGATTGAACTGCCACCAATCTCTACATGCGTTCTATTTTGTGTCAGTTTTCTTTTGTACATTCTGTGAGGCACACCCACTTTCGCGAACTGATTATTTTTGCTCGCGAGAACAAGCGCACTCTCGCCTGCTGCTGGCTGTACTTAGAGTGCATTTGGAGTGCACTTATAGTGCATGAGCGCGTGTAGTGTTGGAGAAAGTGCACCGCAATCACGCTACACTAACGACTGTTGCTTGACTAGATGGATGTGCATTTATTTTTTATGAACACATCATAATATGCGTACATAATCCCTGCTAGCATGTTGTAGGATGCTGTTTTGCTGGTGGAGTGCACAATGCATTCTTACATACTCGTGGATGGATATTCTCAGGGCAGTGCTGCAGCAGCGAAGAGCCCACCAATTTTTGTCATTCTCTCCTCCGACTGAAACATTAAAAGAAGTTAAAGAAACATGACAGTACAGGATACTGGTTTGAGGCAGGAGAACGTTAGGGATTTGTCGCAATTACCTGGTCATAGAAGAGCTCGGCCGTTGAGGCCATCAGCCAGAAAGTAACGTGACGGGCATGTTAGCTGCATTACTGCACAATGTGTCAAACAAAGCCGAAGTAATGCCCACTTTAGTAATGTCATTGCCAGTAATGCTTCTAACAGTGCTAGCAATGCTGTCATTGCTTTGTCTTATTTCCATCTCGTTTTCTACGGAGCTGGGAAAGTATGGTAAGGCCTTTATGTCTCGATGGCAGACAGCCAGGAAGTGTGTTGCAGGAATCGCTGCTGTGCAACCGGCGTTGGAAATTGTTGGGCTTTTGCGCTGCGCATGACAAGCCGCTGCATAATTGTTGCACATTTCATGTTGAAAAGCTGCCACACACGGACTGCCGTGCATGTTTTGAAGTGCTTGAACTCAACTTTGATGCACCACCATTTTTTGGGAGAATTGAAAGACACTAGATTTTTGTATCATACTCTGTTGAACCTTCGGCCATTTACAGAAGCAGATGAACAAAGCTGTTATATAGCACACGGGGCCAATGTTTGAACATTGTGTCGCAGGAAAGCCAGAGGGCTGCACGGCGGGGCACACGTGACCTCCTCATTTGCGCTGTATTTTTGCTGGAGCCGCTTCTTGCATTGGCACAAATTTAGGATTTGAAGCAAAAAATTTTGGATGCGTTTTGCTCAAAGGTTCAGAGAGTCGCACAGTGTTTTTCTAAGGATGATGAGTTGCACATCACTTGCTGGGCTAATGTCCCTGTTCTTTGTTTCATGTGTTTCGTTCATCTCTTATATATAGTACTGTTTGCATCATCTCGTTGTGAATAAGTCCGCTTAATTATTGCCATTATTATTATTATTATTTTTCTTTTTGCATTTCAAAGTGTTACCAGGTCTGCCTAAATGTTGCTAATATATCACCCAACAATAGTATTTGTTTTACAGCTTTAGAGTATTTGTATGCTATGTACATTTGTAGCATCCGAAAACTCTGTTGCCGAAACATGGTATGTATCATGTTTATTCATCGTCCTACAGTTCTTGCAAAGTATTTCCTGTGCTGTGTTTGCAATATGTAAAAGAGTGCAAGTGTATACACTGTTATGATCTCTGTTGTGCATCGTTTTTTTTTTTTAATTACTGTGAAAGTTTGACAGCCATGTAATATTGTGAAACCAATAAACATGTTTTCCTGTATTCCACAAACAATGTCCAAATGTTTGCCTTAATAAAAAAATCTAGAATAGCAGACCGGTAAAAGAGATGGCTGGTGTGAAAAGTCCTCTCCATGTTTTTGTCGTTTGCTTAGTCAGTGAGAGAGAACCTTTACTGAGTGTAATTTCTTTACTCTTAGAATTGTTGGCCTTAACTCCCAACATAGTACTTTTGCTAACACACAAGTCACGTGTGGCAACACATCCTACAAGTTGCAATGCCTAACTGCAGCAGCAGGCACTTCTTGATGCACCCTTGTGCACGTGCTTTTACAATGCACTCAATAGGAAATCGTGTAGACGGGATACTAACTGCCCAAAATTTCTTTTGGCACGTTCAAATCTCGTTTAAAGACAGCTGGCACCTATGATCAGTGGCGTAGCTAGGTCGTCTGGCACCCGGGGCCCATGGGTCTTCTGTCACCCCCATCCCCGCGTGTAGCCGGCGGAAAGAGGGATGTCTTCAGACGTATACGACCCGCCCCCCTGTTGCTACGCCACTGCCTATGATATAATATAGTGAAAGCAATATTGTCATGCATACATTGTTTTATTTATTGTGTGTGTGGAGGGGGAAGACATTGACAGATGGCAGCAGCACAAGTCATAGCTTTTGGCTGAGGTGGTTTTAGACTACAGTTTTGGAACTCGCAGCAATTGCTGGAACTCTTCTTTGACATCAGCAATTGGGGGCCACCTTAGGCTGTTGCACTGGAAATGCCTTCCACAGCTCCTCGAGCACAACAGCTATAATTGTCTCATTGCAGGTGTTTTGAGCCCAGTGCTTGAACTTTGGTGCTGTTTGGCATCAGCAATCGGCAGTCATATTGCCTGGACGTCAACCTAAGACGCACACGCAAAAAAAAAAAATCTGCACAGTTCAATCGTACACAATAGCTTGCGTAATTATTCCAAACCAACATCACAAAGTTTGGTTCGTCAGATCGCACCACTGCGAAATTGCAGCAGTTCAAAAAAAAGTTCACCGACGATTACAATACTCCCTAATGCGAAACTTGACCGCAGCTCTACAGGTGTTTTCATTTCGAGATTTATTGGCTGGCGCGGACAATCTGTCTCGTGCGGCATGTTAGAAATGAGCGAAGTGCGGCATGACTGCCTTGTTAATCTGGGGGTCACGAGAGGCAGCGCGTGGGCGCGATTCACAGACACGTGCCACTCTGGCTATCGTCGCCACACGACGCATCTCCGACTCGTGGTTCTGCTGCACCTTCCTCTCCGGTTTCCTCCTTGCATAGAATTCATATTCCGCTGCACTCTGCATTCACTCGGTTATGCCGCGGGACAATGCCGATGCTCGCTGGTAGAGCCAACGCCTAATGGGCCGCTATTTTGTTCCGAAAAGTTAACGTCCAATTTTGTGTGAGGCGAAAACGAAGGTCGGCCATGGGTCAACTTTTCAAACGTGTACAAGATGGCGGCCCTGTTCTCTAATAAGGACATATACTTGCTACACTTCACGAGCAGCACATATCTGTCCTTCACGCGGTGTTACCAGATCCGAGCACACAACCCACGTTGGAGATTCCATGGAGAAGATAGAAAGGTTGCAGCTAACGTCATCCACAGTAAATGTACCGCATGAAAAATAAGCAATGGAAATATACGATGCAATTTGCATGACAACGCTAGGATTGTACGCCAATCAAAATGAAATGTCCGGGTCACTCAAAAGTCTGATCATTTGCGACGGATTTGAGTCATCCAAAAATTTGTCACGCGCTATGGAAGGCACAACTTGGGGCACCTTGGTAGTCGGTCGACGCGAAGCTGATGCAATCTCCGTGCTCGGCTCAAGCGACATGTTGCTTGTCCCAATCAATCCTTGGTCCATATTTAAGGAGAAGTTTGGGTCAGAAGAGTTGGCACATGAAACGAATAGTCTAGCATCACAATCACTGTTGACTGCAGCGCACTTGGCGTTGTGAAACTTCAGCAGTAGCCAAAAGCGGCAGCGTGGTGAAGCTGCGTCTACAAGACTTCTCTTGCGCAGTCAACTTATTCAATTCACAATGTTCCGTCCTTCGTGACGTACCATGCATGCGTCAAAGTTCCATACTTGAAAAAACTAAGTTATGGGGTGTTACGAGCCAAAACCACGATTTGATTATGAGACACGCAGTAGGAGGGGACTCCGGATTAATTTTGACCACCTGGGGTTCTCTAACGTGCACCTAAATTTAGGTACACAGGTGTTTTTACATTTAGCCCCCATCGAAATGCGGCAGCCGTGGCCGGGATTTGATCCCGCGACCTGCTGCTTAGCAGCGCAACGCTAAAGCCGCTAAGCATCCACGGCGGGTGAAAGTTTCATACTCGAAATTCTCCGAAATCCGCACCGAGGTGCAGTTTACACGGACAGATATGCCGCGGCTCCGCCTGTTGAATCCATATAGTAATCTATATAATATCCATATAGTAACTCTATGGTTGAATCACAATGACAAAATGAAGACGTTAATGACCACGACGGCATGACGGCAACCCTGCGATGACGACGATGGAATGATAACTGCTCGAAAATGGCCATATCGTGACCGTATATGGTGTGAGCTGACCACTATAACCACTACATGACCGATTTTCACTAGCGCGCTTCGAACAACGATTCCCGATCGCGCCCCAGTGTAGCGGACAGCGGTAGTCGTAGTAGTACAAAAGGGGCTTTAGTACGGGCCTATCGGCGTAATCTCACCCTAGACGTATTTATGTCTCGCGAGGAGCGGGAGAGAGAGCTGACCAGCTCTCGCCCTGAGGACCAGCTGCGACGACGGCAGCAAGATTCATCCGAGTCCTGGGCTGAGGAGATTGCCCGCTACGCGAAATTCCTGGGTTTCAATAAACGTTTATTCCTGTTTCTTCATGCATCGCTTACATTCGCTAGCAGACGCACGAACTTCACGCATTCTGAACTAAACGAAACCGAAAAACGCGGCGTGGGCGCCTGGGCTAGAGTGACTCTAGCCTGGGCGCTTTCACAGCGCCGCCTGGGTGTGCTCATAGCCCTACGCATGGATGATCCCACGTCCTTTTGGTAGTTCTTCATTATATGGTGGTATTATATCCTGCATGTACCAGCCAGGGATACACGCTGTAGGTTTTACGGGCGGGCAGCACAAAGCTAATTGGCAGAACTAAATTAAAATGAATAGCGATTGGGACTACGGCTCCACTGGCCATGTAATGCGGTTACATTTGGGGTAACAAAAAATAGCTCAAATGCTCAAAATGTGCAACGCGCATGCAAGAAGGTTATGAGCGTAGAAAATGATAAACGAAAGCTGCAAAAGCTTGTGCAAATTTATAAGCGGGCATGAAGAAGGTCCTTGAAAGTTCTGCGTGTTGACACGTCATTAATGATTTCGGCTGATACACATACTTTTACAATTGACGAGAATAAATATTACACAATAATTAATTATCGCTAAATTTAGTAATTTTTATAAAAAGAAATCACGAACTTTGAGTTTTCACTTCGTTATCTTTTTTTTGTCATGGCTTTTTTATTTGTATATTCAGTGCCTCTACTATTCTATGGCCTCTATCTAGGCGCATGTATATTGCAGTCTGCGGCACGGTGCTCTGCGGTCCTGCTACACTGCATGCTGGGATAGGTTTAGGCGTTTTTTCGGTTTCTCGTGGCGTCTTAACTTGCGGTGGTCGGCTCGCCGCACATTTGAGATAAGAAAGGTGGGTCTGTTTTGCGTACAGCGCTTGTACAGTCTTGTTAAGTAGTAACTAAACGTTGGCTGCAAGGCTTATGATGGAGCCACATCCCGCCAATGAGTCTCCTGCAAGCTGTAAACTTAAACAAAGGAAGCGGCATCTCTAAGCCTATCCGGCCGGTTAGCGCTGCCAGTGAATGTAGCCATATTGTTCTCTCAGCTAATTTACCATACGTTTGAGCAACATTATAAGCTCAAAAGCGCGTTAATTAGTTGTGTACACACTGTGCAGAAAGCTTGCTGCTGAAATGTTAGAATTATGGCGCGCCGGCTTAACATGGCGGCAGTGCCTGCCGCATTTACGACAGGCTCTCTATTCCCTCGTGCGGTTTTCTAGTTGAAGGAGTAGATAGCCATTTAACCGTTTACGCGTTTTTCCCTCGTTTTTCATATTTGCCTTTTAAGGGCTTCTGCTTAGCAGGTGCCCTCTTTCTCTGCTTTAGTTGTGTAGCGTGCCTCAAGTTCACCGGCCCGAATTACATCGATAAGATTGCACGCCCTGAAATTTTACGCCTCTTCTGAAAGCAACGTAGCCGTTCCAAGAGCCACGGTACGTTTCATGGCCGTTGCATTGAACAATGTGCTGCGCCATAACGTCTGCGGTAGTCTCGCGCGTTAGCCTTGCGCGTTCGAATTTCGCTTGGCGCTGAGCGCGCTCCACTTTGTCGTTGGGCCGAAAAGCTCCGCGATTTTCGGTGGTGTGGCGGATTAGCTACACGCCGATTGTACCAGCGGTATGGTGACCAGCGTAGTCCGTAATTTGGTGCACGCAGTTAAGGTAGTGCCTCTTACTTACAGGTCTTGTCCGTAGGCCTCAAGAGGAAAAAAAAAAAGTTATTGAACGCAGCTCAGCCGCTCCTTAAAAGCCCCGCGCGAGACACGATGTTCTAGTAGTACGGACATACTAATAAAAAGAAAAGGAACTAGTGTTTTCGTAACTCCTTGCACGTTCAAGCTTCTATCTTTACCTTTGCCCCCCTCTCCCCCCTATATTGACGTTCGCCAGACGAGCTACCCGTCGAACCGTGGTGTTTGGCCGAGCGAGCCTGGCGAGCAAGTGTGTGCATGGGCGCCGCTAACGTGTGTTTGTGTGGTCGCGTGTGTGTGTGGTATTCGCCAGGACAGCTCCAGTGGATGTCCTGTCAGCTTTTGCCGCCCCTCCCCACGCACGGCGTCTGCAGTCCAACGCAAAAATGTCCTCCCGGGATTCTCCGCAGATGGCACGCTACAGAGACACCTGCCCCATAGACTGCAAAGTGTACGTCGGTGAGTTGGGCAACAGTGGCACCAAGCATGAGTTGGAGGAGGCCTTTGGCTACTATGGGCCCCTGCGCAACGTTTGGGTAGCCCGAAGTCCGCCGGGCTTCGCTTTCGTCGAGTTTGAGGACCCCCGAGACGCACGGGACGCTGTGCGAGCACTTGACGGCAAGTGAGTACCGCGCAGCAGCGCACCGCACATTTCCATTTTCTTGCCGGTATAGTCTGCTAACGCAGCCATTTGCTCTTCTGCTGTTGAAGGGGCACTAAAGATGAATAGTAAGGTAGCCTGTATTAGTTCACTATGCTTCTGCAATATCGAGAAAGTGGCTTACTGTGAGAAAACGACTTGGTAGGCCAGGAAAGACAAGAAAATAAAAGAGGTGGTGACACCTGCACCAGTCTTCTGAACTCATGTACTACACTTGTGGCTTGTTTTCTGCTTCTTGCATTAGAGAAGGCTATGTCAAGCCCAACAGACCATTGGAACTCTTCTAGAAGAGTTGATTGTTGGGCTAGTTGGTTTTCCGTAATTGAAGTAGTAACTTAGCTTGATAAAAACCACACATAAGAAAGGTGGACGAAGACAAGCGCTTGTCTTTGTCCACCTTTCTTTTGTCTGGTTTTTGTCGTGCTAAGTTGCGACTTCAGTTATTGAAACTATTGCCCTAGCTTTTCCATAACTGCATTGTAAGGAAGCTATTCTGATATCAATCCCCTTGACGATTGTCGATAAGTGTTTTCTTGCAGACTTAAAGAGTGGCACCTGGCGAGTCTTCATTTGTGACTAGAAGCAGTGGCTATATGTTGACCTTCACACTTTCAGTGGCCTCCTGAGATTAGCAACATGCGCTGAATTAAGTCTTGCATGTCTCACATTTGCAATGTCTGCCTGATTGTCTGCATTGTAACATTAAGGGGACTGACAACCAGTTTTCATGGTTTCTAATTTTTTTAGTGCAGTGGAAAGCCTACCGGTCAATGTGTTGGAATTATGCAGTGATAACAGGGAAAACACCATGGAACATTTTTAATAATTTTTATCCGCAGTGAGGATGTAGTTCACTGGAAGCATGCTGGAAACAGGGATGGGTGAGCGTGATGGCACTAATTACGCCACCTTTGGTGGGAGGCAGACAGGTGTGGTCATAGTTATGAAAAAGTACTAGTAATACTTGTTGCTGGAGTAGTCAGCTCATACTGTTATAAGGACAATAAGAACTATGGCCACGTGGTGCAAGTCGAAGTGTTTATTTCTACAATAGCTACGTGGTTTCCTGTCCAGTAGATTTGGTTGTTGAGTCGAGGGTGTTTTAGCCAAGCGAAGTTGAGTTTCACTAAAGTGAAGCGATGCTTTTACATATGATACGCGGTTCAGCAAGTTGCTGCATCTGTGGGTGTGCTTTTTATTTCCTAAACGTGTTGTCTCTGGGAAACCTGAGTGAGCTGGAACATAGGATTTTAGCCTGCATGCCTGCTCAGAATCCCGGGCATGTACAACAGAAATCATGTACACTCTGCAATGCATTGAGGGATGCGAGTGCTGCTTGTTGACTTTTTTTTTTACTGGGTAATATGCATAGAATAAAGCGGAAAAGCCTAATAATGTATTCTAATTGCAAGCAATAACTACGTGATAATTAACAGCCAACCTGCGTAATATCTTATACTACATCCAAAGTACCAAAGCTTCACCACTAGTTCGCGCCACTTACTGGTTTTTAAGACTTGCTTTGCCAAAATTGTAATTGCTTACGTGAACAGTGTGCATTATTATATTGCTATAAATCTTGCTCATTTCATTTCCATAAAATCGCAACACATTCTGGCCAGTTGTCAGTCCGTTTAAAGGGCTCCTTACCCAGGTTCTGTAGCAAATTTTGGTTATACGCTGGAAGTTGCGTGTCCTCTATGGAGAGTTCTGTTGCAAAAAATTTTCAGATCGGCTCATTAATAGCCGAGGTAGCATTTCAGTGTTGCGAACCCATGATTTCAGAAGGCGAGCGACACTGCCAAGGGAGATACTTTCTCTACTTGCCCGGTCTAGCCTCTGCAAGCGAAATTCCTTCCCTGCAATCTCCCATACTGGACCTCAAGGATCACATGACTCCTATGTCACTGGGTGTGGCGCGCTTCCGCTGGCGTATGTGCTACACTAATACTGAGGCAGACATAAGCGGATCACAGAGCATGATTCCGCACTGAAACGCGGTAGAAAATGAGTTTCGGTGTCTGCGCACGCGACTGCACGACATGGTAACAGACGAAATGGAAGTACATCTCTCTTGCTGCGGTTCGAAGTAAAACAAAAGCATGCAGACATTCAGTGTGTGTTTGTTATTTCTCTAAGCTTCAATTTGTCTATTCTAGCAACATATTACACAAATAAGATGTTGGCTTCAATAATTCTTGAAGTTGCGTGTCACCACGAGCGATGTCACAGCACGAACATGTGCATGTAAGCAGACTAGCATGTGTACGTCATCCACCAGCTTGGAGCGCAACGGCCACAAGGATAAGGGAAAATGGTGTTCGGTTGGAAATTTCTATCTTCGCATGGTGCGCAGCGATGTAAAGCTTTGCAGATAAGATCGTTGCAGTGCAATATATATGCTTCGCTGCGCAGCTCAAAATGGCCAGACCTGGTGAGGTGCCCTTTAAAAAGGTGACTTGTAGTAGCATAACAGCAGCGGCTTTAAAAAAATATTCCCCAGTGTAATCACTCTTTTAGGCAGTAGACATTTAAATCAGTTCTGGTTATTTCATTCTCTACTGCAAAGTAACTTTATGTTGAATTCCAATGGCAGATCCAAGTGCTTCGCCGGATCACGAACGGAGTGTGTCATTCTGACCGAGATCGCTCTCGTCAAATTTGCAAATTAAATGTGTGCGCTCCCGCGGGGAACTAGTACAGGGAAACAAAGTGCGAGGACGCTAGACTAGAGGTGGATCGGGTAGGCCTCATCACCATCACCACTGCCATCTGGATAATCCTGGCATTCCGTGTTTTTCTTCTGTCAGAAGAATCGTCACTGGATTTCAGAACTTAGTGTCCGAATGGGAGCTGTCACTATCCAGGAGCAGGAACAAAAACGCATGCGCGACGCAGCACCCATGTTTTCCATGTCATCCATAGCTGCCCGCGACTGGAAATAGGCGACCGTGATAGGAAGCATAGGCGGGTGAAGAAAATCCGGTCAAATCTGCTGATTTCGGCGAAGCAAATATTTTTGTTCTGTAGAGTGATGCAAAATCGGCTGGTCCCACTCTGCCACTGGAATAGGATTTGTCCATGCAGAGCAGAAAAACTTGATCTGGATCTTCCATTGGTATTCAACATTAGAAACCCAAGAGAACACTGTAGGTGTTCCCTGCTGTTCTGGCCGATCAGACTGCTCTGCTTGGGGAGAGGGAGCTTTTGGCATTTTATAATGTGCCCTCATGTGGCAACATTAGGTTGTGCTTAGCAGCTGCTGCAGTAACTGTGGTGGTTTTTCAGGATGCTTTGCGGCCGCCGTGTGCGTGTAGAGTTGTCCACAGGGAAGTCTCGCAACTCTTACCGTGGCTCCTCACGCCCATTCCAACCAACTGACCGATGCTACGACTGCGGTGAAAGGGGACACTATGCCAGAGATTGCAGAGTCTACTCGCGCAGGAATTCCTCGCGGTAAGTGGCGGTGCTTTTCTCAGATCGCAATCGCTTGACATTCAATTTTCTTCTCATTACACTGGTAGAAAATTTAGTCAGGGCAGAGTATAGCAGCTTAGTGCACTTTCCTGCAGGGAATGAAAATGTGTACACTTTTTAAAGAGGCAAGCATTGACTTCATAATTCGCTTGTCCTTGTAGGGATGTTATATTGCAGTAGTTATGGGACACAGGTGGTTAGTGGGCAGATGTAGAAAGGCTATTGGGACTTTGATTTGCTGTGGAGGGTTTTGGGGTTTCTTTGCATTGAACAGGTGGCGTGCGTGTGTGTGTGTGTGCGTGCGTGCACGTGCGTCTGTGTGGCGAGTAATGCTGATGCCCCATGTTTTGTAGGCCTGAGCCTCGCCCCCGTTGTCATAAATGTCTGCGCACGAGAGGCTTCGGTTGAGTCAGCGGTGGTTGGCAGCGGCGCACGATGCCAGCACTCCCACCACAACCACTACTACTACTACAGCGCCAAAAAAGGGGGCAGCTAGAGAGATCACATGATGAGCGAGGCGGCCACTGCTGCAAGCGAACGGGGGTGGCAGCCAGCACTGCTACTCGGCTTCTTCCGCTCTGCTAGTCTGCTAAGAAAGAGAGAGCTTCCACTGCCACTGAGACTTGATGGGGGCATACCGCTCCGCGGAACACACTACTACTACTACTGCGTACTTCCACTACTACTTCTACTACTGAGAGGGTGTCGGGAAGAGATTTGCCACTAGCGGCAAGAGATTGCACTGTGCACCTCGGCGAGTGGGCAGAATGCGCGGCGGCTGCGTCTGCTGCTGCTGCTGCTACTGCCAAAGGTGAGTGGCGTCCGAGGTTGGGGGCCCCGCCTCACGGGGCTACCCTGCACTTCTTAAGTGGCCCAATCTGAGAGCTATGCGGTGAATGAGCCCTCTTTCGTGTTTTTTGATGGCATTAGCCCTGTGGCTCCTTATTGTCAAGAGGCCTCGGGAGAGCGGCGCTTGTGACCCATTCTGAGGAAACGGGCAGGAATGGGGAAGCCACGGGTGTGTTGAGTGGTTGTGGAAGGTGAAGGACGGGGCATTCCCCGGCTGCGTGTGAGGATGAGCGTTTTAAGGGGGTGCCTCGAGCCCATGGCTGAATAAGTGAGCAGCATCTTGATGCTTGTGGGAAAGGCTGGAGTAGCTGGAATCGCGTTTCCTAGTCGGTGGAAAGGGTTCTTTGTGTGCTGAATGGCCGAGCACGAGGGCTCGTGCCTCGTGCAGACTGGGTGCCCATTGGAGAGGTCTGGGAAAATGGTAGCACAGTGATGCATGCTGCATTGCTCGGAAGGAACTGTGTGATTACACCTAGGAGAGCATCCCAGTTGGTGAAGGGTTTTATTTGTGGCCAATTTTTGCACCTTGCTTCTTTCGTGTGCGGTGAGCAGACTGGCTACAGCACGTGGTGGCCGTAAATTTAAAGCTGGGCAGAGTAATTTTTGTTAGTCAAGTTAGTGATTCTACAGTTGTAAGATCTATGCATATGCACTTTTTGTGTGTAGTGGAAAAGGACCCGGTTAATTAGTGCTGTGCAGCTTTGATGAAATTAAGATAGACGTACCATTTTTACCCGATTCTAACATGCCCTCAGTTGTAATGCCAACCCATTGTTGTGGCCAGAAGTGCAATTTCCTTGATTGTATCAAGCACCCCAATTTTTCTGCTACAACAAATATAAGCGGTTTGTGCTAACCTAGAAAAAGAAAAGATATCTATGCCTTAGTAGACAAAGCACTGCTCATCGTTGCTATAAAAAAAGTTGCCAACTGCGCAGAAGCCTCTTTTGTGCTGCCTGCAGCTTTCTAGCTACCACATGTTTAAATGCCTTGCAGGCCATAACAGCCTAAATATAGTATCCAGAATATATAGCCTGACAAATTTATGGAATGGGCACAAAGCTGCTGTTTCTACAGCTGCAGCAATGTGTGGATAGCACAAAAAATACTTGATGCCAAGGAGGAAAGCTTGTCACTATTGTAGTTTTTGTTGCATACTCTAACCACTATTGGTAAATTTTTCAGGAAAAAAGGTGCGCGTTAAGAGTAAATGCGGTACTTATACAACTCAAGTTTCTTACATAACATGTTTTGTAGCCTGGGTTCCTGTTGCAGCAGTTGAACATCTGAGTTCACTTAGCTCCGTGGAGTGCCAGCTTTCCGTTGTAGAATTTTCTTTGTCTCTCCCTTTATGCACTTTGTTGGACTTTTGATTTAAGGCTTTGCAGTGTTTCTTTGTCACAGCATCCTTGCTATAATTTTAAGTTAATTGTTCCTCAGTTTTATAATTTGGCATGAGCTTTGCCAAGTTACTGCCAGTTACGAAATGCAAGTACACTTGGAATAGCCTTTAACATATTTAGTGGTGGTGGTGGCTGCTAAGGCTTATGCCAGTCAGGTCAAATCTATTTGCAAGTCTGATTCTGTATGCCACCCCAAATGCCACGTCTTAAGAATTCTGTTGTCAATCTGTCACATGCCAAATTTTAGCCTGCTGTAGGTGATGCACTTCAGGTGGATGTCTTGCATGATTTGCGAGCCCTTCTGCCTATTTTTTCTTTGTTTCTTTTTATTTTTGTCTCTCATCATTTCCTGCATGTTGTGCACTTGTTGATCATTTCAAAATTGTTATATACACTTGTCATGGGAGTGGGGTGCAGAAGAAAGGGGAGGGTTTTTGGTGTAGCACAAGGCACGTTGTTGTCATTGGGTTGGAGCTGTGGCAGGGGAAGGCCTAGTGGTGGCAGTTTGTTGGCTGCAGTGACAGGTTGTGGTCTCGGGGTCGTCATTCGCGCAGCCGTAGCCGATCAAGGTCCAGGAGCCGGTCATTCAGTCCCCGCCGCGGAGGTGGTGGTGGTGGTGGTGGCCGATCCCGCTCGCTGAGCCGGTCGCCGCGGAGGTCCCCGCCTGCTGGATCACGAAGCCGCTCACGCAGCCGGTGAGTGGCACAACCCCCTCCCACGGCCACTGCAGGTAACTGCACACCGAGACACGGTCTCTCTCTTGTCCCCCCCAACTGTGCCTGCCTGCTTCTTGTCATCCACGACTGCTGCTGCACGTGCATGGCACCTCTGTTTGGCCGGTGTCGGGAGCAAGCTAGTGAGCTTGTCGCCACTGTTCAGTAGGAACAGTGTGTAGGTCAGGTTCCTGTGGAAAGCTGTGGGCTGCGTACAGACGTAGGGTGCACACAACTCTGGGTCCTCGCGATGTTAGGTAAATTTTGATTCGATTTGAAATGTCAACCAAAGGCCAACCTAAATATATGAGAGGAATTTGCAGAAAGCGTCCAATTTTCCTCCTTGTTACTCTTGCGATATTAAGGGGGGACGCGGCAATTGAAGTGGTCAAAATTTTCGATTTTCCAATTTATTTTTTTTCGCAATCCTCGGACCTTCTTTTACCTCGTGGTGAAATATTATAACAATATACGCGGTAGAAAACGAGAAAACAGCATTTTCCTAGAGCGCCGTTATCGAAAATTGCGAAAAAATCGGGCCTCGGAAGGTGCCGTCGCATTGCGGATAGCTCGGCTATCTGATGACGCAGCGCCGCCATCTTGGCATCATCGTAAAGAGGAGAGATCGGAGCTCAAGATAGCCACAGCGCCGTATTTCTCCCCTGAAAAATAACGCCAGCAAACGCGAGCGAAAAAGAGGTAAAAGCGGCATTGTGATTGGGCGCAGTAGTCACGTGGGGAACATGGAGTGCTCCTATTGGCTGTTGTTCATTTGAATTGCCCGCGAAACACACTCGCGCGCATTGGCGCAGTAGCGCCTTGCACGTTCCGTTCATTGTGTTTGCCCATCGTGGCAGCCAAACTACCCTAACGTGCGTGTTCCGTGATGAGCCCCAAAGGAGCCAAGTTCCGAACAGCCCACGCGTACGGAAAACGACGAAAGGCGTGGAACAGAAGGCGAATACTACCCGCAGAAGCGGATGCCGCTGCCCGCGTCGACTAGGTGCGACCGGCGCACGCGGGTGATCGGGAAAGCGCGTCTGCGTGCAGTGCTGACGACGTGACCGCGTGCCGTGACCGTGGGCTGTGTTGACGACGTGACCGGGTGCGGTGGCGATAACGCGACCGTGGGCTGTGGTGACGACGCGCCCGCGTGCGATGGTGAACGCGCACCCGCGCGTGGTCGTGGCGGCAATGTGACATCGGCGAGAGCAGACGTCGCGTCAAATATTCAGCTGCGGATTTCAGCTCCAGTTCTCACGAATGAAGAGATTGTGAAACGGGCGGTGACAAGAGCGGATGTTTTTAATGCGCTGTCGTCTACCTCTGCAACAAAGAGGAAATTTCAGCTTTTGAAAGAATGAGAGTGTGCCGACGACGTGGTTCCTGAGTCATCATTTGCGGCAGGCTGCTAAAAAGGATGCACGACGTATCAAAAAGGCAACGAAGGCACATGAAACTGCTGTAAGGAAGCGAAAAATTATCTCAAAATGTAAAGGAAATGTGTCCTCACTGTCAAAGGACTACATTCCAGGCGGGTTTTAGGTGCCCAAAGTAAATATTTTTGTTTCCAGCAAATGAAACTTTGGGCCCCGTTCTCTCAGCTTTCACTTTTTGTGCAGTTGCTTTCAGTAATCCCAGTGCAATTTCACAACGAATAAAGACAGAATTATTCTGTCTTTTGCACTTAGATCGTGAAACATTGATGAGTGCAATAAAGCTGTCCATTTTCATCTGCACCTCATTAAAAAATTTATGGTAAGTTTTTTTCAAAGGTCATTAGTAAAACAACATGCAGAGAAAAGTTCAAAAGAAGATTTTGTGCTTATTTCGGCATTTAAAAAATAAACCAATAGCTTTATTGCACATAATGGGCTTATTTGAACATGCTGGTATGAAAATCTTGACAAACTTATGTGTATTTAATTAATTAATTTGGGGCATGACCATTAGAGGATGTCAAGTGTTCTAACTCAGGAACTATAGTAGATAGCTCAAAACTGATTTCAGTTATGATATCAGCATAACAAATCATACCTACATGCCAAATTTCGTCAATTTTCTCCCATAAATACAAAAAACCTTTTTTATTGCCACGTCCCCCCTTAAGGGGGGACGCGGGGATCAACTCCGGAAAAACGACCCAAAAACCACTTTTAAGAAAGTTTCAGATTTCGAATCTTTGACCCCTTTTCTATAAGTTTTTCAAGTATTTCCGCTGAAAACGACTGCTAAGTACCATAAATAAATATATACATAAGGCAATACAGCGAAAATTTCGTGAAAATCGGTGGAAAAGTCGCGGTTTTCGAGCGTCCCTAGCTCCGGAACGGCAGTACGCGGCGCGGCCATGCTAGTACCGTTGAAAAGCGCGCCTCTTCGCCTTTTGACTCCTCTTTCATTTCCTGATAGAGAGAAGAGCAAGCATAAAAAAAGCAAAAAGTCTGAAGGTCGCGGAGCTGCTTGTCGCGGCTGCCGATTGGCTTGCTCCGTCACGTGCGTTCTATGAGCCGCCCCATTGGCCGGGTCTGGAAGCGAGCTGCTGCGGCGTCTGCTTCTCCCGTTTCTTCGCGCGCTGGCTGCTGCCCCTTTGTTTACGTGTTGGATATTCGAGGTACGCCGCCGCTTCATCGCTTTAATCGGATTTGAGTTTTCTATTTCATTTTGTGGTTTCGAGCATGACTTGGCGGGCGTGGACGACGAAATACGCGACCAAGCGCCGCTTCGGCAGCAGCAAGCGCAAGCCGCCGAACATCCGATGGATAAGTAGTCCTAGCAGAGTTGCGTCCGCGCGCAAGCTTAGACTGTCGACGCATTGCCGGGCAATTCGCAGGCTGTTGCAGCCTTGAGTTCCAGTGGTGATGATACCGAACTAATAACCGCCTTTTCTGATGCTTCCGGGCCTGCAACGCCCTGTAAATGCTCCGCGACGTACCCCGATTGTGCCACCGCCGTCACCGAGATGAACGACGAAAGTGCGGTCCAAGCGCGTGCGTCTGCGGCCGTGAAGACGAACCGTGCATCAACAACGGTCGCACCATGCAATCGCATCTTGAGTCACAATTCATCTTGTCGGCGGTGTTGAATATGACCGCCGCCACTGTCCGCGCGTCACTTCGTTCTGTGCCGGCAACCGAACGGAAGATAGGGTTTACGGCTGGAGGAGCATGCTCGGTGGCGACGGACTCAAGCGAGTCGAGCAGCTGAGAAAGATGCCTTGCGCAAGAAGAGGGCACAAAAAGCACATTAAAGCAAGCATAAAAGATCCAAGAAGCCAAGAGATCAATCTGACACCTGTACCTAAAAGGCCGGTGGTTTCTAGTCGAATAAACATGGCCCAAAACTTCAAACACCTTTTTCTCAAAACTTTTTTCTACCACCAAGGTCAACTTGCAAAGCCAATATCTCAGCCACCGTTATGAATATTTTTACACCGTTTGTTTTGTTACACTCATTGTGCACCACTGCACACAGTGACATGTTTTGTTTTCAAAAAAGTTGCTTCAATAATTTGTTATCTTTTGTTTTCACAGTCGAGATTTTCATGCAACTGAAGTAGCTGCAAAAGAATGAAAATATTAAAAAATTCTGTTAGGCTAAAAAAATTACAGGAATGTCACTGTGTGGAGGATACATATATGAGTGCTATCAATGTTTGTTTGAACTCCTAGCACCAATATACAGGTGTGCAGGCATTTTGCAAAAATGAAAGCAGAACAATTTTGTAAACAAAAAAGTACTTCAGATATTGCAGCCATATTTTCACCATATTTTCACAGTTTTGTTTATGTGATATTATTAACATCTGTGCAAAATTTAATCAAAATCGGATGGTAAATAAAAAAGTTAGCTCTGATCCCCATATCCCCCCTTAAGAGAGAAAAGGATGTCCGGTTTCCTTTTCTAATGAGTCGCTTGAAAATTTCACTAAGCTTACTCCACTTATAAGGTAACTGTTTATAGTGCAAAACTGGCTGCAATGCGGCCTTTCTCGACTCTCGTTTAACGTCCCATAGAACTCCACATGTACACATACTGCTTATAGCACAGCCGTGCGAGATGTGATACTGTTTTTAATATGGCTTTCGCAGTAAAGTCCTACAAATGCGGTAGCGAGTGCACTTCTCAGTGAGGTGGAAAGAGGTGGAAGTTGGAAGGTGGAAAGAGTAACAAGGGTGATGTGGAGAAGGGGGAGACGCGGGAGTAAATGAACAAGAAATGGAAAAAAAGATACTGCAGCGGCGGTGCGCTGCAGGCATGTGGTGGTTTTCTCGGGAACGGAGGAGTCTTTGCTCGGCCGTTCATCGGCGCACACTTTGCACTGAAGGCCACTCGAGTTTCTGTGCATCCATCGTGAAATCCAGATACACGTGTGCGACTTTTATTGCTGTCAGTTTAAGGGGGGGGGGGGACGCGGCTTTCGCATCGCAGTTTCTATAACCCTTTTTCTATCTGATACCCAAATATCATCACTGTAAACCACTTAGAAGTGCTCTAAAAAATTTGTTTCATCAGCCAAGGCGAAAAATCTCGCAGAAATCAAGAAAGCCTTTTTGAAGCCACAATATCTCTGGAATGGTGCAACCAAGCGCCGTCATATTGGTATCGTCGGAAAGCGGGTTTCTCAGTCTTCAAATCTGCCGCTTCAGCGCGATCTCCTCCATACAGAAACAAGCGCACAAAAAGCAAATGATTGAAGGTCGTGCCGGAGTCTGCGATTGACCGCGCCCGCCACATGACTCCAGCGTGGTTCGCCATTGGTCCAACGCTCGCGTCATCTGCTCGGCCCTTTGTGCCTCGCGAGTCATCTCCACTCGCCGTAATCTCAACGTGTCGAAACGGGCGCCACGCGAACATCGCAGTAGCTAGGCCGATCCCTATTCTTGTGGACGTTTCAGACTCTCGGCTAAGCATTCCAAGCATCGGCGACGCGGCCTTCGCGACCAATATTCATGCGCGGAATCCTCAGACATGCGGCTAAGCCTTTCAGCACTCGGTGTTTTGGAATTCGTGACTAAGCACATCGCGCACACAATCCTCGGGCACACGGCCAAACATTTCGCTCATAGGGAGTCTGACTCGGCGATCATGCACATTGCGCGCGGACTTCTCGGACCCTCACCAACGCATTTTGCGCATTGGCGCCTCCGAATGCGCGAATAAGCGCATCGAATGTCAACTCATCGAGCCCGCGGCTAGGCATTTCGCGCGTTGGCACCTCGGACCGTGCGGCTAGGTACTTGGCGCGTCGGCACTCCGAACTGCGCGACTAAGCACATCGCGCGTCGGCTCCTTGTAATCTGCGGCTAGGCATTTCGCGCGTCATCATCTCGGACCCGCAACCAAGCATATTGCGCGTTCACTCTATTGTCACAATAGCTCATAGCAATATCTATCATACCACCCCTTCATAAAGAGAATCTCATCATGAGCTCTGTTCGCTAGGCCCCTTGTGCTGGCACAGACACCTGGCTGCAGAAGTGATCGAGGCATCGTACAAAAGTAGAATTCTGGAAAAGCACCTAGCAGCTGCGTATCTATCACTGGCTCTCTGATCCTAAGTTCTACATCCATTGTCAAGTAAAGATGACTTCGGAGGCTGCTGACACTCGGAGCCTTCATTCAGTAACATGGTCAATTCTACAAAAAAAAAAAAAGTTTGCTATCAATCGGGCAGTCTGTGCGTACAGGCTGCCTGAATGTACACTGGAACTATATTGATGCCTACACAGAGTTCTGCACGTCACTTGGTTTGAAACCTAGGCACCATGCTCTTTGCAGTGCAGCAGCAGCAAAGAATGCCCTATAAAAAGAAAGAAAGGGGGGGAAACACACCAGACTGGAGGCCACATGTACAAGAAGCCCCCACATCACAAAACACCCCAAATACTACAAATTTGGTGCCTTTAGAGAACTGAAGAGTAGGTGAAACTTTGAGAGCCGTTTTCTCAAAACTGTTTTTCTGCCTTTCTGCTCAGTATCTGGAGCTGATTTCCTTGTTACCGTTTAACATATCTTGGTGAGTTTTTTTTTTTGGGTCACGTTCCTTAGGCTGCAGTGCAGGTCGTGACATTCTCGCTTTCTTATCTTGACCCTTTGTAAGTTTACGATATGGCTGTTCACCTACCCTGAAAGTGTGCTTGATGTGAAGGAAACATAAAATATGGCACCCCAAAAAATTTGTGTTGTGAAAAAAGAAAATGCAAGAATGTCACGACTTTCAGCATGCATTTAGCTAAGCAGTCAATACTTAAGAAGCCTTCTATCACGTTCCTTAGTTTCCCCAGGCTCTCCAGAATGTAAGAGGGAGAAAAATTCTGCTCAATAAAATTGAATAAAGTGTTCTCAAGATATCGTTCTGAAACTTTTGTGGAAGCATCAGGGAGAGATGCTAAACATTTGTGCGAATTTTCATCAAAATCCATGAAGAAATAAGGAAGTTGATTTTCAAAGCCACGTCCCACCTTAACAGGTTCAAAGGGCCACGGCAGAATTCGCATTTCGCGCACCGAAGCAGGTGATTTAGAGCCGCTAGGCTTAGAATCGTAAACGCGGTCCCGCTTGCCGCCGCTTCTTGGGAATCTCCGATAAGTGACTGCTTTCGCCGGGTAGCTGATAACGAATACAGCTTCTGTCGTTTCTCCTCTGCGCGCCGTTCAATTGCCACTTGTTCGGCTTCTGTGATGAGAAGCGTGTCGATGCGCATTGCCCTCGATGCGTTGCTGGCCACAGGCATCGCGTGCGTGGCTGTAGCTGCCATTCGCTCGCTGGCGCATGTCACCGTGCTGGTTGCCGTCACTGCCGATTCATCCGACGCCACTTGGGTATCCGAGAACGTCGCTTGCGTTTTTCCCCGAAAGCATGAGCCGTTGCGAACTTCCGTCGACCGCCAGCCATTGTCGCATTGCTATGGCGCACTAGACTGCGTGCAAACCACATCTAACATGGCGTCTCGCATTGTCGGAGAAACGAAACTCCCGGTCGTGCAATCAGAGATCAGGATTTACACCACGTGGTACAAAGGTGCCAATGCTGTGCGAGTATTCCCCTTTTTTGAAAGCGTGTACCTTCATAGTATCCAGACTTGGTGCCCTTTTCTCGCTACGGAATGTCGAAAAATCCAGGTTTCGAATGATGCCAAAATGGCCGCGCTGCGGGTAACGGTTGGCATAGATGAAGGCATTGAATTCGCCTCTTTTCAAGGGGCATTTTTGAGCGAAAGCGGTGATGAAGCTAACTTTAGAGCGCAATAACAAAATAAGTACTCATCAGAACGCGTTATTATTGCAGCTATAGCTTCTCTAGGACGTCTAGATTTCGAAAAAAATTTTTACAATAAGATCAATTTTTTTTAGATTTTTTGGGCCAGAAGACCCGTGTCTCCCCTTGATAAGGTGCTGACAAACACACGGGTCGATGGTCGCACGATACTGCTAAAAACATGGCCAGGTGCACATACGAGCAGCATTTAAATAAATACTGTCATCACCACTGTGCAACCGGCTGAGTTGCATTTGTTTCAAGGTAAAGGGTCGGTACTTTTGCCATTGAAAAAGATTTTTTTCATTTTTAGAATTGGTTAGTTGAGGAGTCGACCTATATTCCGCTCCGACCTATAGTCTGGTTTTTACGATACAATTTTTTTATTTGTGGGAATTGAAATTTGCCATGCGGGTGCGATTTCTCATGCATAACTGATACAGTGAAACCTCGTTAAACCGTAGTCGGCCGGAGCTCGGAAAAAGTACGTACTAAACGGTAGTACTGTTTAAGCGAAATAGCATGAGATCGCCCACTTACCTGTCGATAACGGAACTCGGAGAGAGTGCGATGAAAGGGGAAAAAACATGCAGTATTTATTCACTTCGCGGGACGTAAGTGTTATTTTTGTTTGATGTCGCGGCGGCCTAGCACGATGACAGCGGCCTCAAACTTACTGAAGCTGCGTGCCCGCTTCTCAGCCAGCCCCCCTCTTCTCGGCAAACACTCGCACGGCACGACAGATTCCTCGTTGGCGTTACGTATTCTCCGTGCACGCGCGCAGTAGTGCTGCATAAGTCCCGTGGCGCCTTTTTCATTGCCGGGTGCCGGAGTCCGGAAAACTTTCCGTTTGGAATAGTTACGTTATGGCGCCCCTGTTCTTGCGACGATCGCATTCACGAGGCTGACGTAACGCGCAGCTTCTGCCACTGTCAGGCCTGAATAGCCCGTGTTGTCGCTTTCCGTGTCGTCCTCATCACTGTCGCTAGTTGACACTTCGGCAACAACAGCGACAACGATGGTGAAAAGTCGAACCTCGTAGCCGACATCTCTTCGCGGTCGCAGCAGCGCTGCCGAGCAACTTCGCATTCCAAATGCCACACACTGTTGTCAACAGCAGATCCATGTCGCAGGCCAACGTCGACTTCTTCGTGTCACGTTCGGTAGCACGGACGATGTCTAATTTTTCTTCTATGCTGAGCACCCGGCGTCTTTTTTATCCTAGCTTTGACATGACGTGAGTCCTCGCTTGCACGACGCCACAACGCTCTCTGGCATGGCGTCCATGCGGCGTCGAAATGATGTTGATGTTGATGCAGCTTCACGTGCAAACGCACAGGGCGCTTGGAGGCCGTTGTACCGATCTCTGAGGCTTGTTGTTCTGCCGGGCCGCCCGATGGAGACGACGCACCGCCGTGTTTGCGCGACGAAAAGTGGAAACGCTACGTTTTAACCGATGCGTACGCAATAAGCTGGTACGGTTTATGTGGATACAAAATACATTATGTTCAATGGCCGCTGAGTCGGGGAATTGACTTTACTACTTTTAAACCGAAACTACTGTTTAAACGGGTACGGTTTAACGAGGTTTTACTGTATCGGTATTCTGTCCGTTATAGTTTTCGAGTTACAACACTTGACAGCCTCTAATAGTCATCCCCAAATTAGATAATTATGCATAAGTTTGCCAAGATTTTCAGATCAGCATGTTCACGAAGGCCCATTCTGTGCAATAAAGCAAAAACCTATTGTACATATTTTTTATGAGGTGCAGATAAAATAAAAATTGACAACTTTATTGCGCTCGTCAATGTTTCAGGATCTACATGCAAAAGACGGGATTTTGTCATCATTCATTGTGAAATGGTACTGGGATGAGTGAAAGCAACTGCACAAAATATGAAAGCTGACAAGAACGAAGCTCAAAATTTCATTTGTTAATATTTCAGTATTTACTTTGACCACCACAAACCTACTGGGATGTAGTCCTTTGCTTTTGAGGGCATTTTCTTTACATTTTGATGTAGTTTTTCACTTCTTTGCGGCAGCTTTGTGCAGCTTAGCTGCCTTTTTGACACTTTGTGCAGAGGTTGATAATTTTGCGTTCAAGACGTCCGCCCTTGTATCCTGTTATTGCGAAACCTCTTCATTAGTGAGAGTTGGAGCTCTCTCTAATCCGCAGCAGAATATTTTATGCGAAAATGTCATGCTCTTGCCAATGTCATGGTGCCGTCACGACCACACGCGGGTGCGCCGTCAACACAGCCTGTGGTCACTATAGACGTCCGCACGCTAAGTTTCATCCGAGACGTCAGCGCTCATTTCTCCCCTGGTGGAACGATTTCACCTCCGAGTGTATTGGTTTCCGCCGCCGCTTCCCTTCACGGTCGTGCCTGCGTTCAGTTCGCGCTGCTAGAAAGAACCAGAAAGCCCGCGCTCATGCATAGTGTTTGCTCAAAGCATTTTCCGGTAAAGATTACAGTTGCATAAGTTTGTAGTTGCCGGGAGACGCAAGAAGCAGTCCGGGACCTTTTAGTGCCATTGGAGATGCTTAAGCGTCTCTTAATTTTAAGGGGGGACGTGGCAATGAAAGTTCTTTTTTATTTATTGGAAGAAATTGAAGTATGGCATGCAGGTGTGATTTGTTATGCTGATTTCATAACTGAAATTAGTATTGTGCTTCCTTTTATAGTTTTCGAGTTACAGTTGACAGCCTCTAATGGTCATCCCCAGATTAAGGGGGGACCTGGTGCACGAGCAGAGCTTTATCGTTATTAACTCTAGAGAGTTGAAACTTACAGCTTATATTAAGTTTAGTGAGCTGAGTGCAAATATGTAATCAGTTTTTTTCTATGTTTAATGAAAAAAAAGTTATGCAATCTTTAGTATTATAAATTTGGGATGTGACTTTCAAGAAATTTATTGTACTGAGAGACCTTAAATTAACTGGGTATGTTTCTGAATGTTTGAAGAGTGCACATATAAAGTTTTGTATCTCTATCTACATATTAGCCAAAGTTATCAAAATTTGAATTAGCAACTTTGGAAGAAAATGTTTTGTTGTTACTTCTTGCAAGATTTGAAAAAGTTGCAATGCACTAGCATACTATATTATAGTTTTCTTGCACTCTCCGACTGTTTAGCATCAGGAAAAAAAAAGAATCGTGCGAATCGAAGAACTTACAGAGACACAGTGCACATCCCAAATCTTCGCGCGTGCGAAAATCATGATCTGAGAAAAACGCAAAAAACATTTAGCAATGTGAAAAATACTTTTTATGGGACAAAATCATAGAATTCACCACTACAATGAATCAGAATGCTCCTGGAGAATAGTCCGAAGCAGACTTTTCTTTGTGTCTCTTCTTGATGGCTTCCTGGAATGCTGCCGATGATGTGCGCTTTCTGTCTGCGTTGGCCACACGGCGGCTGTCTTTCTCGGATGCTCGCCTACTGCCTGCGCAAGTTTGTTGCACGTGCAGCTCACTGAGTATGTGCGAGCTAGACTGGTGGCTTCCGAGGTTGAACCGCATAACAGCTTCTGCCACGGCAGCCTCAACAGCAAACAGTGATGCATTCTTCTCTTTTGGCACCAGGCTCCAAATGATCGAGTGCAGCGATTCATTGGCATTTTGCGTCTTCCCTCTCTGGCACCTCTGCAAGAGCTTCTTATCAGAGAGGCGCTCATACACTGGCCGCAGTGCATTGCTTACAGCATATGGCAGATTGTATCTGCTTTTTGGGGGGGGCTCATTCTTTGCAATGGCTGCATTATATTTGCACCATGAATAAGGGCCGTGGGGACAAAAGCTATGGTTGGGCTTCTCATCAGTTGAGGTTACGTGGTAATATGTAGCCCACACTGCTGTGTGCATCTCATCCACATTTCCCGAATGTGATTTGAGCACCCAACCATAATAACTCGTCAGCTTATTTATGAGGTCTCCTGTCAGGCGGCCCTTACCACTGATGCGCTCACCATTTTCCCCTTTCTGCTTCTGCACAAGATTCCGCAGCGCCGTTCCCATGCGTTTCTGCACATGGTTTGCGCAGTCTTCCTTTTCCACAGGTATGAAGCCGTAGACTTTTGCTTCATCAATGGCACTGTATGATCTGCTGTCACCATCGGAGAGCATGGTTGTGTACCTCAGGCCATGAAGGGAAAGCGAGCGCTGAAATAAAATTAGTGCTGCCTCCACCTCCATCTGGCCTGCCTTGGAAGACGTGTTCTTTTGGCATGAATGCTGTGACTTCCAGTGAGCATAATCTGGGGTTCCTGGTTTCGGGCCAAGCTCACAGCCAAGGCAGAAATTTGAAAGGACAACATAGTCCAAAACATAGCCTGAAAAAAGCTCTATCACTGTGGCCACTCCTATGTGAGATGAATGTCCCCGAGTGTGCCAAGTGCCATCAAAAGAAACTGCAATATTACCTGCATTTCCAAAATTCAGGCTTCGGTACACATTCTTCACCGAAGTGGCACACTTAGCCATATTCTCAGTGCAGGCACTTGTTGCAGCTGGATTTAGTTTTGATTTCAAATAGTGCTGATAGGTCTTGTTGTGAAGACCTCTGTGCGAAACCCCGATAGCGGCAAAAATATCGTTAAGCACTGTCTGCCCGTTTCCCGTGCTCTGTACGGCACGCGCCGCGAGAACATTGATCTCGAAAGGATTGCAGTTGGCAGTGCCACCAACTCGTTGCGAGCTCCATTTCGTGTCAATTTCGCCGCAGTTGCTGCACAGAACTTTCAGCTTCACGGCAATGCCGTACTCCCGCGAGTCCCGCTCGATAGTCAACGCTCCGCCACACACTCGGCAACCAGCAACTTTTAGTAAACAGTTCACCATGTCGAGGTCGACGATGGTGTACGTTTTTGTCGACGCACTTTCCAGACGAGGCTCGCTCGTTAGGCACTTCACCTTGCGCTCCGTCGCTGAAACTGAGGAGAGTTCCGCTATTTTTTCCCGTGCTTGTAGCTCGATCTGATCTCGCTCCACCGCCGTGAGATACGCCGTGTCGATTCTCGCGCGGTCCGGCCGAGTGCGCATCTCCGTAGCACACGCGCCCGTGACGACCGCCGCTCCGCAAGCAGGGGTGTGCGCTGTATGTTCACGGTCCGCCGTCAACATCGCGAACGGCACCGACGTTTTCCGTAGCACAGGCCGAGCACCAACGCCGTCAGCCGTCACGATCGCCTCTTCCGGTTGTGCTGCACCCAACTCCTCGGTTACACCGCTATTCCGCGGCGTCTGCAAGTCCGCCGGTCCGATAAGGTCGTCAGACGTCACTGGAAGTTCCGGTGCATCTTTTCGCTGCACCGCGCGCTTTCTTCTACGCTTCCCAAATTTATGCACTGTGCGGAATTCCCGTGCACGGTTTGGCATCTTGACTGATCACGTTCACAATGAGCGATAGTCTAGGCAAAATGGCGTCGCCGGCGCGGACGCCCGGCGTTCCTGCGCTCCAATCAGAAGGCGCTATTTAGTCACGTGATGGTGGCGGACCAACAGGATGGCGGGATTGTCTCTCTCGTTGTTGCCTGGTTGCTCCCTCCTGAAGCAACCTTGAATGCCCTTTTTCGGCGGGAAAGGGAGCGGGAAGCACACGCTTTCGAACGAGACCAAAATGGCGGCGCTCCGTTGATCGGTTTCGAAACTGTGAGCGGCGCAAGATGGGGCGTTTTCGGTGCGTCTTGCAGATGAAAATGAGCGTCTCGCGTGATAAATACGGCGTTCTTTTGCCCAAAGACGCGTTCTTTCGCGTTAATTTTTTGTCGACAAGCGCGTGATGACGTCTAGATTGCGAAAATAACAAAACTGAAAAATCGACTTTTTAGTGATTTTTTCGTCTCCAAGACCCGTGTACCCCCTTAATAATTAATTACACATAAGTTCGCCAAGATTTTCACATCCGCAGGTTTACAAAGGCCCATTCTGTGCAATAAAGCTATTGGTTTATTTTTTAAATGCCGAAATGAGCATAAAAATACTTTAAATTTTCTTATGCATATACCCATATACCCAATTTACTTCTGCAAAATACCCATTATAAATTTTTTTGTGAGGTGCAGTTAAAAATATACAGCTTTATTGCAGTCATCAATGTTTGAGGATCTGAATGCAAAAGACAAAAATTTTGTTTTCATTCATTGTGAAATGGCACTGGGACGACAGAAAGCAACTGCACAAAAAATGAAAGCGAGAAAACGTAGCTCAGTTTAATTTGTTGTAAACGTTTTAATCATTACTTTGAGCACCTATAACCTGTCTGGGGTGTAGTCCTTTGCCTGGATGTAGTCCCTTGCCAGGTCCTTTTCTTTACATTTTTATCTGGTTTTTAGCTTTCTTGCAGAAGTTCGATGCACCTTAGTTGCCTTTTTGATCGTCGTGCATCCATCGGTCTTACAGAATTAGATGATAGCGCTTTCTAAATATCCGCTCTTGTTTCTCGTTGCGTGCACCCTCTTAATTAGCTAGAGTTGGAGCTGAAACTCGCAGTTAAATATTTGACGTGAAAACTTCTGCTCCGCCGATGTCGAGTTGCCGTCGTGACCACACGCGGACCAGCGCTTGCGCCGCCGCTCGCGGACGCGCCTTGGCCGTGAGCATCGCCCGCGGGCAGGCTTTCCTGGTCAACCGTGTGTGCCGATCATGCCTCGTCAGCGAGCTCGGCGCCATCCGCTTCTACGAGTAGTTTTCTCCCTCATTTCCATGTCTTTTGAGGTCTGTACGCGTGGGTCGTTCGGAACTTTATTCCTTTGGGGCTTATCCCAGAAAACTTGCATTAGCTGCCACGATCGTCAGTCACGTTAATCAGAATGTGCAGCTCGCGGCTGCGCTAATGTGTGTGAGAGAGGTTTGTTAGCAATTCAAATCTACAACAGCCAATAGGAGTGCGCCCTGTACCCCACGTGACTACTGCGCCCAGTCGTAATGCTGCCTTTGCCTTTTTTTTTTTCGCTTGCATTTGTTGGTTTATTTTTTGGTAAAAAAAAATATGTCGCTCCTGCTATCTCTAGCTCTGATCTCTCCTCTTTACGATCACACCAAAATGTCGGCACTGTGTCAACGGATAGCCGGGCGATTCGCAGTGCGGCGTGGCCTTCCGAAGCCCTCTTTTTTCTCAATTTTTGATGACAGCACTCTAGGAAAGTGCCATTTTCTCGATCTCTATTGCATATTTTGTTAAATTTCACCAAGGAGTAAATAAGTCGGTGGATCGCGAAAAATAAATCGGAAAATGGAAAATTTTGACCATTTCAATTGCCGCGTCCCCCCTTAAGTTTTCTCATGAGTGAAGCTCATAAGCGTTTCTATTCTTCTAGCTGTGAGTCTGTAATGTTGTTAAATAATCGTAAAAGTTATCGTATATTTCACCAAATTTTAGTGTCTTTGGTTTCAATTTGTATTCTTGAAATTTTAAGGTTGGCCAGTCTGGTGGTTTGTTTAGAATAAACCACGTGGGGTGCCTGTTGAAAGAATGTACACTGCGTTACGTCATTGTGGCCATTTGCACAATGAAGCTGGACTATCTGTATGAGGGCTGCATCAGTTTTTTTCAAAGAGGAGAGCCTTGCATAAATTTGGTGGCGGGCAGGCACATTGGCTTGTTCTTGGCAGTGCGAAATTAGATGAACATGGCACTGTGCGAAACCTTTGTCTGTGACCTCCGTTCAACCCTTGCATTCACTGAATGAACTGCTAGCTTGTGCTTTTCTTGTGCTAATTGTCTCGTGCCTGCTGCTTAGCTTCCTTCTCACTCTGTGTATATCATTTTGTTTGACGTGCAATGCTCTGGAGTTGTGCTTTAAGTTTGTGTATATCTCCTTCGCACAGCTACAGGTCGGCATTTAAATGTCTAGTGGGTACAGTAGCGTTCTATGTGAGCTGCAACATGGTACCCGCAGTTGAAAAGGCTCCACGACTGCGCAGTGGTGTTGACGCACAAAAAATTGGTTGAATAAATACCAGTAATTGGAACTGTTAATTGCTAAAATTCTTGCATGTCGCCGCCGCTGTGCAGTCTTCGGGTGTCTTTGACCATGGGCACCGTCTTGGAGATCATATTGAATGTGATTGTACAGTGGAATGTGTTTTTAAGCTGCATTTATTTATTTGATCTTTGCATTTAGTGTTCTGCCTACCCCACGTATAATAAAAGCTCGATACGATGAACTTCAGGGGACTTCAGCAAACTTTATTACGACAGGTCGCTATAGTCCCAAAATTAACCATTTGGCCCATCAACCAATCAGTTGTCACCGTATAAGCTATCTCGGAAAATGTCTGTGTTGGCTCTTGGGCTGCACTGTTGCTATTTTCGATAAATTACTTAGCCACGTGCCACCCCACCGCAGCAAAGCATATGCAGTGGCGAAAAGATGCTGACACCGAGAAACACTTGAAAAGAAGCTCCATGTCGCCTATAAAATGTACTGTTTCTTTTTCACTTCCCTTGCCGTGGACACCACAGCTGTCTCAACGGTCTTGCTTAAGGCGGACAGCTCGACTATTCCAAAGTGCAAGCATGTGTAACCAACACTGTCCGGAAAGTGACCGTGTGGCAACCCCGCTAGCACTGAGGTTACATTTCTCAGCGCGCATATCTGTTATGACCGCAGACCGCAATTGCCGTGCCAAAATAGATGACTTAACATAATCCCCACGTGACTTGCGTCTCTACCACTCTTTTGTGAAACAGCCAGGGTTGATCTCGCATGAGAGGCACCATGCTGTAAAATAGGAGGTGCCACTGATTTTGTTATATAATTTTCTTGGTTTTGAAAGCCGTTCTCACTGTAAATGAATTTACCCATTATAACTGAAGCCACATCTGTCTATCTCGACCTAATATTTGATTTTATAGACCCTTTAACCCGACAAAGGCAGAACACCATTCCACATTAAGGAACATTAAAACCACTTGTTCATGTTTATTTCTGGCTGTAGAGGGTATATTGGTACAAAAGAAATAGTGAAATAAGAGTAAAAGTAAATAGCATAGTAATTACTTTATTAACTAGTTTGCTGAACTATCCACAACTGAAAACTCCCTCCATCCCTCCTCCAGTAATAAAGAAAGAACGCTAGTATGGGCTTTACATTGTGTTTTCAGCATCTATCCTTGAATGATCGAAATTCGTGTACAGTGAAACCTCGTTAAACCGTAGTCGGCCGGAGCTCGGAAAAGTACGTACTAAACGGTAGTACTGTTTAAGCGAAATAGCATGAGATCGCCCACTTACTTGTCGAAAACGAAACTCCTAGAGAGTGTGATGAAAGGAGAAAAAAACATGCAGTATTTATTCACCTCGCGGGACGTAAGTGTTATTTTCGTTTGATGTCGCAGTGGCCTAGCACGACGACAGCGGCCTCAAACTTACTGAAGCTGCGTGCCAGCTTCTCAGCCAGCCCCCCTCCTCTTGGCAAACACTCGCACGGCAGATTCCTCGTTGGCGTTACGTATTCTCCGTGCACGCGCGCAGTGGTGCTGCATAAGTCCCGGGGCGCCTTTTTCATTGCTGGGTGCTGGAGTTCGGAAAACTTCTCGTTTGGAATAGTTACGTTACCGCGCCCCTGTTCTCCTTGCGACGATCGCATTCATGAGGCTGATGTAACGCGCAGCTTCTGCCACTGTCGGGCCTGAATAGCCCGTGCTGTCGCTTTCCGTGTCGTCCTCATCACTGTCGCTAGTTGACACTTCGGCAACAACAGCGGCAATGATGGTGACAAGTCGAACCTCGTAGCCGACATATCTCTTCGCGGTCGCAGCAGCGCTGCCGAGCAACTTCGCATTCTAAATGCCACACACTGTAGTCAACAGCAGATCCGTGTCGTGGGCCAGCGCCGACTTCTTTGTGTCACGTTTGGTAGCACGGACGATGTCTAATTTTTCTTCTATGCTGAGCACCCAGCGTCTTTTTTATCCTAGCTTCGGCATGACGCGAGTCCTCGCTTGCACGACGCCACAACATGCAACAACGCTCTCTGGCACGGCGTCTATGCGGCGTCGAAATGATGTTGATGTTGATGCGGCTTCACGTGCAAACGCACAGGGCGCTTGGAGGCAGTTGTACCGATCTCTGAGGCTTGTTGTTCTGTCCGGCCGCCCGATGGAGACGACGCACCGCCGTGTTTGCGCGACGAAAAGTGGAAACGCTAAGTTTTAACCGATGCGTACGCAATAAGCTGGTACGGTTTATGCGGATACAAAATACATTATTTCAATGGCCGCTGAGTCGGGGAATCGACTTTACTACTTTTAAACCGAAACTACTGTTTAAGCGGGTACGGTTTAACGAGGTTTTACTGTACCTACTGTTTTTATGGCGAAGCTAGCTGTAAGCGTGAAGTATCCAAAGTTTTGGTGTAAACCTACGCAATCTGCCTACGTAAATATTTGCCAAGACCACTGTCACTGTGCAGTACTTTGTTACCAAACTGCAACCACATTTGCTAACTACTAACTGCATTTGCTCGTGTACCATGTTTCAGTATGTAGGCAAAACCGCATCTGACATTTGAGCCAACAGAAATGCTTGGTGTGATCGACAATTGAGATCCATAGCGGACATGCCAGGGGGCATAGCAGAAAGTTACTTCTTGACTTCAATTTATAGACATTTCTAAAAAGAGGCTTTTCAAGAAGTCTAACAATGGGGTGACAGAAACATGCTGCTTACATGTGTTATCGTGATAATTTGCCCAAGTCACCCTAAATTGAACTGCATAAATGTGATTATGATAAGATTAAGAGAAATGGAGCTTAAGAACTTAGTGATATCGGGTTTAGGAAATGTGGCCAAGCCCCGTGTTGGAAACTTGGAACATTACTCAGATTTCTTAGCTTCTCAACTGTGATCTTCTTAAGCATGGCGTTTTTTTTTTTCATTTTTCAGTCCTTTAAAATATGCTCACTGAGAAAATGCTAATTGATTGTTTGGGCTAATGAAATGGGCAAGTAGAAATTAAGTTTGCTATGATTACAGCAATAGTAAAACAAGAAAACATCCTGCACTCATTGTTTTACGTGCTTTGATAAATGCTTGGAATTGGTCATCCATTGGCACTTGTGTACGCTTGAACCCTAAATGCCACATGGCATGGTGAAAATGTGATGCTGTCTTCGCCATGTACCAAACCATGTTTTCTTTTGTTTACATGTTGACCAGGTCACCTATTGCCAAGAGGGGCCGCAGTGGATCCAAGTCACCGAGCCGCAGGGACTCTCGCAATGGAAACCTTGACTGAACAGATGCACGCACGCATCCTTAAACGCAGGTGCTGGCAGCAGCAAACCTCATCAATCCTGCATTCATCACCCCTAAAAAAAGCTTGCATCAGCATTCTCCCAAATCCACATTGCAAACATTTCACGTGTGTCCTCCTTGGCTTGGCTATAAGCGTAGCTTTTTTCATTCATTTGTTCCTGTGAAGACATGTTCATTCTCTTAGGCCAATTTATTTCTGCAAGACGTTCTGTGGGGAGGAAAAGGCCGGGGTAGGCACTTGTCTCTTTTAAGGACATTCCAAGTGAAAGCCCGCAATCAGCCGAGCTGCCCACAAACATCTTGCCACAGAACATTTAACTACCACCATACGTTTCCTTCTCTGTGAAAAATAAAAATAAAATGTGCTGTCATCACCCCTAATGCGTCTGCCATCACTGATTTGTAAAGTTGCACGGAGCTGCTGGTTTCCAAGTGCCTGGTGAAGTCTGTCGAGTGCAAGTGTTGCGGAAACAAATATGGTGAAATATATTTGGTAAGTGCTCTAGAAGCCCCACGGGACGGGGGGGGGGGGGGGCAATGAAGCCGAAATCTCGCAATACGCTTACGGCAGTGCTTGCTGTATCAAGCACTTGGGTTATCTCTAATCCACTTTTAGAAGTGGTTGCAGTAGTCCAGCAGACTTGAATTCGGTTACCTGCTTTATTGAAGCTGTTGGCGGAACCCGGCGGACCTAGCTGGATCAAGTGCCGAGCTTCGAGTCTTACGCCGACAACCTCCCTAGAGGGTACAGCAACTGGCTTGTCGCTGCGTAAAACTTTATTGCCAACATACATACGCTCTGGCGGCCGCGTCAGCCCGCTGGATGACCCGATGTTCGTCAGGGTCCGAGTTGAGCAGAGCAGCCTCCCAATGCTTGGTATAAAATTGCGAGCGTTCGTGGTAGGGGGGGGGGTGCCGAGCAGGTCGCATGTGACTGGAAAAGAATGTGGCAGGTGGCGTCCGTGCTCCTTGAAGCATAAACCACAAGTAGCCTGTGGCCACTTTCGGCGCTTCGTTATCGAGCTGCGTTTCCTACGCAATGGAACTTTCGGGCTGGTCCCTTGCGTACTTTCCACCCGATTCAAATACTCGAAACAAATCAATATACTTGCCTATTCTGTGCGAGCAGGTGTTTCTTCATACTGGATCATAGCGTTACTGCTAGCAAAACGCAGTAACGTAAAAAAAAAAAAAATTCAAGCCTAATAATTGGATTGAGTAGCTATCATCGGTACGGCAGCGGCACGTTTCCAGAAATTTCGAACCATTGATAGCGCCATCTCGCCACAGCGTTGGCAGCGTCTCACTGGCTGAACTGCCACCAGTAGGGGGCCTCCTGTTCATCCAGAAGCTTGGAAGGCATTGGCATTGCGTCGTTCGCTCTGGGTGCAGTGGAAGGCCGGAAGCCGAATTAGAAATCTCGGGGGACGTACTCGACGGCGCAATTTCACAAAATGTGAGTACCTTTTGTATGCCTTCCTGATGTAGTGCAATAGCGTGTGCTTATTTCTGATTAAGCGGAATGGTGCTCCGGTTTGCGTACACAAAAAAATGTTCTAAGCCTAGTTGTAGCTACGCCTCGTTGCGGTCTACGGTGCGCTCGACCGTGCGCTGTGGACACGCTCTGCGAAATACTGCGCAGCGCAAAGAAAAGAAAAAAAAAAGACAACGTCGTTTTCACTACAATATGCGCAGTTAGACGGTCAAAGGCGTTGCGTTTAATAGCTGGGTGTTAACTCTCGGGTGTCGGTAGGCGGGCGACCATTACTTTCATGAGCAAGCTGTTACCGTCACCCGAGCCTTCCGCGGGCCATGCGCGGGCACGTGTGTAGGTGCGTATATGCGGGCGTCAACGGCGCGATGCCACCTGTGTTCTACAAAACAGTTCGAGTAGTTCGCTAGCAGAGGCTGCTCAACAATGCAACGCCACGAACGCTGCTTCGCAGCGCGCGCGCTTGTACTCGTCCTACCGGAAAACAGGCTCGTTCCTTTTTCCACTGTAAGCTACGTGAAATTTGTCATCGCCATTTTAGATCATTTTCGTGCGATTGCCGAGCCGCCTTAAATATCATTCTGGGTGTTGTGCTAGCGGTGTGCGTATTCGGATCGTGTGGCGCGCTTCCCGCAGTGTGATCTAGGTGCTGGCAAGATCAGCTTTCAATCGAGCAGCCTCGCTATTAAGCGATAATGTTAACCGTTCGACTCCTGTTTACTTTGCTGGGCCGGTGCACCTGGAAATGGCCCACAGGCCAAGAGACCGCGTTCGATAGTTTCGGTTATTGCACATGTGTATGGCATACCCGCCAACACTCCCGAACTTAGCGTAAAGTTCACGAATTCTCGTTTTTTCCACGTTTTTAAAAAAAATGTTGCGTTGAGTTTTACGAAAAATAACTTGTTCGCTAAAAATTAAAATTCTGAAAAGTTGATTTAAAGAATGCGTAGTAAAAGAATGCACCCTGTAACAGGGCGCCACATCATATGCCAACTGAATGAGTTTATTTAGAAAGTAACTAGGGCAGGCCATATCGGCCAAAGCAAGGTTACTGCTTGCTGCTGCTTCTATGCTACGTTTAAGGATAAACCATTATTAAATTGTGTATGTATCCCACAAAAGGTGTGTGTGCCCAGAGAAATGCGTGCCTATCTTCGGCTCCCTTGTAATGTCCGCGGGATTTTTACTAATTCTTAGTTCACAGTTATGTGTGCCATGCAGGCATATGGCAATCTTGACTCTTGTCAGCGATGATTTTCACACGCTTGATATTGCTTTAGATTTGAAGTGCGCCCCCTTGTTGCTCGCAGGGAGTGGAGCCTTGACTGCAAGGTGTATGTGGGTAACCTGGGGAGTGGGGCAGCCAAGCACGAGATCGAGGCGGCCTTCACCAAGTTTGGCCCCTTGCGCAATGTCTGGGTGGCCCGCAACCCTCCGGGCTTTGCTTTTGTCGAGTTCGAGGACTCTCGTGACGCTGAAGATGCCTGCCGTGCTCTCGATGGCAGGTGAGTGGGTCTGGACTGCACTTCTTTACTGCACCGATGACCTGCAGTTTTTAAATTGCCAGTCTTCTCTCTTAATTACTGTTTTTTTTTTCCTAGCGTCATGAGCAAGGCTGGAGGCAGTTTTATTTCCCGCCCTGGCTGTGGCTCGGGAAACATTTTTAGCCCACTGTTGCACACTTCACCAGTGATAAACCCGTTTTGCATACTCTAGCATGATTTGAGTCTAACTGGATCTCGGTGTTTTCTTCAACTGCGCAGCCGTCTTTGTGGAACAAGGGTGAGGGTGGAAATGTCGCACGGCCGATCACGCCGTGGTGGAGCTAGCAGGCGCCCAGCTGCACCGCCACCTCGGTAAGTTCCTGTTGCTCTCTCAGCCTTTCTACGAAATCTGAATGCCTCGTGACAATAGTGAACTAGTGGCAGTTTTTGAGGAGCTTGGAGGACAAATTACTTGTTTCTCAGGATACTTTAGTTTTTGGGGCAGTACGTTATCCCGAGTTGTCGTAGCCCACCACATAGATTCACTAGGTCACTAGCTAGAGACAGTGTTGATGTTGGCTAGCCTAAAATAGCTCATGATGGACTGTCCAGAAATTGTAGGGGCTCTCACAGTTTGGGCAGTGCTGGTTTTTGCTAGGTAGAGATGAAGTTAATTGCAGAGGGTGCGTGTTATTGTATTTTTGAAGTTTGCTAGCTTGTTTTCGCCATAGAGTCAGCGTGCGAGTTCATGGTTTTGTTTGTCTTTGTTGATTTAGTTTCCGAACATTCTACTTCAGTTCACTTCTTTTTTTTCTTTGCTTCATTTGGGTGCTTCTGTGGGGAAGGTGAACTATTGGATTAAGCCTGTACAGGAACTTGAATGATGTCACCATGTGTGCAAGGAAGTCTTCGCATTTAGATCAATTAAAGTGCATGCAAAATCAGTGTTCCTTCCTTTCTTTTCTTTTTGCTTTTCTAGCTACGGAGGTTACGGAGCTAAACGGTCCAGGTAGGTTTCTTCCAGGCGGACTGTGTGCCTGTGCTGTCCATGTGCTATTTTGTCACTGCTTAGAACTGTAAAACTGGCATTACCACATTTCGGTTTCTTCACCTCTTTGCTTGTCTTTTGTGTCTGTAGGCTTATGCTTGAAATGGTGGTGGGAGGTATGTCCGTTGATTGCTAGTTTAGAGGAAGGGTGGTATGAAGAACATGGTTTTTGTTACCCTTTTTAGTGTATTGTAAATGTGAGAAAGGCCATACCCAAGCCCAGGCAGTTGCATACATTTTTTTTAATGATTAGGCTGCAAGTCGAGATGTATGCCGCTGGTGTACTTGACTTTCTTATTTGTTGCCTAACAGTATGTTCTGTGAATCAATTGTGGCGTCCACTCTAGCACGCGTCATTTCGTTAGGACGCACTGTTGACAGAGGCCTATATTTAAGGTTTGTGTGCTAACTTGTATTTGTCTGTCTTTCTGAATTCCTGAACGGCCCTGTGTGGTCTGTAGCCACACGTGATGCCTGGGTTTGGTGTCTGGGCCGTTCCTGTGCAGGTTCCTGTAATGATTTTCATGATGGGGCACCTTACAGGGCATGCGACATCATCTCTAACTCTGCCCCCCGAGGGACTAAAGTGACCCAACCTACCACCACCACCACCTTTCTCCTTCGTCAACAACCACCGCCACACTTCTATCTCGCTGCGCGGGAAGGGTTTGCCGCCGACGCGGCTGGCTGAGCCACCAACCCCCTCACCCCCTTGAGAGAGAGAAAACGTCGGGACGCCGCCCCTGTGCGAGCAAATCGAGGCAGCAATGCCAGCGCCAACAGCTTCCCAACCAACACACTTCCGCAGGGGGATGGCAACGCATTCGGTGGCAGACGCCTTCTTCCCTTCTCGTGCCCCCCTTCGCTCGCCACCGCTCGCCTAGCTGGCCGGTCGGCGCTCAACGCTCTTCTTTGCCACTGGCACAGGTTACCCGTTTGCTGTCATTCTCGCGTCACTGGGGGTTGCAGGACTTGCAAAGGGGCGCCTTCTGTGACCCTCTCTTGTAGCTTGGTTCGGGCCAAGCCTAGTGCAGAATTGGAGGATGCGCAGTGCTATTCACAGAGAGCGGCTCGCAGGAAGGCTTAGCTGTTTGCCTAGCTCTATATTTGCCGCCTCGTGCTGGAATTTTTTATGCGTAGCTTGGCAAGTGTTCTTGATGCATTTAACACTTCAGGGTTCTGAGAACAGCATTTAGCACTTGACGGCACTGAAGCAGTTGGTTGTTAGTGTTGGGGTTTGTGTATGCAGCACAGTGGTGGATGGTTTCAAAGTGGAGGGAGTTTGATAATGTGTAATGTAAGATCTTAATAAGCGAAGCATCATGTTGTGTTGGATTGGGCTTGCTGAAAAGGAAGTGCATTCATTCAGAGGTTAGGATATCGCACATTGATTGCATGGGGTTTCTCAAGCAGGAAATTTAAGCATTGGTGTCCAAGGATAGGTTAACTGTCACAATGTGATAATTTGCCTTATAAGACTTTGGTTGGTGCTGTCAGAACTTGCATAGTGTTAAATAGCGCCTGTTAGGAAGTACTGCTTGACAGATGCATGAGCTCGGAATGCCTAAAGGGAGCATCAGGTAATTGCTATCTGGCGAGGCAGAGGATTATGCTTGTTTTGCAAATGTGGGGGGGTGCCTCAATTTCTGAATTGTCCTTGCAGGTCTCGTTCTCCTCGAAGACGTTACTCCCGAAGCCGCAGTCGTAGCCGCTCCCGCAGCTTGCGCAGGTCTACCGGAAGCCGCTCACTCTCTCGGGAGAGGCGTTGACAGGTAGGGCGTTTTATTGCATTTCAGGCCACTGCAGATACCTTCGCATCGACTTGCCAGCCGAGAGCTGCGTCCTGCTCCGAGCGCTGTTCACACGCCTCTCAGCTTAAAAGCATTCTCAACTGGCCTTCGCATCGCATGTGTCTTCTTGGCTTGCTCGAGAGCCAACAGCGGTGTGCATAGTGCAAGCATGGCGTCCCAACTGTGCAGGGCCGAGGGCTGGCCACTCTGCTGTGCTGCTGGCATCCTGCGATGGACTGTGGGAAGACTGAAGAAGCAGGACATGCAGTTACCACCACATTGCATGTGTGATTCCATAACATTTTTTTTTCATGTTAAGTTTGTTTTCAGCTAAGAAAAAAAGACTACGGAAACAAAAACCTTGGTCATGTGTGTCATGTAGCTATTTCATGAATTGGCAAAACTTCACAATAAAAGCTTTTTTCAACCCCGTCGGCTGGCATTTGTTTATTTGCATACTGCTGCATGGTTCACCCTTTCGCGCGTGCATGTGTGTGCGTGTGAGGGGGGGGGGAATGCAAACTTCCGTGTACCTGATAGTGTACGCTGACAGAAAATGGAAAAAAAATAGTTAATCCAAGAGTAATAGGGTTTGCTAACCTGTGCAGGGGAATAGGAACGCAGTATAAAATTAGTAATATGTACCTCGCTGGACCGGGAGCAAGTGTCAAATATCAAAGAAAACCCACTCGGAAAGTATTTCATCTTGAAGTTCAGATATGTTAATAGTGTATGGGCACATTGATTGTGCCGGTAAAAGTGCGCACTAATATTTACCAAAGACCATCTTGAGTCATGAGTAGAAATTTCTGGGGCGTGTCCAGGTTTTGATATGTCCCTATGTTAGTGTCGGCTGCATATGAGCATCTACAGAACTGCTTGCACTAGGTCTTAAGCAACTTTTTGCATTGGGTGTCCTGAAAGTCTACAGGTCCCCATTGTCCAGGTTTTGCTATGTTTCCAGTGATTTAATACACTCGTACTCGATTTGCCATTAAACTTCGGGTAATATTTTAGCCTTGTCGAAGAGTACTAGTGGTTTTCTGTGCCTTCACCCTTGGTGTCCGAATTGCGAGCTGTAAACTTTCATTCCTTCAAAAATGGAACTGAAGGTTCCACATTTTTTCATGCACATCGGTTATGTGGCAACTGCCACAGTGCTTCAGGATGGCTGTGTGTCTGCTATTAGAATAGGTGTTCGTTAGTGCCACTACACAATTCCTTTTTCATTCCAGGCAATCGCTTAAAATGGGTTTGATGTAAATTCATCCGACTATCATATCTTGACTTGTGATACTTTGTGTCATGTCCGTACCGTAGTGTATGGTGCACGGAGTTCTATAACAGTGTGTGAAGTTATTCAACAGTTAACGATGGGGCCGGCTATGAAGTACCACAATGTTGCATATGCTGAGCACTTGTGTAAGAAACAAAAGCAACATTTTTGGGTCCCTCAGTTCAGACTGTGTTTCCTTCCAAGCATTGTCTGTATTAAACTTGTGCCAACAAATTTATGCCTCTTTGGGAACCATTGATAAGTATGCATTTATACCAGAGCAGAGCCCTTGTTCTTCAGCTGACTTCAAGAATATCTTAAAGGAGAAAAGATAGGTTGAGGAAGCAGCTGATCGAGGTGTTGAAAATTTGTTTCAATGGTTGAGAATAAGGTAGCATGTGTTTTGCTGGCCAGAGCATGATAAACATTTTGATGCCAGCATAAACAAACTTGGTACTCCAGGCCCTGTCCTGAAATGTCCAAATTTCTTGGTGTCCCAACTCGAGCGCCTATCCAAGACTTGCCCAGGCAGACACGTGCTCGAAAAGCTCGGCATCAAGGTAGAAATTCCAAGAACCATACGTGAGCAACTATACGTACCCCCATTGCCTCGCAACATGCACCCCCAACACCACACCGGGAGTCGTAAAGCCAGGGCACAACACATGAACCAAGTTTACTCTAACGACAAGGAGGCGGTCTTGACCGACGCAGCCCGTTATCGAGATGGGAAGAGTTTCGTGGCGGCAGTTACTAGCCACGAAGGCCACCACCTCGCGAGCGTCACCGTGAACACGGCACATGCCGAAGCGGCATAAGAAGTGGCCATAGCACTGGCCCTCACAAACCAAAGCGGCATACATCATCTGCGACTTGCAAACAACAATCCGCAATTTTACAATGGGCGTATCTCGCAAGAGGCGTATCACATACTTCAGTGACATCCCGTACGGGATGTCACTGCGAGAGGCGGAATTCGATAACTGCAGGCATTTGCTGTGGATCCCGGCACACACTGGATTGAGCACCCCCAACGAAGTGGCTCACCGCGTTGCTCGAGGCGTCGCCCACCGAGCATCATCGGAGGAAGAGCCCCCGCGGGGTACTGCAAATGTCTGGGCGTGGGAGGATCGTATGACCAGGTTCCACAACATCATGACACACTACCAGTTACAAAGATGCATACCCATCCCCTCACGCTAGGTTAGACGGGACACAAGCAGTACACTTCAGACAATTGCAAATGGATTCTTACAGAAACCCCAGACTCGTGCACGCCATGTATCCAGACGTACACTACAGATTCACATAGTGTGGCGAGGTTGCCACACTTAATCACATGTTGTGGGAGTGTCGGCAGTAAACAGACAAGTCGGGCAGTGCCGACCCTTCTGTCTCTTCCACTGCCAGCCTCCGCTCGAGCTGGAAGACCGCACTGCTCAGCTCGAACCTGACAGCGCAACTCTGGGCCATCCAGCGAGCCGAGGAAGCCGCATCTACGGTGGGTGCCCAGACCCCCTAAAAAGATGTCGGTCTCAAATCTTATTGATTTGAAAATAAAGTTTATGCTCTTGGTGTTTTATTTCCAGGATTTTTTCAGATTTTAGTGACGTTCTTGTCCAGATTTTCCCAAATCTAGTCGTGAGGGAACGCATTTGGCACAATGTCTTTAAACTTACGGGGAATATGTGCTTGTCTGCACAACGGTGTGCCCTGGCATTGGCTTCGACAGTTGGTTGTCATAGATACTGATGGATGCAATAAACTTGGGTGCCTAGAAAAGCAGCGGTGCATTTGGCATGCTCATTATAGCTAGACCGTGAGTTTGTAACATGGGCAAAAGTGTGGAATGCATGGGATGCAAGAAGTGCATGTAGGCGTGCTTAGTCACATGCCAGATATCCTGTGCTTCAACTGGCACTGAGTGCACTAATCATTGCAGTATTAGATTGTACTCCAGTGGGTTCGCATGTGGTATGTGTGGAATGCATAAAGTGCATGGTCAAAACTTGTTGGATATAAGCGCTGTGCTTAGTTGCATGCCAGATATCCTGTGGGCACAGAGTACACCATAATGAGCCTTGAAGGGTTCCCGAAATTATTTTTATATTTGTAATTTTCATACATTGCCTATACTGCATTGGAAAATATTTCGTTCAGGAATTTTATGACCACTGTGCAAGATTTGTAACTGCCGGTAAGAGTAGTTCTTGCTGAGTCTGTCACTCTAAAGGAGGAAAGGGCATGTCTAGGTGAGGCGCATAGCAGAGATATCATGTCATCATGTGCGTGTATGAGGTCAACTGCTTAGGTGGTGCTTGCATATATTCCAGAATGGCTCCACCAAGGAGCTGTGCGAGTGTGGAAGCGCGTGGTGGGCAGATGAGAATAAAATGAGGTGGGCACGGCATGACATGCAGAGCAGATAACAGGGAAGAGAAAAGATTCAGTCTCGTAATTTTTTCTTGGGAGCTGAAGTGAAGTAATCACTGCAGCAAGTTAAACTAGCAGAGGCCATGCACAGAAGCTGTGGTCAACTGTATGGCTGCTGTGGCAAGCTTGGGGGGTTGGTACCGTACATGCGCATGAACTGTAGTTAAAGTATAGGCTACCTTCCATTTTAAATAAATACCAGATGGGGTCATGATATAGTATTCAATGATATAGCCCACTTGTGTGGGCTTCTCGTGGCCAGGGGGCCCGCGGAGAGAGGACGCCATGGTATGCATGATGCATTACACATGCATGCCATCACACACCTACGAAGCTTCCGATAACGAGCTACAGTAATAAACCGGTGTGAATGGCAGCATGGGGTCCTCTGTTTTTGCAGGCTTCGCATGAAAGCTTTTGGGGGACTTGGGTGTCGGTAGCCTCTCTAAAGGTATGTGAATTCGTGTTTGCTTGTTTGTGGACATGTGCACCTGTATTTGTGCAACATCCAGTCTGTACTTCAAGTTTATCTCGCATGGTATATGCAAGACTGAGTACTACGCATTTCATGTGAATGTGCGGTTGGACAATAGCAGTTGCTACTATGGTTTAATGTTTCTGAATAGTGTTACCGTTGCTTGTTGCCGTTTGCCAAACTCGAACTCTGACAGTAGAGAAGATATGCGTTCCCACGCCACTATAGGTACCTTGCGTGTAAGCTTTACAGTGTTGACATGAGCGCCAGAAGGGTGATTCCACAAGAGATCAAACACGCATGACCACTTGATATTTTTGTTTTGTCTTATTTTTTATGTCATGTAGGAATATTCTAAACTGCACAGAACCTAAAATTTAATTCCCAAAAGGCGTTCCCAGCAAGCCCAAAAAAATATTTGAAGGTGACGGCGCGAGCGTCCCATTACTTACAATATTTTCCGATTTCGCGGCCAAATTAAATGAAAACTCAAAACGCGTCGAAAAACTTTCCTGCTCATTTTAATATGCTTCACAGGGAATTAGTTCCATGCATTTTTTATACTGTCCACAAGCGAAAAAAAAAAAAAAATGCAGACACCGCCCAAATCAGGAAGATTTTGCAACTGATGTGTTTTAGCACATCTTCTATTTCATGCAGAAACTTTAAAAAAGTGTCAAACATAGAACATTCTCGTTGCAACGTGCATATCTGCAAAAATGTTATCTTCCTACATGAAACACAAGGGAAGAATGAATAAACAAGTTTTTTTCAATAAAAGCTCATCTTCAAAGAAAAAAGAAACAAAAGTATGAAAAAAAAATATTTGGATAAAAGTTCGCTAATGTCGGGCAGAACATGGGTGTGGTAATATGTTTCCTCATTTGCTTTATTCACAAAATATAGTGGGCCAAAATGACCGTTGTTGAACTTCCTGGCTTTAGGGCCACAATGACTCATTTTGGTTTAACATTTACTCTATTTTTTAGAAAAAGAAAAGGCAAAAGTTGCCACAAATGAAGGAAGGTCTAACTGTTCTTCATTGTGGCAAGAACGGAGAATGTGCTTTCTGCTTTGTTTTCTGACATCCAAGGGAGAACAAACTCTACATTACTTGTGGTGCTCAAACAAATTTATTGCGTGTCCTTTGCAGTTAGTATTTAAAAGGGTTCAATCACTGTCGCCTGGCTAGCGGCAGTTCTTGCAACGGACAGCGCATGTCCGCTTGACTGATTGAGGGCACACATCCGCACTTCAAATTTCTGCATGAAATAGAACACGTACCAAGACGAATCAGTTGCAAAATTTTTCTGACTTGGGCCATTTTTATTTTTCTGAATTTTTTTCTTTTTCCTAAAAAAACGCATGGAAATAATTTACTGTGAGGCACATTAAAATGAGCAGAGAAATTTTTTGACACGATGTTTTTAGTTTGCATTTAATTCGGCTGTGGAATCTGAAAATATTCAGGTAAGCATAGAAGGATGCTTGCGCCACCACCTTCAATTATTTTTTTGGCTTGTTGGGAACGCTTCTTGGGAATGAAATTTTTGGATTCGTGCAGCCTGGATATTCCTACATGACATGTAAAAAAAAGCCAGACAAAACAAAAAATATCACGCGGACGTGCATGTTTCATTTCTCGTGGAATCGCCCAGAACACGCCGCCTAGCGAAAGCTGGCAGCAATAAATGGGACTGACGCTATAAGCATTTGCTGTGACGACACTGATAAATTATTTCGCGGCAAAGGTGTTAGACATCTGAAAATGTCAGAAGTTTGAATGTTGTGCATGTGTATAATCGGACATGTTTGCTAGAACTGTGAAAATTCATGCACTTGAGCATGGTAAAGCCCAGTGCCTAACATTTGCACGAGCAATGATGCGTGGGTTGTGGTCGTTAGCAATAACATCTCATTTCCATCACTTCCCGAGCGGCCGCTGCGGCGACACTGGATTGATAAATGTAAAGGCTATAGCATCCTCCAGCCAATACAAGGTGCATATTTATTTATTTATTTATTTATTTATTTATTTATTTATTTATTTGTTCAAAAGAACCTTACAGGCCCTATGGAAGGGCATAAAGTACGGGGGGCATATTAAACAGTAAAAGGTACAAAAAGTACAAATTTCCAACAGGAACAGTGCTATAAAAAGATTACCATGTTACACAATATTGAAGGCACTAGGAATACAAAGCAATATCTGAAGGCACACGAACACTTGTTACTGTTAACAGAGCAAAGGAATACCGTTTATGAAAATGATATACAACATGGCAAAATGCACGATAACATACACTAGATTGGTCACTCGTGAATGGTATTAAATGGGAAAAGCATGAGTAACTGATAGCGGAACGTGTCGGGATTAGATATGGAGGCATTCCAGAGACTGATGGCACGTGGTTGTGCCGATGACTTAAATGCATTTATTTTACCGTATATGCGCATGAAACTGAACTGATTATGTAATCTGCGTGAAAAAGAGTGGGGTATTTGTAGTTGCAACCGGGTTCGTTTATTAGTGTAAATATATTTGTGGAATAAGCACAGGAGAGCGATGTTGCGGCGGATATCTAATGGCGGCAACAGTAGGTCTAGTTTAATTTGTGTAATGCTCGAGTTTATACTGTAGTTACGCGATATGAACCGGGCTGCTCTGTTTTGTATCATTTCCGTCATATTTATTAGGTAATTTTGATGGGGGGACCAAATTCGGGAGGCGAATTCTAACTGTGGCAAAATGAACGTTTGGAAAGCGAGTTTTCGAATGTTTGGCGGTGCATTTCGCAAATTGCGTCGCATATAGCCGAGAGAACGAGATGCTTTGGCGCATGTAGAAGTGATGTGTGGGGCCCATGAAAGATTCTCTGTAAGAACAACACCAAGGTACTTATATGATGAAGTGTGAGAAAGCATAGTGTTATTAAGATGATACGAATATTTAGAATTTACACATTTTCGGCTGAAGCACATCACCTCGCACTTTGTAAAGTTTAGTGTCATGAGCCATTTGTTACACCAGTTAGCGATAAGGTTAAGATCTGCTTGAAGTTTCAAGTGATCGTCAGTCGTGTGAATAGGACGGTATATTATACAGTCATCGGCAAAAAGGTGCATGCAGGAAGTAATCTGGGTGGGTAAGTCGTTAATGTAGATTAAGAAGAGTAAGGGGCCGAGGACGCTGCCTTGTGGCACACCAGAGCTAACAGAAGAAGGCGGGGAAGAGAAATTGTTAACAACAGTAAACTGTTCTCGAAAAGAAAGAAAATACGAATCCAGGATAATGTTAAAGAGTCAAGTCGTAGGGCAGATAATTTAGAAATTAGGCGACAGTGGGGCACTCGGTCAAAAGCTTTAGAAAAGTCAAGAAAGATACAGTCAGTTTGAAGGTTGCAGTCCATGTTAAAGTGCTAATAAACATACTGAAATTATGTACTGTTACCTCAATGTTAAGTTTCATATCACAGCAAATTTCGCTTCCAACGAACTTGCTCTTTTTCCACACACTAGCAAAGATAGCACATGTGAACAGACTTACCTTGATTATATGTAGTTAATTCCATGCCTGTGAATGTTCTGACTGAATTCATTCATGGAGTAGGAACAATTGTTGAGAACACCCAGTTTATTGGCACGGAAAAATATAATGAGAAGCAGAAACACTCGTATATGTACATTGTATATATTACAGATGAGTTCAGGCGCAGACTAGTGAAATGAGCTGTTCGAGATCTATTTACACGATGGGACGAAGGCAGCTGCATGCATTCCTAGATGGGCACTACCTTGACGTTCACTCCTCTCTTGATCCGCAGCACCAGAGGGTTCATGTCGATCTCTGCAGGGTCCTGCGGGAAGATTTCATAAAACGACGTTCATTGAAGTATGTGCCCTTTGCAAACTTAGTAAGCTTATATGCATTGCGCATACATTGCATGGCTGTTGCAAACTTATGAAATCTGAAATCTGCCGTGGTTACAAAATACACGAATTGTAGCAACAATGCTTGCAGTGACATCTTGTGACACTTTATCGGACCACAACGTGTTAGACACGTGTTCCTGTTACATAGGTGTTCTTGTGGAAAGAACAAAGTCTGCACGTTAACTAATATGTCACTGCTGAAAATTTATATATTTGGTTACCTCAATAATATGTATACGGTGCCTCTGGTTAAAGTGCACCACCAGATGACGCCACCATCGTTGTCGCTTACGTTTCTGTAACCTGGTGCTCAGCAAACGGAGCTACCCTTATGGACAAGAAAAAGAAAACAAAAAAACTCCCTAATAGAAAGTTGCAGCATGTCGGGTAAGGAATAAGTAACCGTATAGCCGGGTAAGGAATACCAGGTTCCAGGAAAGGTGCATGGCACAAACTTGCAGAAACAACGCTCTTAGCGACATCTGGTTACGCAGTGTCTAACGAGTGAGAATGCAGAACTAGCACTGCAGTTGCCTAAATATTCTCCTTCACTGCTGTGGTAAAGCTTTGTATATTGGTTACGTGCAGTATGTATGGGTATGAAGAACTTCAAAAATTTTATTAGCTAAATTCTCAAACTCAGATTTGAGCTTTGTTTCACTATTTTGCAATTTAGGTCCTGAGGGATCAGTCTGGGACTGATGCGGGCCACTCCCACGTCGGTACAGAGAGGCCGAGCCCCTCTGCTATCACACGGGCCCTCTGGACAGCCCTGAGTTGGTCCGCCAGCACTTCACTGTGCAGCATTCGCTGCCACCACTGTTCACCTCGAGAACCATCACCGGCCAACGCCAAGCAGCGCCACAGCATGTGTTGTAAATCGAGCAAACCCCCACACTTACTACAATAGACTGAAACCCCGCAGTCCGGATTAATTTTATTCATGATGACAGGGTTAGGGAACGTCCGTGTCTGCAGAAGCCTTAATGTAACCGCCTGCGGCCTATTTAATTTAGGATGTGGCAACGGGAATGCCCTGCGCCCTAAGTAATAGTGCTTGGTGATTTCGTTGTAGGTTAACAGTTGGTCCCTGTATTCAGGAGCGGGAGATCCAGCCCCTTCAGGGAGTACACGGCACACTAATCCTCGTGCCTCCCTGTGCGCCACCTCGTTGAGGTTACGCGGGGCTCCCTCCACTGTCCCCATGTGCGCAGGGAACCAAGTAACGGTATGCGAAGTGATATCCCTACCCTGCAGCAGTCTGTTAGCCGGTTCCGCAACAAGTCCTCTCGAGAAGGCTGCAATCGCAGATCGCGAGTCGCTAAACACCAAAACTCTTCTAGAATCAATTAGTGCTAGAGCAATAGCCACCTGTTCAGCAACCCCCGGATCTTTGGTATAAATGGAAGCAGCATTTCTAACGCTCCCTTTGCCATCTACTACCACCACCGAATAAGCATTTTTACCATTAATCCATGCGGCGTCAACAAACGCAGACTCCTCCTCCTGATCCTCTGCCTCTCGCAACAAAGCCCTAGCTCTCGCGACCCGCCTCCCTACATTGTGCACGGGGTGCACATTCCGCGGAAATGGACGAACCATGATATTTGCCCTAAGGTTCACGTTCAACTCGTGTAGGGGCGCCCTATCGTGCGACACAGCCACCGATTCTTCAATTGACTCTAATATATACCTACCCGGTGGTGTACCTAGCAACCGCTCCCTCTGTGCGGTACGTTGAGCCTCAGCAATTTCATCTAAAGTGTTATGCAAACCCAGTCGTAACAACATATCGTTTGACGTAGTCATAGGCAGACCAAGCGCAGCCTTGATGGCTTTTCTGATTGCTTCCAATTTATTTTTCTCCCCCCTATTCCAATTTAGCATAGCTGCCACATACGAGAAATGACACATAATAAATGCGTGAACTAAGCGCATCGCACCTTCTTCTCCTAAACCCCTATGCCTATTAGAGATCCTTCTTATAAGTCTTATGGCCTCCTCCGTTTTCTTGGTAATACGCTGAATGGTTCTAATGTTCGATCCGTTCGCTTCAAGTACAAAACCCAGGACCCTGATTGCTTCAACTTTGGGTATCACCGACCCTTCCCTAGTATGAATTGTAATGCAAGGCTCAACTTCCGGTACCCAACCCCTCGGCCTACGACCTAGCTTCTTAGATTTGAAGATCCAACAACTCCGACTTTTTAGAGGAGCACTTCAGCCCCATGAGACCCAGATACTCCTCCGTAAGCGTTACCACCTGCTGCAGCCTAGCCTCAAGCTCTCCATCACTACCACCGACACTCCATATAGTAATGTCATCCGCGTAGATAGAATAGCCAATATCCTGGACAGTGTCCAGTCTATTAGCCAACTTCGACATCGCCAGATTGAACAACATAGGCGAGAGTACGGATCCTTGCGGAGTACCACAGCAACCCAATTTAACGACTTCCGATTTTATCTCCCCAAACCTGAGACATGTCTTTCTATCCGTAAGGAAAGCCTTGACAAAATTGAAAAGCCGCTGCCCCAAATTCAAGTCCGATAGCACCCGTAGAATGAAAGAATGTCGGATTTTATCGAAAGCTTTTTCCACATCAAGTCCAATTAGTGCCTTAGTATCCCTTGTTCGCCGGTCAAGGATCTGATGCTTAATCCTGATCATAGCATCCTGAGTCGAGAGGCCGGGCCGAAATCCTATCATCGAGTGCGGAAAGACCCCATTGCCCTCAACATAACGCGGTAGCCTATTTAAAATGGCATGCTCAGCGACTTTTCCCAAACACGACGTCAGGGAAATGGGTCTGAGATATTCAAGCCCTATGGCCTTCCCCGGTTTGGGTATCAGAACAGTAGTTGCCAGTTTCCACTCTTCCGGGAAAGAGCCTTCCTTCCAGAGGCAATTGATCTGCCGCGTAAGGAACTCAATTGACCCATCGTCTAAATTCCGTAGCATTTTATTCGTAATGCCATCCGGCCCTGATGCCGATCGACCATTAAGATTCTGCAGCGCCATCCTTATATCACTTTCAGTAAATTCCGCGTCCATAGCTGCATTTTCGTCTCCACTATATTCCAAAACCACATCAGGTGTATCGTGCGGAAGGTATCTCTGAGCCAAATCCTTTAGCAACTCCTGCTCCGTGGAGTCCCGACACGCCTGATGGACCAGCTTACCTATCACAGTCCTCTGATTAGACTTCGTGTTGGTCTCATCTAGTAAATGTCTGAGCAAACTCCAGGCGCCTCCCCTCTTAATGCGACCATCAATAGAATTGCACACTTCATCCCATTGCTGCTTGCACAGTACCCGACAATGGTCTTCAATTTCCTGATTAACCACTGCTATACGCTTTCTAAGCCTTCTATTTAATCTCTGACCCTTCCATCTCGCTAACATCGACTGCTTTGCTTCCAACAAATGTGCCAGGCGACTATCCATGTGTTCCGTGTCAATATCGGTCTGAACCTCTTTAGTGGACGCCTCAACGTCACTTTTAAGCTGACTAGTCCACTGTTCCAAGGTCAACTCATTTCCCTCATCATCGATTCTCTGCGCTCTTCTTTTCCTAAATGCATCCCAGTCAACCATCCTGAATGTGCGCTCCTTTTTATTAGCCACTACCAAAGTAATCATAAGTATGTAATGATCGCTACCAAAATCTATATTAGAATTGGACCAGGACGAATCCACCACCCCCCGAACAAAAGTGAGATCAGGTGTCGAATCTCTACATGTCGACGTGCCACATCTGGTGGGATACGAGGGGTCTGTAATCAGAGTTAAATTCAAGTCTAGTGCCTGCTGCAATAGTCTCTCCCCCTTAATAGTGCTATAAGCATACTTCCACACATGATATGGTGCATTGAAGTCCCCTCCAATAAGCAACGGTGCATCCTTAGCCAGATTGGTTGCCTTGGTCAAGAGAGATTTGAAACTCTGCTTCATGTCCCGGGGGCTACTGTACAGGTTTAGCAGGTAAACGCTCCTCTGACATGACCTTTGCCGACCTAAGATTACTTCCACCATAATATATTCAATCTTGCAATCTACCATGTGAAGATCATGTCTAATGTACGCCAACCTCCTATTAATGAGAGTAGCGAGTCCTCTGCCCTGTTCATTATCCTTAACTTCCGCTTTGAAATTCGTTAAGGTCACGTTAGACGTCAGTGTTTCCTGTAACATGATAACTTGAGGCTTGACACCATGCGTTCTAACAAACTGCTGCAGAGACGCCTTCTTATGATTGAACCCCCTACAATTCCACTGCCAAATACTAAATGAACTATTTAATAGAGCCATCTTGACCACGGAAATTTGGTGAACTAGTTTTGAGCTCAAGTCCACTCGGCGACTTACCCTGCTGGGCTAGCGGCCGAGTGCACTCCCGCTCCATAACAGGGACCACGGTCTCGTTTAGATATATTTCAATTTTGCCTAATCTCTGATCCGTGATAATTTCCCGTTCTTCTATCCGCTCCAGTCTACTAATGATCTGATTTACACTTTCTTGCAATGTCGCCATCATTGCTTTAAGCTCGGAACCGACTTTGCCCTGAATCCGTACGGTCGAGGATAAGGCCCTCTTTTTCGGAGCAGGCGTCTCTTCGTCCGGCATGTTCTGTTCCGCGACCTCCACAGACCTGGGTACCTCAACCGAGTCATCATGCTTCCTAGTCTGACTTAAGCTATCGCTGTTTCCGGAAGGTAAGCCGTTCCTAAGTTCAGCTACCTCTTTGATAAGCCCGTCAATGGCTGCTTTTAAACTACGATTCTCTCTCTCCAATTGCGCAATCCTATCCCTATCCTTATTACCATCCACATGCTCCTGGCGCTGCTCGCGCGCTCGGCCGGCGCTGATGCCACCCTTGACCTTGTCAGCCCAGGTGGTCTGGCTCCCAGCTGCGCCGCCGCCGCCACCAGCTGCAGGAAAGCGCACCCGCGCCTCCATAGAAACGGATCGGCTCCTGGTCGTACGAGTCCCAGAAGATGGCCGCTGCCTCGACCTGGAGCGGCTCCTAGAGCGCGAGCGTCCCTTAGAGCGTTGGCGAGCGCTCACCAGCTGCACCATCTCGGCTGCCTCCTGTTCCGCCGTTTGCTCCGCCCTGGCTCTCTCCTGTCGTCGAACACGCACGACGTAGGGAAGCTGGTATCGTTGTCTGCATTGTTTATCCGCGGTCAGGTGTCGTCCGCCACAAAGCTTGCAACAAGGCACACGGTTGTGATCCTCTTCAGGGTTCCGAGCCCCGCATCCTCGGCATTCAAAACAATCGGGGGCTGGGCAGACATCCGCCCGATGTCCAAGCTTGCCACACACATAACATACATCCAACTGCTTTCGATACAGGAAGCACCGTACCAGAGTTGGCCCATATCTGACGAAATTGGGCACCTTTAACCCGTCGAAAACAATGATGACTGATCCTGTGTTTTTGATTCGTTTGACCGCCATAGCCAGCGGATTGCGATCGTTAACAATGTTCCGCTCAAGTGTCGCGGGGCCATCCATAATGTCTACATTGCGAATGACCCCCTTACACGTAGTGTGTGGGGCCGTCTCGTATGCACTGACTTCAAAATCCTTGTCTGCCACTCTGATTGACCTGAGTCTCACATATCGTTCAGCGTTGCTCCTTTCTGGCGTACTAGCCACCAAGATATTTTGCATAAAGTTCGGGCAAATAACATCTTCCCGAACCTGTTCAATACCGAGGCCTGCCGCCTCTACGATTGCCTTGCCCACCGCTGTAGAGCTAACTTTCTCCAAATTCAGTCCACCCCGTGGGCGAATGACTATTTTGATGTGTTCTTGTGGCATCGGTGGCATGCGCGACGCCTTCACAATGCGATTCTTGATTGCCGAGCCTCCGCGCCGTTCACCTGCGCCCCGTCGTTCAGGCATCTCACTTGGCGAACCGCCATCACCCAATCCATGCCTCGTCGTAGTTCTAGATTTTCGGTTGGACACTGTCCGCCATCCCAGGTCTTCAGTAAAGTCCTCCGCCGGGAGCACGTCCCCTTCAACGTGCATTGCTGCCATGTCGCGCTAGGTCTACCAGACGCTAGCTCTCGGCCAGCGTGGCATGAGCACAAAAGTTCCAATGAAGTCCAAAAAAGGGGTGGCCCACCTCAAAATCAGGTATCCGCTGAATCTTCTCTTCTTCACGGATCCGATGATATCAAATTTACACCACTAGGTGACCAAAAAAGGCTCTGAAGCTTCGAAAAAGACGGACTCATAAAAGCCCACAAGCCTCCATCGAACTTCGTCGTCCGTTACGTGCAGTGCTGCTACGGCCTTTTTTTTTTTCTGACAATATTGATGACGCAACAAAAAGCATTTAGCACAATTGTACAAAATGCGACAAAAATGCCGCTACTAGCTTTGCTACCGCCGTCCATGGCTGCTTTAATTTGCATTGAGAAGATTACGGACTAACTAAGACTCTCCAATGCCGCCCGAACCGATAAGAAGCAAACGGGAAGCAGTCCTTGTCGCATCACCCATTCCCTGGTACGCTTAATGGAGGTCACGGCAAATGATTTTGCCGCACGCCCCAGCGGGCGTCGACCGTCGCAGCATCGGATGAGCTTCTCGAACTTCAGACTGTGATCAAAACATGAATGATGGGATACGTTGCCCGCCGCAGTGTAAGTGGCCTACGCGTTGTGCTGCTGAGCACGAGGTCTCGGGTTCAATTCCCAATCTTCATAACACATGCTAGTTGAGAGAAAGCGATAACCGCAGCCGTCGCTTCGATGGGTGCCGCCATGTTTGCCGACGCAAAGCTTTTGGGGCCGCTATTTGGGCTCCCGCTAAATCGGTGAAATAGCGTTCCCAACGCAAAACCCAAACGCATTTTGCGTCTTGCGCATGCACAGTGGCTTCGACGCTATTTCTTTGGGGCCCCAAAACGTTTGGGGCCCCTATTCTAAAACTCTCTAATTTCACCACCCAAATTTTCTGCCGTCGTCGACTGCGCTCCTCTTTTCTTGGGACCCATTCTGCAACTCTAACGGTCCACCGGTGACCTGCCCTACGTATTACATCATTACATGGGCTGCCAACTCCATTTTAAAAGCGAAGCTTTTATTTGCGAACCTCGGTGGGTTTCGTCACCGTGCGTCCTGCGACCTGGCTGTTCCCTTGCAGAATAGACCAACCAGTCACAGCGGAGTACGCTCGCCACTGGGCTCCTTGCACCGTCACCAGGTGTCTATGCCTCCACGGTGACGTAGTGTTCCTGCATATGCTCCCGCAGGGAGCATATTGGCGGCGAGGAGTTACGGAGTCGCCCTCTATCGGAAGCGCCTCGCTGCCGTAGTATGAGGGATCACGTGGCGCGCTCCTCATAGGTTTTGCTGTCAGCGCTCACTGAAAACACCACGCGCGAGCTCTCCCGGACATTTCTGTAAGTGCTTTCGAAACGAGAGAAGTTTCTTACTGTCTAAATAATAATCTTGGGCAAGCTGAAAGCACACAATCGTTTACAGCCGCTATCTCTTTACCGAATACGTACAGTGAACGCCACTGCGCGCGGTCGCCGCGATGGAGTCCCCCGAACCGGCTTCTTGCGTGAAAGGTAGGTAAACGCTGAGAGCAAACTATGTGAAATATGTTGTTATAGTGTTTGTATAACTAAATGGAGCGTAATAGAACGACGCCTCAATGCAGCGATCGCGCAGATTCGCAGCGACCGACTGCGTGTCTGCATACTTGTCCACGCACTGTTTCGCTTTCTCCGCGCGCGCGTTTTCGCACCGTGCCATGAGCTTTAGGCCGCAGAATATGAGCATTTGACAGTATACAGGCAACCATTGTTGCGTGGGCGCTATCAGAGCTGTTCAAAAATAATTTCGTTGTAGAGACTTCGACGCCTGCGGGGACTGCGATGTGCCGTCGCGACGATGCAATCTTTTTTTTCTTCTAAATTCTTTGACCTTTCAATACTATTTCTCGAGTTGCGTCGCACTGTATGTTTATCGGCGTTCTCAGCGTGCAATTTCCCGCTGCTCCTTTTTTGTAATCCAGTGCATTAATTCATAACACAAACATGACCATATGCCACGCTTTCTTTAAATGTGCTTCTTACCGCTGCCTTTCCACTCCACTGAACTTGCCAGTATCTATAGCATCGACAAGTTCATAGACCAAACCGTCATGACACTAGTCGGGCAGCGGACTCAGGCGAGCGTCTCAGTGCGCGTTTCCAGAACATCGCAGACCGGGCGCCGTAGCAGAAATCTTCCTCGCGTCTGTGCTTGCTGCATACCCGAGTTGTAGCCGATGACTGCCGGTTTTATGTTTCGCGAGCCAAGCTTCACACAGCTTCTTGTACTGCGGCTACGTGTGAATAAGGCCGACACTGGCCTCCGTTACGTGCGTCCGGCCCTGCGGCACCGAGCAGTAGCCTGCCATGTTGCGCGCCTTCAAAGGCAGCCACTACCTATTGTAGTGATTTCAAGCGTTGTAAAGGAGACACTCGAAGCGGGAAAATTTCGCCACTAAATGAAAACTGCAGCGTACGAGGGAATTTAAACTCGTTTTCAGCTCGCTTCGGCGCGCCCGAAGCAGCCGACGCGGCCGCTGTGTCCACGTGATCCCTCCTAGCACGTCACGCCGACGGTGGCGCCAGCTTTTCCAGTGGTGGAGCTCGAGGCCAATACAGGGACACTACGGTGACGGGCGTGCGGGGGAAAGAAAACGAGAAAGCTCGCCTTCGCGCATCCGCAAATTTACTCATTTCACCACCCCACTTAATTTTCTGCTGTCATGGACTGCACTCCTCTTTTCTTGGGACCCATTCTGCGATTCTAATGGTCCACCGGTGATCTGCCCTACGCATTACATGGGCTAGCAACTCCGTTTTAAAAGCCAAGCTTTAATTTGCGAACCTCGATGGGTTTCGTGAGCGTGGGTGCAGCGACCTGGCTGTTCCCTTGCAGAATAGAGCAACCAGTCACGGCGGATTACGTTCGCCACTGGACTCCTTGCACCGCCACCTGATGGCTATACCTCTGCAGTGGCGGTCGTGCGGGGAAAAGAAAACCAGAAAGCTCGTTTTCGCGTACCCGTGGCGGCGGCATTGCATTAGCCTCTGTACAATCCCTGAATAAAGCCTTCCATGTCACTTTGTGCGGACATTCAATAACACAAACTCATGTTTCGACTCTTTATGCACTCGCACAAAGCTTCGCTACTTATATATTCCAACTGCTGCATTTTCTCCTAAAGAGACCCTCGCTCGGTCTGGCCATCTTGAGCTGACAAGTGCAGTGCACATACAATGCGCACTAATGATCGTGTCTGCAAAGTATTACATCCCTGTATATGCGCCGCGGAAAGAGCTTAAATTTCGAACCAAACGCCGTTTGCCATTCTCCTAGCGGGCGCCGCGCTCCCAGCCGGAGAGTCGACGTCATACGCACAAGTGCATATACGTAGTACGCATCAGTGCTGTGACGTCACTCACTGCAGGGACACGTAACTCGTATGGGCACCATCTCACACGTCGGTCCCAGGCAACGAGGCGGCACACTTCCTAGCCCGAGATCTCTACTTCCGGGCAGGAACAGAGCCGCCCGCTTGCAAGGAACTAGACGAGAGACTACAGACCGACACAGAAATGATCGAAAACTATAAGCTTCAGCGTAGAACTGTCCCCCCTCCGGACAAGGAGCTCGGAAATAGAGAGGCGAGAGCCTGGCGCAGACTGCAAGCAGGAAACTACATAAATCCAGTATGGGCGTCACACGTACTGAAAGACGAAGATATATACGATAAATGTAAGAGATGCGGGGAGATGGGGGGACCCTCGACCATATAATCTGGCAATGCGTAGACTCCCCAGGTGTCAAGGAAGGAATAAATAGTAGAGAAGCCTGGGACACCCTTCTGTAAAGCGCGGACTCCGCCATGCAGAGGAGAGCCATCCATCTGGCGGCAGAGGGCGCAAAGAGCCAACAACTCTTTGCCTGCATCTAGTCGCGGAGACCCCCACCCCTGTCCCTAGGCCTGCGCGCCAGGGGCAGGGAGTAGGGGGTCTCCTTCTCGGATGGAAATAAAAGTTTTTGGAACGGAACGGAACGGACACGTAACTCCGATAATTATTCAAGGCAACATCAGTTATTTGTTTAACCTGTTGCTTCAATAGACAAATTAATATTTAGAAACACAATAAAACATACAAAAGGAATGTCTGCATGTTCTTTTTGTTTTATGTTGTACCGTAGAAAAAGAGCTGTACTTCCGTTTCGTTTGCTTGTTCCCAGGTGCAGTTGTGTGCGCATTGAAAAAAACTTTGTAATTTTCTGCCTTGTTCCAGCGCCGCGATCACGCTCTTTCATCCTCTCACGTCTGCTTCAGTTCTCGTGACTGTGGCAATGACTTGTACCGCTAATTAGGGGTTCTCGTGCAGGGCGCGCAAGATCAATCGCTACGCGAAACTAGACAAACGAATCAGCTCGTGTGTGAGGGCGTCACCGGAAGTGCGCCTCTTAGCTAAAACGTGAGGGAGAGGGAAAAAAAAAGAAAACGAAGGCGGGGCCCATGACGTATTCGTTACGCGATCCTCAAGCTCCGGTGTGGTAGAACGCAGGGATGGAATTTCGCTCACTGAGGCTCGACAGGGGTAAGTAGAGAGAGTGTCTATGTTGGCGGTGACGCTCACCTCCCCGCTGACAGCGGTACCTAACGGTACCGAGCTCTACAATCGCCTCAACCTTCTCTCTCCTTTTTAAAAAATTTCTTCTTTATGTCCCCCTTCCCTTCCCCAAGGTGCTGAGTCGTGCTCCCTAAAGAGCTGCAGAAAATGGCGCCTCTTCCTCTTCACAATCACTCTCTCTCATGGGTTTGTGGCACTTCAAATATTTCTATCTCTGCTATTAATGAACTAATTTGAAAAATTCTTGTGGTAGAACACTCCGCATGGGACACATAACAACTTGCATATAACCAAAATTTTGATGTGTGGCCTGGTGAGGGGAGATTTAATGTAATCTAGAATATGGGCTATCCCCGCTGCTCTCTGAGTAATACACAGCTAATTTCTTACGCTTTCCCCTGCTTCATTAGGTGCTGCCTTCGTTTGTAAAAAAAAATCGAGCCTCTCGGTTTCCTCTAGTCTTCTCGCTAGCTGCATAGCGAGAGTTTCGATTCTGGTAGTGTTGATGCCTTTATGTAGCATCCGAGAGTTCATTGACGAGGTATCTCGTGGCTTCGCATAATACGTGGCCCCTGCGGTTGAAAGGATGTACAACAATCTCAGTAATGGACTCGAGGGGCGCTGTCTGACACTCCCAGCGCTATAGTTCTAGTAGACATAGGTACAACAAACGCACAAGAAAGTGGACGGGTGAGGAGCGGAGGTGGTCCTCGTAGCTCAATTGATAAAGCATGGCACACGCAAGCGGAGGTCGCGCGTTCGGGTTCAATCAGTGGCGCATTGCCTTTTCTTCCACTTTCAGTTCATTTGACTTTATTAATTGTACATTTCAAATTGTACATTTAAATGTCAGTAATAAAAGAAAAACAGTTAATTTCAGCTATGCTTTCCTTGGCTTCACCGTCTGTTTGTTTCACGTGGTCTTCCTTTTTCGCTTTTTGATTAGGCAAGTGTTTTGATGGTTGCTTAAGTTTTTGTTTTTTTTGTGCGTACGTCACATGATTTCGTCGCTTGCCGCATAAAGCATAGTCACGAGTTTGTGCTTGTCGTTGTCTATGTCGCTTTGGCGACTCCTAAAGCTTGCGAGATGTCAATGTCTGCACCATACCTTCTCGGTGTTGGGCGTGGCCTCGAGTCGGTACTTGCGCAGCACGTGTGCGAGCGTGAAGCGCATCTCCATCTGCGCGAACCGCATGCCGATGCAGTTGCGCGGCCCCGCGCCGAACGGCTGGAAAGCGAGCGGGTTCTGGCCCTTGCGCCGCTCGGGGAGGAACCTGCGCAGTCAGCAAAGTCAACCCGTTATTAGTAGGACTTGGCCCGTCGTTGTTTGTCTTGGGAAGAAAGTTGCGACTTTGTTGTGCCAGACGTAGGCGACCTCCATGCCGCCCAGGTTCGGTGGCAGGTACTGCGTATCCTTGCGACGACACTCTGATTATCAAAACAGTAGATTTAGAGACTGCACTCATGCGAGATTGCACAGCCACATTACATTTGTTACACATTTGTTGTAAACTGATCCTTGCACCAGTTTTGGGAAACACGGAGTCGGCTCTCGAGAATCGCATCAATGTTCTGGTTGACAGCTTACCGCGGTGAATATTTCCACGTGTGCGGACGGGCGTCTGCAGACACTGTACTACGCTGTCTGTTGGCCTGGCTAACTTCGCGAAGCCATTCATGCCAAACTAACTGGCGCTCGCTGGGAGCATCGAGTGGTGATCACCTGTCAGGGTCGAACGTGTTCGGCTTCTCCCAGCTACAGGGGTCACGGTGGATGTACTCGGTAGCGGCCATCAACGCCGTGCCAGCAGGAATCTTCAGCTTCCCGTACTGCTTGTCGACCACCGCCTCTCTCGTGACGAACCTGCGTGTGCGAATGCAGTGAGGTTTATTTCGAGGCGGGTAATGCAAAAGAACAACAACAAAATATAATAATAATATAAATCGATCCTGAGCTCTCCGCTACGGTGTCTCTTACAGATCCAGTGTTACCCGTCGTGGTTGCCTGGTGGCTATGGTGTTGGGCTGCTAAGCACGAGGTCTCGGGATTGAATCCCGGCCACGGCGGCCGCATTTTGATGGGAGCGAAATGCGAAAACACCCGTGTACTTAGATTTAGGTGCACGTTAAAGAACCGCAGGAGGTCAAAATTAATCCGGAGTTGCCCACTACGGCGTGCCTCATAATCAGACTGTGGTTTTGGCATGTAAAACCTCAGAATTTAACTTTCTCAAGTGCAACAAACTTAATTCGAAGAGGTCCACTGGTTATCTCAGAAAATAATTTTTTGCGTTTTACATGTTTATGGATGGTCTGCATTAGAGGTGGCCCGAGCTAAAGCTTCCTTCTAAACAGAAAAAAAAAATGTTGACAGGTATTGCTTATCGGAAAGCAAGTAAACAAACGGCTCTTCATTTGAATTGCGCAGACGTCGGCACTGTTTATAGATTGCCCGACAAACACTACGCGTATTACACCAGCACTCTCAAAGTATAGTCCCGCTAACCAGGTGTACGTTCATTTGAATGGCCCCGCGATAGTGACTAAGCTCGACATTATTGAATATTTTCATTATTTAAAAAAAATTAAGAGAGTAACCAAGGGAGAAGGAACCCCCCACCCCCGCACACACACACGCACACAGTGAATTAGTAAAGGCAAGGCGCAGAAGACCAGGACTCAAGATGAAACACAAACGACAGGACACTGCCGCTAACATCAGGGCCCACTACAATACCACCACCACCACCACCACCACCACCACCACCACCACCACCACCACCACCACCACCACCACCACTACTACTACTACTACTACTACTACTACTACTACTACTACTACTACTACTACTACTACTACTACTACTACTACTACTACTACTACTACTATTACTACTACTGTTACTACTACTACTACTAACTACATGACATTAGCTGTTTCTGCGTTACAATCTTTATTAACAAATAATATAAGCTCAAACACTGATAAGCAGATCACTAGTCAAATGTCTATATGTATATAGCAGTGCGTCGTTGCCTCCCATATTTGAGGAACATGTGTGCACCAAGTTGTCGAAAGAGACGCGTCACTGCCTCTGGCCTCGCCAACCGGGCTCTCGTCTCTTGCACCGACAGTGCAGCAGCGTTCCGATATCGTTCATGTTCTCGTCGTTCCTCCGTCTGGCTGTCTCCCCCCTTCAGGGTGCCTCTACGCTTACTACCGCCTACAGCCGAGGCTGAGCGTTGATCTATACATTTTAGGCGTAACAAGCGGATGTTCTTTTCAAAACGAGCACACATAAGTTGTGAGAATTGTTCGCGAATCGCTCGAAGCGAGCGAAATAATTAATTAGAGTAATTAATCTTGGATAAAATCTGCCTCGTTCTCGCTGTTCGCTTTTTTGGAAGATCGCTGAATTTGTTGAAAACGCTGAGGAAAAGCTGGATAAAAGTCAGCCTTCAGCATTGCTTAGAGCGCTGTCATGGTCTAATCAGGTGTGCTAATGACGTTTGGATCACTTTCGCTTTTATGACGACAGATAAGGGGAGGATCAAGTAGCTCCCAGTAGTTGGGGAAGAGGGCGGGGAGGGGGGGGGGGGGTAGGTCAGGGTCCCTCTCTCGATCCGCCAGTGCTGCATCAGACGTGGACCCGAAGCTATCTACAATTCGGCTATGCTAAAATGGCTAGTGATCGACTGTGATGTTACGCATAGAATTACTGGTTTTTGGACAATAAAAAAATAAGTGCCCCCCCAAAAGTAAAAAGAGCTCGGGAACCAAGAAAAACTTCCAAGACTGTCAAATGCAGACAAAGAAACTTTTACTAGACTAAACTACGTCCATCTCGAAGGATATGGGTGCAATATACAGACCTTGCTCCCTAAATAACATCATAGTTTTGCATTCCGATAACTCTTGTGGACATGAAAATATCATGGGCTTCTGTTTCGCTGCTTCAACGCTTTTCTTTCGTAAGTGCTCTTCACCATTGGCTGGCCGCCTTCACTAATAAAGATGTCCAGTGACAGGATTGGCTGCGATTTGATCTGATGAACAATTCTATATCGTAAGAGCAATTTTTGTTTATTACGGCAACTGCTCTTCGTTCTATCGACACGCGTCTGTTTATCTGATAAAAATACTGGTCCATTTTAGGCACGACTTAATTTATGCGAAAATAACAAAAGCCTTAGCGCAGCAAAAAGAAGGAACAGTGACAAATCATACGGCATGTGTTCTCCTGACTTTTCCCTTCCTCCTCTATTTCATTATTTTTTTTCTCTAACTCGCCTAAATGTAGAACTGATTAAGTTACTTTGGATATTTTCTCTATACGGGTGGTCTTATTATTTAATTGTTAACGAGTGGGCACCTACAAAAGAAAGTACAGCACGCAGAACACGCTTGACAACAAACGCATGACATTTTTTACAATGCTTCGAGCAACTGTGCTGTTGTTATTTTTCATGATGGCTCATAAAGAAGCTATAATTTTAGTGCTGTTTAAAGCCTAAGAGGCGCTTGGTGCAACTTCACCTTTGAAATAGCCATGGCGTGTGCTTTTGCAACGCGTGAAAGAAAGCGTGCGCGGGTACTCACGCGAATATGGGCGGGTACAGCCGCATGGTTTCCTGGATGACGCAGTCGAGGTAGGTCAGCTTCTGTATCGTGTTGTAACTGATCTCCTCCTGTTCAGAGCAAACAAAAGGCAGCGCGGAAAAGAGAACATGTGAGGACAGCGTGTGGGGAACATTGCGCAATTGACAAATAAATAAATAAATAAATAAATAAATAAATAAATAAATAAATAAATAAATAAATAAATACGCAGTTTTGACCGAAGGCGAAGCACTGATTGCGATAGTGAAATTTTAAAACGGATAGGTTTGGTCGGGCACGTCCATTGACCATTCTTATAGTTTAGATCAAAATATATATTCCTGCCTATAAGTGCCAAGACCGACGAAAATTGATATTTGCTAGGACGATGCACGTTTTTAAGTGTTTCTGATTTAGCGTGTCAGTGACTTAACGAAGTAATTTGATACTGATTTGCACCCGATGCTAATGATTGGCCACCTTTTCTTGAACTTCAAAAAAAAAAAAAACAAGAGAGAGAGAAAATAAGGGAGAAACATCGCACTTCAAAGGTGAACGACGGTGAAGCTGCTTCGTGCGATTGCGTCACACGACGGCGCATGCAAGAGCCGTTTTCCTTTAGTTCGTGAAGTCTACGTGCCGTCTTTGACGAACTTCGATAACGCACCTGGATTGTGCGTGCCTTCTGTAGGTTCCTTGTTGGCCTCTCCTCTCTCTCTCTCTAAATATACCGTTACCCCTTTGCTCACTCCGCACAGGTTAGCCAACCAGAACTACTCCTGGTTAACCTCCCTGCTTTTCTGCCCATCTTTTCGCTTCATCTTGGCCGCCGTATACCAAGTGCGTCTCATAAAATTGTTGCTAGCCGATGTGACGCAATGACAGCCTTTTAAAAGCGGTCGTGATTATAACTGGACACGGATGAACACGGTGATCATGCGATGGTTTGGTCACGAGGCAGGACTCAGTGGAAAAAAAAGGAAGAAGCAAATGCCTCCTTCCATCTGCGAAAAGACTCTGCTCGTTTACCACGCACACGTTATTTGAACAGTGATTTGTTAAGCCCTTGAAAAGAACGGAGGGAATCTGAAAATGGCTACTACATTGGCGCGCGAGCAGACACATAAAACAAAATTGGACTACTATCTCGGACAGAAAGAGAGCGGTTTGGGTCAGAGAGCAAACAGGTATAGACGATATTCTAATTGACATTAAGAGAAAGGTATGGTGCTGGACAGGTCATGTAATGCACAGATTAGTTAACCGTTGGACCATTAGGGAGCCAGAATGGGTTCCAAGAGGAGGGATCCTGTAATGCAGTGATTCGGGCAAGTTGGTAAGACATCGTGAGGCTTTGTGAGCGCCTGCGTGTATCACGTCTTCCTTTCGTCCTTGTCTTTTCAAGCGCTATAAGCCTCACGAAGAGAAGGGAAGCGCAGTAGAGGATGGCAGAAGACTAGGCGGTGCGAAGAAGTTGGGAAATTTGCGGGTGCTAGATGGAATCGGTTGGCGCAGGACATGGGTAATTGGATATCGCAGGGAGAGGCCTTTGTCCTGCGGTGTACATAAGATAGGCTGATGATAATGATCATTATCTTATAGCCATGGCTATAGCGACAGAACGTACAAGACTGTTTGCGGTTGCTCCGCATCGCTTATCTGTGATGTAAGGTCAGTCCCATCGCCAAAAGCTGGCGAACAGATAGGAAAGGCCGTAGTATTTCACGTGGGTACACACACAGTCGGCAACATGCCAGTATCGCAAGTCGCAGTGCAAGCGTGCGTAAGTGACTCACGTCCGGCCCTAGTGCAGCGAGCAGTTCCTGTCGCACTTTCTCTTGCACCTCGGGGTAGTTCACCAGCATGTGGGACACGAGCGTGAGCGTGTTGCTCGTTGTCTCGTACCTGTTGAGGAGCAGGGAAAGCGATACATGACAATCAATTGCGCTATACCGTACTTAAAACACGCCAGCTTGTCATAGTGGCGGGCTGCATCGCAATCGCCCCAAAGTGGTGCAAGCCTTCATTACAGTAGAGCAGATGTTCTGTTTCCTCAACTGGGGCGAACACACTGGCCCGACCACACCCACAGCGCTCCAATAAATAACGTGACTCCAAGTGACTGTCTTCCGGAATCCTGAACCTTTCGGATTTCTTGTTAAAAAACTGTCCCGTTATACTGTATCACCGGTGCTCTAACTTCCTTCGTCGCATGTCCATGCCAAGCCGACTCCCCCCTACCACTCCGTTCATTTTATATTAAACAGATGGAAAGGTAAAGGTGGTCAGTTGCGATTCAGCAGCGGATCTCGGGCGCCGTCTTGTCGCGGGCACTGGACAATAGGATCCTGACGAACCTTTTGCCGGATGTTCGTATCGTATGTCTACACTAACCTAATTATGGCCCCGCATTCCACGAATGAAGGGGCATCGAACCTTTCTCTACTGCAGTGTGCCCGTAGACACTTTCGTGAGGCAGTGGACTGGTTCCTTAGAACTTGTTAGGCAATAACCGCCACGAATCTGTGCTGACGAGAAAACGTCCTCACTTGAGTAGCACTTTTTTTTTTGCCTTTAGGAAAGGGAGAAAGAGGAGGAAGAAGCCGCGGTCATAGAAGTGTCTCGCAGGCTCCAAACCAAATCCAAACCAAACCAAAATCACCTCTCTGAGAGCGAGAAGACAGGGGGGCAGAGGGGCTTACTTTTCTCTCCATTTTTCTTTAAGGCTGGTATTGCGTTTTGATAAGACTGTCAGTACAGTCGAACGTCTCTACAACGAACACCTCTACAGCGAAATGACCTGCATAACGAAGTAATAATTCTGTACCTGTTCTACTATGTACTATGTGGGTTGCAGTGCACCGCACGTCGTTATAAAGGTGTCCAACTGTAATAGCACAAAATTCTGCAGATACCACGCACTGTATGAATAAATGTTATGCAAATCGTTTTGTAGGTACCTGGTTATCCACCATTGTTTGGGGTTCCGCAAGCACCTGCCAGGTGAACCAACATGCTTGTGCAAATTTAGTAGTTGTGTTTGTGTGGACAGCAGCACATCGTCGACCGCGTCGAAAACGTTCATGTGGCAGCAAGGGCAGTTCTACGCCGGCCATTCGACGGGAGATTACGACGTGACGATTGTTAGATTCCACATGGGTAGTTAGAGAAATACGGGTTTCGGTGTCATCAGCACAACTGCGTGTTATATATTCGTACGTACGTAGGACTATGTCATGTGGTGCATGTTAAAACGACAATTACATTTGTACTCGAGCGAAGAATTGTTAAAAACGCGTGTAACTTGAGTTATCATAAAGTTAGTACAACGTCGCACAGTTTGTCTGTAAACTACTACGACGAAAGTACAGGGGGTGGGGAGTGGGCCGATCCCGTAGATAGCGCAGTCTAATACAGTGGCTCAAAGCGCCAGCTGTCACACGAGTGAAGAAGACCAGAAAGTGGCACGTGATGCAAGCGCCGAATAACAGCTGGCTGCCTTCGGGACGAGAGAAGTATGCGTGCGATTGTGGCCCATAGTTGTTAGAACACTGGGCTGTTGTGCTCGAGGGCATAGGTTCGACTCGACTGCACTTTCGGTCACACGTTATTCGCTCTTCTTTTATGAAAACGTGGTGAGGCACGAACCTCTGCCTTCTGCAAAGTGCCGAAAATGGGGCAAAAAATGCTTCATATAATGAACAGTGCAGTAACTTAGAGTAGACGTTGGATAAAAATTCGCGACCTCTGCGAGACTCACCCTGCGACGAGGACAAGGAAAGCGTTCTGCGTGATGTCGTCGTCGTCCAGGACCGTCCTGCTCGAGTACGAGAGACCGTTCGCCGAGGGTGCTGCACACGAGAAAGAGAACTGTGCGTCACCACTCTGTCCTCTTACAAATGAATGTTGTAAAATAGATGCATTGGAACGACTCCGAAGCTATTGCCTGCGTAGGTCAATGAATTGAAACAGGAGCGACGGATGCGAAGCACGAAGGTGAACATTCGTCTGGAATCAGTATGGTATTGGGGAAAGTTAAAGTTAGACAAACTAAGCAATCAAGAACTGAGGTTTATTAGAAATTGATAAAACGTTTTGGAGTAATTCCGACTCCTCCAGGGGTGAGCCCGTTATACTTAGTGGTATGGGCTGGAACACCTTTCTTCTATATGTTTTTCTTTTAGCTCTTAAATAATTTATGTCCTCCAGGGGTGGCTTCAGGAAGTTTCAGAAACATTTTACGCTGATGGTACCAAACAGAACCCAGCGCTCAGGCAAATGACAAAGAAAGAGGTGCTCGTGTCGTGCTCTCCTTTCTTTGTCATTTGACTTAGCGCTGAACATTGTTACCATGAATCCAATCCAACTGTAGCCCATTTTGCAGCTTTCTATATAATCGGCTTGCGGCCCGGGCGTAGGCTCTGTATGTATGTTGGAGGCGAAGCTTCTACAAGCGGTTCATTGCCCAGGTGGCGGCTTGGATGTACCATGACTAAAGGTATGCAGCTGCTTCCGTAGGTGCCTGTCAGTATTAAAGGGAAGCTGAAAGGTTTTCCAGAAAAAATGAGTGAACATCTGTACATAATGGTTTTCAACCCTCCGAATTCGAATATCGTATCCAAATTGAGCGAAAGAAAGCGCAAATATATTTTATTTTGACGAAAAGTGCAGCAGCGGACACGCCCAGCTCGTGCGTCTCGTTTCTGCCTGTGACGTCAACTCTGCGTCGTGACGTCAACTCTGCCGCTGCCGACCGCTGCCGCTACACATGAAGCGCGGTGCCAGGTAGTTTGGTGCTGTTTTCTGAGACGGTAATGGAAAATTTAGAGAGACTGCGTCTTTCTGAGGAGTTCGGCGTTACTCCCTACATGTACGAGCCGATTGCGAAGAGCCGGCCTCTCGAAGAAGCAAACGATGCTGGTGCGAGCAGTGCTTTAGACGCGAACGAAAGCAAAGCCTTGTGATCTCCTCGTGTTGGAAATGCTCTTTAGTGAGTGTGTTTTTTCCAAAGCGATCTAGTGATCTCGGCGATCTTTCGGTGATCTAGTGAGCTAGTTTCCGGTCAAACAACTGTAGTGTTGTGTTCCTGCATGCCTCCTCGTGGAACGTAAGCGGGGATGCGATCGTCGGCATTTGTGCGCTGTCCAAAGCTGTCGGCAATCTACAAAGACGGTTTAAACGCGCGAAAAGCTTCCCGGTTCATGCGGTACGTGTAGCGACCTTCATCTGTTGACTACCACTCACGTTGACTACCACTCACGTTGATTACCACTCACGTTGACTACCACGCACGTTGACTACCACTCTACATACACGCAGACGCACCAACAAAGGAATGCAGGGTCGATCGAAGCAGATACACGATGGCACGCACGCAGAAACAAGCGCGGTCAGGCACGGTCGCGGACGCTGCGAAGGAACGAAGCAGAGTTGACGTCACAACACCGCGGTTTCCGGTCTCCGCTCCGCTCGCTCACTCAAAGGGGGGCGGAGCTACAGCGCAATTTCAACCGACGATTACGTCGCTCCTAATTGAAAAAAAAAACCCAAATTTTACCGACATGGTTTATAAGGTTCCCGCATCCGTATATGAGCGTCTTATTGAATTCGACAGACTCTTCAGCTTCACTTTAAGGACGACGGTGCCATCAATACCAATTCTGTGATCCAACGTCTGGCTGTGTTCAGCGACGTCATTAGGCTGGGTGTCCAAGTGACGGAAGCCGTTTCTGTGAAGCTGCCCGGTGTTTTCGGGCAGGTTTTGAGTCTCCCCCACGTAAGACGTGCCGGGCGAACATTGATCGAGCTTTGTAAAGGCGGCGCACTGCGACTCGGATCGGCGGTCTTTCGGGCTGGGGAGATATCGAAGCCTATGTGGAACTTGGATGTTCTTCCCCATCGTTGACAGTGGCTCCATTCATTTCTTTGTCTGCTAAGGGACGGGTCTACAACAGACTCTGACGGAGTCGACACCTCCGAGCCATTTTTTAGTTTCTTGCGTCAAGCTTTCTGGTAGGGTAACTTTCCGCTGACTAGTTATGTGGCTTTGATTCCTTTCAGTTTCTTTTCTTTTTTTTGGCTCAGGTACGGGCTGATTGTTTGTACACGCTGAAGCGATACGCGCTACTGACTCTCAAGGGCTCGCGGAGAGGACGCACATGACACTTGAAGAAGCGGCAACTCACTAAAGTCACTATAGCGACTCACGTGCGCTCTGCTTGAGTTCGTGTTCGTTGTCGTCGGCGGCCGTGAGCTGGGCCGAGGTGACGCTTCCGACGTCCACGTTGGATGACTTGGCTTCGATCATCAGCTGCAGCAAGTCCTTTTGTGGGGCCTGCATCGAAGCGACAGGATGAATCACTGACTGAACTGGCGTCACGATAGACTTGCACCGAGAAGTGAAACAGGGCAATAACGTTGGATCGATCCCTTATCGTATACGTCAAGGGAACCGCGGACTGCCGAGCCTGGTTTTCATGAGCACTTCGGACTGCATGTACGCGGCGGTTGTATGTTTTTGCTTGGCCCGGGATGGTACAAAATAAGATGTACTACAAATATGTCGCCACCAGGCGTGTCGGCGAAGCAGCGCGAAAACTTAGAGGAAGGCCAAGGCATCGAACTATATGAGTCCCGTTGTGTTCCCTTTTTAGCGGTGAATAAATGGTGAAACGTGTTACAGTTTATCCTGGAGCTGCATGGTAAGTACCTGCCCGTAATTGTTATTGATGCCACTCAAGAACTCTGAAGTAGTGAGCGGAAATATTCGCATTGGTCACACATTTACGGGAGATTGTTTACCGAGTTGTCGATCTGGCGCTGTCTCACGATGTTTCCGCATTTTTTCTGAACTTCCTCGAAGGGGTGAACGCCGTTGTTGATTCTGGTGAGCCTCCAATCGTTGAGGTGCTTCAGTACGAACTCCATCTCGGGAAATGAGGCTGAAGGGTGCACAAAAGAACGGAAGAACGATTAGCTGAATCCTGTATAATGTTGCTGATAGACTGTTGGGTGTTCTCCCAGACAAAGAAAAGCCAGAGCTATAAGCGGTCCGTTTATCTGACAAGGATCAGTTCGTGCGATCTGCTCAGCACGAGGCATGCCAAGCCCGTTTTCGGCGACACCTGTTCATTTGGTTTCTGCAGGTTTTATGATCGCACATTACAAAGCTAGGTCAGTAAGCAATGGGCGTAAACGTTGTTTGTGCATTTGTACACAAATGTCTGTGGAACCTTCAGGTGGGCACAGACTATTTTAGTGAAAAGGCGATGATTTAGTGGCATCCCCTTTGCAACGAAGTGGTGACAAACAGTAACCTAGCCTGCTAGAGCTAATCGGGTAATTTAAAGATGTTTATAAAACTAGTCTTTTGCCGTCATCTTAATATTTTGTCTCCTAAAATCTCCGTGTTTAACTTATACAGTTACCTAAACGTGCAATGGATCCGGTCTTACCATTTTCGTCCTTGCTTCTTTTTTTCACCATTTCTCTAAACGTCTCTTGCTTATTATCTCAACTGTCCGACCGGTTGATGCTTTCATGCGCTTTGAATGTCAGCGCACACGTAATCTACAGCATCAGCGGATGTACCTAGTGGCGGAAAAAGCAATTTTGAAGACACAAATACATTTTGTACCCGCAGAGACATCTCTTCCGCCACGGTACCACAGGAGAGCGTCCAAATACTTTCGGCGTGTTACGTTGTCTGCGTGGGTGCCCTAAAGGCGCCGTCTAAAGTTCATTGGCCTTGTCGCTACTTTCTTTCCTGCATTTCCATATGCCTCGTGAATTCGTAACCACTTGGCCTAATATTATCTACCCGTACTAACAAGATGCCACCGCTAGCCAGATTCCACAATGCCAAGCACATAAAGCACATCACAGCTTGTCTAGTTCCATCTACAGCTCTGTTGGCTTATAAGCCCGCCAAATCCCGCTCACCGAGCAGCACGGCGAGCCACGAGAAGGTGCTGTTGAAAAGCATGCGGCTGCTGATCAGCAGGCTGTGCTTGGGGTTCTTCTGGATGTTGTATTCGATGCCCATGGCGCTGCGGCAGATCACGTCCAACGTCATCGCCTGGTACAGCTCGCCGATCTCGAACTCCTCGCCGGAGCGTGCGTACTCCGCGATCTTCTCCTCGAACTCCTTTACGCTGCACACCATGCCAGGAGCCAGCTGCAAACCGCGAATAAGTACATGCCACGGTGATCCCAGGGTCACTTTAGTGTGGGCTGTTATCAGTAAGTCTCGAGTGCTGAATACATGCATCAGCTACACGAACACGAGTGTTTCAACTTGATTTTCAGGAAACACCCACCTATTTAACCCATGAACAGTTAAATAGGCGGGTGTTTCCTGAAAATCAAGTTGAAGTTAGCGCATTGTGGTGTCGTCTCTCTCCTGTCCTTGTTCGCTAGCGCTATATATGCTTTCCAAGTCAGTCTACCAACACGCCCAACAAATGGCAATCCTTTTGCATGTGACTCCCAACGAGACGGAAACTCGAGGAATTCCTTAAGAGCCCTTCAGAGCAAGCACATGGCAAGCACGCCGCAACTGGCCGCAACACACGGAGAACGCGTCCGTAAGCCCGTGCGGCTGCAGCGCCGCCGCATACATCCGGGACCTGTCTACGCTCCCGGCTTCAAAGCAGTGCGTGGCGCGCTCCGCCGTCTGAACACACTTCCCTTATTCTAGTACATTGTAACGCGGGAGGAGGCCGGATGTAGACATGTGAAAGATCACTTCCGGCGCGCCGCTGATTGGTTTATCAGTTTTGCGACCACGGTCGCATGACTGAAAAATCGCGCTGTGAGTGACTGGCCCAAAATGGTTGCTTTTCAAGAGAAGCGGCGGTTTGCGACCATTTGCGACTGGTCGCTTTGCGACAAACTTGGTCGCGCGGCCACTGTCAGTCGCCGGTGTGAACGAGCCGTTAGGGCAAGGTTGTCCTCTGTCACCACTGCTGTTCATACTTTATATGATAAGTTTGGAAAGAAGGCTACAAGGAAGCAATCTAGGGTATAATCTGTCGTACAGAATAGGCGGAAAGGTTATTGAGCAACGACTACCGGGTTTTATGTATGCGGGCGATATTGTACTGTTAGCAGATAGCCAGGAAGATTTGCAAAGTCTGGTTAATTATAGTGGAGACGAAGGAGACAGACTAAGTGTCAGTTTCAGCGTAGCTAAGTCCGGTGGGATGTTTTTCAATGCTACAACTGATCAAGAGCTTACAATACAAGGCCATAATATACCCCGCGTGGCCGAATACAAATATCTCTGGGCACGAACAGTCTCCCATAGCAAAAGGGCGAAGAGAGGCCGGGATAACGAAACATAGGGCATTGGGAGGGTACAACAGGTATGAACTACTGAGAGGTATTTGGAAAGGAATAATGGTGCCGGGGCTTACTTTCGGGAATGCAGTCCTGTGCTTAAAGGCAGAAGTTCAGTCGAGACGAAGTAAATCAGAGAGCTGTTGGAAGATTAGCACTAGGTGCCCATGGGAAAACCACATATGTGGTGGGCATCGTTCGAAGCACGGGAAGCTCAGATTAAATCCTATACGAAAAACGCCTGAGGAAATTGGACGACAACAGGTGGGCAGCTAAGGTATTTAAATACCTATACAGAAAGAGCATTGACTCACAATGGCGGAAAAGAACTAGGAAGCTAACCAGTAAGTACGCCAGGCACGAGGACGGAGAAAGGCAGAGCATTAAACGAGAGGTTAAAAACGCGGAAGGTAAAAATTGGAAAATGCAGTGGAAAAGCATAGTGTTGAACTATATCGATACTGGAAACAGCAGATGAAGGAAGCGTTTTATGATAACTCAAGAGGCAGTGCCCTACTCTTTGAAGCTAGGTCAGGATGTCTTAGAACGCAAAGCTATAAAAAGAAATTTAACGAAGAAGAAGACACATGTATTGTGTGTGGTAAATCTGTAGAAACAATAGAACACCTCATACTAAAATGTGATGGTATCCATCTCGATGTCGACGTGGACACCGTCACACTTCCTGAGGCCCTAGGGTTTAGAGGTAACCATAGTCATGTAAATAAGTATGCAGTGGAAATTAGCAAAAAGCGATTGGAAGATTGGTGGCTCAAAAGCAGAGAGGTGACATAAGGTTAAAAGTGTAGGGAGACGTATCTAAAGAAAATGGCGAATTTATGAACTTACAACACAGTTAAACAAAAATAAAAAAAATGGCTGTGGCTTAGCTAAGGTTAAGCCCAGGATGCGAAGCATACTAGCCTTTATTTTAGTTGTTGAACCACTGTTTAGCCTGGTGAACTGCTGTTGCTTGGCTATATTTGGTTCGCCTAGACGAAGAAACAACTCATGCGTTACTCTGCTTCGCCTTCAAGAGTGGAACGCGATAGCGTTCCCGTCGACCCGCCAAGGGGTGTAAGACAATGGGCTACGGCGCAGCGACTACGCGCCCCGCATTGGACGCGCTGAGCGTCGAACAACGCAGCGTTCGGCAACGAAATGTGCGCCTGAGCAAGCGACGCACGCCTGAACCTTAGAAAGAGCTCGTTATATTACTGACTTTTTTAGATTCATTTGTAACATATCAATTTTGTCCGCTTTAGATGTACTATCAGATGCAGTTAACAGAATTGTGGTATCATTTTTCCTTGCTGAGTTAGAGAGTTGTAAGCTTAACACTATCATTTTCTGAAAATGTTCGATTTTTGACAATCTTTAATCAAAAATTGACGATCTAAATGGAAAATTGGAAACAAACAGTCACTAACTCTTAAGTTTTTCTTTCAAATTCAATAAACCTCGTCAAATTTGGCACAGTGGTTGTCGAGAAACACGAATTCTCCTTTTACATGTATTTAGATATAGGAGCACCCGAGGTAAAGCTTCCTCTTAAGCGTCCTCCAAATCTTTTGCTCACCATCTTAAGCTTGTTGGTGGTGAAGGAAGGAGTGAGCACGCTGCGTACTTCCTTCCAGCGCTTGCCCGTTAGTTGGATCAGAGACTTGTTGTGAGGACTCGGTGGTCGCTTGCATTGGAAGAGAAGCTGACGGGGGGAGGAAGAAAAAAAAATGGAAACATCAAATTGCTAGGTATGGAAGAAATTCTTTCTAGCGAGACACCTTGTGCAAGATAATTCACACTGCTTTCAATCCCTTTACAAGGTAACTCGGATCCTATCACAAAAACATATTAATGCCGGATATAAAGACGGATGCAGCCGGTACTGCATGGAAGTGGTTTATTCGTATACGAGCGGTCAGCCTTCGTAAAAATTGACGCTGGTATACACTTTGATTATACCTGTCGGCCAATTGTCCTACCTGCTTTCTTGTCCATGTACTGTCGCGTTTTCGCGATCTTAAGATTGCATGTGCCAGACACCCCTCAATTATACGTAATAACCAGCAGTGCAGATCACTTCCACTTTCTTTTGCTTACGCATATATGCGTGTACGTTCCACAATATGTTTTGTTTCTCATTATAACCCGTTTTTGTATTTGTTTTTGAATTTGTATCATAATTAAACCACTTCAGTGATTTGAAAGCTGGGAAACATGCAATGGCATTTCAAAAACGTCAGACGTCGAAGAGCAGCTAGAAGGGGCCTTTGTTCGATGGGTACTGATAATTATTGTAGGGGAGCACATCTGGGTATTTAAAGAAAAAAGAAGAACCTAATACATACACTTCTATCAATGAAATCTTGAAAGTCTTTCACTTGAACCATCTTGAGCAAATCCAGGTCAGCGATGAGCAGCACAGGACGGTAGCCGTTGAAGTACCTGCCCGAAGAAACAATGCTTTATCAAATATAGCACCAGGGCGTAAATCACGTTTATGGTTAGACAGACTAAGCCATTCATGATTCCTCATAAAAATATTTAGGAAAGCGTTAACATGCATTCAGGAGGTTAAACAGTAACCGTGTACTCACCCCACTACTTTACCGTACTTCTCTAACCATTCCCTATAGGCCACGGTAGGTGTCTGCAATAGTGGTGACAAAAAGTTTTGGTGTGAGTCGACAGTAACGGCTAATGAGGCTGGTTAGTGCAATTTCTCATAGGCAATGTCGCAGTTTACAAGACAGGGTACTCATTTTCCAGACAAGCCGCAAATATCACGTTATCAGATCGTGGAAAAAGAGACTACACGTGGAACGATTTCGGCGCGGTCTTGTAAAATCTTGCACGAAGCTTTCTTTTCTCGTCAACCCCTCCCTTCCGCTACGCTCCTTCGCCCTTCTCTTCCTTACTTTCTTCTCCTCTTGCCGCAGGACAACTGAGGTGTGCGCGGAAAGGCGAAACAGTTACGATGGTCTCGGTCACTTTCCTCAATATTATTAAACATGAATGAATGAATGAATGAATGAATGAATGAATGAATGAATGAATGAATGAATGAATGAATGAATTTTGTTTTCGGAGGGACCACTACGTGCTTATGATGAGGCGCGTGGAGATTCAAAGGGATGTCCCTAAGCAATAAAATACTAATACAAAAAAAATATTTTTAGGAACTCGCTTTCTCGCTGTCCAAGGCACATCTCTGCTTTTTGGGAGAACTGATCTCGCCGGGTTGACACCTCCCACTCACGCACTGGAGATCTTTATCCCTTTCTTTTTATTCATCCCCGCTACGTCATTCAAACCGCTGCAGTGCCCTTTCCACCCCATTCGCTATCATAACTAATCCTTCCTTTTCCACACTTCCAGCTGTATCACCCACTTACCCTTTTGCAAATAATGGTGACGATGATTCATTGCATCCCCTTTGAAACGGGACGGTGGCAAATGGTCACCTAGCCTGCTTAAGTTACCTGATTATGTTACTGCGGCTTGTCACTACTGCGGCTTAGTAGCCAGTGCTGTTGGTTAGTTACTGCGGTTTGAGTAGCCGGTTTTTCTCCTCGCCCCTTTGAGAGTAAGAGCTGCGTTGACGCTGTCAGGAAAGATTGCTGCCGCCCCTATGGAGACAAGTGCTCTTGTCGAAGTGTTGACTCCAGCCCGAGGCTTCATTGGCTCGGTCACTGTTAACACTACCTTCAATTTCATTGGAATCTCCGCTAGTCTAATTTATGTTTCCATGCTTGCGCTGGTGATTGTAATCCAAGACACGCTCATACGCAACCAGATACATGCCACGTGTGGATGAGGCGCCCACGCGCATGCCTACCTTCATTCGCAGTTCGCTCATGTTGCCGGTGATTATGCTTGGCTCTGGCCCTGGAATGCCGAGGTCCTTGAAGTAGTTAAAATGCTGTTTCCTCTTCCTGTTTCAGAGCGAAGACAAGAAGTTTCGAGCGGCATCAGTGGCAGTGAAGTATGTCACATGCGGTGAAGTACTACTTCGTTATCTTGATGATGATCGTCATCGCCACGGTAATAATCACTGAAGGATGAAGTGCTTCCTTTACAAAACCGATTCGCCATGCCGGAAGCACATGCCGCCGAACACCACTAGTCCTACTTCTCTACGGCATTATCAGCTAGCCTAGTGTTCGGCCTTTATTTACACTTCTCTTATCGTCGCCTCTAGCACTATGTTTCCAGTCGGTTGTCGCACGATTCTCAGCTTCCTTTCAAACGTCTTCGTTAGCTTCCGGGTTTCGGCCCTGCATGTTAACTCTGGCGAAAAGAACGACCATGCTTTTTTTTTCTTCTTCAGGATATTGGTAACTAGCAGTTAACTGGCTTGGGAGTGTCAGCTAAACACGCTCAAACGCATTTTAGTCCTCCTTCGGATTCCCTGCGCATACGACGGTGCGCTGTTGTTAGTGAGCATTGATGCGCGTTACTCACATGTACCAGTGAACCAGGTAAAGCAGGATGGAAGCAGCAACCAGCTGCCACAGGGCATGCGCGGGATCCATGCTGCCGCAGGAACTCTCTTCCTCTGCAAAGAGCCAGGGCGAGTGAATCAGTTTTGCGTACAATGGCCTTTAACAGGGCTTTGCATAGTAAGGCGTACTCTAATTTCTTCGCTTTGCAATTCACTTTGTAATTGACTTAATTTGACACATCTCCCATACTGGGCATGAGACAGATTTGGATGACCATCAACGTGTCACCATCCAACGTTTCGACAAGTGGACAACAGCGTCAGAGACTCCAGATATATATATATATATATATATATATATATATATATATGTGTGAACAAGAATATAGTAAAACCAGGACAGACGCTTAGAAATTTCTCGCCTCGATTTTAACTTCAATAAGCAAAGCACCGGATGAAGGCGTACACACGTAGTAATTTCATAAGAGCCATTACCGGCTTTTAGGTCGACACGAAACGAATATTTCAAGGAGAGGCATACGTCATTACAGACATTCAAGAACCACTGTGTACTCCTTTCTCTACTTGAAAAAAAAAAGACTTTGGGCTTCGAGTTTGGGGTTGGGTCATTACAGACATTCAAGAACCACTGTGTGCTCCCTTTTGTACTTGGAAAAAAAAATGACTTTGTGGTCCGAGGTTCCATGTTACGCACCCATTTTGGGTATTCGTATAGCTGAGACAATAGCTAAACCACTAGTAATTGAGTCGCGTACCCTATACAGTTCCGATCCGATCTACCTTTGCTTTCGCCGACAAGCGTGCCAGCAACGCCTCAATTAAAACAATTACGCAGGTCCAGTACCCGTGTTGTGATGTATTTCGGAAGCGATTAATCAAACGCCACCAATTTGCTCATTTCGTTCCTGCGTCTTTTCAGCCCTGCGCGCGCATGTGCTCACGAGCACCAGTGCTACGCATTGCGACACTCGCGGCGATCGTCTCACAAAGGGCTGGTTGGCGTTGGCACGACAGACGCGATGCGTGCGATTGTGGCCTAGTGCCCCATCAACGAAAAAAAAAAAGAAGGAAATGCGGCCTGTGGGTGAGAACATCGGGCTGCTTTGCTGGGGGACCGAGGTTCGATACCACCATTGAGCACGCAATTACTTTTTTTTTTCTCGACGTATTGCCTATTCGGCCACACGGCAGCAGCTCCCAGCAGCCACGGTCATGTAGTAATTTCACCCGGGAGGGTCCGAACAGAAAGCTTCGCTGTAACGTGGGACTACAGGTTACTGCCACACTTTCCGCGTAGGTTCTTTTCTTTTTTTTTTCTTTCAGCATGCGATATCCTTGTTTTCATTGGAGATAGGCGGATATGCGCAATGAATCGCTTAGTGCGTTCAAAGGTGTTAGCCAGTGCATCGCGATAAACTCTTTACTTGGGGCAATCGCTGTGGCGGAACAGAGTGCAATCGGCAGAGCTTTTGTTGTTATCGATGCGCACGTGAGATATGTCACGGGAGCGAGTGTAGTATACTCGCGGCCTCAAACTCGCTATACGGAGAACACGGCGAACTGTGCTTGCTTTGCTAACTGTGCTGCTTTGTCATGTCATATGTACTCTGCAATGCAATTGCGTCACCTAGGTGCAATTGTTTCCGGTTATTACCGACTCCCAGGCAGCTTGCCGTAGCTACGCGAGAGGTCGAATATCTTCAATCGCCCACCGACTCCTCAAACAGGCCTCCGCATTCCCGGACGTTGAAATAGTGTGGACTCCAGGACACGAGTCCCTCCGTGGAAATCAGCGTGCGCACGCTGTAGCCCGAGCTCATGCCACCCGGGCGCCACAAGAGAGGGATACGGACGCATCCATGGAGCCCGTACCTTTACAATACAACGCCATACTACAACACCACAGATTGAACAGACGACAATACCCACCTCCACACAAGACCCTCTCACGTGAAGACGCCGTAACATGGAGACAACTACAAACCAATACATACCCACATTTAAGCAGACTACACGCAATCCGCCCTACACTATACTCATACAAATGTCCTTTTTGTAATGATTACGCCTCCCTATATCACACCACATGGGCGTGCCCCAACGTGAAGGCGGCCCCGCAAATACCCAACCCCACACCCGAGCAGTGGGAGGCCGTGCTGACTAGTTCGGACCCTCGTAACCAGCAGCAACTGGTGCGGCGGGCCCGGGAGACAGCAAGAGTCGCAGGAGCCCTGGACTAAGGGCGCCTCCCGCACAAGCAGAAAGACATCTGCTTGTCCTTTCTTTTATTTTTAAAATAAATGTTTCTCCTCCTCCTCCTCCTCCTTCCGGTTCAGGGAATAATAGGCCACGTTATTGTCGTTCACTCTACGCATGGTCACTCGATGTTGAAGCGGAAGCTCAATGTGCGATGTGGTCCGTTCTTAAATAGAATATACACTTAGTATTCCACTATCATCTGTAGCTGAGATGTGGGGTGAAGGTCTCCGGACTCTTTCTTTGTGCAAGGTTGTCTGTTTAATGTTTCATGTCACCCTATCTCTTTAGTCTGTTTAAAGGGTAGGTCCTATTCTTGCCATGCATTTTAGGCTATGTTCGTGATCCTTTTTCTCATGATCTGCTGGGGTTAGAACATTAACCTTGGTGTCATTGTAATCATCTATGTTAGGTAGTGTTACTGAACCAGGATTATGTTTTAAAAAAAATAGTATTTTTGCTTTCTATTTTTTTTACTGGACCCACCCAATTTTAGAGCCAAAATCCGCAGTAAATAGCCTGTAAATAAAGATCCCCTGCAATAATATTTATAATCCTGGTTCAGTAGACTGTCTGTAATGTTTTCTCAATATCTGGAAAATATTATCTCCATAGCTTTGTAGTTTCTGAAAAAAAGGGTCAAATGCAGCAAAATTTGGTGTTTTGAGATAATTGCCTTTGAAGCGGAAGAAAGAGCTATATTGCAATATAGACCTATAGAAACGAATTCTGGCGAACTTTTTCAATAGTCACCAGCCTAGTAGTCCCATCCATCATCAACACTTCTTTTCTGTGCTAGCTGCCTTGTTTTCCGGGCCTCCTTAGTGACCAGTCTTGTAGTCCTCTCTGCAAAGTACAGTCGCCGCCAGTCAGCTTCGCGCAACCACTGGACTGTGAAGCGTCCTGGAGAAACTCCGAATGACCTCAAAATGTTGGGTCGAGCAATGCTGTGGTCATTAAAAGTTAGCACAGCATCCATTGTCGCTATTTTAAGCGTCTTGAGGCCAAGAAAGACATTCTTCGGAGCGCGCTCCCATACAACGTTGTTGAACTCCTCATTCGCGTTCTGAGTTTTTCCATGGAGACATTTCTGGAGAAGCTCAGGCTTTGATAGCTGCTGAAACACCGGCGTTCCGCTTCAAGGGTTCCGCCGAGCGCGAAAGCTTCGATGCTGACGCGCACGTGGTGGCCACGACGCCCACTCTTGCATTGTGTTGCGGAGAATTGGCGTCATTGGAGATCGACTTATGCCGGTTTCCGTGGAAGAGACGTTTTTAAAGCACTTCTTTGGCTTCGTCATTGCATTACCGCTAAATAACCAGCATCAAAGTATAAACAAATTCGATTGTCCGCGAAAACACGCCGAAGCACGAGCAAAACGCCGCGCGTTGCGAGTAATCCAGCTGCGTCTTAGGATTAGTTTCGCTACAGTGGCTGTAGTTTGGCTAAGTGAAATACGCTAGCTAGGTTTTCACTGTTGCCAGATGAGTGACAGCCATTTCACTAAACGGGACGAAGAATAGGCGTTGAAAAAAAAAATTCAGTTTAGGAGAGGCATAGAGTTTCTCACTACATTACCTAGAGGGAAATCTGGCGCTTCTGCGCTGTGGTATGCATGGGAATGCCGGTATATTGTGGATTCGGATTGGCATCGTTCTCGTAGAGACAGGACACCTTGAAGACGCGCTTGGCAAGTACCGCTCCGTCTGTCACAATGATTCATTTTCTACTAAAACAGCACATGAAAAGCTGCTTTAGCTTTATTATTACGCGAAAACATGTTTTGTTTAACTATGAGAACTTGTTATTGTGTGTACGACTACATGTTACATAAGAAGTATCAGCGGGCCGCTAAAGTTGGAGGACAGACGACAAGGTTCGCGCTCGCTTTGAAACAGTCGGTCGTCTGTTCTTGCTTTTCTTCGCTTGGTCATGCATCGTGGGTGAGTAAAGATGTAATATGCGTGAATGGAAACATTTTATGAAGATTTTACTTTGAGAACGCGTTATTTGCGAAGCCATATCCACGTTTTAGACGAAGCCTCTTACAACACCAGCCAACACGAGCCTCGCAGACACATGTACCGTCATTCCCGTAACGGCACGGTGGCCCCTTAAGAAACTCCCATAGACGGTGGCGCCAGATTACCCTCTAGGTGTTATAGTGAGAAACTCTATGAGGAGAGGCACAGATCTCGAGCATGTGTCAAAGGGGGCGTGGCTGGATGCTGCCAAAGTTTCGAAAAATGTTGATTTTCAGGTTAATATTTCGCGTGCGCGCAAATGAAACACTGGGCCATGTTAAGGAAAGTTTAGAGATTTTAAATTACACAAAAACAAAAAAATCGATCTTTTTCGGAAACTTTGCCTACCCTCTTCCCTTAAGAGTCGATTAGGCTTAGGTGTTGGCTTTCTTTTTGTCATTAGTCAGGCGTTCCCGTTAAGTATATATAGTACTGTAGTAAAGCGCAAATTTCGCGGGCACACCTGAGAAGCTGCACGCGCTATATTTGTCGTGCGGTGGCATCGTCGAGACCGCTTGAATTTAGGATCATTTGGACGATGTTTGGTAGCGCTTTGTTGCTCACGTTTCCCGAAGAATCCACCGAGTGTCTTCGTATTTCGCGTCGCCGTCCACATTAGCAGACAACCGTTACCAGCTCGTCCGAATTTCCGTGCCTCCAAAAGTAATTTTTAAATCGCCTGTCGGATGTTTGAAAACAAAGTCCTCACTCCCCCCCCCCCCTCGTTTCCCCACAATGTTTCCTCTCTTAGCCCTGCGTCTGCGTCAGTAATAAGATCCATAGTGTCTGAAACTGATATTGATGGGGCCACTAGATAGATGTAGACGAATTCGATAGTATGCGCTTCGCCACGGTGGTCGTAAGCACGTCAACCGCTTTGCTTTCTTTCGCAATGTCTAGCCGGTACCGCCTCCGGGGGTGCTGTTCAGGGAATTGCCAGCTTTCGCCTAATTGTCGAATTCGCCATATTTCTAGGTCTGATTGGCCCACAGGGCGGCTACGGCATCTCTGATTGGCTGAAAACATCGCCATTGCAGAAGTTCAGAATATGGCGGAATTTGACAGTGCTCAGAGTAGCACGCCGGTTCCACTCACTCCAGCTTCTGGTGTCGTTTTCTCTTTTTCATTGCCACAGATGCAGACAGATTGCTTAGGTTTTACGCGAGAGTTCACCATCCAACGTGCAGATCATTTTCTGGTTTCACTTATCCTTTTTTTTTTTGAGTTAGCTTGTCCTATGGCATAGAAAAATGAGTTACACACGATCGCTAAGCCCTATCTTCTCCAGCATGAAGTTGGAGAAAGAGTAGTGGTGTTACATGGTGAACTCTTTTTATAGAGGCTTGTCCAAAAGAAACCTACATACTACTGACGCTGTAAATGCTGTTGCGGAAATAAAGAAGGAGGTGATCAGAGGTGAAAAAATTGGAGGACGCTTAAGCTTCGCTTTCAAGAGTGGAACGCGATAGCGTTGTCGCACCCCGTTCGCACCGCCCACTCATTCGCTCGGCATGCTCTTGAGTCACACTAAGAGATAGTTTTTATATACAACACTTCTAAGTACACAGCACAACCTTTTTCTCATTATTTGTTCTAACAAGTGCTTCTCACAATCTATATTACCGCACTGTGTTGTTTACACTACAACGTTTCTCGCTCCTCCGTTCCTTTAGCGTTCACACGCATTGAGTATCTCGCTCACTCGCAGCACGGCACACATCGCAGGGGACGCTTTCCCACCAGACGCACTACGGGCCAGCGATCACTTCAGAGGCGTCCCGCATCGGACGCTGCACCTAGGAATCGCGCTGTGACAACGCCACCTATTTCTTCTAGGTGGCTTTGGCTGGGAGCGGAAAGAGGAGCCGCGTCGCCTAAACACGAGGGTTCGAGTGACGCACGCTGGAAGTTGGAAGGGGAGAGAGCGAGAAAACTTAATAAACGCAAGGGTATTAGGGCATCCTCGCACCGGTCTCCGCACGGCCCCAATGCGCTCAAACAAGACGAAGGGGAGAAGCGGGCGACTGTCGCGCCACCTTTCGGGGCAGCGCCGTACATTGCGAGGAGGGGGTCTTCAGTGTTTTGTCGCAAGATGGCTCTGTGTGTGCGCTAAGCGCAGAAGAAATGTAGAGGAAACGTACTTCGCGACTCGTTTAACTGCGACTTCTGTAATTTACGTGCTCATAATTACCTATATACACCGCAGTATGACTTTCTACGGCACGTTTCTAAGGCAACACCGCATTCTCTAGAGGCGCTTTTGTCCCGCTTTGAACCCTAGAACTCATGGCTGAGTGGTAGCGTCTCCGTCTCACACTCCGGACACCCTGATTCGATTCCCACCCAGCCCATCTTGCAAGTTGTTTTAACGCGACGGAGTTAAGGAGCTCGTGTCACAGAAAAGCCAGTGTCACCGGCATCGGCGGCGTTGGCCGTGAGCGAAAAATCCCGGAAGGCAATTCATAAATAAAAACAACTTGCAAGATGGACTGAGTGGGAATCGAACCAGCGTCTCTGGGGTGTGAGACGGAGACGCCACCACTCAGCCATGAGAAGCTTAAGCGTCCTCGAATTTTTTATTTATGAATTGCCTTCCGGGATTTTTTGCTCACGGCGTTTGCCGAAGACACCAGCTTTTTTGCGACACGAGCTCCTTAATGCTGTCGCGTTAAAATAGGCCAAAATCTGATTGCGGGACAAGCGCTCATTTCGGCCCATTTGCATCACCTCCGTTGGCTGGCGGCGACACTCGTCAGACTGTCGTCTAAATGCAATATATGATGTTTACAGGGTTGGCTCCAACACCCTGCGCTTATCGCTGCAGTTAGAGAACGCTCGTGCGAACGTTTTGTTGACTGTCGTAATGCGACGGTTTCTCGAAATCGTCTGCACCTTTGCTTCGCCTTTGTGCCGTTATGCGTGCGGTGAAGAGAGCGTCGCAGACAGAGCAGCGGCTCTCGGTGTTTTTTTCTTGATAACCGTCATGCTACCGTGATCGCCGGAGGTTAAGGTAAAACAGCTGAGATTTTTTTTGGCTTAAATAAAAAAAATTGTTCACGGAAATCTAGTGTGAACTTGCTGATCAAGACAGATGATGGCTCAAATGCTAAAAACACTTTGCATACTAGAAGCATTTCCCGCCCCTCTTCTGTGCTTAAGGGAATAAGGGATTGGCTGAATGGCAGGGTTGATGTCTGAGAATTGTGCCTGGACTACAGAGGCTACAGCTTAATATCGACCAATTGGAATTATTTAACATGCAACAAAATACCAGCACAAGGCCTACTTTGTGCGCCACGCCTCCATCGCGACGTGGTCACTACGGTTGGTAATAGGATCTGCTATCCCGGCCGCACTCAGGAGCCAAGCGTCATGTGCGTTGTGCAACCACCGAGTTGACGTCCGACGAAACATAGTGTTTGAGGGGCTGGGCGTAAATGTGACGTCGCGTCATTGTGCTTTGCAAAGGACACCAAGCTTAGCGATGGGTTCCAAAGTATACCGGCAGCACGGGCTGCATATTTTAAGATTTCAAATAACTCGGAGGGAAACGAGTAATGAATGCATAATTTATTTCAGTGGTGAAGTGCTTACATAAAAATTAAGACGGACGGCAATGATGCCGGGATTACAACTGAGTGTTACTGAATACAATGAAACTGTGGACTAAGGAAAGAAGGCTGTACCTTATCTGACATAATATGCCGCCCTCTTCGAGATACCATATCAGAGAATCCTGATGCGATTCTCCTTGCCTCTTTGCATGCTGCTAGTTTCATAAATTACTCTTTTAGGGTCTTTAGTCACCGAGGTTACGTGTGGCGACGAAAAGCAGGTAGTGAAGCGATATGTGCGTGAGCTACTTCTCAGCGCTAACAACTCACCCCATGATGCAATGACCACAAGTGCTTTCGTCTCCAACAGAATCCTTGCAATGAGTTGTACTCGAATCTCGACTAGGCATTTTTTCTGCGAGAAAACTGTCTCAATCGAGAATGCCGCCAGCCATGACGAGAAGAGAAAGCTTAAGGTAAAATAAGGAGTCAGCGTCCCGCATCAGCTGCGCCGGCGTGCCAGTTCCGTGCAGTTGCTCCTCCCGCTGGAGAGACCCGGAAGGAAATATTAGGAGGGGTACAGTCACCGAGACTTAGACGCGTGTATAACCTGTAAATATGGGCGGCTATAGGTAAGGAAGATAGCGGTCCGGGTTCTTAAAAAAAAAGGTGGTCTGTATTACGGTGACATGGAAGATTATTTGATGACGGTTGAGTGGCCATAAACTATGTGAGCCCAACAACTGCCCTGAACTAAAACAATCCAGAGATGGAAATTCGGTCGCTCACTTACCAGAGTTTAACGAAAGGTGCTTTTCACTTCCAGCCACTGTAGGTTGAGCTGCACTACTCCCCCAGCAACTAGTGCTTTCGTGCAGCCTGCAGGGCTATTTCCGCTTGCCGTCACTCCTTCGCCTCACGCTCAAAGAATGCAAGAACTTCTAGAACAAACAAAACATCCAGTGGTTTTATACAACGTTAACTGATCAGGTTGATGCTGCAGCCGCTTTCGATGGAGGTCGCTGGGCGAACCATAAAAAGCGAAGAACTGGCGGGACAAGATGTAACACGTTGGCGGCGAGCTCTTCGCATCGAATGTTCTCTGACGTCGAATCTCGGCCGACCGTGGGAAACCGGTTAATATATAGGTGTGCCGTTATCGCCTGTCACTCCCAATATCTATCATGGGCTCGCGACCCGCTACCACTTTCCCAGCTGTGAGCACACAAAGCGCCCGCATCATCAACGGACCCCATGTGCGACGCGCCCACTCGACGCACGGCCTCCCGGGTACGCAACGTAAACAATCGAGTCCGCCTGTACGCGGATGCACTGGACGGGGGCGCCCCCGCCCGGGGACAGGTAACTCCCCCTTCCCCCCTCCCCCATGCCGCTCTCCACTATGACCCTCGCCCCTTCGTCCCTCTCTCCACCTTTAGAATAGTAGCATGCACTATTGAAAAACCCACACTTTGGTCACCGCGACAACCCGTACACACAATTACAGCCTTGTTTTTTTTTTCTTCTTCATTTATGTACCCTAAGGGCCCCTCTCGGGGCAATAAATAAGGTGGGTGGGATACACAACGATATTAACGCTTAGCTTTTTCGCGTAGCTTCCAAGATGCGCGTCGGATATGCTTAATAATAATAATAATAATAATAATAATAATAATAATAATAATAATAATAATAATAATAATAATAATAATAATAATAATAATAATAATAATAAATATATCTACTACTAATATAGAATGCGAAAGAACAAAGAGCGTCACCGCAAACGACAAACCTTTCAAGAAACAATATTATCTAGGCACAGGTGCAAGTACGCACATTACCGCTTTATATGTGTGATGAGAAAACGGTGGCGAGATACGAGGCATCTAAAACAGCCGCTAGAAAGATTCCATGTTGTGCAAGCACGATAAAATCTTTCTCAAAGGCCATGTACATAGTACAAACAAAGTCCGTACAGTTCGCGAATACATAACGGTGTTTTTATATTGTTGAAGTTTCTAGTCTAAAGGAAAGAAATGGGGTGGTTAACAAGTAGATAACACGGTGACGACAACGCTGGTTTTTACACTTTCTTTAAGAAAGCGTCGGTTACAGTATGAATTCAAGAAAAAAAGAAAACACGTACGTAGTGTGCGCACTGTAGTATACTGTCTGGAATCATTCGTTTTTCGAGCTGCCACTTTCTGGAATAGCGTTCTCCCGGACATTGTCAATATTATGTGTACATATTATGTATAACTCAAGCTTTTGTTATTGGTAGCTTTGCATCACTAAGCATTGTTACGTATTACTGATACTTAAGACAACCCTGTTCCACACCATGTGATGCTCCCCGCTGGAAGCCTCTAAGGAAACAAACAAAACCCGACTGAACTGAAATATCCCTGCGTAAATGTTGGTCATGCTTCGTGTTATTTATTGTATACACGTTATAGCCTGACGCCAACGTTATATCTATACATTTCTTTAGTGCAATAGATGTTAGATCAATGGGAGTAAAGGCGACCAAGAAGAAGTACAGAACGTTTAGATAAAAGGAAAGACCAGCTGTTGCCTGCAGAAGTGAAAAGTACGCACTGAAAGCTTACCGTGCATATATATGTATTTATGGCGCACATATTCATGTTTTTGGGCATCTTGGAATTTGAAGTTAGGAGCAACACTTTGTTATTGTTGTTTATTTCTAATAGAAAGGGGCCTAGAACTAAGGAAAGGGAAATAGGGATTAAAACAGGGCGGGTACGTCACTGGCATGGACGAAGTCCAGGAGCGGGACACTTGCAGTTTTGTCAATGTCGCAGCCGACTCACCAAACATGAGAGTTGTGACTTTAGCTCGGAGGCCATCGCTCTGTAACGCGGAAATGAACCACGCCACCATGGCTAGCGTGTTTAACGTGCACTTGCGCGCCCAAATTCCAGTGTAACTGGACTGCTTTGCTACGGATACACCTCTTCGTGAATTCTTCTCGTTTCCTGTTCACTGCAGTGTAAAATAATTTACACCCTGAAAAGTGAAAAGGTTGTAAATGTGTTTATAACTGACACCCTTGGGGTGGAACACTTATATTACATACACTCTAAGGGTGGAGTTATTAACACGTTCACACCCTTTTCACTTTAAGGGTGTAAATTATGTTGCAGTGTGGTGCGATCACGTATGGCACTCCTTCAAGCACCACGCATCATTGTACAATCTAGCCCAGACATTATAACTATGGAATAGCACTGAAGAAGCTTTTCATTATAAATATTGTAACTTGCGTCTGAAAAAAAGAAAAGAAAACCAAGACATTTAATTTATCCCGGAAGGTAACAACACAAAGCGGCATTGAACACACACGTACACACACACGAGCTCGATATATGATGCCATCTATTCTATGAAGCAGTGGGCTTCAATGTATGCATGTACAGACTGCGGAGCGAACGCGGAAAAACACGGCTATTCGTGGCGCCTGTCCGCCCTTTTTGCGGTCTGCGACCTTGCTGCTGTGGAACACAAGCCAAGAGCTACGGGCACCGTGCACCTTGCAGGCTGTCCGGTACGTGCCGATAAAACATGCAAACAAACGCGCAGCCTCGTGCTCGACGGTAGTGTTGGCACAGCACTTGTGAATACGCGGAATTGAAACGCCTCGTAATCATTGGAACAAATGATATATATATGGTTCGCCTATATACAGAGCTTCGGGAAGTCCCCCATGACGAAATGCTTTTCTCTCACGGAATAATGGGAGATTGAATTGAACGTGTGTGGTAGGTGCGTGTAAGAATAACCCTTTGGTTATAACGTAACCAGGCGCCTATAGTTAAAAATTCCTAACGCCACGATAGCTCAGTGGGTATACGTACTGCATTGTGATGCCGAGGTCGCGCGTTCGACTCCTGACCGAGGCGGCCTCATTTAGATTGGGTAGAAGGGAAAAGACGTTCGCGTGCCAAGCTTTTGGTGCAGGTTAAAAAAAAAATTTCAAGCGATGAAAATTAATGCGTAGCCCTGCAATCAACCACGACAGCTATTATATAGTCCTCGTGTTAATCAATCGTAACCGAAAATACTCGATTGTTGGCGTGTTTTTGCCATTGACTTGTACCACAAGTTGGGTTTGTGTACCGCTGCGTCCACCGCTGAAGTTCCGTTTGCAATGAGGCTTTTCAAGTATCTGCTGATTACGTTACAACAACGGCCTATTTACGCCTGGTTGTAGATCATACAGTGACAGCATCCACGATTCTGAACAGATGCTGGTGTTATACATTTCTCATGCTAGGAAATGAATTCATCGAAAATGCAGTAAATGAGTCCGAAAGTATGTTATATTACAAAAGAATTGTTACGACGGCGGTACCTTAGTGTACGTCTGCTCATTTCCAAGTTGCGCATTACGTTAACGTTAGCAATAAAGCGCCAACTACTACTGGTGGAACCAAATATGCGTGCCAACATCGAAACTGCGCCCGCATTCACAAAAAGCTCTTGCGCCAGATACGTTCGCAAGAGAAAATTTAAACCTGTGCTGCTGTCGGGCATATCATTAATGAAGGCGACCGACCAATGACAAAAGCATGTACGAACGATCAGTTTTGTGACTGTTGCCTCAGAATTCAAGCCCTGCTGCCAGAAGGAACGCGGTTGGTAATTTGGTGACGCAGCGTTTTGAGTTTCCCGCTTGCCCGGGTGCAATGAGTCGCCGTCACAGATCCTGCTGTGAATTCGAGCCCTGCTCCCAGAAGGAACACGGTTGGTAATTTGGTGACGCAGCGTTTTGAGTTTCCCGCTTGCCCGGCTGCTATGAATCACGGTCACAGATCCTGTTGTGCAGCGCGCAACTACAGAGAGACAGATTCTTTCCCTTTCATTATTGTCACGTTGTTGCGTCCGCGTGGCTTATGCCATTTCTCTGGCTCTTTCCGTTCAGCCTTCTTGTCTACACAACTTCGTGTACCTCGTTTGCCCCCTTGTTCTACATGTCTGTGCGTGCGTGTGTGTGTGCGTGTGTGTGTGTGTTTTGCAATCGTCCCTGAGCTAATGACGAGGCGACACCTGCTCTGTAGAAACAATGCTATCGGTCGCGGGAACGACGGCAGTCGCGTGCCGTCGTTGCGTTTCCCTCCTTCTCTCAACACCGGACGTCCTCCTCTCCATCTGTACTCGCGATAAGATTACGGGCTCTCGTGGTGGCGCGTGCCGTGTGTCGTCCGCGTTATGCGCTATCTTTAATCGGCGCCCCTCGACATTGCATGTACAGTCGCAATCAAAAATACGCGGCCCACGGCTCCGGGTGCAGGAGCGGCCGCGGGGCCACACCGCGGCGCTGCTATCGACATCGGGCGCCTGCTTTGAGGGTGCACCGAGTGACGCCAATCTTCGCCCTCACTCTCGTGCGGCCAAGTCACGTGCTTTATAAATTTCAAGTGCGGCGTTCGTCTGTTTATCATGCGCACGACTTGGCCGCACGAGAGTGAGGGCGAAGATTGACGTCATTCGGTGCACACTCAAAGCAGGCGCCCGATGGCGATAGCAGCGCCGCGGTGGGGCCCCACAGCCGATCCTGCGCCCGGAGCCATGGGCCGCGTATTTTTGATTGCGACTGTACGTACTTGCGCGGGACGCAACGTACATTTTTTTCGCCCTTATCTCCAGTCTATAGGTACGTCCTCACGTGCGGAAATAAGCGCGTGCAAGGCGGCGCGCTTAAAGGGCCCCCGAAACGGTTGGGAGAAATTTTGTAGACGCGTAGGGTACAGCTAAAGTTCATCATTGACACCACAATTTGTGTGAAACGTCTCGTATTAAGAGAGCTACGGACGATTACAAGTTACCCTCCTCCATAGTCATGCATTTGCTCCTCAACTCGTTCGCCAAGTGATCGAGGCTAAGCTCCGCCTTCACTGGCTCGCGTCATGATGGCAGGTCGTGTCGTGGACTTCCGGTTCTCTAGAAGCGAGCGCGCGATGCCTCTCCAAACTCTCCGCCAGCTGCTTGGCAGTCGACCCCAAGCGAGAGCTATCGAAGCAGCGTGCGTTGCGAGCATTCTGTCGCAGCTCCGAACGTGTCTGGTATTCCGCTAGCCACAGGCTAGCTGAGCGTTTCGACGGAATGGTGGAGGCATAAACTCAAGCTGATGAAGTAACCTTAGCGTAGACGTACGCGAGCTGCCTGATCGGTCTCCACGGTGTAACCATCCGTTGGCGTGGAGCTTAACCAGCCAAACAAAGAGCTAATATTGCTCTAACCTTAGGTAAAACATTTTAAACATTTACAAAAAGAACGTGTTAACGATTACACTCCTGCGAAATAATTTACGCCAGCAGCAAAGAAGAATACATTGTTACTGCTTCTGTGTGTAGTTGAGCTCTATGCCTCCAGGTGGCTGCACCGTGCAGACCATTCACATTTGCGCTTCTGTTCATCCCCTGAAACGACACGCAAGGGGACACGGCCAGGCACTGTCCCCTTGCGCTTGCGTTTACCCTAATACCGGACTCGCGAAACGCTATTGCGTTAGTAATATTCCGGTGTAAAGTGACGGCCGCAATCGCGCAAATCCTGGTGCCCATCGGATAGCGGCTGTCCAATGCGCTGCAGCCAGTCCGCTCGTCTACTGGCTTGCAGAAGGACACGATATCGCAGCTTGACCTATTGCCAGTCGCTACGTTTGCTGTCCACAACGCAACAAGCTCAAATCATAGCGCTCGCGAAAAGACAGACCGACATTGACTGCGGAGCTCTCGTCAAAGACGGAGCACGTTGTAACACAAGTGGGCGACACTTGCTGTGTGCCGGAAGTGCTTAAGTGTACTGAAAATTGTTCTTGTGTATTTTCTTTATGTTACTTTCATTTTATAAAAACAAATGAACTAGCATTCCATCTATTACAAACATCATTTGTTTACCATAAAAGTGGAAAAATTATCGATGATGCGCCTTGGGCAGCCAATCGGATAGCTCACCCACATGACGTCCATTGGATGATTTACGTCACATTGGTAGGGGCAGCTTAATATTCCGCCGAGCAGTGTGCTGCGATCGGCAGCAATGTACATTTTTAAAACCTTGTAATAACACGCTTTACGCGGAGCACTTACATGCGTCAATTAATGATCAGAAGGACCTACTTTAACGACTCAGTACGTTTGTAGAAAATCGTGAAAATCGTCTTTAGGGTCCCTTTAAAAACGGGCGCCGCGAAAGGCACTTTCGCGGCAAAAATGCTCTGCCGCGCGAGGATGGGTCGCGAGCCCATTTTTTCGAGCTAGCCAAACCCGAGCCCGAGCTAGCCAATCACAGGCGCCGAAGTCGTCACGTGGGCGGTGAGGTCAATGCTCTCGGAGGCGAGCCCGACCAGCGCGCGCGCCGTGTCCCAGCAGCCGGGGAGGAACGACGTCTGAAACGCGCCGGAATTCTCGCGGGCTCCCGAGGCATCTCGAGAGAGGGCGAGAACTCTCGCCTGCCCGCCTTATGCCCTCCGCTCCCCGCGACCGCGAACGCACAGTGGTGTGGCCTTCGAAACGCGGCGAGCGTTGTTAAGCGCGCCGCCTTGCGCGCGCTTATTTCCGCAAGTGAGGAGTTACCATATCTCCCTTCCTGCTTTTGTTTCAGACTAGGCAGAAAAAATATGATGTTTCGGGTGGTTGCATACATGCGCAATGAATGGCTTTGCTTTCAGTTATTACTTCTTCAGTAATACGTAACCCATCGCGACAGCTCATCGGCTATGGCGTTGCCCTGCTGAGCTCGAGGTGGCAGGTTCGATAACGATGGCGCCGGTGGCCGCATACCGATGGAGGCCGAATGCAAAAAAACAAAACAAAATAGAGAAATAGGTTTTCACGGGCCAAGGTGGCCGCTCTCACTCTTGGAAGGTGAAGCGGAAGCGTGGCAGCTATAGTGAACGGCTATCCTTCCGGGTGACTGTTTACCTGTGACGGTGACATTTCCGGCGAAAGCAGTTCAGGCGAACTGCTGCAGCTAAGATGCGCCAAGAAAGCTGCGATAGAGCAAACGTTGAGCGCGTTCTGTTGTGCGGGTCCCTTCTTTGTCAACGCATTCCTTTCTTTTTTGTGCATAGCGCTGCCCATAGTTTCGGAATCAGAATACGAATCATCTTAATTAGGACAAAAACATAGGTTTTACGGAATGTTTATATAGGAGTAGGTCCTGGTGTCAAATAATGCAATGAAACCTCCTAATAAATAAACCAACTAGCCCACACAATGGACTTAGAGCAATGGAGGGCGGCAGGGATGGTGGCACCAGTACGCGCACTAAGGCCTTATTTCCCAATCCAGTGCAAAATCCGCTCTCCTGGTCTTGACAGGCTAGATATGCTGTAAGGCGAAATGTCGCCTACAGCCTGTATTTCGCTCCTTGGAAATGAAAACTCCCCATTTTGGCAACTTCATGACCTTGCATTAATAAGCGCGCCCCGCAGCATTATATGCGTCTTGTAAGAGCGAAATCGGTAGGCGAGAAGGACCAATCGTTTCGCAGACGACGAAGACCAACGCAGCAGGGCTCGACGTGTGGCCTCAAATTTTGACCAGCGCCGTGTCTCATGTGACTGCGTCGTGTAAATGAGCCGTTGTTAGCACATAAGCGAGCTGCTGCAGAAATGTGAACTGCTTTTGATGCATGTCTGCAACTACAAGTCGGTATCAACCACGCAAGGGAGGCTAGTTTTTTAATGAACAATGTGGACCGATAATATGCAATCCTCTAGTGAAATTTTTGAGAAAACAAAGCTGCAATAAGCACAATTTTTTTTGAATGAAGTTGTTGGAGTAGTGACGCAGGCCAATTTAACTTTTCTCTGTTCATCTGTCCCGGCCAGGAACACATAGCTAAACCAGTAAGGACGTCCTTTTTTGCACGTGTCAAAATTAATTCTATCTATTACTGCTGGTGATAACATTGCGAGTAATCCATTCGGCAAAATGACCGGACAACAGATAAAACAAACGTGGTAACGGCGATGACGGCACCGAGAAGGCGGCGTATGGTGGACCTGGGGCCCTATAACGTAAAACTATTCCAATATGTTTCTATTCCAATTTCCTGACGTCAAATTTGCGTAACCACCGACGCAAGCACCGGGCGGTCACCCATAGGGTTGTCTGAACAGACCAATCAAATGCTCTCCTCGTTCATAGGAGGTCCCTTTTGTTTGCTTGAAAAACGAATAACATTGCCTACACTGAGCGGCTTGTTGCATCTAATTGACTGACAAGAGGCGAGGAGAACGCTCAAGTGGAGAGGGATTCACTAGGGCAGAGCCAGTGCACTGAAAACCGATAACCGGATGAAGAGGGTGGTGGCGGCGTCGGCGATTGGTCGGCTTTCCCTTACTTAGCTTGTGGTGGCTGGTCGAAAATCGCGGCGGCATGCAACGGAAGCTTAAGAATGACGCTAAAATTGACCCTCAGCAAAGAAGAGTTGGCAGAATCAGGTAGCAAACGTGTCGAAAGTGCTTGAAAACGTTACACGATCACGCAAGAAGTTGTATTATACGCAAATACACCCATGCTCTCCGGCAGGTGCGAGTAGCCAGCGTCTCAGCGATCGGCGGCAGCTATCTTTTATTCCTTTCGGAACGGGGCAGCCTGCGGCTATTCCGAAAAAAATTCAGTTTTGTTCGGCATATTAATGCATCTTTATCGCGTACACGTCACTTTGACGCGGTGAGTTCGTGCGGTTTTGTGACGTCGCGTGACAGGCAGGTGAAGTGGGTGCAGCCCGAAAACATTTTGCCAATAGCCGAGGGCTAATGGCGAAAAGGGGTCGAATCAGAAATAACTGTTTTTCTTTTTTTCTGTCAAATCATGCATAATCAGTGTGCACACATCATATCAGATGGGGAGGTATTGCGGTTTTTGTAACGTCGCGTGACAGACAGGTGAAGTGGGGGGTGGTCGAAAAAAGTTTTTGACCAATCGCGGAGGGCTGATTGCAGAATTGGAATAGAAAAGTTTGGAATAGTTTTACGTTATAGCGCCCCTGTTCACAAAAGGCGGACAGCATGTCGCATTGACTTCCGCGTGTCGTTCCTGCTGACGCGACCTGTCCGCTGGTTTTTTTTTTCGACGTTGTCATCGCGTGCTCCAACGTGGTGACAACGTCCTCTTTGCGACGCTTATGCAAACACTGGCTCGAACCAATGGTGTAGCATCCTAATCAACGGGGAGCACTCCAGATGTGCCGATCGTTTGAAAGAGTTGTCGTATTCCAGAGACACAGCGTGCCTTGCACAAGCAACTCGATCATTCGAGAAGGCGGTGCCTATCTTGGCACCTACGCGTCCCGTCGAGGGGGCCTAGATTTGGCAGCCGACAAACTTTGGCGCAGTAAGACCAGACAACTGGTCAGGTTTTTTTCCGATGTTGGCATCGACAGCTATGAACTGCCGTTGCTTTCTCACTGCTTATCGGTTGGTAAACGGGAAGACAACAACTCTATGGCGCGTACCTAAAGTTTACATTGTCACGTTGTTGACCGTGGCGCCCAGGCCCTACTCAAAAATGATAGATATGGCCGAACGCGCCACAGTGCCTGAGCTAGGGCAGATAGCGAGCGCCATTGTTCACATGGTGAAATTAAATGCTTTCGATGTGGCTCGCGGAAAGGGTCATGGGTGTTGTGCCATTACCACAAGCCCGGATTCCGAATCTGCAAGATGCAGAATCTATCCTGCGAGCGCCCTAATTCTCCCTTCACAAGTCAAGATGCTGAGCCGTCAGGCAGCGGTGTCCTGCGGGAGAAGCCTCGGCGAGCAGCGTGTTCGGACGTGTCAGCGTGTGCCAGACAGCCCGGCGCCGCACCTCCTTTTGCATGGAGGTCTCCGCGCGCGCGAACTTTGAACCGGGTGGCCAGCGCGGTCGCTGGTTGGACCCCTCGGACGACCGTCGTGTGCTGACTTTGTATTGGGCCGTTTGAGTGACAATGGTTCCTCGGGGATTATAAAAGTAGCGACGCGCTGCCTGAAAAACAGGATCCGCCGACCCACCGGGAGACAGTGTCGCTCCCGACTGGGGTGAGATGTGTCACGCGTTTTCGCCGGACGTCGCCGTGCGAGAACAGTCGCGTTTGTTGTGAGCACTCGGCCCCAGTGCCGACCCGTTCATGTCCTGTATGATAACCTGTATATAATGTATAAAGTCCCTTTTGTTATTCTCATCGACGCCAGGCTCGGAGTCTTCGCTACCAACGCTCTGTCACAAAACGGGTGACGAGCGCTACGGGACCACAAAGTCGTAATCGTGGTGCAGCGGTGCAAAGTCCGTAACACTGGTGGCAGCGGTGGGATGTCGTAACACTGGATGGCAGCGACGGGATTGACCGGCATCAGCTACCTCGGCGCGGTGAGTGCCTGAAGTTTACCTCAAACACCAGACTTTCTCTGACACAGGTTATAGTAGCTTAGGGAAGGATTTGGTGTTGCATTGTGATAACCTTGTGTGTTTCAAGCCTAGTAAGAGTGTTTTGAAAACCAGGGGATGCTGAGGGGGTAAACAGGGCAGTGTGTGAAGTACTTGCATATGTCTTACTAGTAGCATTATAGTAGCGTACGGCAGGTATATTCAAAAAGGGTAAACATCAGGAGGACAGTGTGAACGATGGAGAAGTACAAGGTGAAGGAACTTCTCGAAATTTGTGAGGAGTTGGGCATTGAGTTGGGCTCAACCAAAAGAAAGAATGCGATCCTTGAGGTCATGAGGACTGGGGACGTAACGGCTGAGGAAGCCGCAGAGGCCTGGGCGGATATCAAGGAACGTCGGGAAAGGGAGGAAAGGGAGAAGGAACGTTGCGAGCAGGAAAGGAGAGAACAGGAACGTCGCGAAGAGGAAAAGGAGGAAAGGAGAGAGAGGGAGCGACGTGAGCACGAGCTTAAAATGAAAGAGTTGGAGATCCGAAATAACTCGCCGGCGCCTAGTCTCACTTCTAATGTTCCAAGAATACGCGATCAACTTCCGCCCTTTGTCGTCGGAGAGGATATGGCCAAATACCTCGTGAAATTTGAGCACGTGTGCGAACGGAATAGCATTGAGCGATCCCTCTGGGCACAGAATCTGTTAGCGTTGCTTCCTGGGGAGGCATCAGACGTAATAACTTGCTTCTCGAAAGAGGCGTTTGAGAGCTACAGTGATGTGAAGGAAGCGCTACTGCGGAAGTACAAATTGTCGCCCGAAGCTTTCCGGCAGAGGTTCCGGTATGCAAAAAAGGGTAAGGAGTCGAATGTTGACTTCGCGTTTCGTCTAAAAGCCGACCTGGTGGAATGGCTGAAGGGCGAAGAGGTTTACGACGACCGCGACAAAATTGTCGAATGCATCGCGTTGGAGCAGTTCTACCGTTGCATTGATGAGGATGTCCGGCTCTGGCTGCAAGATAGGCTAAAGGAGGTTAAGCTAAGCAAGGCAGCAGAGTTAGCGGAAGAGTATTACACCCGCCGCAGCTTGCACAGCAAGGCAGTGCGCGTAGAAAAAGCTGATAGGAGAGATGGGTTTTCCAGGGAGCCCGACGAACGGAAGCAAATCACGCGTCGCGAGTTTCGGGACGACGAATCCCTTACCAAAGAAACTGTAAGGGAAGGACAGAATGCATCTCAGAATGATGACGATGGTCCGAAACATCGAAACGAAATGACGCGTTCTTTTGAAAAACGGAAACCGTTAACCTGCTACAATTGCAAAAAGCAAGGGCAGATCGCTGCAAGCTGCCCAGAGAGAATTGCTTTTGCAACGATACAGGAAACTCACAAAAACATACGTCTATTGGAGCCCTATGTGCAGGAAATTAAGGTAAACGGCAAGAAGTGCCGAGCACTGCGGGACTCTGCAGCAACTATGGACGTTGTTCACCCGTCTTTCGTCTCCTCGAGTGATTTTACGGGAGAGTGCGTTAGGATACGGCAAGTGGCCGAGAAGGAGAGTGTCTGTTTACCGATCGCAACGGTTATCATTGAAGGAGAGTTTGGGAAACTTAACACCGAAGCCGCTGTGTCAGCCGCCCTCCCGGAGCAATTTTCCTACCTCTTCTCAAATAGCTCGGAGCAGCTGCTGAGGGATCACGGCAAATCATTCTTTGCCGACGTGGCGTACATGGCCCCCACGCGATCCGAAGCGCGCCCGCTGTCGAGGGAACTTGACTTAGCGTCGGTGAGCGAACAGCGGTGCGGTACAGGGACCGATCAGGGTAACTTGAGTGGCGAGCAGTCACGGGAGAGGCAGAGCTCGGAGGCTGGCCTAGACGAGCGGGTCCTGGAGGTGAGTGGGAGTGACGCGTGCAGTGCTAGCCGCGATATAGACGCGACGCCGCAATTAGGCGACGCGGGCTCCACACTCGCTCCGGTTTCCGCCAGCTGGCAGGAGCAGGCTGCAGTTGAAAGGGAAACTCGGATTCGCGAGCAACAGGAAGATTTTTCACTAGCCGATCTGAGGAAGAGCGTCAAACGGGGAGTGAAAAAAAGGAGGGTTTCATTTGGCAAGGAATCTGGCTTATTGTACCGCCGCTACACGGATAAGCAGGGTCGCAAATATAAGCAGCTTCGGATTCCGCGAAAATATCGCCGGGAAAAATGAATGACCTCATTTGCTTCCTCAGTAGTATGTTTTCGGTCCAAGTGATTTCAAGGGGACCATTCCATTTGTCATTATTATTGCTGATTATTAATTGTTTCTATTTTGGTGTGTTGTTAATTTGAAAACTGATTGTTTGAGCCTTGTGTGCTAGATCGTACACCTGCCTCTTGTTGCAGCGGGAGCAAAAGGGGATAGCGATTTAGTTAGGTTGATTTGGATTATGGCCTTGTCTGGTGTTTGACGGGAGACAGAGGGCACTTGTTCGTGTTGGGTGTTGCCTTTTGCCGGTCGGTTTTGCAAGCTGCAGAACGACCAACCGGGACCAGTGGCGAGAAGCAAGGTCTTAGGAACGACCCGAGCGGAGCTGGTCAAGGTGCCTTGGCGACGACGCGGTGAGCAGAGCTCCTGTCCTGGCGAGTCGGACCTGGGCACGTGAAGTTACCTGGCGTCCCGACACTGGACGTGAACTTGGACGAGTCTGACGAACGTGCGCGCCCGGCATCCGAGCCACGTGGAGGCAGCTCGTCTTCCCGGCGCCTTATCTGAGGGCGGGGATGCTGTTGTGCCATTACCACAAGCCCGGATTCCGAATCTGCAAGATGCAGAATCTATCCTGCGAGCGCCCTAATTCTCCCTTCACAAGTCAAGATGCTGAGCCGTCAGGCAGCGGTGTCCTGCGGGAGAAGCCTCGGCGAGCAGCGTGTTCGGACGTGTCAGCGTGTGCCAGACAGCCCGGCGCCGCACCTCCTTTTGCATGGAGGTCTCCGCGCGCGCGAACTTTGAATCGGGTGGCCAGCGCGGTCGCTGGTTGGACCCCTCGGACGACCGTCGTGTGCTGACTTTGTATTGGGCCGTTTGAGTGACAATGGCTCCTCGGGGATTATAAAAGCAGCGACGCGCTGCCTGAAAAACAGGATCCGCCGACCCACCGGGAGACAGTGTCGCTCCCGACTGGGGTGAGATGTGTCACGCGTTTTCGCCGGACGTCGCCGTGCGAGAACAGTCGCGTTTGTTGTGAGCACTCGGCCCCAGTGCCGACCCGTTCATGTCCTGTATGATAACCTGTATATAATGTATAAAGTCCCTTTTGTTATTCTCATCGACGCCAGGCTCGGAGTCTTCGCTACCAACGCTCTGTCACAAAACGGGTGACGAGCGCTACGGGACCACAAAGTCGTAATCGTGGTGCAGCGGTGCAAAGTCCGTAACACTGGTGGCAGCGGTGGGATGTCGTAACATGGGAGAGGGTTGCATTCTCGATAAATTCTGCGTATTCGTAACCTGACCACTGGTATGTATGTGACGTCGTGGATTTCGAAGTATCTTTCTTAAATTCGGGCCATTTCTGAGCCGGTAAAGTTCAGCGGCCGGACTCGTAAACCTTTTCGTTCGTAAGGGCTCGTTGGCACTGGGCGGCTGTCTTCGATAATGATGTGTCCAGCACCAGTATTAACAAAGATATTCTCTTACGAGCAGTTCTAGAGTAAAATGTTATCGTGAATATGGGCCTTGGATATTTGCTATACAGATTGAACCTCTGGCTCATTTGGAATGGAATGCAATAATTATTTACGGGTAAATAATTAGCCAGGCGAGTGCAGACGCTGTGAAAATACCTCGAGTCATGACGAGCTGGTTCGAGGACTTCGGGGCAGCATTGCCACAGGTTCGCTGCTGTCCTTTCCGGCATGAGAAGCCTATACTGTGACAGTGGCCATGTTGCTGTTTCATAAAAGTGATTTACCAATCCGCGCAACTTAGTATGCATCCTTAAAGTACCGTTTGTGAATCTTCCACACCCCCGTCATGTCCATGATAGGCGATAGGCTACCATTCCCAAGGTACGAGGTACAAACGTAGATGCACGTAATAAGTATCCAGTAAGGTGTATATTGTGTGGCGGTGTTGTACGCTTCTGCAGTAACGAAAGCGCTACATCTCATTGCGCGTGGCTCAACATGCGCTGTTCATGCTAATCGAAGTAACATTCTCTGCCAGCCACAGCTGCTTCGGCTCTGCCGTTACGCAGTGTTTCATCATTTGTTTTGAATGCGACAAAAAAGATAGCGCCGATACTTGAACCACATGTTATACAATCAACGCTCGTTGTAGCTGCCGTGGAGTTTTTCCACTCTTTACACTGACAAGTTTTCCTTACAGAGAAAGAGATAGAGAAAGACAGACAGACAGACAGAAAGAAAGAAAGAAAGAAAGGAAGAAAGAAGAAAAGGTGGATGTGGTCGACTAGCATGATCACCTAGGTCAACTTGGCAGTGTTTTCCACTCGATAGGCTGAGTGCACTTTCCTTCAGAAAGAGTTCTGCCAGAAGACAATGCAGCAGTGATGCTTGGTTTACATGGAGGGAAAGTGCGCGTCAATTGTACCTCCTCAAGGAAAAAAACCGCAGTTGCAATGTGCGCTCTATATATATTTATTTATTTCCTTATACAATCACGGTGAAAAGGGAGAGGAGGCGAAAGCAAGCAATGGCCTCACAGAGCCTCGGTCGTCTTTACAGAATTGAACGAAAATTGAGCAATTCGCACTCCGAAACGGATTTTGTAGATACAGAATAAAACGCGAGTGTGCAGACTTGGAACAACTGGTAACAGTTCAGCGCGAACGAAATAAGTTGTAATATAGAAGGAGGAGCTGTCTACTGTAGATTTTGAGGCAGTATACCTAAAACGACTAAATACATATCACACAATTACAATAATTTGCTTCTTCGTTTGCTTGATTCATGCACGCGAAATCTAAGTGCTCGTTATTGTGTGCATATATGTGCGTATGTTTCCACTGGCTCATTTTTTCGTGCCATTTCTCCAAGTTCATTAGACAATCAAATGTTGTGGAAAAACCGGTGAGGAAACCTGCAAGCTTTTCGCGTCATCACACCAGGCAAATCAAACAAATTAATGTACTTCACATCAAAGAAATGTGGCAGGAATGGGCGCAAAGTGACACACACTTGTCACACGATGATGCATACTTTGTACATGACTCATGAGCCCACATATCAGGACGGATGCGCAAACGACAAGAGTACTTCATTGTACGGGAAACACCGAAAAGATTAGAAATGCTACACGTGAGTCTCTAATGTGTGACCGCCTTATGTGAGCGCCAAGGGCAATCATATGTTGCACCAAGTGCCTCTTGCATTTACTGTTGAATGATTAAAATGATCATCAGCAGTAAATTTTCTCACCATGACTATTTTCTCCGTATATATAGAGAGTTCGACAGTCATTATTTCGACAGGCATTTTACGCTCAAGATTTCGAATTTTATAGACGTAATATAGTTAGTATTTTCGCAGGGGGAGAAAGTAGGTTATTTTATTGGAGAATTGTTGCAGTTAAATTGATTGTGTCCAGTCGTTTCTTTTGCAGTATTTTATAAATATTGGTCGACTTAAATATATTCGACGCTTGAATATATGAATATGGGAATAAGACTTTTTTTGTAAGATGACGAATACATTGGAATTTGTCATCATTATCAGGCGACATATTAATGTGCCTCATCTTAACTAAGCATATACAAATGCTTAGTACAAAACATAATTAATCCATATGGTGATAAGCTATCGCATCCTATGTACTTGTATCCTTCCAATCATTACGCAGTTCAGCTTTTTGTTTATTAACAAGTGTGGACCATGAAAATTCCCCAAATTTAAACTTTGTTATCAGTTCAACTTGAGTGCCCTGAGAAACTACTTTGATTCGGTGTGAGTCACGTGTATTTGAAGGTTTGATATTTACTTTGTCTAAATTGTTCACATTTAGGCTCACCGATTTGGTTGCAATCATTTTTTGAAGAGCATTATCAAGTAAACGCTAAGACAATTCTGTCAAAGCTTACTGTGTCTGCATCAGTAAATAAAACGTTCGTACCATCCACATACATATTGAGGTCAGAAGAATTCAATATGCGCGCTATATCATTCATTTATATCAGGATCAACAATGGCCTCAATAAAGGTCCCTGAGCAACGCCATGCTGCGATTACTTTCCTTCATACAGACAAATAGTGCATCATGGTACTTGCTTTTTTTCACTCTCTCCTCGAAGATCGCTGCCTTCTGTGCATGAAACCAGTCCTCCAAACTTTTGAAGTTTTTAAATGAAGTTTTGAAGCTTTCAAGTGAAGTTTTTAGTAGAACTGCGGTTAAGCAAACTACCAGTTTTTATTCTTTCAGAAAAGAAAAACATACTTTTAGAATCCTTGATCTGAAATAATGATTTTCGGTAATGTATTTCTGGCTCTTGCTTTGCGTGTATGTTTGTTAATTTATGCTTCAAAGGAATGGAAACAAGGTATATCTGTGCCATTAATGCAGCAAGTGATCGGTAGCGAAAGGGATGACGGAGAGTAGTTAACACCCGATACGTCGCAACAATTTTTACAAGCGTTTTGAATTAGCGGCTATGGGAAAGGAGCGAATTCTTTGATTGATTAATTGTACCGGTCCAGCGCCGAGGGTTGCCAAGCGGGCACCACCGAGGAGTTCGCCTTCTGATTAAAATAGCCGTGTCTGCGTGGAATATCCGTGTTATGTCCTCCATACTATCCGGGCAGAGTATAGCTACTTGTCGGAACCCGCGCAGTTATCGCATGAGTTTCACTAAATCAACCTTCATGAAACTAAGCTCTGGTACATCACGTCGTCTATACGCTCTTAATCTCGTCGCGTATAAGTTACACAAAGTGGAAACCTCTCTAGAACAAAATTAAGGTGTTCAATTTAATGAAGCTTATGGGTGGAGCCACGTTGTTGGATTCTGTATTAAGGGACCCTGATTAATGTCGCAGTCTGTAAGAGTGACATACAGGATGAGAACCGACGCTCTAGGGAGTTTGTTCCTCATAGACTCCACTTACTAAGTGAGACATGTTTGCAAGTGTATTCCAGTTATTTTAATGGGACTTGTGTGCTGCTATATCAAGCGTGTATAACGCATACAAGTGCGGGAGAGCGCCGTTGTCCGTTCACACGCTCGAGCCACTGTACCTTTACGCACAGTATGCGTGTATGACGAGACAGGAATTGAGAAGGAAGATAACGGCACCCCAACTCCGTGTGTACGCGGACTTTGCCGATAGCAATCCGCGTGACGTGGCAGCTTGGGCAAGGTTCCTTCGACCGGTTGTCGGCGGCTGTTTGCACTTGACGTTGCCAGTTGTGTGCGGTATCACCGCGCATGCGACCGCCGAGCAGAAGCGGAACGGGCCCAGTGCATCGTTTGAAACCCTCTGCACCCTTTATGCACCAGAACATAGCATATGCACTCTAAGGGAAATTGTCAACTTTTGGGGTTTATCTCTTTCCCCTACTCCAATAATCTTGCGTGTATTTCCTATACTTGCGATGCTGCGCCCCCGGTACTTTCACGACACAAACAAGTACGTATGCATCAGTGCGACATACACTCTAAAAACTGGGGGTGGGGAGACGGGTGGTGGTGGGGGGGTATCTCAGGAATTAAGTAGCCGAGTTGCTTTCAAAAGCACTGTTTTACTATCCCGAAGCATTGGCAGGATTGAAATGCAATGTTCAGTCTGTAAGAATCGAGAGAGTGAAATGTCCTGTACCTGTGAGAAAGAGAGTTGAATGCCCGTTCTGTAGTGTATCTGATAAGCAGGCAGCGAGTGCAGAGTGTTAAAGGCGATGCCCACAGAGGTTTTAGGCTGCAAACTCAGTACACGTTACCACTTTAGAGGGAGGCAGAAGTCCACCCCCGCACACCTATACACAAATAAAATCTGACGGTACATTTTTGGTTGAAAACAAGCTGCCAGAGCGAAGTTCTTTAGCAGCAAAAAAAGTAGAACTAGATTTGCGCACAATGCCCCCGATAAGACAACCAGCAAAGGTACTGAGGCCAGCACGCTCAACAGGGGCCACTTTGGCTTGGTAAATTTTGTGAATAAGGCGAATGAGGGAGCATTATCGCATCCACATTTTGCTCGACGTAAGCGGACTTCCATCAAAATTTTTTCAAAAATTGGAGCGGAGTTTTTATTATTTTAATCTTGGAATAATTTTCTGTTGGAAAACGTGCAACTTGTTTCTCATATTTCATTTAGAAAGATAACATTTTGCACAAACGCTGCAGAGAACGTTCTCTATTTGAAACTTTCTTCAAGTTTCTGAGTGAAATAGACGCATCAAACTTACAAAATTTTTCTGATTTGGGCCATTTCTGGACGGACGGAACGGACGGAAAAAAACTTTAATGGAAAAAGGACCTGCGAGGTTGCCAGCCCGGCAACATAAAAAACCACATAAAAAACGCACGGAAATAATTTACTCTGAGGCACATTAAAATGAGCAGAAATATTTTTCTAGACAATGTTTTTAGTTTGCATTCAATTTGGCCGTGATATAAGAAAATATTGTGGTAAGCAATAGGAGGACGCTTGCGCTGCCACCTTCAAATATTTTTTTGGCTTGTTGGAAACGCTTTTTGGGAATAAAATTTTGGATCTGTGCAGTCTCAATACATGACATATAAGAAAGAAAAACCAGACAAAACAAAAATATCACGCGGACGTGCATGTTCCATTTCTCGTGGAATCGCCCAGAACACGCAGCCTAGCGAGAGATGGCAGCAATAAATGGGACTGACGCTATAAACATTGGCTGTGACGACACCGACGGACTATCTCGAGGCAAAGGTGCTTGAGATGTGAAAATGTCAGATGTGTGGATGCTTTGCACATGCATCATTTGACATGATTGCTATAACCGTGAAAATTCTTGCGCTTGAGCATGGTAAAGCTCAGTGCCTAACATTCGAACGAGTGACGAAGCGTGGGTCGTTGTTGTTAGCAACTGCATTTCATTTACATTGCGTCCCGTGCGGTCGCTGTGGCGACACTGGATTGATAGATGTTGATGCCACCGCATCCTCCGGTCCATATACAGGAGTTACGTATGTTAAGTTTCATTTTACAGCTAATTTTGCTTCCAACGAAATTGGTTTTTCGCCACACGCTAGCAATGATATCACGGGTGAACAGACTTACCTTGATTATTTCTAGTTAATTCCATGCCTGAATGTTCTGACTGTCAATGCATTCACGGTGTAGGAGCAACACTGTTGAGAACACCCAGTTTATTTGCACGGAATAATATAGTGAGACACAGAAGCACTCGTATATGAACAATGTATATATTACAGATGAGTTCAGGCGCACACAAGCGAAAATGAGCTGTCCGAGATCTATTTACAGGACAGGACGAAGGCAGCTGCCTGCATTCCTAGATGGGCACTACCTTGACGTGCACTCCTTTCTTGATCCGCGTCACCAGAGGGTTCATTTCGATCTCTGCAGGGTCCTGCGGGAAGAGTTCAAGAGACGACGTTCATTGAAGTATGTTCCCTTTGCAAATTTTCTAAGCTAATATTCATTACGCTACCTTGCATGGCTGTTGCGAAGTTATGAAATCTGAAATCTGCCGTGGTGACAAAATACATGAATTGTAGCAACAACGCTTGCGGTGACATCTCGTGACACTTTATCCGACCACAACGTGTTAGACACATGTTCCCGTTACATAGGTGTTCTTGTGGAAGGACCAAAGCCTGCACGTTAACTAATATGTCGCGGCTGAAAATTTACATAATTTACTTATTGCTGCAAATTTACTCAAATTTGCCCGAATAAAACGTACAGTCACAAGTTCGTGCTTGTCATTGTCTGTGTCGCTTTGGCGTCTCCTAAAGCTCGCGAGATGTCAATGCTTACACCATACCTTGTCGCTGTTGGGCGTGGCCTCGAGTCGGTACTTGCGCAGTACGTGTGCGAGCGTGAAGCGCATCTCCATCTGCGCGAATCGCATGCCGATGCAGTTGCGCGGCCCCGCGCCGAACGGCTGGAAAGCGAGCGGGTTCTGGCTTTTGCGCCGCTCGGGAAGGAACCTGCGCAGTGAGAAAAGGGAGCTCGTTATTAGTAGGATTTTGCCCGTCGCGGTTTGTCTTAGGAAGAAAGTTGTGACTTTGTTGTGCCAGACACAGGCGACCTCCACGCCGCCCAGGTTCAGTGGCAGGGACTGCGTATCCTTGCGACGACACTCTGATTTTCAAAACAGTAGATTTAGAGACTGCGCTCATGCGAGATTGCACAGCCACATTACTGGGCACAGCAAGACCATCGGTCAGGTGCTTGCAGGGAATAGACTGCGGTAGGACTTTTCACCTCGCGGCTAAAGTCAAGCGGCACCAAGCAAGAGTGCTTCGCCGGATTCGCCTGGGCGTCGCCTTCACTCGGCGCTGTGCACATCTTATCGGCCGTGCGAACCGCCTGTACTGTGAACGCTGCCATGTGTCTGAGACTATTCGACATATGTTTTGCGACTGCCCTCTCTACACATCGCATTGAAGACGCTGGCTTCGACGCTAGCAGGCATTGGCAGGCAAACATTGTCCAAAAGTATTCATTTGTCCGCACTGTGTGGCCGTAAAGTAGCAACAATAGCTACAAGGGCTGCTCTGAACTACTTGAAGGTCACCGGACTAGACGCAAGGCTTTAAGGAACCTACAGTGCAATTAGTGTATATATGCATCCCTTCTTCTTGTCCTCATCATCTTTCATCACTCTTTTCGGTCCCCTTTCTTACTTCCCCTGTGCAGAGTAGCAGGCCAGAGTAAGCTAGCTCAGGCCAACCTGTCTGCCTTTCTAGTAAATCATCTTTCCCTGTCTCTCTATCTCTAGAGAAAAGAATGGTAAACTCACGTCAGAATTTGCGCGATGATCGCAAGCACGAGTGACAAAGGTTGACCAACTAACTATTTTAATGAATTAAGATATAATTTATCGTAATTGTATCGTTGATTGCGGCAAGTACTCGAAGCTTAGCCTTTCGCTACAAACTGAGCCTTGCACCAGTTTTGGGAAAGCGGAGTCCAGACTCTCGCGAAATGCATCAATGTTCCGGTTGACAGCTGCCACGTGTGCGGACGTGTTCTGCCACGTGTGCGGACGGGTGACTGCAGACACTGTACTACGCTGTCTGTTGGCCTGGCTAACTCCGCGGAGCCACTCAT